>NC_080384.1:14902685-16115280 GCF_014773155.1 Arachis stenosperma | reverse complement strand
TGGCCTAGCCTGTTTCCACCCCTAGCAGAAAGTTAAAATTTTCTCAGATAAGTAGCCCTCCGCAATTGGGCCTTCTGCTTGTGTTCTATTGGGCACATATTGTTGCAAACGACCCAGATACCTTTCAAATAAAATTAAATGATACGCTTAGTATAAAAATTTGATCAAACCACATGTCGTAGACGAGGTTATATAGGAACTAACCTCTCTATTGGATATATCCACTAAAAATGTATTGGACTACCAAGTTTTACTTCTTCAATAAAATGCACGATAAGGTGTACCATGACTATGAAGAACGATGGAGGAAAATTCATTTTCATATGACACAGGGTATGAACAACATGATGTTGGAGTTCATTAAGCTGTAGAGGGTTAATGGCTTTCCCACAAAGTGCTCGAAAAAATGATGAAAGATAGGCAATTACGGTGGCCACTGGGACAGGCAGTATGTTGGAAGTAAATGTTTCATCAGAATGTGACAATCATAACTTTTCAACCCAGACAACTTGTGCTGTCGCAAGTCAACACAACGTGTAATGTTGCTGGAATAACCATATAGAAAGACAACTTTTTGAAGAGTATTTAGAAATATATCATTATATGAATTTGACATGGTACATATGGCAAAAGGATATTTCTCACTCTCGCGCGGCCACTACTTTGGCCTTATACCCATGCATTGTAAATCCTTTCGAGCTTTCACGTTGTCCTTTGACTTTCCACTATAATTTAATATAGTGAACACAACGTTATCGCAAATATTTTTCTCTATGTACATAACATCAAGGTTATGACGCAGCATATTATCTTCGTAGTATGGCAGGTCAAAGAAAATACTCTTTTTTCAATTTAAGTCTCCCTGGTTGGCATCTTCACCACTACGTCTTTTTTGTCCTATCACGTTTGTCATCTTTTCGAATGATACGTGAACACTTGATTTTTGCTTCAAGATATCTATTCCAGACAATATCTTTGGGGGATCCATGTTCTCTACTTGGCCATCAAATCTTAACTAGTCCAATCTAAATTTATGTCCATGACATAGAAAACGACGATGACCCATAAAATATCATTTTTTATTAAACGTGAGTCACTGTGCCTTAGCATCCAAATTACAAGTAGGACATGCCAACCCGTTGTGCGTATTCCCCCAGATCAATTTTCCAATCCTTGAAAATTGCTAATAGTCCACATTAATGCCGCAAACATCTTGAAAGTGCTTTTCTTATTAGCATCGTACGTTTCAATGTTGTAACACCTACACTATCAGAATGTCACGCTTCCGACTACGCCACTCTGATAGTAAGAAGTATTACGACGACTTCTTATACTTAATAATATAATAGGAGCCTTTGACTCAAAACTGTACCGATATTTCCTTTGAAAAACCGGAAAAATTACTTTATCTTGAAAACAAACAAGCATATACCAATATACATAACTTATTACTCAAGTAACTGATACATATTATATACATACAACTCATACAAATCCTATCCCTTTTACAAAATTATAATATTAATGGCGAGAGAATAATAATAATAACTAAACTAATACTTCCATATCGCATAAGCTAAACTCAACAATTCTTCATAAGCTTCTACGTCCGTTTCCTGAAAAGAGAAGTCTGTAGGGGGTGAGAACATCATCCTCGAAAGGATTCTCAGTAGAGGGTTTTTTAAGAGTTGTCATAAGAAGATATTGTAATTAAAAACTATTTTCAAAACATAGTGATTATCAATTTATTATTCAAATCTAAAATTTGTATTTCTCTTACAAAAATTCCAAGTAAAATCACATTTTAGCCAATACTTACCACTAATCTAATCAACCTCAGCCTCCGGCCCAAACATAATCAACCTCGACCTCCGTCCCAAACATAGTTAACCACACTATTATCTAAGGCATCAATTCATTTACCAATACTCAATCTCAAAATAGAACCAAACACACACACAAACAATACAAGACAAACACATTTAAGGAGCAGTTACAGCAAGTATTACAATTACTAGTTAATAACAGATAAGTAATTAGGCAAACCAAAATGAATTCAAACTCAAACAAAACATGAAAATGCATATGATGCATGCATGTCCTATAACTGATGATATCATCTGTCGGTTATATAGCCAACCCGACATGTCCTGGTAGCTAAACCATGGACAAAAACATACGTTGCGGAGCAAGTGAATTTGAGCTACAACCCCCGCATAACCCAGAGCGAGTGGAAGAACCACTACTATTGCTACTACCCATGCGGGTGTTTAAAAGCTCAACCTGGAGTAAGTGGAATAATCCACTGCTGCTGCTACTACCCAGGCGTCATAATCATTAACCTGGAGCAAGCGGGACGAACCACTATTCCTTACTACTGCCCAAGTATCTCAAAATACATTCATTCAATCTAAAAACAATCATCATTATTATCAAATTTCAAGCATTGACCTGAAGCAAGCGGAACGAACCATAATCCTTACTTCTACCCAGGTATCTCAATCAAATTCAATTTCATTTTCACATTCATTCTCATTATCATTCAATTATTCAAAAATCATACTCAAAAATCAATCTTCATTCTCGCACTCATTCTCATCATATCTCTTATTATTTCCTTCAATAATTCAAATTCAAAACACAATTCATTCTCTTCTAAATAAATCAAACTCCAAAATGTAACCTTTTCTCAATAATTGCAAAAATCAAATTATAAAACCCTTAAAAATCTAAATCTTTCTAAATAACCATTTTAAATGAAGTCTTAAATTTTTATAAAAATTTGGACAGTATCTCTAAAATTCAGACCATGCCACCCTTACGGGTCCCACCCAAGCCACAATTTCCAACCCGTTCCCAACTATCTTCAAATATCAAATCCTTTCTAAAATCAAAACAAATTCAAGTTTTGAATATTTTTGAAAATCAAACATTTCTAAAATGAAACTAAATTCTAACATTAAACCTCTTCCAATAATTCAAGGAAAATCAATTCAACAATGACCAACTTAACAAACCAAAATAGCAAATAAGAATAACCAGCTTCCTCAATAATTCAGTAAATCAATCAAATAAATAATCACAGCCATCTAAACAGTCCAATTCAATTCGTAAGACTCATGTAATTATAAAAATATATTTTTATATTATCATCGACTTATAACAACTCTTGAAAGTAAAATGAATTTAAGAAAACCCCCTACCTCGATAAACAAACCCGTAATCCAAACGCATCAAAGAAAGTCTTTTCTCTCAGCCTGCGGTCAGCGGAAGCCACAACCTCAGCTCAAACCGTATTCGCAGCAACCACAACAACATTAAAGCAACATGAAACATTCAGAGCACGACCTTACGTTACCAGAACCTCAGATTTTATAACCAAACATAAACACTTATTGTAATAACAAAACAAAGTAGACGCGACTCCGAATCGACCCGACAGTAGCTCCGATAATAACCCCAAGTGACAGCGGCGAGTAAAAACCCCGGGGACGGCGACTATAACAACCACGTAGCATCAAAATCTTGCCGGAACCCAAAAGAACAAAAACCAAACTTAAAACCCTTACCAAAAGTGGTCATCGGCAACGACAACGAGGTTTTGGATGGCAGAGGCGGCGTGAAGCTCTGGGGGTTCAACAACAGCGGCGGTGGCTCCCCGTCTTCTCTTCTGTTAACGTTTCCCTCTCCCTCAGATCATATCGGCGTCTGATCTCTGTCAACGGCAATGGAGCACGCGACGGTTGTGGCTGAGCTCGTCAACGATGGCGGCGATACGACGAAGACGGCACGGAGAGCAGCAGCGGCGCGACGACCCGTCTCTGCTCTGACAATGGACTGAACGGTAACGACGCGGGCTCCACAGGATGGCGACGCCTCCTTCTCCTCGCGCGGTTCTGGCGACAACTCGTGGACGGACCAGACGGTGGCGGCACAGACAACTTCTCCCCTCCACCGGCGCCCTCTTCCTATCGGATCTCCTTTTCCCTTCCCCCCTTCCTTTCTTCTTCTTGCGGCCTCCCCCTCTCCTCTCTTCTCTTTCTTTTCTTATTGCAGCCCTTGCTACTGCTGTGTGTGTTGTGTGTGTTTGTGATATTAGGGTTAGGGTTTGTTTTGGGTGAAAATAGGTATAATGGTGTTTTTGGTAATTTTAATAAAACTGGGACATAGGATATTAATTTGAAATCTAATTAAATCCTTAAAAATTACTCTAAAAATATTATTTTTTGTACTAAAATACTAATTAATTTAAAATCAAATATTTTAATTGAAATTATAAGATAATAAGATTAATTTATATAAAGAGGTCAACTATTTAAATTAAATCAAATTCTTATTATTTCATAACTACTAACGTTATAATTTAAATATAGAAAATAAACCAATAACTATAAAATTTGATAGGAATCTTAATTTATTTCAAATTCAATTAATCAAAACTTGCTTTAATTATCTTTAATAAAGAAATTTTTGAAATTAAAGCTATAAAAAGATAATTGAATTTGACATTAGTTTATAATAAAATTTTCAAAAGTTTTGGGTCTTACAAATGTCATTCCATAATTACTTCAACTCATCAACCAATGGCTGCAAGTAAATATCTGTCTTTACCTAGCATTTTTGGCTTAGGAATAATCATAGATAGAATAAAAGAGCTTTGATTCATGCAAAGCCATGGAGAAAAGTTGTATGGGATAAGAATCACAAGTCAAATGGAATACTTTGTGCTCATGTTCCCAAAAGGATTAAATCCGTCGCTAACTAAGGCCAAGCGAACACTGCGCGGATCCAATGAAAAAAGTATTATTCGTATCAAATTTTCTCCATTCTTCAGCGTCCCTTGGATGCCTCAAAAGACCATTGTTGTTGTGACCCTCTTTATGTCATAACATGTCTTTAGATATTTTGCTGCACATGAATAACCGTTACAGTTGCAGAATGAGAAAAAAGTAACGAAGAGTCTTTGCTGGTATTCATTTCCCATTTCTCTTGACATGAGTTTTTAGCTTGAGAATAGAACCCTTCCACGTCTTTTGCTTCCATCTTGAAGTTTTGCATCGTTTGCACTTGGTCAAGTCTTCATCATCATCCCAGTATAACATGCAATTATTTGGACATGCATCTATTTCTTGTATTCAATTCCTATTTTTCTAATTGTCTTTTTGGTCTCATGGAATGTCCTCTCATAACATGCTTCGACCGTACTTCCAGGCTCATACAATCAAAATCCGCACTAACCAACCAATGAAACACATTATACAAAAAATGAACATGGCCGGAAGATGCCAGATCCAGGGAGCTTTCAAATTTCATGTACCATTGAAGCACCACCTTTGAGAAAGTTCTATGTGATCTGGGTGCAAGTATAAATCTAATGCCATTGTCTGTGATAAAAAAATTGCAAATCCAAGAGGCACAACCCACAAGGATAACATTACAAATGACAGACAAATCTCTAAAGCCTACATAAGGATTAGTGGAGAATATCTTGGTCAAAGTGGATAAGTTCTTCCTCCTAGCAGATTTTGTGATTCTTGACACGGGGGAGGATGAGAATGCCTCTATAATTCTAGGAAAGTCATTTCTAGCTACTGGGAGAGCTCTGGTTGATGTGGAAGAAGGCAAATTAGTGCTTAGAGTGCATAATGAACAACTGGTCTTTTGTGTCTTCGAAGATGTACATTCATCAGGTGAAGAAGAGAGGTGCATGCAGACTGAGCTTATTGATCCAAACCTTCAAAACCTCCTGATGATGCACCACAAGATGTGCAGCCCAAACCTCCTTTGGTGACAATCAACAAAATTCTCCCTGACATCAAACCTAAGTTTAGTATCGGGAATGCATCATCCACCAAGGAGGAGATTATCAAAAAGAAGAAAGTACCCAGGGGATGGAGAAACAAAAGGATTTCCACTAAAGACTTCTCCCCAAGAATGAAGGTGGTATTCACTGCATGCCCAATCCTACTTCATACAATGAACAGGATCCTGTCTCTTGAGCATATAGAGTTGATCCATGAGAGCACAGGAAAGAAGTTCACAGTGAGGAGTGAAGAGATAAGCCTCTATGATCCTTCTCCTTAGAGGAGCTGACCGTCAAGCTAGTAACAGTAAAGAAGCACTTGTCGAGAGGCAACCCAATATTTTCGTATCCTTAAATTTGATTTCTTCTTTGATTCTTTTTACTTATTTATTTATTTAGTTTTGTTTGAGTTTTTTACTGTTTTTTCTTTGTTTTATGTATGTTTTAATTACGCAGAGTGATTAGAACAGAAACAGGTGCATTAAGAATTTAAGACAGAATTTCGGACACACTGAAAGAGTTGGCTTCAGACTGGATGGCGTCTAACTTAATTAGCCCAAATTAAACACCACATCTCACGCCAATTTGGTGAAACATTCGAGAGGCTAAACGTCACACTGGTACACAATTGAGGAATAGCCACTGGATGGGTAACGCCTAACTTAAAAATTCCAAAGTTAGGCGCACTCAAGTCAAAAAAAAAAAAGAAAAAAAAAGATAGGAGGGGGCGCGTAACTTGGTCTGCACCAAGTTAGGTGTGGAAGAGAGCTTTTCATCCGGAGCATCTAGCTTGAAATTCAGCAAATTAGACGCCACTCTTCTTACTGGGCCTTATATAAAAGAAAACGAAATCCTGTATATTCCCAAACCGCTTTGACTCATGACCAAATATTGAATTGCAAAATCCATGCGTCCATTACCTTACCCACAATTCTATATACCAATGTGACCAGTGACCACCCCCTATATATACGTAACTCCCACCCCCATTATATATATATATATAGTGACGGATCCAGAAAATTTTAGTAGTGGGGACAAAATTTATATAACATGATAATAATTTTTATAATAAAAATAGTATGTGTATATAAAAAATTAAATATTAAATTATTTATTAACTACTATATATCTGTGTATAAATACATATATTGTTTAACTTATTTTTAATGTGTATTTTATATTTCAATATATATTTTATACATATAGTTATTTTTTATGTATATATAGCATGCTTATTGTTATAATTATATTTTGTTATTGTAAAATACGATTAGCCTTCAAAATATCTAATATATAAATTAAAACACTAAAATAGTAATTTAAATAATAATATATAATTTAAAATTTTATTGTTTTAGGTTTTATATTTTTAAAAAATTAAGTAATTTTTCTTTTAACACTACCATCAAAATTTCTCTCTTTCTATGTATTACTAAACAACTATTTAAAAATTCATTTTCCAACGCAATTAGAAGCCGACTTTTATTGATATTTATAGTTAAAAAAGTTCTTTCAATTAATACAGTTGCTACGCAAAAATTAAAGCTAATTTTAGAAAAGGATAAATAATATTCTTTGGAGTTGATTTTTAAGAAAGAACACTAATTTCGTTTAAATATGAGAATTGATCATTCTAACGAATATCTAATAAAAAATTTTTAAATTAACAATTAAGTACCAATAATTGAGTAAAAAATTATTGCGGGGTCAAATTTAATAATTTAACAGGGACAAATAAATATTATTATCATGTACTACTCAAAAAAATTTTAAAATGTAGTGGGAGCACTTGCCCCCACAACAGTACATTTGGATCCGTCCCTGTATATACGTGTATATATATATATATATATATATATATATATATATATATATATATATATATATAACATAAAAAATAAAATAATAATAATAATAATATATATACAAAAAAACTAAAATAAAATAAAATAATAATATATATAAAAAAATAATATATATGTATATATATATTAATTCATTTTCACCTCTCTTATCCTTTTATTATTTTCTTCTTCTTCTGTAATAATTTTTGTTTTTACTCATCTATGCATTTTATATGTCCCTCCCTGTTTTCAATTTTTCTTTGCTTAAGGATAAACAAATTTTTAAGTTTGGTGTTGTCGCTTCGCTTGTTTTTTTCTGTTTATTTTAGTGGCACCAAAGGGAGGCGAATCATCTTCACAGAGGAGCACAGCCTGAAGAATGAGATGACCACTAGAATAACTGAGGTGGTTAAGTTCCTTTCATTCTATATTCCATTTCGTTCTTGTTATATTGTATTCCTGTTTTCTGCTATTCTACTTGAATGTCTGCATGATCTTTAGTAATTCTGAGTCCTATTTCTAGTTTAATTCTGTTATTTTAAAATTTCAGTTATCTATCTTTTAATTGAAGAGATGTCTCATGTATCGCTCACTGGACTTGAATCTAAAGGGAAAAAAAGAAGTGATGTATTACATGAGGAATTGAGTTGTTATTAAAAGAGTAGTCTTATTTACTTAAATGTGGTGGTATTATCTGTAATTCTGAATGCATGATATGAATAGTACATATTTGAATTTGAATCAAAGGATGTTGATGTATGAAGAACAAGAATTTAGAGAACTATTATGAATTCTCTGAAGTAAACAAAAGCTTAATCCTTGAAGCAAAAGAAACAGCAAAAGAAAAATAAAAGCAAGGTCCAAGGCTCTGAGCATCAATAACTAGGGAGGTCAGGCATGATTAAAAGCTCAAAGAGTTGTTTTCCTAGTCATGTGCTTGTGGTGTAAATGTGTCAAGTAATCCTTGAGACAGAGCACTAAGAGTCGAGATCAAGTGCATTTAGCAGAGTATGCCAAAGGCTTTGAGCACTACTGCCTGGGAGTAATTAAAAGAAAAATTAGAACTCAAAGAGAGTTCCCCAGTTAAGTGCTTGTGGTATTTTTGTGTCAAGTAAAGTTTGAGACAAAACATTTAAAGTCACGGTTAGGCTCAAGGTACAAAGCACCAAAGAAAAGAGAATGAAAGAAATTTTGCTGTGTTTAAAGGATTAAACCAAATATAAGGGCCAGAGAATTCATAATATTATTCGGATTCTCCTTCCAAATGACAGTGACATTTCTCTGATTCAAAGGATAGTGAGATACCAAAACTATTCAGGATTGCAGTGTATAAACCCCACTTTAGGAAGAGAGAGGAGCTTAATTGAACACTCACTTCTCATGCAAATTCACATCCTAAGCCTATATTAGTTTTGGTTGCTTGAGAACAAGCAACAATTCAAGTTTGGTGTTGTGATGCGTGAGCATCTTCTCTATCTTTTCCTAGTGAATTTGCATTCAAATCGTTGAGTTTAATCAAGATTTAAATATCTTTTAGCCACTATGAATGCTACTTTGAGTTGTGTGCAATTCTATTTATTTTAGGTAGCATTCATATGGATTTAATGGAGTTTCTGTAGAAAAAGAGAAGAAAGTGAATGATATTGTCAACCCTAACCTCCCTGTACTCCAACAGAAATAACTCGAGCTAAAGAGGTCCAATTGACGTGATTCTAGTGGCATTGGAAAGCTAACTTCCAGAGCTTTCCAACAATGTATAATAGTGTACACTTTTTCTCCAGAAATTTGGCCTTGGTGGTGCCTAACTTGGGATTTTCCAAGTTAGGCGCCAAAGGAGACTTCACACGCCAAAAGCATGCTGCAAGGGTGGCGCCTAACTTGGCTTTTCCCAAGTTAGGCACCAAGGCATAATCCCAGCGTTCCAAAGCAGGCTGCAAGGGTGGCGCCTAACTTGGGATTCTCCAAGTTATGTGCCACTTCAATGAATCAAGTGGCCCCCATTCATCAATTGAAGTCGCATGAAGATTTATTTATTTCTGATTTAAACTTTTATTTTATTTATAAATAGGAAAAGATATTATTTAGTTTTAGAAAATATATTTTTATAGTAATTAGGATTAGATATAAAATGGAAAAGAATCAGCCTTTCGGGATGATCTCTTCTCTTGAACCTCATTCCGCACTTTACAGTTTTTTCAGAATCCTTGTTTTCTCTCTGAATCATGAGCAACTAAACCTCCACTGTTAAGGTTAGGAGCTCTGTTTATTGTATAGATTGATACTATTACTTTTCTATTTTAATTCATGTATTGATTTCAATTTCAAGAATTATTTTCGTTTTTCATCTTATGAATCTGGGTGGAACAAAAGTATGACCCTTATTCTAATTGAGTTCTTGTAAAACTTGGAAAAACTCTTTGCTTGAATAACAGCTTGAAAACAATTTCTCCTAAGTTTCTAATTATCTGGACTTAACAGGATACGTGACATATAAATCCTCTTATATTTGGATAATTAGGATTTCTGTGACATATAAACTAGAATTGAACTTAACCCTCTAATTGGAATCAAGTGACCAAGGAATTGGAGGTTGATGAAGGTTAGAGGAGACTAAAAAGGTCTAAGAAATTAGGGTTTACTCACATATAGTTTGCCATGAATTGAATCTTGCATGATTAAAATAGTTATTAAGAAAAGTTAATCCGGAAAATAAATATATCTGAAATCTTAACTGTTTTCTCCCATATTATTCACACCAATTTACTGCTTGCTTTCTAATATTTTGAATTTACTGTTAATGCTTTTGAACTCTCAAAACACCATTTTCTGTTTGTCTAACTAAGTAAATCATGCACTCATTATTGGTTAGTCCATCAATCCTCGTGGGATCGACCCTCATTCACTTGATGTACTACTTGGTACGACCCAATATACTTGCCGGTTAGTTTGTGGGTTATAAATTTCACACTACTCTCACATATATTATGATGCCTTCAAAATTCTTCACAATATTCCCTATCGGTCACAGGGACACAAGAAAGAACGGTGGTGTTTACCCAAACTCAAAGACTAGGGGGGACTTTGGTTGACATATTCTTAAGAACAGTGCGAGATATAAAGGCTACACCTACAAATGCAAAAATAAAGAAGACCGTTACTAAAAGAAGTCGGACCTCATCCAAAACAGGTCGGGTAAATCAACAAAGCCAAAAAAGCTACTCTTTTCAAAACTTCTCCTATAGAACAACCAAATGGTGCCTCTCTTATGCAACATCGTCACATTAAAGCGACACCATTAAGGACAACACAATACATAAAGGGTAACAGCTACTGTAATACAAAAGAATATTCTTTCAGAGAAAAGAGAGTCTTTCAGAATCTTTTGATGACAAATGTTTTTAACATTCCAAGCGTTCCACATCAAACTTACAAGAAAATCAAAACAGACTTTTTTCAAACAAAAAGTGCAAAGACAGTATAAGCAAACTCAATAACAATAACAAAGCAATTCCAGACAAACAGAAATAAGAATTAAAAAAAAAAAGAGGAAATGAAACCAACCTCGATGAAGACTGTAAAAAAAGGGTGGGCATGTCTAAACAACAAAAATGTGGACGTTCCTCTTCACGCTGGCGAAAGCAAAAAATCTTCAAAATCCAAGATAAAGAAATCTTGAAAGGAACAAAAATGATCGAATTGCACAAGAGAAGTTCTTTGTGAAGGAGAAATGAAGCAGTTTTTTTCAGAAACAAGGAAAAGGGAGAAGAAAGGCTGAAAAGCCTTTTTACAAGGGACAAAGAGTGAACGGTTCTTTTATTCCTCTTTAAACGTGCACATATTTAAAGAAAAAACTGGCGCGCAACGGTCGCCCATCTTTAAAGAAGCAACGTTCGAAAATTTTTAAAATACGTCGAGTATCCGACCTATAGAAGGGTGGGACACCCGATATCTAAGCAGAAGCCACAAATTGCTTGAGTCCAACCTACAGAAAGCTCAGGACTCAAATAAGGGCATTGTTCATACCCTGCCTCAATAAATAAAAGCCAACCCCAATAAGACAAAAAGGCCTACCAAAAAGGGTGACCTTCACAATAAGCCCGACTTCTTTAAAGAGGTTAGACACCGGCGAAACGGGGCAAAGCTTTACCTACTCAAGGTAGGTAACTACCCACGAAAATCTTGACTAGAATCTTTATCTTCTCTAACAAGACAAGTCCTAACAAACTCTCAAGATAAAAGGAACAATTATTCATAAGAAAAGATGGAACTACTCTAATAAAGATGATTATCTATTCTACTATATATACACTGATACCCCTCAGGTATACTCACATTCTAATCTACTAAAAACTTGCTTAAAATTCTTGCTAACTTAAGCATCAGAGTCTCTTGCAGGTACCACCTCCCACCTCCTCATAAAGAATTCGGACAAGCGACACCTCGACACCAAAGAGGTCGAACGCTGTCAAACTAAGAAATCTAGACCTCACGTTCAAACCCAAATCAACGTTTTAAATAATTCTCGAAACAGATATATAAAGTTAAATTCACTCGAACTGACTTAACTCACTTTTAATTTTAGACAAAAGGCTGTTTGTGTTTGACATAAATATGATTATTGGAGATTTTACCCTATTATACCTTTTTAAAGTTCCTCGTGAGTATTGAAGTCATCAACCTTAAGTATGGTAACATTTTATTGCTTAATTGTGACTCTAAACAAAGTGAAACATACACATATAGCATTTTTGGAGTTTGATGATTGATGATAAATGATATTATTAACCATTGATAGTTGGCTATTTTCTTTTATATTTGAGTTTTGTATTGTACTTGTATAAAATTATAAATTTTTGGTTGTGTTATATTATTTTTAATTTGTAATTTTTATGATTTATATTATAATATATTTATATTTTATATATTTATTTATAATTTTATATATTATTTTATTATAATTTTATTATTTTAAGTGAACTATTAAATTAGTAAATCAGTATTTAGAATAATTAGATAATTAATTTTTAAGAATTTATATCTCCAAAAATAAAAAAATTAATAAAAATTATTATTAATTTTATAACTTCTATAAAATATATATCTCATAATTTTAATTTAAAAATAATTAACTTTTTATTTTATCTCTTTACTATATTTTTTTTAATTTCACAGGATCTTATCCCAAATTTTAAAACCTTGATTAAAACAACATGTACAATGCATTGAGACTACATTTTCTAAGTTTAGAGTATATACCCATTTTGGTCTTCAAAAAATTTTAGACTGGCCACTTTAGTCCCCAACTAAAATTAATTACTCGATTAGTCCTTAACAATTAATTCCGTCAGTCACTTAAGTCCTTTACTCCGTTAACTCTAACGGAGAACAAAATAGTCCCTGACAACTCTAACAGGAGACAAAATGATCCCTGATCTCATTTGTTCGTAATCGACACTGTTCTCTTCCAATTTCCATTATATCTCGCATAACACTAGCAGTCTAACATTATAACTTCAAACTACACAATGCAACTCTATAAATTTAATGTTCACAAGAAAAAAATCCTCAACTTGTTCTTAACCAATTCATACTCAGGAAACTAATGCCTATATCTCTCAACTAATTATCGTCTTCGATGGATCCCCTGAATCTAGACAGCAAGTCTGGTTTGTTAAGACCCGTCGTCGTCGTTGCCATCTCCCTCCTCCTCTGCCCTATCATCTCCATGACCACATTGTCCACCACTCCGATCGCTTCTTTCAGCTTCTTCTCCGAACCAATGTTTAGGAATCACTTCAGTTTTCATATGAGCGGCAACGGTGACATTGCTTGTTGTACTGATAGCTTGGATGCGAGGTCGAAGCTGTCTGCCAACTTTGACTCTGGAAAAGAAGGAATGAAGAACTCGGTGTCCATTTCAAATGAGAATTTACATATGATGTCGAAGGAGAATCTTCTCATGATGTTCTAATGTCCAACAATTTATATTGCTTGTCAGAGAGTGGCAAAAGACATGCCCTTGAAGTAGTTGTGGAACTTGGTCTTGAGGATGTCGTGGATGTGATGTTATCGAAGACGTGGAAGTTGATGCTTTTGGTGGGTGAAGTGCAAAGGAGGTGGATGTAGCAGTCACAAAGATTTAGGAAGTGTATGGTCCATGACATGTTGAGATAGGTGCGACACGTGTGACAATTACACCATGGCTTAATCTTAGAGCTAAAAGAAGACTGTGAAGGTGAAGAAGGAGAGTATGAATGTTAGGGTTATGCAAGATATGATAAAAATTGGAGAAAAATAGTGTCGTTTTCGAATAAAGGGATCAGGGATCATTTTGTCCCTTGTTAGAGTTGTCAGGGATCATTTTGTCTCCTGTTAGAGTTGTCAGAGACTATTTTGTCCTTCGTTAGAGTTAACGGAGTAAAGGACCTAAGTAATTGACGAAATTAATTGTTAAGGACTAATCGAGTAATTAATTTTAGTTAGAAACTAAAGTGTCTAATCTAAAATTTTTTGAGAACCAAAATAGATATATACTCCTAAATTTATTATTTTATTTTGAAACCAGTTTTCTAAATTCTAAGCATCTTGGGGACGCTACATGCATGCATGGAAAGTCGGCGACCCAAATTTAAAAAGAAAAGAAACTGGGTATCCACTATCCCCCACTTGCCCTTTTCCAATCTAGGGTTGGCAATGGTGAGTAGGGGCAAATTTTGTCATTTTTGACTTCATTCATAAAAATCAAACTCTAATCCGTAATATGGATATCCGCTTTTATTATTATTAAAATCTATTTTAAAATTTATATAACCATTTTCGTATTACATAAACTAAGAATAAATTATTAAAATAATATTTAAAAATTTATATAGTTGACAAAAAAATTTTAAAAACTACTAATAATAAATAAATTTTCGAAAAGATTGAAAAAGAATTATTAAAAAATTAAATATTAAATATATATTTTAAAAAAATTTTAGAGATCAGATTTTAATATAGATTTTTATAATCATTATTAAAAAAATAAAATTTTTTTATTTTTAAAATTTGGTAATTTTATGTCAAGTAAATTTTTTTAAAGAGTTTTTTTATTATAAATTATCACATTTTTTTAAAAATAAAAAAAATCTAGAGATCAAATTTTGCTCCAAATTTTTTTGTGCACCTTCTAAATATTTATTTAGATCAAATATTGTCATAAAAAATTCAGATCAAATGTTAAAAAGCCAGCCAAATTTATTTTTTTGGTCAGCAATAAACCATCAATATTTAAAAGGTGTGAATTACAAATATATTATTAAATTATTAAATTAAAAAAATTAGATTAATAGTTAAAAGTGCTGCCAAAAAAACAATAAATTCTATTAACTTTTGAACTTTTTTCAATAAAAATAAATATCCATAACTCATTTATTAAATGTAAGATAATCTTAATTAAATTCTAACTTTAGATTTTTGTATAAATAAAATAAAGTATTATATCATAACGGATCCATCCCCACATATTCCCGTTTAAGCAGGTCTCTTTGCCATCCCCAAAAGCAACTAAAAATTGCCCGTTTTGGTATTTCATATTGATGAATGATGAGCATGCCCAGAGGGAAATGGAGACAGCTCACAGATTTCTCAAATCCTGTAAAGTACTTTGGTCTTTGTATGATCTCTAAAATTTGAATTTTGTTTTATTTATCCGCGAATTCCGACCAGCTACAAGGGTTTAGGTAACCACAGAATCTTTGTTGTTGGAGGAACAGAATGCTTGAATAGCTGCGCACCATAGTTCAACAACAATCAAGCGATCAACATACGTTTCCCTTTCAGTAATAATGTGTCCTTCGATAGATGTGGACTCAAATTCAGAAGCAAAAACATCCATGAAATTCAAGGCACGTCATCATTTAAATTTATTCGAGATTTTTGTGCGAAATTTGTCGGTCCAAAAGAGCATTTCTGTTTCTTATTCACTTGTTTTGGTTCCTCGGCCATGATTTGACACGTGTGGGTATGATTGCATGAACAATGGACAATTCGGTATCAAGCTTATCCAAGTTGTCTCTTCTCGTCTTCGAAATCTCAACATCCTGCATTATATTCTAATGTGGGCAAAAGCCACTAGAATTGCATTCTCTAAGAACCAACCAAAAACTATATAATGACTTGACATTGCATGAAGCAAAGGGATACACTTATGTTGAATTATTAGACAGAATATAATCAATGAAAGGCCACTGGCAAGTGGCAACCAATAATACAAATTTACAAGATGTCGAACAATAAATTTATGGCTACTAGCAAGTTAAGGAAAGCCATTGTAATTGTTCAACTCGCCCCACACTGTTAGCTCAACTTCTTCCCATGACTTTGCTGATCTCAATTCTTTCCATATAGTAAAAATAGCTCCCAACACATTCTCATCATGCAAAATACAATAGCACCTACAATTTGCAAAAGAAAATTAAGAAATCCGTGAGTTAATTTGAAATTGCTTGCTCCTTGATAGGAAGGACAAAAAAAATATCTCTATTTCTGTAGAAGGCAGGCACACAAATATGTCTAACGCCATCTATAACTCAAGTCAAACATTATATTCTTGAATCTTGATGTATCTTAATCCAAGCAAAGATCAGTTGCTTTTCCACTTCAATGCAATCAAATAACTTCATATGCATATAAAGAACAAACTGTTCATTGCTCTCAGAAATTAACAAGCATTCGAAAGGTTCAGAATTATCAATTTAACATCATGCATAGTTTTGCACCTACAGACTACTTCAAGAGTTTCAGTTATGAATTATCTGAATACTTTTATTAAGGCCATGTGCAAGGTAGACAACCATTAACATTCCTGATTCTTGAAAGTACTGATGATAATTTTGACAAGGTATCCATCATTGCCATGCTTAGATCTTTCAGGAGAGCTTGATTGTTTCTATTCATTTATATGTGGCTAGTTCCGTATTTCCATATAACCCACACGCCCAGATTGAAATATGCAATAAAGAAAAGGTCAAAAGTAGTGGAAGAACTACTAGTATGCAAGAGAATTATGATAACTACTTACATGGCAACATATGAAAGTCGGGCATACTTCTGACCACCATCTGTTGACTCGTACTTTGATATGGGACTTGCAAAAGGAAGTTTATAGCTTTCTAAAAATCGCTTAAGGAGATCTGAATCACCTCTAAAGACATCTAAATAAATTGGTATCAAGTCAAACAGCGGATCACCTGTAAAAGAAATTAAAAAAGTTTGTTAAATCACTACCAACCAAATAGAACGTCAGAATGCTCGCAATGTATACATACGATAGATTGAAAACTATTAGGAAGCGAAGACTGAGGAACATCAAACAGTATTTAGGGATGATAACATTCGTCTTGTTCTAGAGAAAACGCATCATCAGTTCAAATGTACAAACAAAAGTTTCTTGTAGATATTGGAAGTTTATAAATGATAATGCCATATAATTAAAATGCTCAAAAGTAAATTATAAAACAGATGAACATTATTGTAGAAGTCGGATAAAAATTCTCGGAACAGGCAGGAAGACATACTGACCTATTGAAAGATCACTGAAATCAAGGATATAACTAGGACGCCAGGATTTCACTTCATCATAGCTGCTCAAATGACCATTTACCTTGGCAGCATCTTCTGCATTCCCACTTGAGATAGAATAAGCCGAAGATGGTTCCATGTAAATGTTATCATCCATAATATCAGAGTGTATCCAAGAGCAAGGTTTACAAGCACCCCTTGGGAGATTCTGAAGTCAAATAAAAGTAAGAAATTTGAAAACCAATTTTATTCTGCTGTATCCAGTAGGAAAGAAGTGAGTTTGGAGAAACCTCAATTATGTTTAGCAGCTTAGCAAAATCAGGCGGGACATATTCATCAATTTTCTCTATCAAACTGCTAGGGATTGGATCTCCCCTACAAAATTACGACAAATGAGAGCGAATAAGAAACTGAAGATTCATCATAAAAAATTAGTATATTATGGAAGCACAAACTCAGAAGCAGCAAATGCAACACATGGATAAGGTACAATCTAAACATGGTGAAGCAAAAGTGAAAAGGGAGTTCATAAATGCTTCATAAACACAGCTACTAAAATTGACATTCACTGTATCTGGAAAAGCATAAAGTTAGTAAATACTCTCCATGAAACTTCAAACTCCAAATTGATCAGAAGATCATTATATTGAACGCACAAACAAAAACAGTACTTTTCCATCAGCAACTTCTTACATATCTTCAAATTCATACTTCTTCAACAAGAAATTAAGGTGCTCAAAAGAAGGTAAATTATACCACTTGGTCAAACGGCTTGAAACATTCTTCCGCATCATTGTTAAGTTTCTTAGGAAGACTCCCCATTCTGCTGCAGTATTTGATTTATAATTAACAGTTGCACCACAACCATCAGTTCCAGTAAAGCTCAATTCATGTTCAATATCTGTTAAAGATGAAATATTCAAAGGTGGATGTGGTAAGAGATGAAGGTGGTTCAGCTGCTCCCCTAAGAAGGAGGCCAAGTTTGTTGCATCTTCCCATGACAGTGTGTCTCTTCTGCAGGAGAACATAAACAACATTCAGAGAAGAGAACTGCTACTGACAAAATCAAAGATTTAGAGTTGATCAGCGGGATGGTGAAATTATCAGTGAATCACAAGGATAAGACTTACAAATCTGCAAACATTTTCCCTTCACATCGTTTTATTATCATATATGGCCATATACTTGAGTGACCTGCTAAACTATCCGATTCATCCATTTCCATCCCAGCATTCTTATACTCAAGTTGTTTCTTGCCCCATACCCCAAATGAGAAACCATGAACATCACATTTTGTCTTGATGAGATTGCTCTTTGAAATGACGTCAGGGACTCCTTTTCCATCCCAAGTTAAATTGTTAAAAGATCCATCTTCAACGTAAATGATCCCATTGGCCAAAATACTAGGAATATGTTTCTTGAGAGGGGAGTTGATTTCATGAAGTAGGCTGTAAAACTCTAGCTGTAAAAGGCACAAAATCCAAGTTAGATTTGTATGGCAGATGCAATAGAAACAGAATGGCAATAAAGTACCTCTGTGCCAAAACCATAAAGAGAAGCTTCCAGTCCTCCTTCAACATAAATCTTAACAACAGAGTTCCCCACTAGATAAACCTATTTAGAGAACAAAAAATATTACTGTAGTTAAAAAGAAGCTTCATACTCCACAAGTACTCTATTAGGTAATCCAATAATCATACCACATGCCATCATCATGTCCTAATTTAACTAGGGAACCTTGAGGTATAGATGGCAACTAACTAATTGGGTTGCATATTGTAGTCAATCAATAAGAATGTGACAATATTCTTGAATGCAAGAGGAAAATCAGTATCAACACAAACCCAGAAAAGACCATCAATATGTTTAGGACAATAAAGACCATATATTTTCACAAAAGCCTAAGAAAACTAAACAAATACCAGTGAGATGACAATTAGTAAATAGATGAATGAAAACTCACAGGATTGCTACCCGAGCCAACTGGAAGCCTTTCATCGTCACTAGGAAGAGGCAAATTGTGGATGGCACAAATTTTTGATGCACATTCCAACCACTTGTCAGCATTTAGTGCAATACATGCCCCCTAGATATATATGTAAAATGAGGTCATAAAATCTGATAAGGTGACCACTACTTGGGGGGGACAAGAAACTAACCTTCCATATAAGCTCTCTCATTTGTGGTTTTTGAATCCAAAGCTTCGACAACCATTCTCTTAGTTCTCGTTGACCAATGCTGTTGCCTACGCTCCACGGGGAAAGGTAATGGTCTCTATCTCTATCCAATAATATGGATAAGAACTCTATATCATAGGAAAATCCATCTTTCCATAAACCATAGTTCCTAGATGCGCCATTTACGGTACTTTCAGAATTTAGATTATCTACATCTTTGATAGTTTTGGCTCTTTTCTCTTTCCTAGACAAATCAGAATAACATGCCGTGCTCTGTCTGACATTTTCATAAGTTTCTTCATCTAAAGCAAGCCATCCAACACGACAAACTCCTTTATGACGATAACCAGGAGCCATGTCCAAACATACAAATTCAAAATTATTTGAATTCACATAATTCTGAGTGACAGCGATAGTTGTTTCTAAATTTAAAACACAGTGCCACCATCCACTTGGAACGTAAATTGTCTCTCCTGGTAGTTGTGTACACTCAATTGGCTTGTCTTCATCGGGAAGGAGAGGATAATAGTCCAGCCACCACTTAAATAAACAGAAATATGATTAACCACGTCAGTAGTTGGACACAATACACTTGACATGATTAATGATCATAGATCTGAACCAGCATAAAGAGGATATATAAATCACTGTAAATGCAAAATTATAGTACCTGAAGTGATGACGGGGTCTCAATATTGACATCACCATCTTCTTCGTTAACATGCACTGTCACACCCAAAGGCACCTTTCCTGGAGGATATAATGCCCACCTACCAAATGCAAGTGAAAGCCTCATAACACTGCTTATTTTAAACATAATCAAGCACTAAGATACATATATCTAAGAATCAAATTAAAATTCATGTTTATCAAAGAATGTTAGATGAGTGGAGAAATAGCACCTTAGTACTTATCTACAAGAATAAAGGGGATATACAGAGATGCGAAAACTATAGAAGGATCAAGCTCATGAGTCATACCATGAAGTAATGGAAAAGGGTGATAAAACAGAGGCTGAGACAAGAGACACAAATAACAGAGAACCAATTTAGTTTTATGTCAGGCAAATCTACCACTAAAGCTACATACTTGTTAAGAAGGATGATGAAGATGTATCGTAGTGATAAATGGAATCTACATATGGTGTTTATTGATTTGAAAAAAACGTACGATAAGGTGTCAAGGGATGCTTTATGGAAGGTTTTGGAAAGGAAGAGAGTAAGGATCACTTATATTCGTGCAATTAAAGACATGTATGATGGGGCTACAATTAGTATGAAGACTCAAGGTGGTGTGACAGAGGAATTTCCTATTGGTATAGGATTACACCAGGGATCATCCTTAAGTCCATACCTTTTTACATTACTCTTGGAAGTACTCATAGAGTATATCCAAGAGTCTGTGCCATGGTACATGCTTTTTGTCAATGATATCATGTTTATGGGAAAATCAAGGGAAGACATAAATAAAATGTTGGATTTATGGAAAGAAGTTCTAGAAGTGTATGGTCTACACATAAACCGTAGCAAGACGGAATATATGTAATGTAAGTTTGGCCGCCGAAGGGAAAACCCCAACAAAAGTGAAAATTGGAGAAGACATCATACGAAAAGTTAAAAATTTTAAGTATCTTGGATGCATCATACAGGATAATAGAGGGATTGACCAGGATGTAAACCATAGGATCCAAGCAGGTCGGTCAAAATAGTGGAGTGTGTCTGGTTTTATACGTGACAAAAAAATGCCTTTAAAACTTAAAGGTAAATTCTATCGCACTGCTATCTGACCGGCTATGCTTTATAGTACAGAGTGTTGGGCGGCCAAAGAGGAGCACGAACATAAGTTAAGTGCAACAGAAATAAAGATGTTGAGATGGATGAGTGATCATATGCGATTAGATAGAATAAAGAACGAAGATATAAGAGAGAGAATTGGAGTAACACATATTGTGGAAAAGATTGTAGAATCACGTCTCAAATGGTTTGGACATGTGAGAAGAAGACCCACAGTGCACTCAGTTAGGAGAGTGGATGAGATGAAAAATGGATAATGGGTGAAAGACAGAGGAAGACCGTTCATAAGGTAGTCAAACGAGATCTACATGTAAACGGTCTCTCTGTAGACATGATACATGATAGAGTTCAATGATGTCATTTGATCCATGTAGTCGACTCCACCTAGAGGACAAGGTTTTGTTGTTGTTATTGTTTTAAGTTAAATAACTGAACATAGCAGTGCCACGTCTGCCCTCACTTAGTGTTATGCTTTGCCATGAAGTTGATGTAGGAATCAATGATTTTCCTATATGAAAACGGATATCTAGCAGTTCCTACCTCGCCCACAGGCCACAGTAGGCACGCACAAAACCAAATATAATACAGAAACCACAAAACTTATATTTATTTATGGCTACTGTACATAAACATCCAAGAATCCCAAAAGCTGTAAGGATTGCGATATCTATATAAGGAGTTAAGGTATCCTTTACTATTCTTGTCCAAACTTGGTCCAAAAGTTAACATTTTTTGCAAGTATCATTGTATATATCAGCACAGCATGCTTGATATATCCAACCAGTGTAACTCAATAATAACAATAGCAATAATCTGGAAGCAGGAAAAAAATATGTTTAATGGTTTAGGTTTTTTTTTTTTATGATTTATGTCCATGTAAGTTTTACTCATGGGGCTAATTCACGAGAATAGGCTAGTTTGACATCCTTACCAAACATAAGCTAAGGATTAAACTAAAACCAGAAAATGCATGTAGCTTCCTTAGATACCATGTTACAGTAGATGTCTGTGCTACACAACCAAATAGAACACAAAAATTCGCATCAAGTAGCTCAAGTTTTTACCTTTTACGGCCAGAAAGAAGAGTATTCCATGCACTAGTAAGAGCTGGATCAACGTGCCAAGAGGCACCAGATCTCTGTGGTCCAATTATTAGCCACCTATAGGATGGTCTTTGTTCAGCATCTAAGATATCAAAGAAGTCTTCTTGAAAAAGATGAGGTACAGAATAATCCTTCAATAAGCTAGGTGCAACTTCACCAAACTGTACACAAATTATTAAATAAAAATTAAAAGAACTCCCAAGCTCTCAAATTGAAAGGACAAGAATAAGATATGGAAATGGTGGATGGAGACAGCCAGAGCATTATTGATACATGAATATCCCTATCCAAGCACCTTTTCATCAAAAATATATAAGGGATCTTCATCATGCTGAACTTCCATGTATGAGACATAATCCTTGAATTTCATGGAGACCTTCCGAGAACTCCTTTGGGAAATTTTAAATGCTACGTCTCCATAGTTTTGCAACAGCTGATCAGTTGTCCATTTATGCCTGGCAGGCCATGTCTCAGCCAATCCAGTAAGCATAACCTGGGGTTTGTAATTCATCAAACTTGTAAACATCAACAATAAAATCCCGGTAGAAACAGAAATAATGTCAACTACAACACAAAACATCATGTGTAATGGACCCCTTGAGTTAGATAATATTTACTTATCTCTCAAATTTCCATCTTTACAAGAAAAGAAAAACAGTATCATTGACCAAAGATAGCTCCTATTCCTCCAAAACAAATTATGAAACAAAAAGGAACAATTAGAAGATAGAGCTTGAAGATATTGGGTGGTCCATTTACTTTAGTTTTATTAAGAAAATAAGTGATTTTTAATTAAAAGATATTTGCCAAAAAGGCTTGACAGTATATTTGAAAGGGAAAAAAAAACAGTAAAACCTAAAATACACCCATGTTCTCATAAGTTGTAAAAGTTGCTTCTGAAAAAAGAAAAAGTTGCATATAGATCACTGAGCAAAAAAAAGAAACAAAACAAAAACTGAAGCATACACCCATTTTTTTGTTGGTTACATAGCTTAAAGATAGACATTGAAATTTTGAAACATAACCATGATGAGGGAAAAAACTAATGTAGATTACTAGTGTAATTATTTTTGTTTTGTACCGGTTTCTTTGCATCATACTGGTCATAGAAATCCTTCAAGGATAGGTCTTTCCTTCTTTCCACATTTCCATCATCTGCATGAAACGACTCCAATGTGGTATGACATCGGTATAATCTCCTGTACAAAAATAAAGAGTTGAACCCTGCAGGAAGGTAAATATCCCTGGTTTAGAGGAAACATATAAAATGGCTCATAAAATCCCTGCAGAATCAAAACTGTTACCATCAAAGTATAGTGGTCGTGGTTGATACTCTTTGTATTTGTCTGGCAGATTCTCACTGCATTCATGATACCCAACTCGGAATATGTAAGCATAAAAGTACAAACCAAAACAAAAAGGAAAATGGATAATAAATGTTAACTTAGAAGCATCAATGGAAGACAGGAGAAACATACTTATGCAGCAGGGTAGTTTTCTTCCAAGAGCCTTGGTACTGAAGCAAACCAGATGTCCCTTTAAGGCATAGACTCATCCACAGTGGTTCCTCATTGCACAACACGTACATGACACTGCCCACAAAGATTAACCGAAGAATGTAAATAAAAAATTGGCCAGAATCCACTGTACTCACTACTCAGTCAACCTTATCAGACTCTCTCGAGTTAACAGAGTTACAAGTTTAGGTCCCTAAATTGAGGTTACGAGCCTAACCTACTCGAGTTCAGATTTTTTTTATCTAAAAAATTGCTTCTTAATCAAGCCTTGTAGCATAAGCATTGCAGAACTACCGTGAAGTAAATGAATAATGAATAATGAAACGCTGTATACGAATTTCAGGTATGAATCGAGATTCTGTAAAAATGATTCGACAAGTAAGAAAGAAGAGCATGGCAGCAAATGAGTAATGTGAAGCTCAAATGATGAATCAAGTGTTCATGAAGCAAAATCAAGAGAGAAAGAAAGGTAGATATGGATGTGAATACCTGCTAACGCAGGCAAGGCGAGCAACGTCGCGAGGAGAGAGAGACTCTAAGATTGAGCAGAGGGTTTCATCGGGAAGGACCCCAAGGTCTCCGAGTGCTTCTGGCCTGCGATCTCTATGCGCTGAAGAATCATCCATCGAAACGACAAGTCGGATTCAAAAAAGAAATATGACCTCTTTCTCTTTAAGTTTAGTCTCTAACTTTCTATGCTATGCTGCGGAGCTTCAGAAATCAGAATTATCCGTCAAAACGACAACCGAAATTGTTTTGAATTTATTTATTGATGGTTAATCGTTGCCCGACCGCGTATTTTGAAAGCGCATCCTTATTCCTTACCGTGTGCGCGCTTTTCGTTATTGCTACGTCACCCTTCTCGCTTTCTTCTCCTCCACCTCCTTTTGGTGACCGCCCAGACCAAAAATCCCCTTATTTTCTAATATTGTTTTCATAGCGGGCTTTGACTCCCATTAAATTCATCAGGTAGGTTAAGTGCTTAACCAGGATTGCAAAAGGATTTTTGTTAATTGGTTTTCTATAGACTTGATTGAGGTTGGGTTATTTCTTCTATATTCTTTCAAATGGGCCTGGTACATTTGCCCACTACAAAATGCCAAACAAAGCCTAGACTACACGAATGAATTGGGTTCCACTAACCCAACATGAGGTGGAGGATGAGATTTGCTGAAGGCAAGGTAGAGGTTTTGACTAGAACCAACTCAAACCATCACCCTTTCTCAATCCATGACCATGTTGAACCTGTTCTTATACATCACAGGGACAGACCTTTTAGATACGAGGCTATGTGGAATTTATAGCCAGAGTTTGAGGAATGCATTAAGGGAGGAGAAAACAACCCTTACTCAATTAACTGAACACCTAAGAAGTAGAATGGGGAGATTTTTGGACACATACAAAAGAAAAAAGAGAGATGTTTAGGAGGATAGGAAGAATTCAAAGAGCACACAATTTCGGGAACAATCCCTTCCTAGAAGACCTTGAAAAGAGTTTGAATAAGGAGCTTGAGGAATTACTTAACAGGGTGGAAGTTCTATGGATGCCGAAGTTTAGAGACATTTGGTTGGTGGAGGGAGACAAAAAGACTAGATATTTTCATACAAGAATAGTCATAAGTAGAAGGAAGAATAGAGTGGCAAAACTCAAAAATGCACAAGGACAGTGGGAGAAAAATCAAGAAATCCTTGAAAACATGGCTATCACATTTTTTAGGAAGCTATACAGCGAGGAATGGACTCATACCCAAGCCCCCTTGGAGCAAAGCCTATCTGAATATCACAGAGGAATAGATCAGAAACTTAAATGCAAGGTCTACTCCGGAGGAAATTAAGAGAGCAATGTTTAACATTGGCTCCTTCAAAGCCCCGGGATACGACGGATGTCCAACAATGTTCAAAAAAAATAAATAAATAAACTGGAACATCCTAAAAGAAAGTGTGCATAAGTTTATAGAGGTGTGGTTGGAGCCGAACCATATCAAACACTATGATCAGACCCTTATTACATTGATCTCTAACACCCGGTTGTTTGATGTCCATATCTTGTCAAGACATAAATAAAGTGGGACATATTTATTGTTTGGTTTGTGAAACACAAAAATGAGAAGAACATGCTTACACACAAATATACACAAGATACATGTATTTTATATCTCACTAAAATTGTGAGACACAAATTTTGGGTAATAGACACAGATCTGGATCATTTTTTTCAGATTATTTTATCTTTATTCATTTTTTGAAATTCCAAATCTCTCCTCTTTTTATTACAAACCCTAATAAGTGATAATTTCTTCTACTCTAATTCTGCATCATCGAAACTATATTACCACCGCACATTGTCTTTGTTTTCCAACGACTCTCCTCTCAGATTACTGTGTGCTGTGCTCTGTTGGCGGTGAGCTTGTGTTGCTACTCCGCCGTCTTTGCCTCTCCATCTCGCAGCCGCATTAGCCTCCTCCTAGTTGTGCTTCTGCTGCGTATTGAGTCTTTTTTGCTCCGCCGCTGCAACATCTGCTCCATCGGTATGCTTTGCCTCATTGCCTCTGGTATTTTACTTTTGTGCTATTTTTGTTTTAATTTTGATTATTGATCAGATGCGTTATTGTTGATTAAGTGTTATTGTTGCTGCTGCGATAAATGACATTCTGCTATCGATCTACTCTTGTTATTGGTGCTGATTGTTGATAAAACTAGTGATAAAAATGTTATTCAAATTGCTGATTACTATGTTAATAAAATTGCTTATCAAATTATTAATAGGCCATATTTTTAATTATCTTTTGAAAAATACTAAAGGGCAATTTATTTGTATTGTGTTTATAAAATTGTTTATCAAACTGCTTACCAAATTGTTGACCAAGTTGTTTGTATTATATGTGTGTAGAAATTGAATAAATTGGATGATAATTGTTTGTAGAAATTGTCATATTAATTTATAAGTCTGGATCTTGTTTTATTGTGATAGTAGCCAGAGTCAATTTTATTTTAGAAAGTTATCAATCACCTATTTTAAAGCATTATTTTCCTTATTTTACTTAATAAAATTACATATTAAAACTCTTAATTATATTTCAGCTCACATTTTTATTGATATGTATTTAATTAGATTTTAATTATGTCTTTCTTATTTTGTTCATGGTAAGACAGTTGGTTGATTACTTAGCTTTGAAATCTATTAGTATGCTTTAACTTTGAT
The DNA here is from genome assembly GCF_014773155.1 of Arachis stenosperma. NCBI lineage: Eukaryota > Viridiplantae > Streptophyta > Magnoliopsida > Fabales > Fabaceae > Arachis > Arachis stenosperma. Next base: position 16,088,278 of record NC_080384.1, on the reverse strand, counting down.
TATGTAAGTATATGCTTATGTAATGAGTATTTTTTTCTATTTTTAGTTTAATTGAGTGTTTTTCTTATTCGTACAAATTATTAGAGTTCTTCATTTATACATTTACTTATTATTGTTTTTTAAGAAGTGATGATGGATCGTTCTGAACAAATTAAGTTATGTATTGGATATTATTAGATTATGAGAATGCAATTTGACATGTTAATGTTGCTTTTTTTAGTTACTTTATATATGTATATTAGGAATAGAAGGCGGGGTCATTCTTCGATTGGTCGAAGAGTGAACACATTGCCATTAAGGTGAGATGCATTAGATAATATCATTGGAGAGGGTGGAGATAGAAATTGCATATGGGAGTTAAGAATGAGTTTGACCGCATTTGCAAAATTTATGTGAATTGCTACAAGTTCAAGGTAGATTAGACGAAGATGGTCATACTGGCATAGGCGAGCAAGTAGCTACTTTCTTAATCATATTAGCTCACCATACCAAAAATCGCAGCATACAAGTTAGGTTCTATAGGTCTGGTAAAACTATTAGTAGGTATTTTCACAAGGTATTGTGTTCGGTTTTGCATGTCCAAAGTATTTGCAAAGACAGACCCTGTACCGGAACATTGTGTAGATCTTAGATGAAAATGGTTCAAGATAAGTCGTGTATGTAGCTCAAATTTTTATTGGTCAAGTTTACTCTGTGTGTAATAATTATTTTTTTTTACATTTGATAGGGTTGTCTAGGAGCATTATATGGAACTTACATAGATGTCACAATCCCGAAGAGTGATAAATTTAGATATCGGATAAAGAAATCTAGAATATCCACCAATGTCTTAGGAGTTTGCAATCGGAACATGAATTTCGTCTATATCCTTAGTGGTTGGGAAGGATCAACATCTGATTCAAGGATACTTAGAGATGCTATTACTCGACGTATTTATGAAAAGAAAATAAAATTTACTCCACATACTATTAGCTAAGAAAAGAAACAGCAAACCAAAAAAATATCAAGAAAATCACTTTTCATTGAATTTTCAATTCATATAAGTTCATTACAAGTGAAAGACCCAACAAACAATTGTGTATTTCTTAAACTATACTAATATAACTTTTATGCTATTCTTAAAGCAACCAATAGCTATGAGAATTATTTCCTTATCCCTGCAGATGTACTCTTTGGGACAACTCTTATGCTATTCTTAAAGCAACTAATAGTTATGATTGTTGTTTCTTTATCCCTGTAGATGTACTCTTTGGGGTCGGGGACCCTCGAACCAATTTGGGAGAAGTGAAAAATTGAATAGCTTTTTTTAATTATTTAATTATTAATTTAAATTAAGAGGATAAAACAATCATTTTTAATTATGTAGTGTCTTGTTCTTTATAACTAAATATAATAATAGATATTATACTAATATCATGTCTATTATATCCAAACAGCATATATAAATACAAATATTTTATGTCTATGTCCAGAGTGTCTCTGTCTCAATGTCTGTGTCTTGATACATACACAAACCAAACCGAACCTAAGGTCATAGCTCCAGAATTTATTTCTCAATTTTGGCCTATTACTCTATGTAATGTTAACTATAAATGTATCACGAAGATAGTGGTTGAGAAATTGAAACCCCTGTTAAATGACAGAATTTCACCAAACCAATCGAGCTTCGTTCCAAAAAGAAGAATTCAAGACAATATAATAATAGCTAAGGAGATAGTGAACCTTATGAAGAAAAATAAACGGAGAAGAGGTTATATTGCTATTAAGTTTGACTTCGAAAAAGTATACCACCATTTAAATTAATATTTTTTAAGATTGTGTTTAAAGAATTTTGGGCTTCCAAGCCAAATTGTCAATCTAATAATGGAGTGTATATCAATAGTGACCTACAATGTGCTATGAAATGACATAAAAATAAAAGATTTTAGACCTTCTCATGGCTAGAGATAAGGGTCCCAATCTCCCTTTACTAATTCATGATAACCATGAATAAATTGTTGCAAGCTTACAGCTAATTGAGATGGATGTGGAATAGAATATTTGGCGACCTATGAAGGTAGGAAGAAAAAGTCTATTTATCTCGCACGCATATGTTATTTGTAGGTGATCTTCTAGTATTTACAAAGGCTAATCTAGATCAAATAAAGACTATTTGTGACATAATGGATAGATTTTGTTATTTTTGAGGCTAAAGGTTAATGTAGCAAAGACTTCTAGATGCTTCTCTAACAATGTATTGAGAAGGGAGCAAAAATGACATATAGAAGAGACTTTGGAATTGGAAAGGACAGTATTTAGATGGCAACTGTTTAACAATAGACTTTTCACCAATAGTAGAAGGGCGAGAGTTTTGGGAACATTTGCTATGTGCTAGTTCTGCCAGAACTAGGAGGAAACAACTCTTCAGGCCATGAGAGATTGCCCTAAAGCTATAAGGGTGTGGATGAGGATTCTAAATTCCTGAGCTTTTACACAATTTTTTTAGGACTAGTTTTGATGATTGTATAAGAGATAATATGCACAAAACCTGGGAAAAAATCGAGTTCATTTGATTGATCAAAAGAATTCCTAAGCACCTGCTGGTGGATTCGGAAGTGAAGATGTATAGAAATTTTCAATTCATAATACAATAGACAACTTAATGAAATTGCTAACAGAGAGAAATATCTAAAAAACAGCAAAGAGACCTTTGCAAAAAAAAATCTGTTAAAACCTAAAAAATTCCAAACCCAAATAAAGGTGAAACGGAAACTCCCTTTAAGAAGATAGATAAAGTTAAATACTGACGAAGCAATGAATTCCATAGAAAAAAAGGCAGGTTGTGAAGGGATTCTGAGAATTTATCAGGGGAAGAAGGTTACAGGATTCATGACGAACTTACGATACTGTATGGTTTAATAGGCTAAGCTATGGAGAGTGCTCCATAGATTGCAGATGTCATGGGAGTTAAGGATGCAAAGATTGGTGGTGAAAATGGACTCCGAAATAGCTTTCAACAGCATCACCAAAGAGCGAGAAAAAGAGCAAATATGCAACACAGTCATCAAAAGCATACTTCAAATGAAAAAAAAAATCATGGGAACTGAAATTCAAATGTGTAACGTCCCAAATTTTTGAAAATTAAATAATGAGTTATTTGTGGATTATTAAACTTAATTATGATTTTATTTTCAGAAAATTATTTTACCGAATAAAATTAAATCAAAGTTATGAGACTTTGAGTTTAAACTAATTAAAACTCATATAATTTTTATAATAATTGAGTTTTTTATTTAAAATCCAAAACTTTAGTAATTAAAAAATAGTGAGAATTTATATAGTTTAATTTGAATATTGAAATTTTGAATTTTATCTTATGAATAAAAAAAATTAATTTGATTATCTCTAATTTTAAAATTAGAGTACTTATTTGAGAATAATTTGTAAGTTGATAAAAAAATAATATGTTTACAAATAATTATATTGAATTATATTTAGTTTTCAATTACTACTCTATTTAAGTCACCAAAAAAAAATTACTACTCTATTTTCTAATCATACCAAAATACCTATTTTACCCTTATCCTTTTTAATCCTAACCCTAATTTTACTCTAATCCCACTAAAGCCAAATTGATACAAATAAACAAAGAATTATTGACATATTGTAAAAAAAAATTCAAGAATACTTAGATAAAGGACTAATCAGGCCATTAAAATTTCTTTGGAATTTCACAGGATTTTATGTAATGAAAGCTTCAGAAATCGAAAGAGGAGCCCCAAGGTTAGTAATTAATTACAAACCATTAAATAAAGTCTTAAAATAGATAAGATATCCCTTACCAAACAAAAACGACTTAATTAAAAAACTAAGTAAGGCTACTGTATTTTCTAAATTTGATTTAAAATCTAGATACTATCAAATATCAGTAAAAGAAGAAGACAAATATAAAACAGTTTTTATATTACCCTTTGGACATTATGAATAGAATGTAATGCTCTAAAGATTAAAAAATGCACCAAGTAATTTTCAAGAAATTATGAATAATATTTTTTATTCATATGTAGATTTTATCATAGTCTATTTAGACGATGTACTTGTATACTCTAAAGGAATAAACTAACATATTCAACACCTAGAAAAAATTATTAATATTATAAAAGAAAATGGTCTTGTCTTATCTGAAAAGAAAATGAAAATATTTATAACAAAAGTAAGGTTTCTAGGGTATGAAATTTTTCAAGGAACAATTACTCCGATTAAAAGATCTGTTGAATTTGGAGAAAAGTTTCCAAATGAAATTATCGACAAGAAACAATTACAAAGATTCCTAGGATGTCGTAATTATGTAGCCGAATTTCTACCAGGAATAAGAACTTTATGTGAACCTTTATATAAAAGACTAAGAAAACAGCCTCCTCCTTGAACAGAAGACATGTCTAAAATAGTTTAAAAAATTAAATCTTTAGTAAAAGAAATTCCTTGTTTGAATATACCAGACCCTAACACAAGTCTAATCGTAGAAACAGATGCTTCAAAATTAGGGTATGGAGGAATACTTAAACAAGTTCTTCCAAACTTCTCAAAAGAACAAATAGTTAAATATCATTCGGGTGTATGAAATTCAGCCCAAAAAAATTATGCTACCATTGAAAAAGAAATATTAGTCATTGTTCTATGTGTTTCACGTTTTCAAGAAGATTTGTTCAATAAAACCTTCTTGATCAGAACTGATTGCAAAGCAGCTCCTAGTGTATTAAAGAATGACGTTAAAAATCTAGTTTCTAAACAAATATTTGCTAGATGACAAGCTATATTATCATGCTTTAATTTTACTATTGAGCATATTAAAGGAGAATCAAATGCATTACCTGATTTTCTAACGAGAGAATTTTTACAAGGTAAAAATGAGCAAGAAACAAGCAAGCAGTGAAGATTATGGTCAACCTCTTGACCAACCACCAACTTCAATACAAGCTAAACAATTATCTATTAAACCCTTGACGATGTCACATGTTGTTAAAAGTGAAAAATCATCAACATCAACTAAGAGCTTATATGAGGTTCCTACAGTCAACAGATATACGTTATTGTAGCCATCAGATTTGTTTAAAACTAAATCATTATCTGAAGAACATCTTTACCATGAAAACCCATACCTCTAAAAATGATGGCTTTAGAGAAAAAGTGGTTTAAGATGGATAGAAGAACCCTTTATAAAATAGTTTTTCCAAATACTTTTCATTACCCTCCAACAAATATTCAAAAAATCCGAACCTTTTATGAATTTATCTTAGTAAACATTGGATCCATTGAATTAACTCATAATAAAGACCCGACCACAAAAGATACAATATTCTCAAAAATTAAGATTATGAAAGTAATAACCTTATCAGAATGGGAAAAACCTCTCTTTCATTGTAAAAGTTTTACTAGAAAATTTGAACCACAACACTACTCCTATTATGATTACATAGATGTCTGATGGAACGCCCTGTATCTTTCTCTAAATCCCCACTCTTGGTTCATATGGTCCCGCAAAAATATTTCTCTACAGTTTTCCAAATGGTTCCAAATATGGTTTCAAGAGTTTGGACCAATAGAAACAATTTTCCCAAAAGAAGCCAGCATGGCTTATGAATATTTCAAAAGCAAAACATCATTTTTGGATGGATATAAGCTAATTTCCTTCATTCCCACTATGGAAATATGCTAGATAATGACCTGGAAATATGATTCCGCAGGATATGAAAACACTCCAAGCATTCAATATTTAATTAGAAACATAAAAGTGAAATTATGGAAGAAATTTAATCTGAACTTAATTAGTAAAATAGCAATTGATAAGTGGATGACTATATCCCAAAAAAGAGCAGAACCCCCAAGGCACAGTTCAGGGTTCGAAAAAATATCATTCGAAAAAAAACCCCTCTTTCTAGCCTATAAAAAACAAATGATGGCGGCTCTTGCAGCGGCTACCTCAGAAAGAAGAGATTCATAATTTTCTAAAAGCAATAAAAGCAGAACCAACAGATAAAGATGAAGAAGTCCAGTCCAACCCAGGACTGTACATACTAGATACCCAAGATCCATTTGAAGAATAGTAAAAAAAGAAAAAAAAAGGTGTCAAGACAAACTCAGAGAGCAACAAAAATATCGCATGCAGAAAAGAACAAAAATCCTCAGCAGAATTCCAACAGAATCATAGTAGAAAAGACAAAATCAGCTACCAGTTTTCAAAAAACTAGAACAGAAGACATTAACTCAAAGATAGAACCTCTGAATCAGCACACGGAAAGAGCAAACAGATTAGTAAAACCAGGAGTTAAATTGTAAAAGAATAAAGTGCATAACCCACTATAAAAGGGGAGGGGGGAAGGGGTTGTAGATCATCCGCAATTTTCACACACATCCTCTCATACTCTAAAACACTTTTAAAGCTTTTGTTGCAATTTTTGTATTCAAAAGTTTCACCTTTTGTATTTTGTTCAAGCCTCTGAATTATAATACAAATTCATATTACTCCATTATCAAGTGAGTATTAATATTTAGTTTAATATTGGTTTATTAGATTTTATTATCCTATTGACAGTACTCTTATCTACTCTATATCTTCTTAATTTAAACATTTACTTTATTAATATGATATTGTTAAAAGTATATATATAAGGGTAAAGATAAGGTCAATAAATATTTGAAGATTAAGGTTTAAGATTTAAGGATTAAGTCTTAAGGAATTAAGAAATAAGGTTTAAAGGTTTAAGGAATTAAGAATTAAGGTGTGAGGAATAAAGATTGAGGAAAAGATTGAAAAAGATTGAATGATTTGAATTAAAGAATTTGATTTTGAGCACAATCTCGTGAGAAAGGCAAAATATAACGCTCACTTGAGATATTGTGCATGAGGCTCAGTGGGACGCTCACTTGAGACCCGAAGGATAAGGCTTAGTGGGGATGTCGATACGTAACGCTCACTTGAGACCGAAGGAAGGTTCCCCATGAGGACAGCGATACGTAACACTCATGGAAGGGACGTTGGCTGAGGTAGGGACGGTGATTCGTAACGCCTATCTCAGAACCACTGTCAGGTAACAGGCAACGAACCGACATGTGAGCTCACAGCCTGTATAGGAATAGACTTTCATCGTATGCATTTGTATGAACTGCTTAAGTGTGCTTTCTATTGCTGTGTTAGGCTATCTGTGAAATTTTCTGCTATTTGACTTGCGTGAATTGTTTGTACGTTTGTATTATGTACCTGGCCTATGTTTGTTAGTTTATAAATGTGACTGTTAACTGAGATGATTAAGGACTGATATAACTGTGGATTGATTAATGTAACTGAAAATTGATCAAATAATGTAATTTGAAGGAAAATAACTAAATTGTTTAAATTAGGACTCGAGGAATTTTAAGGGCTTCATTAGGATAATCATTCTTGAATTATAAGTTGATTATTTGTATTTTATTCTTTACTTTTACAGCATTCTCATTCTCTGTTGAGAACGAGTGGTTAGTTCTCACCCCAAAATTTTCACCCTTTTTAGTGTCACAGGCTTGAAAAATCAGTGTGAAGCTGTGGACAGATAGAATTCCATTTCATGAACCTAATTACTTTTATAGAGTCCTTTCGCTCTTGTTGCTTAAGATTTTATTTTATACAAAGGAATAGGTATTGTATTTGAGTTTCATTTGATTTCACTGGTGTAATATTTATTATTGTTAGTATTTATGTGATTATTATTACCTGGAGAATCTTTTATATATGATTTTAAAGAATAAAAGCAAAAATTTTTTTGGAATTTTCTTAAAATTGAAATGCGACATCGATATAAAGGTTTAATATTAAATAGATAATAAAGAAAAACAAACCAATAACACCTTATTTTTAGTACAATCATGACGTATTAAGAGTTGGGTCGTTACAAATGCATTTATAAAAAAAGCCAATTATTATGCTAATTAATTAGCGAAACAGAAAGAGATAGGATTTCACTTTTTGACTCTCCTCCAAAAGAACTAGTTAGCTTTTTTTTTTTGTCATAAACAAAGCCCAAAATCCAACCCTTTAGTTTATAAAAAGAAAAAAGCAGCAGCCGAGGCCTGGGTTAGATGGCCACTTTGTGTGCCTCCCATAGAGCTGCACCGGGTTCAAGTCCTCATGGAGGAATATAGAACCATTTATGTGTACTTCCATGTAGTGTGTGTGAGTGAGTTGTGTGGGTGTGTAATACATGGATGTATGGATGTAATGCCTAGGATTGGGGGTTGTCCAATCCACTTGACCAAAAAAAAAAAGAAAAAAAAAAGCAATTTATTCAGTAAAAAAAAAAAGCAATTTATCTAACATTTATTTGGTGCTATCCTCACAATTTTTGAGAAAATAAAACCTTCAAGTCAACATAAATGATTGGAGTACCATTCAAACCATGACCTATTTATTTTAGCATTAAAAAAAAGGACACTTCAAGGACAAGGCTTCTCAATTAAAAAATAAATTAAAGACAAAACTCTTATAAGAAAAAAGAAAATATCATGAAAACTGAAGATAGTTTTTGCTTGATGGAGGATGGATCGACTTTATTTTGGAGGAGCATATTTGTGCCATGAGAAGGAAATGATTTTAGGTGGGTAAGAGAGAGGATGAACTTTTATATGAAAACGTTAGAATGGTAATTTTTTTCATTTTTTGTGGGGAGGGAGAGTCACAAACAAAACAAAATTAGTAACAAAGGTATTTCAAGTTTTTCCTTGCATTTCATTTTTAATTTTTTTGTTTTTTTTTTCAATCCCATATTTTTTAAATTTGCACTATAAACCCCACTTCTCGAACACTTTTTACAATTATAAAAAAATATCAGCCTTAGTTGTGCAAACTATGAAATTGTTCATATAGAATTATTGTAAAATATATACCTGTAAAAAAAAATATCATGCATCATCAATTTTTTTTTACTCATAAATTTTGGTATGACTGAACTCTCCAAAAGTTTAACACCTCATGTCTTGACTTTTGTATTTGGATTTTTATAGATGTTGAATTTAAATTAATGTTTAGATTTTTAGTTTCTGAAAATTCGATTTATTCAAATTAGTCTCCTAACTTAATATTCATGACTCATTTAGTTTGTGGCCTTATTCTTATCACTTAACCATTAACAGCGTATTAAAATGGGCTGGTAGCTATTGTGCTAGACTTCCTATCGATTATCTTAAACTTTTTTACCTCAATTTATTTCATATGAAATATTTAAAGCCCTAATACTAATCTTACTTAAAGGTTTTAAAGGCTTCTTAAAGAATAAATTCAGCGTGGTCGTAGTCTATTTTAACCCGCAGTTAACAGTTTTATGATGAAAATAGGATAAGGGACCAGTGGTGACAATGGAACGAATTTTTGCCTTAGCTATCAGATCCCGTCCCGTCCTACAATAACTCACATAGAATCTGCCCCCACTCTTACTTGCGGATAGTAAAAATCCAACCCTAATTGGCCACTGCAGGCATCCGCCTCATCCATACCCGTCCCTATCATGCATTATTAAAATTTAACAAATAAAATTAAATGTTAAAATTTATATAACCATCACCGTATACATAATATAAATTAAAGTAAAAATTTTATGATAATAAAATATTATTAATCATTGTACTAATTATTTTACATATATTATATATATAGTGATTTCTTCGATACCGAAATAATTTGAGGGTATTACATACCCTTCTTACATGTTCAAATTAATTGGTGACAAGTGTATTCATTAATTCCAATCAGCAAATGAATTTTTTATTTTTAAAAATTAAAAATAATGAATTTAATACATGTATTAAATACTTTATATATACATATCTTAATACATTGTACATACGTTTAACTCTGGTTAAATCAAATCACGATACGTGGTAAATCTTAAATAAATTATTTAAAAGAAAAAAAAGAATTAGAATTCGGCCGTTGTATATGCTGCTGGAAAAAGAGGGAAGAACATAGAACCCTAATCCTTTTCATCTCATTTCGTCTTCTTCTCTTTTCTATATTCACAGAAAAAATTCATTTTCGTCTTTTTTCCTCTCCTTCACTCTCAGGATATACCTTCATTTTCCTCCTTCTAATCTTCGAAAGTCATCCATCTGGTTGATATAACCCAGAATAATCCATCGTTCTTCGATTCAAAGTCGTCGATTTTGTTGCTAGAACCCAAATAATCGATCTTTTTTTTACTGTTCTTCCATTCAAAGTCGCCCAGATACTGTCACACTCTCACTATTTGCAAATTGTTACAAGTAAGTCATTTTTTGTTCTCTTTTTTTTTGTCTTGATTCATTCTTTACATTGATTAAAATTGGTACAAGTGTGTTTAATCTTTGTCACTGTTTATCATTTACATCATCTATTTTAAAGCCTATTATCTTTGATTTTTTTCCATTTTTTTCCTTCAGTATCAATACTATTTCATTAATTTAGAATTACCAAAATAAAGAGTACTTCAAAGAGTCCTAGAAAAAGAAATAATAGTAACAATTCTTAATAATCGTACAATATAGATACAGGTTATAGCTCATATAAAATTTCAGGTATTAATGATTATAATCTCCTATTTATGATTTATTAGTTTATACTTGATTATATAGATGTGATGTTCATTTTGAGCGGCTGAACAAACCAATAAAAAGTGGTACACAAATTTACCAGAAACAGAGCAGTTAATTTGAAGCATTTTGTAATATTTACTTGTATAAAATTTGTTTGGAACATACGAGTTTAAATTAGTTATGTAATAGTGATCATTATTGAGTTAAAATTATTGTAGATGTGATCTTTTGTAATTACTTGTGATACAAAATTATATCTTTGAGGTTTCTTAATTTTTATTTAATGATAGTTTCATGACATGTAGGTAATGAAGAAGTTATAAATTTGATTTGTTAAAAATTAGTCACTTCTTCAATTAATTGTATAAGAAAAGAATGTATTGTTTTGCAATGTTTGAAAAACCAACTGCGGTTGAAATTCTCTTTATAAATAATGTAATCTATATGTATTTAAAGTGATATATACATTAAAAATTTGTAAACATATCCTTATTTGTTGTTGATTTTTATATAGTCTTTAATTAATAGAAATTTTTTTGAATGATAAAAATTGTTGACACATGCTTTAAAAAAATCTGTCATAACAAAATCCATTCTTACGAAAGAAAGAAAATTCAATATTTCAAAATATAAATATATAGGATTGTTATAGATTTTAATTTATATATAGAAAGATTCTATAACAATAGATAGCTACCACAAAAAAAAGGTCGCATTATAAAGTACTAGCACCAAAATGACTTATTTATATCATTTATAGTTAACATGATTTATTTAGAATTTTTTCAACTTGATGCATTAAGAAGTAACATATACTCTTATTTTTTAACTAAATTCTTGTTTTTTTCTTTAAATTTTTTATAGTTCTTCTTAGCAGCTTTGATAACCGTGATTTTTTTCAAATGGTATGAGTTCATGATCAAATCTATAGCAATGCGCATCCTAGTTGCATCATCAACCTTCAAATGATAAAATCACTGGTAAGTCACACTTATGTAATTAGAAATTAAATAATTAGAAATTTATCATGTAATGTAACTTACATAAATGTTATAATCATCAATTTAAATGTAGTTCTTCATCTAAGTTGCTATCCAAATACCGCAATCAAAGCTATATTAAATTTTATATGAAAAAAAAAAATACTAGTTAGACAATGTGACAAAAAAAAAAAGATTGCTTGACAAACCAAATAAAAAGCTAGAAAATTACGAGTCATTTCTTTGTCTTTCTATTTCGAGAACTTTCAAAATAAAAAATTCAGACACCTTAGACCTAATCGTACTCTCAAATCATAGAAAGAGTCATGTTAAAACATCCCTTCAAGATACTAGGCCTAATAAGTGGTTAAGATTGAATTAGTGTTTTTATAAATGGTAAAAATGGTATAAATGAAGATGTAAAATTGATACTATAAATGTTTGAATACATAAATGATATACCAATTGCTTAATGCTGAATATTTTACTTGCTTTCTTCTTAAGATTTGGGTTGGAATCCAACAAAATTACTTGACACTGATTCATGTCGAAAATAACAAGATACCAATGAAGATTATCTTCATTAGCAGGCACATAAATCTATACATATATACAAGAATTAATTGTTTTTTTTGTGTGATAGTTAAAAAATATAATTCTATTTATGAAGAGTATTAAAATTTCTATCACGGAAGTGACTTCAATGTGAAGTCTCATATAGTCATAAAATTTATTATCCAAAATAAATTTATTATCACAAGATTCAACACTTTACATCTTGATGAAAAAAGTTGTCAAAACAAAGATAATTATTTTATTTATTAAACATGCATAACAAATAGAGGAACATATATTTATTTGGTAGAGATGAAATTGTATCATATAATTTTACCTTTCTAAGAACTTTAACTTTGTCCATAAATGCCTCTTTATAATCCTCGAGCTTGACTACTTGGGATAGTTCCTGACAATGCCATTTACTATACAATGTGAAGAATATAATTTTGTCAATATTAAATTGTCAAACTAATGTTACATATAAATATTACACACAATGAAGATGAAAATTATATATTTCTTTTGGTGCAAAAGATTTTAATTTATTTATATAATATAAATATTTGGAGCACTTATATTACCTTATACAAGCAAGTGTGACAAATATTAATAATTATTGAAATGTTGATTAAAAAAATTTATTATAAATTACACTTGGCTTATTGAAAAGACTGTGGGCATATACCAATATCTTAAAACTTCGAAAGTAATCTTTTCTTTATCATTTAGCATATGAGCATATATCTAAATGCATATTAGACATGGTTAGATAATGATAATAATCATGAGATTAGATTGGTATCCAAAATTAAATCAACTAAAATAACTTACATTTTGGTTAATCCAACCTTTTGGAATTAAGTTAAAAAAAATTCTCTGATTACATTAAATTTGCATCCTTTTGCTCATATCTTTTTCCTACAATTGATTAAATATAAAAATAATAATCTATTATTGTTCTTCTAATACAATCGTAAGATGATAAAGTACAAAGATAATATTTTTTAAAATAAGTTACCTCCCAAACTCATTATCTTTATTTGTTCTAAATATGTAGGTTACAAGTTGCAACCATAATTTCAATGTCATCTAATTTCATGGTAGTTGGCGGTGCAAACAACACTGGTAGCCACTATTAAAAAAAAATAAAAGATAACAAAAATTAAGTCTCCAAATTTAAAATAACTCAAGAATTAGAAAATCTTCAAAACTGATTTGACGAATAAAACTTAAACAATTAACACTCACAAATAGAGTTTCAACCCAAAATTTTTCGATTGGAGTTTTGTAAACCCTGAAGTCCTCTGATTTACATGATAACAAGTAGGAATGCATTATTCAGCAATGATTTGACCATATTAATTGATGGAGTATCTGCTATACAAAATTATTTATCATGTATTTTTTTGGAAGATTGGACTCTAAAAATTTTAGGATGCAAAACAATGCATCATTTTCTTATACAACTAATTGAAGAAGTGATTAATTTTTAACAAATCAAATTTATAACTTCTTCATTACCTGCATGTTATAAAACTATCATTAAATAAAAATCAAGAAACTTCAAAGATATAATTTTGTATCATAAGTAATTACAAAAGATCACATCTACAATAATTTTAACTCAACAATGATCATTATTACATAATTAATTTAAATCCGTATGTTCAAAGCAAATTTTATACAAGTAAATATTACAAAATGCTTTAAATTAACTGCTCTGTTTTTGGTAAATTTGTGTATCAATTTTTATTGATGTGTTCAGCCGCTCAAAATGAACATCACATCTATATAGTCAAGTATAAACTAATAAATCATAAATAGGAAGTTATAATAATCAATATCCAAAATTTTATGAGCTATAATCTGTATTTATATTGTACGATTATTAAGAATTGTTACTATTATTTTTTTTTTCTAGTACTCTTTGAAGTACTCTTTGTTTTGGTAATTCTAAATTAATGTAATAGTATTGCTATTGAAGTAAAAAAAATGGAAAAAAAATCTAAGATAATAAGCTTCAAAATAGATGATATAAATGATAAATAGTAACAAAGAATAAACACACTTGTACCAATTTTAATCAATGTAAAGAATGAATCAAGAGAAAAAAAATAAGAGAACAAAGAGTGACTTACTTGTAACAATTTGCAAATATTGAGAGTGTGATAGTATCTTGGAGACTTCGAATGAAAAAACGATAAAAAGAAGATCGATTGTTTGGGGTTCCAGCAACAAAATCAACAACTTTGAGTTGAAGAACGATGAATTGTTTTGAATTACATCAACCAGATCGATGACTTTCAAATATTAGAAGGAGGAAAAAGAAGGCATATCTGAGAGTGAAGGAGAGGAAAGAAGACGAAAACGAATTTTTTACATGAATATAGAAAAGAGAAGAAGACGAAATTAGATAAAAAATATTAGGGTTCTATGTTCTTCCCTCTTTCTCCAGCAGCATATACAATGACCCAATTCTAATTCTTTTTTTTTTCTTTTAAATAATTTATTTAAGGTTTACCACGTACAGTGATTTAATTTAACCAGAGTTAAATGTATGTACAGTGTATTAAGATATGTATATATAAAGTATTTAATACATGTATTAAATTTATTATTTTTAATTTTTAAAAATTAAAAATTTATTTATTGATTGGAATTAATGAATACACTTGTCACCAATTAATTAGAACATATAAGAAGGGTATGTAATACCCTCAAATTAATTGGGTATGGAAGGAATCACCTATATATATTATATATATCGGGAGCGGATAAGGGCGAGTATTACCTACCGCTAGGGGTGTTATCGGCTCGGTTTGGTTCGGTTTTTACATAATACCAACTAATCGGTTTGCTGTCTGCGCAACAACCGAACCGAACCGAACCGAACCAAAAGCGATTTGGTTCGGTCAGTTTTTTCGGTTTTTAAATCCTAACTAATAGGAAATTAATCTTAGTAAAATGATGTTCAAATCAATCAATAAACTGAAATAATATTACATTACATTCAAATTCAACACAATTTCAACTCATTTCAACAACTAAACATAAAACAAACACATTTGTTAAGTCTAAAATTTCCATTTCAATGTATTACTAAACCACTTCTGTGGTTCGGTTCAGTTCGGTTCGATTTCTGCCGAACCAACCGAAAACCGAACCGAACCGATCGGTTTACTTCGAAAAAACAAAAAAAAAACCGATTTTTTTTGTTTTTATTCAGTTGTTATAAATTTTGGTTCGATTTTGCGATAAATTTCGGTTTAGTTCGGTAACTTACACCCCCTACTTACAGCCGACCCTGTCCAAGATTCTGCTTTGCCAAAAGCCCAAAATCCGCCTCAATTGGATCGGAGCAGGATGAATATTCGCGGTCCCAATAGTATTGTCATTTCTATTAGAGACTAACATGAGAGTCACAAATATTAATTAAGAGACTAAATTAAATAAATTAAAATTTTAATATAACTTTAACAACCAATTTAATTATTAACTCGCACAAGATTTTAAAACTGAAATAACATGGCCCATCATTGCAAATTTGCAATCAAGTTAAAGCAGGGAAAAGAATGGGGGAGAAATGTTGATGTCAATGAATGTGTGTGAGTGAGTTGAGTAGTGTGTTCTGTTTGGGGACCACAGCTTATTTAATCATGAAGTATGAAGAAGAATTATATATGAAGCAGCTGAAACACAAACACAAACACAAAAACATAGAGTGGCAAAATTGTATATTCCTGCAAATCGGATCATGGAGAAAGCACATAGGCACCATATGTGTAAAAACTAAAAAGTGAGGACTGTGCCCTTTTTGTGGTCCTAGAACCTTGCCTTCGCTATTGGACAATCTAGACAAAGACGAAACCTTCACACCTTATTAGTATTCATTCACAATCATGGAAACTACAAAACGGAAATTTGTGCATAAAATAACATGGGACAAATTCCTAACACTAGTACCACAGCGTGTGCCTAATTCATTTAATTAATTTAATTAGTGGAGTTGAATAATTGATCCATTCATTTGTACTTACTACTACTACTACTATAATTTACATTAGTCATCCTAATTAATTAATTTGGAATTTCTTAACCACGTGCCATCAAATTAATAGGTTTATTTGTCTGAAGTTCGGTTCTTTCTGGACTCCATAAAACAATGTGCATGGTTGGACACAAGTTTCAAAGGATGGATTGAAGTCATGATAGCCTGCAAGATCCAAAAACATCATCACATGTAATCATGTGACTACTTACTATTATACTACAGTACAACGTTGAACTTAAACCTAGCTAGCATATAATAATAATAATAATAATAATAATAATAATAATAATAATAATAATAATATGAAGGAGTATATGATCCATGAGAGACATTCCTGGAAACACCGTTTTCCTTAAATTTTGCTGAAAACATATTCCTTTGACAAGCTATCATCATAAGTGCATGAATCGTGAATGTTCTTTACAAAATATTCATACACAGACCACTTTTGTTCTTTATATCTTTCTTAATATATATGTTGGTACACGAGATAGATTTGCTATTTAAATACTTAATATTTGGTTTTTGTTTGATTAGTTCTTTATTGCGAAATCAAAAGCATATAGAAATGAATTTGATGTATGACTCCAATAATGTAATGAGTTACATATATGTTTGGGACCCAGAGAATAAAGTACGGTGACTGATACACATGGTGTTTAGTTAACCAAAGACAGTGAAAAAATGTCATCTTTTTCCACTGAATCGGAACCCCATTTTGAAGGGAACAAAACAAGGCAAACCAAGAAGCAGACACTGCAGGTCCCTAGTGCATATCTGAAAAGGAATTCATCTTTCACATTAGTATAAGCGTTCTTTTTTTTTTTTGTGAAGAATACTTTAATTTGGAGCTAAAGTTTTACTATAGGAATGTTATCAGTACTTATTACTTTCTAGAGTGTTATTATAATATTTGTATATCTGAATGATAGTATCAATAAACACTCGTGATGCTTCAGTTGTTGATAACAATGTCGAATATGACTACAGTTTAATTTTCTATTTTATTATCTAATAATTTTTTATTTTTTAATTATTCTATTTTATTATGTTAAATTTTTTGTTTAAAAAAAATTAAGTGTAAAACTAAAATCAAACACACACAAAATTAGAATAAACCATTATTTTAGTTCCTAAAATATTTAGGTGTTTACAAACTAGTCCTGAATAAAAGACTAGAAAAGAGCTAAGCTTAGATCCAAATATGCGTCACTTCGAGAGACAGATTCAAAAATTTTATGGGGTTAATAATATATATAATATTAAAAAATTATGTAAAATATTATATAATATAAAATATATTATAAAAATATATCAATAGAAAATATATTTTAAAGTACAAAAAATATATATGTATCTTCTATTAGTGAAGTGATCGATTTTTCGTATCATAAAATTCATTAATAATAAAATTTGTGACAAATTTTTTAGTAATTTTTTTTCAATATAATTAAAAGTCAATTAGCAAAAAATTTATCTTTCATTTTGTTTCTAATTTATTCTTCACAATATTTATAGCTGAAAAAATCTCTTAGTTGTAATAGTTGAAACAAAGAGAATTAATACTAAATGAATAAAAAAAATACTCACAAAAAAAATTTTACTTTATGAAATTTAAAAAATTTTATTTAATTAAAAATATTAATAATAATATCTTTTTAAATTTTTTAATATTATTATTTATTTTTTAAATATTAAAATTTATTAATATTTAAATTATATTAAACTTTTATTTATATTAAACTAAATACTAAATAAATTTTTTAAAAAATTAAATCATATTTAATAATTTATTATTATTAATTTTTTAAAAAAAAAATTAGGGCCGAGACCTCCAGTCGCCAGTATGTCCGTTTCTGGTCACTTCGACAGAAGATGCATGATGGAGTAATTTTAGACAGCAATGATCCAATGTATACCCTAGTGGGATATACTTACAATAGGTTCCGATGTTCAATTCAGTGATATTTAAGAGGTATAAGGATTGGAATTAGATCGGAAACGTTACGTATGTATCAAATCATTTATTTATAATATTCAATACCAATACGATTCAGAGATCAAGGTGTTCTTTGTATGGACTCAAAAAAGTTAGCTGTTATACCGAGTTCAGCTTCAGAACTTATCTATAACCAAAAAAAAAAAAGTCAAAATATTTTTTATGATGATTTTTATTTAAAAAGTATGATCTATTTATTTAGCTATATTTTAAATAAAAATAACACTTTTATAATATATAAAAATTAAGTCTTATAATTTATTATTTAATAATAAAAAATAAAGTATTTTCACGTGATGACAATTATAAAATCTTCGTTAGAATAGTAAAAAAAAAACCCTATGTGCTTGGTCATTTATCACGCTTAGAAAAATTACTTTTAATTTTATTTAATTTTTAATGACAACAAAAATAACTATGTACTGAAAATGATAAATTAATCGTTTTATACTTTGTTGCTAAAAGATTTTAGTAATAATTATATAATTACTGGTAAGTCTTTTTTAATGACCATAAAAAATATAAAATTATAATTATAACATAATAATAATAATAATAACAAATATATAATTGTCGTAAAATATAAATTAAATAAGACATATAGTAGTTATTATATTATTACTACTAAAAATTTATTACTAAATTTTTATTGTAGTGTATTCTCTTTTCTTAATTTTTAAATAAACAATTTTGAATTTTTTTTGTATTTTTAGTATTTTAAAAAATAATTTATTATTTTCAATCATTACTCATCTAATAATAATATCATTTTGCACCTGAAATGTATCTTTTTATCTATAAAGTACATATACTTTGTTGAGTTGATGTGTTCATATATTGAACACATTTTGGACATGATACTTATTCGACATTCATCCGACAAACATATTTTTTGTATTTAATTCTGTCTTAATAAAAAATAAAAAATATTTTTATAAACATGCTTAGACATAAACACCATCACATATCAACATATTCAATCTTATTTTATATATATATATAAACCTCCATTGTATGCTTAAACCATTGGCTCCGTATACTTTTCCATATATATATATATATATATATATATGTATTCTTACAATGAGTTTAGAAATAGTCTATATTATTATTTATTAAAACAAAAAATTATTTTAAATACGTTATATAATTAAAAAATATTATTACAATTTATCTAAAATATATATTGCCTCTGTATCTTATAAAAATTTAAAATTTATATATTCATATATTTTGTGTTATGTTATATCTTATATGCATGTCAAGATTTGTATATTAAAATATTTTATTAAGCGGGATGAGTAAGGTGGAAAGTGAAAGCCCTAAATCCTAATTATCAAATTTTGTTTCTTAATTCATTAATTTAATAGTTTTTTTTTTTAGCTTTTACACTCTACTTGTACCCAGCAAATAGATTATGTACTAGCATTAATGTAACACAGAATTTTAGCTAGTTGCGTTCGAAATTAACATAGCTATTAAAAGATACACACAAGAAAAAAGGCCTTGACTTTCTCCAAAGAGCAAAGGAGAGAAGGTGATAGGTGGAAACAAGATGTCCTTGTTTCCAACCATGTTTGATGTAGTGGGAACAGGAAAATAGAAGGCTCACAAAGCAAAACAAAAAAGAAAGAAAAAATATCATTCACGGGGCCAATTTAGAAAAAGAATGATAGCAGGTTGTATGTTATAATGAAGTTCATAGTCATGGACCCTGTTAACAATTGCCACGTCTTCAACCGACAACTTTTTTTTAATTACGTCATCCATTTTTGCTGCTTTCTTTCCCTTTCCTCCCAACAACACCAATAATATAGGCCATAAATATATTATACAAGATAGATATTTTCAAACTAATTCATAAAGTAGGGCAGGGATACATGCACAAGATGAAAATCATTTCTGTTTCCTTAACAAATGTTTCTAATGTAGTTTTCAAGACTCTAGAGTCATCTCATCCAAGTGTGTGATTCACCTTGAAAAGGATTTGGATAAGACCTATTTATTTTTATTTGAGTATAAGGTATACATAATAATTAATTTGATAATTTATTTTTAATATATAAATAGCACTTTTGATTCATTTCAATGTATGTGAATCTAGATATTTTGTTAAGGAAACAGAAAGGATGGAGTGTGTTGAAAGTTATGTGTATTTATTATTTTAAGTTGTTTTAACTCTTATAATACTTATCAAAATCTGAGGTTGCAAAATGTTTTTTACACCCATTAAATATTGTCACAAAGCATGCAAGTTAGTTAAGATTTCTGGTGCTACTCGGTTATGAACTTATATGATACAGGGAAAGCAAAAACCAAACTTCATTTGTCCATAGAAATGGACATCATATAGGAAAGTCAAGAACAGATGAAAAAAGTTACAACTAGTAAAGCATGCCATTCACATTTGATGCAACACAAGATTAGCTTAAGGAGATGGAGGCCAATACATTCCAGCATCTTCTATCCCTTCATAAAACCTGAAATGAAGCTCATCTAACAACCTTTCATCTTCATCATTCCACATCCCTTCATAACTATCACTATCATCATCCACATAGTATTCGCCCTCGCCACCAGCCACAAAATCCCATGCCAAATACTCGGAAGAATCCGAAATATCTGAGAAGTCTTCCCATCCATCGCTATCGTGGGTGTCGAGAACAAGCGGCCCCAAGACCTGCAGCTTTGGAAATTTCTGCTTCAAGAACAAGTTATCGAGTGTGACGCCCCAACACCCCCTCTGATCCAAGAACTCGAGCTTAGGGCAGTTTGAGAGGATTTGAAGAACACCCGAGGTGCTGATTAGGTGGTAAGCCATTTCGAGATGCTTCAGCTTCGGCATCGTGGAGGCAATTGCATTTGCCTCATCATCTTTTAAGGGCTTCCCAGCTGTGTCCAATGGGTGCATGTTCCGGCACAATCCTTCTAGTAGTTTGCAGTTCTTGCCGATCATCTCTAGCCCGTGCGCACCCATTTTGAGACAGTAGCTCACATCCAAGAATGAAATCATGGAAAGCCTTCCAGCAATCTGTTCCACAATGGAATCACTCATACTGCTCCGCGGCAGTCGCAAAGTCTGGAGGGAGCAGGCACTTGTATAATGATAAAAGAACAACTGTATAAGTAACAAGGAATAATAACAAAAAACAATGTGTTTAAATTTTTTACTCTGATTGATGTAAAAAGTTTTACCATGTCAACCAAAAGAAGTTCAAGAAAGTGCCAGATTATGATATGTAAGTATCTATTATCATTACAACTTTCTATTGATTGAAAGTGTAAAATTTTCTAACACTCGGTGCATAGAAATTGTTATCAGAAGGAATTTTAATAACAAGAGAAGAATATTCAAAATGAGCAGAGGACAAACAAAACATCCTCATTACCAGAAACAAAAACCAACAATGTAGCCTAGGAGACACACAACAAGGACTAATTAATTGAATTTTAATGTCATCAGGCAGCCTAGTAGCATTGCAGTGAGAATGTGTAAAATTGAAGTCCTACATTTAGGATTTTAGCAATTAGCATCATAATATTAACAATCACTAAAGCATATATCCACATAATAATTGCAGTAACTTAAGCAATGGCCTAGCCTTAATTGAAACTGTTAAATCCATGCTTACTTTTCAGCAATGACAGTGAAGATCCTCTCATTTTGGAGACCAGAAACACACAGTTTTCGGAGCGATCCGCAGCTTCTTTCGACTAGCATTTCGAGCATCCGGTCGAGCTGCTCCGGCTGGCACCGGCTGCTCCATTCTTTGATGTCTATCTCTTGCCAGCAGTAAGGTCCAGCTACTGCTCTAGCCCATGATTTGCATACAATTGGGATCACAGTCACCCTCTCTTGCAGAGAGAGGTTGGTGAAGATTACACCTAATGCATCAGGAATCAACTCATCCCAATTTCGAAAATCAGAAGTTTCTTCCATCCAATCTACAAAACAAAGATGAAGAATCTGTATTTTGAAGTCTGTGATTGAGGTACAAGAACTAAATATGCAACTGAATACTGAAAGCAAGATTAACAAATGCAACTTCTCATAGCAAAAACCATGAATCACATTAAAAATCTTACCACAAGCATAAGAATAAACAGTTGAAAATTGAAATTGAAACTAGACATGCTTCATTTCAAAACTGGTAAGGAAAGATTCATCTGAGAAGAATCAATGGGCACTAGAATAGCAAGATACTACTATACTATACTTGGGAAATTGAATTTTTGCAAGAAAAATTTCGGCTTTACAAGACATTGCTCATCTCACAGAAAAGGGAACCACCAAACTGAAGTTGGGAGATTAGAAATTCAAGAAACATTATTTCTTGATAACAGAAACAGAGAAGGTAGAGATCATGTGGGACAATGCCAACAACCCCAAAGAGGTCCATGCCATTTCCCAAAGCAGAGAGAACAATCCCAAACTTTTTCCTTTTAAAAAAAATCACTTGTAGGCAAAGAAGAGGGACAAAAAAAAAATCAAGTTTTTAGTTCCAGAGAGCAAATCTGAGCAATTAAAAATTTTCCAGATTGAAAAATCCTATCCCCCCCCCCCCCTCCTCCCCTTCCCTTTTTTCTCTTCTGGGTAGTCATCAATTTCCTCTGTAAATAAACAAAAGGGATATACCAAAAATAAAAATATATAAAAAAAAGAATATATATATATATATAGAGAGAGAGAGAGAGAGAGAGAGAGAAATAAAATGACTCACATGCAAGAAAAAGAAGTGAGATTTTCCCAGTGGAAAGTGTTGGGTTCTAGGAGCTGAATTATGGAAACAGTGACCGGTTGATCCGCCACATGCACCGGGGAAGAGAGAGAGAGAGAAGAAGAGAGAAAGAGATAAGACTAAAAAAGGTTCAGCTAGTTAGGTAGGTAGCCTCTGAGGTTGAAGGAAGAATCAGCAGCAAGTAGAAATAGTAGACACGGTCACAAATGAAAGGCGTACGTGTATGTAGGCTAAGGCTACAGAAAGAAAGAGAAAGAAAGAAAGAAAAAGGGAAAGAGGTTGAAGAAGCTTAGCAAACACAAAAGTGAAGAAGGAAAGAAAAATGGTAGCAGGAGGATGAAATAGAAATGTGGAAGGGGGTGAGGGGGTGGGGTTGTGGTGTTTTACTGCAATACTCAAACTGTCAAATTTGTATCTGTCATCAAGAGAAAGATAGAAAATTGAAAGAGAGAGAGAGAACATTAATTTGTTACTTTTAGGGTGCGTTTGTTCACACCGGAAATTACATCTCCAGATTGTATTAGATAGTCAGAAATAAAAAATTAAATTTCAATCACACAACAACAACAAAACCTTCTCTCACCAGATAGAGTTGACTATATGAATTAAACGATGTTATTGTGTTTTATCATATATTATATCTATAGAGAGATTATTTATATATAGATCTCGTCTAATCATCTCATAGATAATCTTTTTAGATTTTTTTTGCCTTTCGCCTGATAATCTTTTTAGATTTTTTTTGCCTTTCGCCTGTTGTCCATCTTCCATCTTATCCATTCTTCTGGATATTCTATCAGTCTTCTTCTCACATATCCAAACCACCTGAGACGCGATTCAACCATTTTTTTCACAATAGTGTTACTTCAACTCTCTCCCTTATATTTTCATTCTTTATTTTATCCAATCCTCATTCATCTCAACATCTTCATCTCTGCCACACTCAGCTTATACTCGTGCTCCCTTTTAACCGTCCAACACTCAGTACCATAAAGCATAGCCGGTCTTATAGCGATATAGAATTTATTCTAAATTTCAATCATACTTTTATAAAATAAAAAAATTAAAGTTTGTATTTTTATTTATAATAATTTTTGTTTTTAAAATTTTATAAAAGAATAATAAAATTATTTTTTTATTTAAAAATAAAAATAAAAACCAAAAATTCAAATGAAATACACTAATATTTTAAGAGATTAAAATAATATTTTAATAATATTTTATATTTATTTTAAATTAAATATAATATTAAAATATAAATTAATATATTATATTTTATATTAAATATAATATAAAAGTTTAATTTATATTTTATTTTTTAATCTTAATCTTTTTTTTCAATAGCCTTACTTTGAGAGTCGATTTCAACAATTCAACCTGAAAAAAATAAGCCAGATATTAATTGCATCGTTATCAGCACCATTTATTTATTTCTTTTTTGGATTTTGCTCACTTCTAAGACCACAAAAATAAAGAGACTCGTTCAGCACAGGTCCAGTATTACCTGGATATTAAGAGGGTGTTAAAAACGGCAAATTCTTAGATATTAGGTATAAGTATTATTTTAGTCTATGAACTGAAATTTTTTTTCGTTTTCAAAACTTTTTATATATAAAATTATCTTTAAAATTTAACTTAATTTTAAAATTTTCTTTTGAACTAAGATATTTTTTTTTTACTAAAATACTCAATTTTTTTCTATTACAACAGGATATTTTTTTTTCCTTCTTCATCATCAATAGTGCAATAAAAAAAATAGAAGAATACAAGAGATCAAAGAATAATAAAAAAATAAACAAAATTAGAAGCACAATAATAATAAAATTAAAGAAATAAAATCAGAACCAGAAGCACAACAACAATGAAAACAAAATCAAAATCAAAAGCAGAAGAAACAGAAGCAAAAGAACAATAGAATAAGAATGGAATCAGAATCAACAACATCAATGGAATCAAAATCAGAAATAATGTGATTCATAAATCAACAATGTAATTAACAAAAAAAAAATAAAAACAGAAAAATCAACCATGCAATTAACTAGGGGTGGCAAATGGGACTAAACCCACTGGGTCAGCCCGCGTAACCCGCTAAAAAAGGCGAGTTGGACTGCAAAATTGGAACCACCAAAGAGCAAAAGCCCGCCTAACTCGCACCGCTTAAACTGCGGATTTTGGCAGGTTTTTGCAGGGCGGGGGCGGGCTTCCCTGCCGACCTTAATTTTTTTTTAATGGGGTATTTTTGTAATTTTTTGTCAAAATCTAACTTCCCTCAACCCAACTAACTTACAAGAGTATGAAGATGAAAATTGAGTGTTTTGGATTATGTTTATATTGCTTTGGAGACAATATTTATAATTATGTTTATTTTGTTTTGGAGACAATATTTATAATTACAAAGACTTTAATGTTTGTGAATATAAAAAATATAATTTTTTTTATGTCTTTAGAAATTATAAATTTATTAAGATGGTTGTCAAATTATATATGTTATTTAGTAGTTAATAGTAAAGAAAAAAAGGAGTTTTGGCGGGCTTAGCCCGCCAGCCCGCAATTAGGCAGAGCAGGATGTGCCAACCTACCAAAGGGTGGATTTTTGGCGGGGGCGGGGTGGTGCTTCCCGGCTTGCCACCCCTACAATTAACAAAATCAATAAATCAGAAGAAGAATCGAAACCCTAGGGAGGACCAACGGCGAGGAGCAGAGCAACGACAACATGCGAGGAGCAACGATGAGCGGCGAGCAATAGCAAGCGGCGAGGAGCAGTAGCAAGCGGCGAGCTAGCGAGGAAGAGTAGCAAAAACGGCGCTTCTTCCTTCTTCTTCTTTCCTCCCCTCTTTTTCTTCTCCCCTTCCCTGGGTTTCTGCTTCTCTCTCTCAACTCCAAAACTATTTTTTTTATTTTATAATTTTTTTTGTTAGGAATAATTTTAGTACTAAAATTTAAGATTTAAGTAAAAAAGACGATTTTAAACCAAGTTAAACATTAGAGACGATTTTGTATGCAAAAAAAAGTTAGAGACGAAAACAATTTTCAACCTATACCTTAGGAATCAAAATCGTACTTAACCTAAATATTATCTTATTCACTAGTTTAGTTTAAAATAATATAAAAAAACAAAATTTAGTATACATTTTTTATATTTTTCTTTTTTTATTAAACTACTAGAAATACAAAACTGAATAATAATATAATTAGGAGAATATAATTTGTACTTTAGACAGAGTGCATCGTACTACAACAAATATTTTAGAGGCATTGGAAGAATATAATTGAACCCTCTATTAACAATTAAGTCCACAGACATTGATTCAACCACCACCAAAGACCAAACAATATCAAATAAAAAGAGAATCGAGCTAGAAGATGATAGACTGGCCTAACAGCTAATTGTTCCAGACATAGTATGGAAGAACCAAATTCTTCCTCTAGCTAGCTTACCTTCTTGTCCACCCTAATAGCAATTGTGCTGCCATTTCAACTATCACTGTAGCAGTTCTTCTAGTATCTATTTCAGTCAACAAAATACTTTGTACTTTTCATAACTTTTGTTTAGACTGGAGAAACTAGCGCTTTTACTGATACTAGTACTAGATCATCATTTAGCAGTAAAGTTTGAGAGTGAAAAATAACATTAATATGAGGTAGGTTAAAAAATATAATGAGAATTGAAGTAAAATTATAAGGGTAAGAATATAAACTACTAAAAATCAGTATTTTTTGGATGGATTTTGAAACGAAATTGAAATAAATTTCGAATAAATTAAAGACAATTTTTTTTCAGATAAAATTTAGACAAATTTTTTCTTCCCAAAACACTTGTTACTAATTTATATTTCGTTTAAAATCTTTTTCAGACAAATTTGTGAAAGTATATTCAAACTCCTTTATACGAATGCCAATTTTGTTTAAAATGTGTTAAAATCTCTAGTTTCACAATGAAAAAAAATACAAATAATGATGTAATGTTTTACAAAATCATAAATATGCATATAAAATAACTATGAACAAATGTCATTTGTAAATGATACGAATATATAATAATAACACTCCTCAGAAAACCAAAGTGTTTAGTACATAGATCAAACCTTCACATAATTTCTAAGGATTCAAGTAAAAAAGAAAAGAACTTGATAAAGTAAAATAAAAGCA
Organism: Arachis stenosperma; assembly: GCF_014773155.1. NCBI lineage: Eukaryota > Viridiplantae > Streptophyta > Magnoliopsida > Fabales > Fabaceae > Arachis > Arachis stenosperma. The sequence continues at coordinate 16,061,227 of NC_080384.1, read as the reverse complement.
ATAACTTGGTAGGAATGTAAACTATAAAAATGTGAAGAACATGAAAGAAAATTATGAAAGGAACTTTACTTAAAAGATTAATGTAGACAAATCACATAAAGTGCTAGGACATGTGAGAAAGTAAGAAATTTTAACCTTTTACTTATTGCTGAAACTCTTATTTATAAACAAAATCGACCAATTTTTTGATGATATGCAATAACGGACAATTACTTCAACAATAACTATTTCTACCAAGAACTACTTGACTTTCGTAGTCGTTAAACCTCCTTTTCAACAACACTTTTTCGAATATTGCATCTCTTCAACTCGAATCTTTGATATAGAAGTCGTGAATCATCGACAATAGATTTCTTTGACGCCTCACTCTCATCCTAGTTGAATCTTCATTTGATTTATTCGTATCTAAAGAATTATTATCAAGACTTTTAATGATGAGAAAGTTAATCTAAAATATAACCACCCAAGATGATATGTATAGGAGTTAAAACTTGAATCTTTTAAAGTTTAAAAAACAAATAAGCACAATAAAGAGATTAACCAAATCCAAGTTTAAGCTCCTATGCCATGAAAGACTATACGTTTCATTTATTTTTTTAAGGGTAAAGTACGATTTCGATCCCTATAGTTTAGACTGAAATTTTATTCGCCTCTAACTTTTTCTTTAAAAACTTCATTCGTAAGGTTCAACTTGGTTTTAAAATTGTCATTTTTACCTAAATATTAAAATTCTGGACCAAATTACCCTTACTAAAAAATTATAAAATAAAAAAAGAATAGAAAAATAGAGAAAAGCAGTCACCGGAAAGAGCGAGAGAGAAGCACGGGGAAGAAGAAGGTGGCGATGACGTCGGTGAGGGAGATGTCGCATGTCGCCATCGCCATTTCTGCTCCTGCGCCAACACGTCCATGAGCAGGCGTGGTGGAGACAACATCGATGCAAGCAGATTGAACGCAAGCCATTTCTGTTTCCCAACGAGCATGGTCTCGTTGCTCCTTGCTCGCTCCCCGCTGCTCCTCGCGTGCTCGTCGTTATTCCATGCTACTTGCCTCTGCTCCTCATCACTTGCCACTCGCATTCCTGTTGTTTTACGGTTTCTTCCTCCTGCTTGTGCTTTTTAGTGCAGATCTGTTTCTGTGCGTTTCACTTCTGGTTCATTTCACTTCGAAATTAGGATTTTAATTCTATTTTTTTATTTTGTTGATTCTTTGATATTTAAAATGCTGATTTGTTGATTTTTCAGTACTGATTTCTTCTTTTATTTTTTGTTTATTACATTTTTTCTTGATGTCTTGTTATTGTGTTTTGTTACTGCTACTGGTGTTTCTTGTTTTTTCCTTATGTTTTTGTTTTAAAATTTTTATTGTTGTTGTTGATGCTGTGAAAATCCTTGTTGCTGATGAAGAAGAAGAAAAAGAATAAGAGAAATTTTGGTGAAGAAGTTCGTTGGAGAAGAATATTTTAGTTCGAATAACGATTTTAAAACCAAGTTGAACAAAAATGGTTGGAGCCAAATAAAATTTTCTGCCTAAATGTTAAGAATCAAATCGTAATTAACCCATTTCTGTTGGGAAAACTCAATAAAGGTTCAAAAACAAGAACCTGTTTAACAGCGGAAGCACCAGAAATAATTTTCCCACAACCTGTGCAATTAAATGGGCAACACCAAAGATACTCCAAGCAGCAAATATAATGGCAGAAATTAAATAATCAGACACCAGAATTTTAACGTGGGAAAACCCCCCAAAAGAGGGACAAAAAAAACCCATGGGACCTAGTCTAGAAAAATCTTCCACTATCAGAATAATGGGTACACAAACAGTCTTTCTAGTGATACTAGGGCATCTCAACAATCAACAAAATACATCACCAAAACTGGTGGAATCAACATAAACCCTCCACAAAGTGGGTATCTCAAATCAGGCAAAAGAGAAGGCAATACAACTAGCAAGTTATATCCTAATGTTTATCTCTACACCAGGAATAACATACTAAAATTTTATAAGAAATGGAGCAAGTTTACCAAGTCAATGTGATCAAGGTTAGCATGCTCTTTTCTCCCAAATTTTCTTCTTCTCTCGACGCCGCGCTTTCTGTTTCCTTCTTTCTTTTCTTTTGAAAAGAGAGGCTTCCAAACTCTCTCTCCCTCTCTCGTGACTATTAGGCCACTTTCTTTTATTTATTTGTTTTTCTATTTTTTTCTTTTAAAACTTGTGGGCCCCACTTGGTTGGGGACCCACCAACAAATCTCCCCCTCACCAACTCAAGCGGGGATAGGCTGCTCTACCAAGCTCGCCTTCTCTTTGCAGGAATCAAATTTCACTGCAGGTAAACTCTTAGTCATCATATCTGAACCATTATCATCAGTATGGATCTTCTCAAGTGCATATGACTTCATCTCAAGCGCTTGACGTATCCAATGATACCTCACCTCTATATGCTTCGATCTAGAATGAAACATCGGATTCTTGCTGAGATGGATAACACTCTAACTGTCACAATATAATACAAACTTCTCTTGATTGATGCCTAACTCTTGTAGGAATTTCTTCATCCACAAGAGTTCCTTAGAAGCTTCAACAACAGCAATGTATTCTGCCTCTGTAGTAGACAAAGCAACACATTTCTGAAATCGAGATTGCCACGACACAGCTCCCCCTACAAAAGTCATCATATATCCAGAAGTAGACTTCCTTGAATCAAGATCCCAGCCATATTTGCATCCGTGTAACCATCCAACACAGGTTGGCCACTCCCAAAGCATAAACAAACTCTGGAAGTACCATTAAGGTATATGAGAATCCACTTCACTACTTGTCAGTGTTCCTTGCCAGGATTAGAGAGAAACCGACTAACAACTCCAACGGCATGAGCAATATCTAGCCTGGTGCAAACCATAGCATACATCAAACTGCCAACTGCAGATGCATATAAAATCTTCTTCATTTCTGCTTTCTCTTTCTCACTTGTAGGACATTGCTGCGAACTCAACTTGAAATGACTAGCAAGTGGAGTACTAACAGGTTTGGAATTACTCGTGCTAAACCTCTCTAAAACCTTCTCAATGTACTTCTGCTGCGACAACCACAGTTTCACATTCTTCCTATCACGAGTGATACTTATGCCAAGGATTTTCTTTGCAGGACCCAAATCCTTCATGGCAAAGGACCTGTTCAAGTCTTTCTTAAGACTTTCAATCTTCTTAGTGTCATGACCAACAATCAACATGTCATCAACATAAAGCAAGAGAATTATAAAATCACCATCAGAGAATTTCTTAACATAGACACAATGATCGGAAGAAGTCTTACTATACCCATGACCTTCCATAAAGGAATCAAACTTCGTGTACCACTGCCTTGGCGCTTGCTTCAACCCATATAAGCTCTTCTTCAACTTGCATACAAGGTGCTCCTTTCCTTTAACCTCGAAACCCTCTGGTTGCTCCATATAGATTTCTTTATCTATGTCACCGTGAAGGAATGCAGTTTTCACATCAAGCTGCTCAACCTCTAAATTCAAGCTAGCCGCCAATCCAAGCACAATTCGAATAGAGGACATCTTCACAACTGGAGAGAAAATCTCCTCAAAATCAATACCTTTCTTTTGCTCAAAGCCTTTCACAACCAATCGAGCTTTGTACCTTGGCCGTGAGACATTTTCATCCGCTTTCAACTTGAACACCCATTTATTCTTGAATGCTCTCTTACCCTTCGGCAACTTCACCAATTCAAAAGTATGATTCTCATGCAAGGATTTCATTTCCTCTTGCATGGCCTTCAACCAATCTTCTTTATGCTCATTAGACATAGCTTCCTGGTAGCTCTCTGGCTCCCTAGTCTCAGTGTTCATCACATACTCATGAGGAGAGTATTTTTGAGAAGGATGGCGCTCTCTAGTAGATCTTCTCAATTCAGGCTCAACTGGTGGTTCAGGTGGAACTACAACATCTGGCACCTCAGGTTGAAGTGTAGGTTCATCATACAAATAATCACCATCATTATCAACTTGTACATCTCCCTTATCAACAGGAGGTCTAGTGGAAGGACCAGGTTCATCATCAGCAGAACGTCTAACAGTTACTGTTGGCTTATCTGTCTTCTCAAGATCTTCAATAGTTTGTTTTTCAAGAAAAAATCACATCTCGGCTTTTAATTATCTTCTTGCTCACCGGATCCCATAATCTGTAACCAAAGTCTTCGTGACCATAACCCATGAAGATACACTACTTTGACTTCCCATCAAGTTTAGACCTTTCATCTCTTGGAATGTGAACAAAAGCCCTGCAGCCAAACACTCGCAAGTGACTATAGGAGACATATTTCCCTCTCCAAACTTTCTCTGGAACATCACCATTAAGTGGAACAGAAGGAAAAAGGTTGATCAAATCTACTGCAGTCCTCATCGCTTCACCCCAAAAGGATTTAGGCAACTTTGCATGAGAGAGCATACACCTTACTCTATCATTGATAGTGCGATTCATTCTCTCTGCAACTTCATTATGTTGAGGAGTCTTAGGAACTGTCTTCTCAAGCTTGATCCCATGTCCTTTACAGTACTCTTCAAACGGACCCCTGTATTTACCACCATTATCTGCTCGGACACATTTTAATTTTCTTCCTGTTTCTCTTTCAACACTTGCATGAAAGTGTTTGAAGATACCGAGCACCTGGTCTTTAGATTTCAAAACAAAAGCCCACCCTTTTCGAGAATAATCATCAATAAAAGTAACAAAATATGATGCACCACCTAGTGTCTTAGCATCCATAGTGCAAACATCAGTGTGAACTAAATCTAGAACATGTGATCTCCTATGAGATCCAGAATTATGAAATAATACTCTAGCATGTTTTCCAACAAAATAATGAGTGCAAGTATTTAAAGTTGTACCTTTCACGGGAAGTGAGTGCTTCTTGGCTAAGACGCTTAGTCCTTTCTCGCTCAAGTGACCAAGACGTATATGCCACAAATCAGAAAAGGAATCATCAGCTACATTCACATCTTCTTTGCACAACTTTGCTTGCAACTGGTAGAGAGTAGTGAGACTATTGTCTTCTCTAGCAACAATGAGAGCTTCTTTGGTAACCTTACATTTTCCACTACCAAAGGAAGTGCAATACCCCTCTTGATCCAATGCCTTCACTGAAATGAGATTGAACCGCATATCTGGCGCATACCTAACATTCTTCAACTGCAACTTGCATCCCATGTTAGTTTCAAGCCACATATCACCCATACCAATGATATCACACACTCCTTTATCTCCCAATTTGATCTTGCCAAAATTTTCAGCAGTATAGGAAGTGAAAAATTCACGCTTCGGAGTGACATGACATGAGGCACCAGAGTCCATAATCCAAGTGGAATCATCACAGACAAGATTCACATAATTTTCATCATATGTGATAAGAACATCTTCATAAACAATAGCAGCAGTTTCTTTATCACTATCTTTACCTTTGTCTTCGTTTCTTCCCCTTGATTGTGCTCTTTTCAAGAACCTACAATACCTCTTGATATGCCCCGGCTTGCCACAATGGTGACAAATGAACTCCTTTCTTGGCTTATACTTTCCTCTTGACTTGCTTCGACTCTCTGACCTGTCAGAACTGTGAGGTTTTCTACTTTGACTTCTCCCCCATGACTCTGAAACAAGTGCTTCTGACTGGGAGGAGGTATTAGTCAAACCTCGCTCTCTTCTTCTGGCTTCTTTATTCAACATGCTCTCTTTAACCATTGCTAACGTCAACTTTTCTTTTGGAGCTGAGTTAGTCAGTGTCACAACCAGAACTTCCCAACTATCAGGCAAAGAGATCAACAACAACAAGGCTTGCAACTCATCATTCAAAGTGATTTTATTATTTGTCAGTTGGTTCACCGTCTCCTGAAAAATACTCAAGTGCTCCGGCATTGATTTACCTTCAACATACTTCATATTGACAAGCTTCCTAATCAAGAATGCTTTGTTTTGCACATTCTTTCTCTCATATAACTCCTTCAATTTCTTCCACATCTTCTCAGCATTCGTTTCGGTGTCAACATGTAGATACACACTAAGATCAAGTCATTGCCTAATCAAAGCAACTGCCTTCCGATTCAACTTCTTCCATTCAGCATCGGATTTAGTACCTTTCAATTTATCCCCTTCCACAGGATCATACAAGTCATTGCTATACAACATATCTTCCATGAGGGTCTTCCAAATTGAATAATTTTGGGAATTCAATTTGACCATATTCGGTCCATGAGTATTTTCCTCCATTTAATCAGCACAGAGATAAACAACCAAAGCTTTGATACCACTTTGTTGGGAAAACTCAATAAAGGTTCAAAAAACAAGAACCTGTTTAACAGCGAAAGCACCAAAAATAATTTTCTCACAACCTGTGCAATTAAATGGGCAACACCAAAGATACTCCAAGCAGCAAATATAATAGCAGAAATTAAATAATCAGACACCAAAATTTTAACATGGAAAAACCCCAAAAGAGGGACAAAAAAAATCCACGGGACCTAGTCCAGAAAAATCTTCCACTATCAGAATATTGGGTACACAAACAGTCTTCCTAGTGATACTAGGACATCTCAACAATCAACAAAATACATCACCAAAACTGGTGGAATCAACATAAACCCTCCACAAAGTGGGTATCTCAAATCAGGCAAAAGAGAAGGCAATACAACTAGCAAATTATTTCCTAATGTTCATCTCTACACCAGGAATAACATACTAAAATTTCATAAGAAATGGAACAAGTTTACCAAGTCAATGTGATCAAGATTAGCATGCTCTTTTCTCCCAAATTTTCTTCTTCTCTCGACGCCGCGCTTTCTGTTTCCTTCTTTCTTTTCTTTTGAAAAGAGAGGCTTCCAAACTCTCTCTCTCTCTCCTATTAGGCCACTTTCTTTTATTTATTTGTTTTTCTATTTTTTTCTTTTAAAACTTGTGGTCCCACTTGGTTGGGGCCTCACCAACAATTTTTTAACATCAATGTTCCAAAATCGGTTTTTTGGATGCTCCAATGAATCAAAAAGTTATTTTTAATGAATTTAAAAAACGTGTAATCGTCCTATTTTAAATTCATAAATTTATATGAATGTTGATTTTTTTAAAATTTAAACTAAAACACAAAATTTAAAATTTTATTCTTATTAATTTTAATTTTTGATATTTTATTTGAATTAAAATAGTAGATATTTTTTATTGATATTTTTATTTTTAATTAATAAATTATTTAAGAACAAAAATGTACAATGTAAATGAATTGTTCCTATTTAGCTGGTTATCGTATCTGCAAAATTATATTAAAAATATATTTATTACGACAGCCTACCCGAAATATGTTTTTCTTTGTTAATTTTGCAGCTTGTGCCTATTGATATGTTTCCAAAATTAACTAATAATATACATAAACGTTTTACATAAATTAAAAATTAAAGAATTTTTGTTTAAATAATAGAGGCCAGCTCATAAGAGGATAGATATGAGAACATGAATGAGTGAATTAAGGTGATAGAGTAATGAGGAGAATAAGTATGAATCTGAGTGGGTGAAGATGAAGTGAAGCTCTGACCCAAAGTGATGCCTACAAAGGCCTCTCTATATGCTACTGTATCCATGTGAGAATGGCATGGTCCTCGTGGTCAACAGTCAACACTCACCACTCTTTTTCTAATCATTTTAATAAGTGAAAATTCAGGTACAATCGATTTTACATGAAGTGGATAATTGAAAGTCGTTAAATAATTTAACTGATTTGATTAAATTTTCATCTAATAACTTTCAATTATCAATTTCACATGAAGTTGACTGCACCTGAATTTTCACCTAATTTCAAACCGGCAAATTCTTTATGCCACTCACACTCATTTCTGTAGATAAAAAAAAGGTTATTACTCACATTTGGAAGGCTTTGTCCGTTTATTTATATATATATTGGTAAAACTTTGGAAGAACACTCGATTATTGAATTTTATGGTGCTTTTTTAAAATTTGAGCGCTCCAGAATTTCAAAAAACACAACGAAATTCAATAATTAAGTGGTATACCAAAATTTTTTTTATATCCAAAATATTGGCCGCCCTTGTTATGTTAGAAATTAGTCATATGCTCATATTCAATATTTTTATATATAGTTCAACTTTGAACGTGTGCATTGATTTTTTAAATGTATATTTGACATATAATTACGAGTTAAAATTTTTAAGTTGTTGTTCAATTGTTTGATATTTTAATTAGGTTTAACCTTTAAGTTATTTTTGTTAATATTCACACTTTTATAATTAAAAAAATCTATAAATTATATCTGATTAAAATACTTCAAAAGCTAAATTTGAAAACTAATTTCTTTTATATTTATTTATGTTAGTTGTTACTAATATCTGTTTTGGTCTAAATATATAGTCAGTGAATAGGCAAGTAGATGCACACCGTACCAATAATGTGAAGTGTTAAGTGCAAACTGCAAACAGTGTTAATGTTTTCTGTGGAATGCGTACTAACTGCTAAGGAATGCTTCTGGTTCTTGGGGCTACAACGAAGTACCATTTGCAAATACAAAATTACAACTTAGAGCGTGTGGCGTGATCACGTTTGCAAATTGCAACAAGGACTGACATTATTGCAATTTCAATTTTTCTCTTTCAAAGCTATTGGATCATGCTAGGTGAACTTTGTTTTTTAAAGTAGTGAAGTTTTTTTTTTTCATAATAGAGGAAATTTTTTTGCATATAATATATAATTAGATATTCTCTTAAAAAAATTAGTTGCAATTTTTTCTCTTTAAAAAGAATTACATTTTTTAAGAACGGTGGGATGTCGTACTACTACTTCTGATCAGTGGTTACTACTTACCAGCTAGCTTTCTTTTTAGGTTTTTATAACTTTTTACAATGGCAAAATGCCAGACATTATTATTAATTATTAAAGTACCAGTTGCTTTGTTTTAGACATTAGTGGTACTTGTTACCACCACTGTCTTTGTTTATGCAGTTTTTGGAAAATTAATTACTCCGTTGCTTAGTTAGTTGGACAATAAATTCAGGAACAAGAAGGACAATAATCAAAATTCAGTATTTGTCTTTTTTTTTTCCGCTGGATTAGATAATTTTTAATCCTAGATATTACGACATCTCAAATTAGGGATAGCAAAATTTTCTGAGACACGGAGATTTCTGCGGAAACTGTCTCGAATGGAGATCCAATTATGAAAAATTTTTTTCGCGGGGATGGAGATGAGGGACAAAATTTCTCCGAAGCAGGCGCGGAGACCGAGCGGGGATCCCTGCCCCGTTCCCGGCTATTCCCCAAAATTAATGAATTTTTTAAATTATCCTTAATAGTAGTTTAGTTCTCATATATGTTTTTTAGTCATTTTTCTCTCACACACACACACACATATATATATAAAAACCCAAAATTTCTAATCTTTATTTGCATAACCATTCTTCAATTCAGAGATCCCTAACATTGTCCATACTCCATCCAACCTCTCTGCAGCCACCTCCTCGCCACCCTTCTCACGGCATCATCACACCTAACTGTGTCATTACCCTTACTGTGTCGTAATTTCTATTTGCGGCGTTCTTTTTTGTAACTCTGCCATCGTATCCATTCTCCTCTCTGTTGCCGCGTCTCCCACCTCGTCCACTGCTTTGTCCTTTGCCTCGTCATTGCGTCCCCCCATTGCATCATTTCGAAAGAAGTCACCATCGTGTCATTTATACTTTTTGTATAAAATTTTGTCGTTTATGTATAAGATAGATACTTGCAGTTCTAGTCATATGGAAATTAATAATTAGTTAGAACTACTATGTAGATGGGGAATGTGATCCTCGCAGAAAATGGAGTCCGGTGGAAAATGGAAATGGAGATGGGGATGGGGATGGGAGCAAATCTGAGGGCGGAAATGAGGAGCAGGGAGGCAACCCCCGCCCTGCCTCATTGACATCCCTATCTCAAACTCACAGCGCATTATATATTCAGTTATTCACATATATATAAATATTTAAAAAATTTTATCCACTATTTAATCTCATTAAATTTTGAATTTAAATACAGTATATTAAAAAAGCAATAATACTAAAAAGACAAAAAAATAAAATGTGCTTTATATAGTATTTATTAATTATCGCAACAATTAATGAATGTTAAATAAAATAAATTTTGATTATTTTTTACTAATTTATTTTTATTACCAAATATTTTCATTAAAAAAAACCATAACTTACCATTTCAATTAAAGTCTCAATTGATTACGTTGTCTAAATTAACAAAAGAATTTACTAACTTGTACTTTAAAAATATAAATTAAGCATATCATAAAAAAAAATTTATAAAAAAATATTGTAAAAATTAGTTTTTTTTTTTACGTTTTTAATGAATTGAGTACATCAAAAACATTAAAAAATTTTATTATTATATTTTTAAAATATATTCTTAAAACATAAGTTAATTAAATCTATATAACAAAACGTGAAAAAAGATTATAGCCCAATAAAATATTTTTTTGGGAAGGGGATATTTTGAAAAGTTATTGCTTACTTGTTTTAATTGATATATTCTAATAAATAGTCATGTTATTTCGATGAAAAAAATATATGTAAATAAATATTAAAATTATTGTGTTAATTTTAGATTTTTAGTCCATCAGAAAGTTACATTTAAAAAAAAGACAGAGATCAAAGTATTGAGATTGAAAAATAAAATAAAAAAATAAAAAATAAAATAAATTTTTATATTGTATTTAGTATAAAAAATATAAAATTAAATTATTTCTCGACATCTAGTTTAATTTAAAATAAATACAAAAATTAAAACAAATAAAATTACTTAAATTTTTTTCCCCTTTTCCCTCTCAAATTTCTTCTTCTTTCATAGTGCCTCACCTTCTTAGTCCTCTCCCATCCTCTTCTCTAAGTTTTCTATTATCTGTTTATATTAAATAAATTTTTAGCAATAAATTTAATACTCGCCAAGTTATAACTATCATCTTCAATTCTTCAGCAAGATAATCAATCCTTTCCACTACATAACACTAAACTTAATATTATGGATAAAACAATGCAGAACTTAAAGCTTAACGACAGCATATTTTTAAAGAGAAAAACTCTGCGTACAAGCGATTAGGGCTTGTAAGTATTACAAGTCAATTAAACTCTAACCCCCAAAATTCGCTGCAAGTGCTACATCCCTTACACGCGCTACATCCCTTCTTCTTCTCTTTCTTTTTCGATCGTTCTTTTCTCCTCCTTTCTCACTGGTTTGTTCTTCGTCGTTGACGTTAGTTCCTCCACATACTGTTATGGCATGTTTTCATTGCACCTTCTTCTTCTTCTTGCTGCACGTTCTTCTTCCTCTTCCTCTTCTTCTTCTTCTTTTCTTTTGTTTCTTGCTTTCTCTTTCTCCTTCTTCATTTACGTGCTTTTCTCTCTGTTTTCTTTTTTCGTTATTCTCGATTTCTATTGTTTTTTGATATCAAGCTCTGAAATCGTTTTTGAAGAAGAAGAAGTAGCAGAAGATAAGGAGGAGAAAGAGAAAGAGTTCTGAATTATGCATGATTTTGGGTGTATTTCTTAAATCCTTTGGGTGTATTTTCTGTAATCTTTTGGGTGTATTTCTATAATCGTTTGGGTGAATTCCTGTAACCGTTTGGGTGTATTTCTGTAACCTCTTGGGTGTATTTTATGTAATCGTTTGGGTGTATTTCTGTAATCTCTTGGGTGTATTTTATGTAATCGTTTGGGTGTATTTCTGTAATGCTTGCCATTTTTTCTGAAATGAAAAATACACTCATAGATATGAGTCAGATACACCCATAGATATCAGTCAGATATCACTCAAATACACCCAAATGATTACAGAAATACACCCAAACGGTTACAAGAATTCACCCAAACGATTATAGGAATACACCCAAAGGGTTACCGAAAATACGCCCAAAGGATTTAAGAAAATACACCCAAAATTCGTTGAAGTACATCTTATGCATAATTCAGAACTCTTTCTCTTTCTCCTCCTCATCTTCTGCTGCTTCTTCTTCTTCAAAAACGATTTTTACCATGAAAAATCGAAAAAAAACGAGAAAACAGAGAGAAAAGACGTAAATGAAGAAGAAGAAGAAGAAGAAGAGGAAAACGAGGAAGAAGAACGTGCAGAAACAAAAGAAAAGGAGAAGAAGAAGAGTAAGAGGAAGAAGAACGTGCAGCAAGAAGAAGAAGAAGAATTTCAAAAACCATGAAAATCGAAAAAAACGAAGAAGAAGAAGAGGAAGAGGAAGAGGAAGAGGAAGAAGAAGAAGAAGAAGAATAAGAGAAGAAGAAGAAGAAAAAGAAGACGAAGAGGAACCGTTTGAGTGGGGCGCGTGTAGTTACGCTCCATTCAAAATGAGTTAATGCGCGTTTTAATGAAGTTTGGGCTGATAACTTGTAAAACTTGTACGGCCTTTTTACTTGTATGTGTAGCAGGCCCCATTTTTAAATTATTGCCCAATAAAAATGATTAATAATAATAGAAAACTATATCAAATAAAAATTTTAAACATTTGATTGAAATCATTAACTTTGTACTTTTATCACAAATCATTAATATATGAGTCCAAATGAATATTAAAAAAAAATTAATCAAAGCTAATTTTTAAAATAAAAAAAAAGTAAAACACAAGGAAGAGAGAATCACCCTTGAGATAAGCATAAAATGTAGGGCAAGCAAGCAATGCAAACAATGCGAGAATTGACACTGTCATTATTGAGTTTGAGGATATTTTTAATTACAGTCTTTGGAGTTTTTGTGCTGTATTAAAACTAACTCAACCTCCAATCTTCTAAAACCAGCGAAACTTTGGATTGTCTTTCGGCAGCGAGAGTTGCTCCTTCGACAAATGTGGTGATACGAAACGTAATCTAAAATAAGATAAAAAATCAAAGAAAAGAATTCTTATATCTCAATTTAATTTTTTGATATAATAGTTAAGGGAATCATTCTATCACTCTTGTATCACATTTAAGTTTATAAAAAAAAATTCAAAAAAATTTTCATTTATCAAAATTAAAAAAAAGTGGCTACCAGATTTTTGAGGTTTTTATATCTCTTAAATTTAAAATCATAACTCATAAGTTCACTAAAATAAAAATGGGTCAAGTCATAACTGGACCTAAAACAAACAAAACAAACTAAAATAAAATAAATACTAAGAAAGTGATGCCTATTTAATTCATCTTGACTAACGAGAGTCTTCAATATATCATGTAAATAGTAAGATGTTTGACTTTCCACAATCGTTAATCATTGTCTTGTCCAATTATTGATGAATCTCCTGAACAAATAACTTAACCATATTTACAAAACTTTCTTTTATTCTCTTAGTTGTTGCTATTATAATTAGACCAATTAGTATATGATAATTCTCAATTTGTCCTACAGAGCCCGTATCATTCTTTCTCTCTAGAAAAAGATTCGTCATCGAGTCTGCATCCAAATCAAAAGAAGATAGATGAGAGACATTAAAAGTAGTTGACATATTATACTCACCTGAAAGGTCAATCTTGTAAACATTGTTATTGATCCTTTCGAGCACTTGAAATGGACCATCTCCCTGATGAGCGGATAATTTATATGCTTTTTGGCATTGTTTTTAGTATGTTTTTAGTATGTTTTAGTTAGTTTTTATTATATTTTTATTAGTTTTTAGTTAAAATTCACTTTTCTGGACCTTACTATGAGTTTGTGTGTTTTTCTGTGATTTCAGGTATTTTCTGGCTGAAATGGAGGGACCTGAGCAAAAATCTGATTCAGAGATTGAAAAGGATTGCAGATGCTGTTAGATTCTGACCTCCCTGCACTCGGAGTAGATTTTCTGGAGCTATAGAAGCCCAATTGGCACGCTCTCAATTGCATTGGAAAGTAGACATCCTGGGCTTTCCAGCAATGTATAATAGTCTATACTTTTCCCGAGATTTGATGGCCCAAACAGGCGTTCCAATTCAGCTCAAGAATTCTGGCGTTTAACGCCGGAACTGGCACAAGAATGGGAGTTAAACGCCCAAACTGGCATAAAAGCTGGCGTTTAACTCCAAAAAAAGTCTCTACACATGAAAGCTTCAATGCTCAGCCCAAGTACACACCAAGTGGGCCCAGAAGTGGATTTTTATATCATTTACTCATCTTTGTAAACCCTAAGCTACTAGTTCTCTACAAATAGGACCTTTTGCTATTGTATTTTCATCTTTGGATCTTTGAATCTTTGATCACTTTAGATCTTAGGATCATCTTTGGATGTTTAGTTCTTAGATCATGGGAGGCTGGCCATTCGGCCATGCCTAGACCTTATCACTTATGTATTTTCAACGGTGGAGTTTCTACACACCATAGATTAAGGTGTGGAGCTCTGCTGTACCTCGAGTATTAATGCAATTACTATTGTTCTTCTATTCAATTTAGCTTATTCTTGTTCTAAGATATCACTTGTTCCTCAACTTGATGAATGTGATGATCCGTGACACTCATCATCATTCTCACCTATGAACGTGTGCCTGACAACCACCTCCGTTCTACCTTAGATTGAGTGGATATCTCTTGGATTCCTTAATCAGAATCTTCGTGGTATAAGCTAGAATTGATGGTGGCATTCAAGAGAATCCAGAAGGTCTAAACCTTGTCTGTGGTATTCTGAGTAGGATTCAAGAATTGAATGACTGTGACGAGCTTCAAACTCCTGAAGGCTGGGCGTTAGTGACAGACGCAAAAGAATCACTGGATTCTATTCCAACCTGATTGAGAACCGACAGATGATTAGCCGTGCTGTGACAGAGCGCGTTGAACATTTTCACTGAGAGGACGGGACTGTAGCCACTGACAACAATGATGCCCAACATACAGCTTGCCATGGAAAGGAGTAAGAAGGATTGGATGAAGACAGTAGGAAAGCAGAGAGACGGAAGGGACAAAGCATCTCCATTCGCTTATCTGAAATTCTCACCAGTGAATTACATAAGTATCTTTATCTTTATTTTATGCTTTATTCATAAATCATCCATAACCATTTGAATCTGCCTGACTGAGATTTACAAGGTGACCATAGCTTGCTTCATACCAACAATCTCCGTGGGATCGACCCTTATTCGCGTAAGGTTTATTACTTGGACGACCCAGTGCACTTGCTGGTTAGTTGTGCGAAGTTGTGATAAAGAGTTGAGATTGCAATTGAGCGTACCATGTTGATGGCGCCATTGATGATCACAATTTCGTGCACCAAGTTTTTGGCGCCGTTGTCGGGAAATTAAATGTCCTAACTATAATTTCGCATTTGTTTCCTGCAATAACAGTGCCAAGTTTTGATCCGGCAACAACACCAAGTTTTTGGCGCCGTTGCCGGGGATTGTTTGAGTTTGGACAACTGACGGTTCACCTTGTTGCTTAGCTTAGGTATTTTTTTTAGAGTTCTTAAGAATGAATTCTAGTGTTTCAAGGTGATGTTCTTATCATCACCAAAGCTGATTGATTATCATCAATTTAGCTCTTGAATGTAATGTCCTGCTGAAGTTTGGCTAGCCATGTCTAATTTCTTTAGACTAAAGCTTTAGACTAACATTGGATGATTCCTGGAATTCTCATTAAGAATTTTGATATCCTTATTTTCTTTTTCACTCAATTTTCAAAAAATCCAAAAAAATTAAAAAATCATAAAAACCAAAAATATTTTATGTTTCTTGTTGAGTCTAGTGTCTCATTTTAAGTTTGGTGTCAATTGCATGTTTCTGTTCTTCTTGCATTTTTCGAATTCATTCATGTGTCTTAATTGATCTTCAAGTTGTTCTTGATGATTTCCTTGTTCTGATCTTTAAATTCTCTTATCTTGAGTGTTTTGTTGTTTCTCATATGCATTCTCATTTTGTTAGTGTCAATAGTATACAAACTTCTAAGTTTGGTGTCTTGCATGCATTGTTTATTTGATCTTAGTCTCATTATTAAAAATCCAAAAAATTTTTAATTTGTGTCTTTTCAAGTCAATAATACAGAGAATTGAAGATTCAGAACATACAGCAGAGGAATTACACAGAAAAAGTTGGGCATTCAAAACGCCCAGTAAGGAAGGAAAACTGGCGTTTAACGCCCAAAAGGGGTGAGTTTTGGGCGTTAAACGCCAGAATGTATACCATTCTGGGCGTTTAACGCCAGGATGGCACAAAAGGGAAGATTTTGCTTTTAATTCAAATTTTTTTCAAGTTTTCAAAATTTTTCAAAATCAATTCTTTTTCAAATCATATCTTTTCAATCATATCTTTTCAAAATCAATTTCTTTCCATTTTCAAAAATACTTGCTAATAATTAATGATTTGATTCAACATTTCAAGTATGTTGCCTTTTCTGTTGAGAAAGGTTTAATGTCTGAATCATATCTTTCTTGTTAGGCAGGTCATTAATTTTCAAAATCAAATCTTTTTAAATTGTTTTTCAAATCATATCTTCTCAATCATATCTTTTTAAAACTATATCTTTTCAATCATTTTTTTATCACAATTTTTTTTAAAATAGTTTTCAATCATATCTTTTTTATTTCTAATTTCAAAATCTTTTTCAAAAATCACTTTATTTCTTTCCCAATCATATTTTTCAAAAATCATTCTTCAATTTTTCAAAATGTTTTTTTAAAATCTTTTTAATTTATTTCCAAAAATTTCTTCCCCTCTTCTCACATCCTTCTATTTATGGACTAACACTCTCCCTCAATGCACAATTCGAATTCTATCTTTCTAGATAAGTTCGAATTCTTTTTCTACCCTCTTCCTTCTATTTTTCTTTTCCTCTGACACCTCAAGGAATCTCTATACTGTGACATAGAGGATTCCATATTTTCTTGTTCTCTTCTCTTTCATATGAGCAGGAGCAAAGACAAAAGCATTCTTGTTGAGGCTGACCCTGAATCTCAAAGGACCTTGAAGCGAAAGCTAAGAGAAGCTAAAGCACTACTCTCTGTAGAGGACCCAACAGAAATCTTCAAACAAGAAGAAGACATGGCAGCCGAAAACAACAACAATGCCAACAATGCAAGGAAGGTGCTGGGTGACTTTACTGCACCTACTTCCGACTTCTATGGGAGAAAAATCTCTATCCCTGCCATTGGAGCAAACAACTTTGAGCTTAAGCCTCAATTAGTTTCTCTAATGCAACAGAATTGCAAGTTCCATGGACTTCCATTGGAAGATCCTCATTAGTTTTTAGCTGAGTTCTTACAAATCTGTGACACTGTCAAGACTAATGGGGTTGACCCTGAGGTCTACAGACTTATGTTGTTCCCTTTTGCTGTAAGAGACAGAGCTAGGATATGGTTGGACTCACAACCTAAAGAAAGCCTGAACTCTTGGGAAAAGCTAGTCAATGCCTTCTTGGCAAAGTTCTTTCCACCTCAAAAATTGAGTAAGCTTAGAGTGGAAGTCCAAATCTTCAGACAGAAGGAAGGAGAATCCCTCTATGAAGCTTGGAAAAGATACAAACAGTTGATCAGAAAGTGTCCCTCTGACATGCTTTCTGAATGGAGCATCATAGGTATCTTCTATGGTGGTCTGTCTGAACTGTCCAAGATGTCATTGGACAGCTCTACTGGAGGATCTCTTCATCTGAAGAAGACGCCTACAGAAGCTCAAGAACTCATTGAAATGGTTACAAATAACCAATTCATGTACACTTCTGAAAGGAATCCTGTGAACAATGGGACGAATTAGAAGAAAGGAGTTCTTGAGATTGATACTCTGAATGCCATATTGGCTCAGAACAAAATATTGACTCAGCAAGTCAATATGATTTCTCAAAGAATGCAAGCTACACCAGGCAGTACTAAGAACGCTTCATCTGAAGAAGAAGCTTATGATCCTGAGAATCCTTCAATGGAAGAGGTGAATTACATGGGAGAACCCTATGGAAACACCTATAATCCTTCATGGATAAATCATCCAAATCTCTCATGGAAGGATCAACAGAGATCTCAACAAGGTTTCAACAACAATAATGGTGGAAGAAACAGGTTTAGCAATGGCAAGCCTTTTCCATTATCTTCTCAGTAACAGACAGAGAATTCTAAGCAGAGCCACTCTGACTTAGCAACCATGGTCTCTGATCTAATCAAAACCACTCAAAGTTTCATGACTGAAACAAGGTCCTCCATTAGAAACTTGGAGGCACAAGTGGGACAGCTGAGCAAGAAAGTTACTGAACTCCCTCCTAGTACTCTTCCAAGCAATACAGAATAGAATCCAAAAGGAGAATGCAAGGCCATTAACATGACCCACATGGCCGAACTTGGAGAGGAGGAAGAGGCAGTGATCGCCACTGAGGAGGACCTCAATGGACGTCCACTGGCCTCCAATGAGTTCCCTAATGAGGAACCATGTGAATCTGAGGCTCACACTGAGACCATAGAGATTCCATTGGATTTACTTCTACCATTCATGAGCTCTGACGAGTATTCTTCCTCTGAAGAGGATGAAGATGTCACTGAAGAGCAAGTTGCTAAGTACCTTGGAGCAATCATGAAGCTAAATGACAAGTTATTTGGTAATGAGACTTGGGAGAACGAACCTCCTTTGCTCACCAAAGAACTGGATGACTTGACTGGGCAGAAATTACCTCAAAAGAGACAGGACCCTGGGAAGTTCTCAATACCTTGTACCATAGGCACCATGACCTTTGAGAAGGTTCTGTGTGACCTAGGGTCAAGCATAAACCTCATGCCTCTCTCTGTAATGGAAAAGCTAGGGATCTTTGAGGTACAAGCTGCAAGAATCTCACTAGAGATGGCAGACAATTCAAGAAAACAAGCTTATGGACTGGTAGAGGATGTTCTGGTAAAGGTTGAAGACCATTACATCCCTGCTGATTTCATAGTCCTAGAGACTGGGAAGTGCATGGATGAATCTATCATCCTTGGCAGACCCTTCCTAGCCACAGCAAAGGCTGTGATTGATGTTGACAGAGGAGAATTAATCATTCAAGTGAATGAAAAATCCTTTGTGTTTAAGACTCAAGGATATCCCTCTGTTACCATGGAGAGGAAGCATGAAGAGCTTCTCTCAAAACAGAGTCAAACAGAGCCCTCACAGTCAAACTCTAAGTTTGGTGTTGGGAGGCCACAACCAACTTCTAAGTTTGGTGTTGAACCCCCACATTCAAACTCTAAGTTTGGTGTTGGGAGGTTCTAACATTGCTCTAGACATCTGTGAGGCTTCATGAGAGCCCACTGTCAAGCTACTGCCATTAAAGAAGCGCTTGTTGGGAGGCAACCCAATGTTATATTTATCTATTTCCCTTTGTTATTTTATGTTTTCTATAGGTTGATGATCATGGGAAGTCACAAAATCAATTGAAAAAGCAAAAACAGAATGAAAAATAGAAAGAAAAATAGCACACCCTGGAGGAAAACCTTGCTGGCATTTAAACGCCAGTAAGGGCAACAAATGGGCGTTTAACGCCCAGTCTGGCACCATTCTGGGCGTTTAACGCTAGAAAGGGGCACCAGACTGGCGTTTTACGCCAGGAATGGATACCAAGCTGGCGTTAAACGCCAGAAATGGGCACCAGCCCGGCATTTAACGCCAGGATTGGCAGAAAGAGCAATTTTGCTCGCCACTTGGTGCAGGGATGAACTATCCTTGACACCTCAGGATCTGTGGACCCCACAGGATCCCCACATACCCCACCTCCCTCTCTCTTCTTCACCCATTCACCAATCACCTCAATAGCTCTTCCCCAAAAAAACCCCTCACCTATCAAATCCTACCATTCTCTTCACCACTCACATCCATCCTTCATAAAACCCCACCTACCTTACCATTCAAATTCAAACCACTTTCCCTCCCAAACCCACCCATACATGGCCGAACAATACACCCCTCTCCACTCCTATATAAACCCATCTTCACTCCTTCATTTTCACACAACCTAAACACTACTTCTCCCCCTTGGCCGAACCACAAAGCCACCTCCATCTCCTCTATTTCTTCTTCTTCTACTCTCTTCTTTCTTCTTTTGCTCGAGGAAGAGCAAACCTTCTAAGTTTGGTGTGGTAAAAGCATTGCTTTTTGTTTTTTCATAACCATTTATGGCATCTAAGGTCGGAGAAACCTCTAGAAAGAGGAAAGAGAAGGCAAAAGCTTCCACCTCCGAGTCATGAGAGATGGAGAGATTCATCTCAAGGGTGCATCAAGACCACTTCTATGAAGTTGTGGCCATGAAGAAGGTGATCCCCGAGGCCCTTTCAAACTCAAAAAGAGTGAATATCCGGAGATCCGACATGAGATTCAAAGAAGAGGTTGGGAAGTTCTTACCAACCTCATTCAACAAGTCAGAATCTTAATGGTTCAAGAGTTCTATGCCAATGCATGGATCACCAAGAACCATGATCAAAGTGTGAACCCGGACCCAAAGACTTGGCTTACAATGGTTCGGGGGAAATGCTTAGATTTTAGTCCGGAAAATATAAGGTTGGCATTCAACTTGCCCATGATGCAAGGAGATGAACACCCTTACACTAGAAGGGTCAACTTTGATCAAAGGTTAGACCAAGTCCTCATAGACATTTGTGAAGAGGGCGCTCAATGGAAGAGAGATTCAAGAGGGAAGCCGGTTCAACTGTGAAGGCATGACCTCAAGCCCGTGGCTAGGGGATGGTTGGAGTTTATCCAACGCTCAATCATTCCCACTAGCAACCGGTCCGAAGTTACTATAGACCGGGCTATCATGATTCATAGCATCATGATTGGAGAGGAAGTAGAAGTTCATGAGGTTATAGCCCAAGAACTTTATAAGGTGGCGGACAAGTCCTCTACCTTGGCAAGGTTAGCCTTTCCTCATCTCATTTGTCACCTCTGTTATTCAGTTGGAATTGACATAGAGGAAGACATCCTCATTGATGAGGACAAGCCCATCACTAAGAAAAGGATGGAGCAAACAAGAGATCCCACTCATCATGAAATTCCTGAGATGCCTCAAGGGATGCACTTTCCTCCACAAAACTATTGGGAGCAAATCAACACCTCCCTAGGAGAATTGAGTTCCAACATGGGACAATTAAGGGTGGAGCACCAAGAACATTCCATCCTCCTCCATGAAATTAGAGAAGATCAAAGAATCATGAGAGAGGAGCAACAAAGGCAAGGAAGAGACATTGAGGAGCTCAAGCACTCCATAAGATCTTCAAGAGGAAGAACAAACCGCCATCACTAAGGTGGACCCGTTCTTTAATTTTCTTGTTCTTTATTTTTCTTTGTTTTTCGAATTTTTATGCTTATATTTATCTATGTTTGTGTCTTATGATCATTAGTGTTTTAGTGTCTATGCCTTAAAGTTATGAATGTCCTATGAATCCATCACCTTTCCTAAATGAAAAAAAATGTTCTTAATTGAAAAAGAGAGGAATTGCATGAATTTTAAATTTTATAACAGATTAATTATTTTGATGTGGTGGCAATATTTTTGGTTTCTGAATGTATGCTTGAACAGTGCATATGTCTTTTGAATTTGTTGTTCATGAATGTTGGCTCTTGAAAGAATGATGAAAAAAGGAGACATGTTACTGAGGATCTGAAAAATCATAAAAATGATTCTTGAAGCAAGAAAAAGCAGTGAATACAAAAAAAAAAAAGAGAAAAAGAAAAAGAAAAAAAATAAAAAAATAAAGTCGTGATCCAAGGCAAAAAGAGTGTGCTTAAGAACCCTGGACACCTCTAATTGGAGACTCTAGCAAAGCTGAGTCACAATCTGAAAAGGTTCAGCCAGTTATGTGTCTGTGGCATGTATGTATCCGGTGGTAATACTGGAAGACAGAGTGCTTTGGGCCACGGACAAGACTCATAAAGTAGCTGTGTTCAAGAATCATCATACTTAACTAGGAGAATCAATAACACTATCTGGATTCTGAGTTCCTATAGAAGCCAATCATTCTGAATTTCAAAGGATAGAGTGAGATGCCAAAACTGTTCAGAGGCAAAAAGCTAAAAGCCCCGCTCATCTAATTAATACTGATCTTCATAGATGTTTTTGGAATTCATTGCATATTCTCTTCTTTTTATCTTATTTGATTTTCAGTTGCTTGGGGACAAGCAACAATTTAAGTTTGGTGTTGTGATGAGCGGATAATTTATACGCTTTTTGGCATTATTTTTAGTATGTTTTTAGTATGTTTTAGTTAGTTTTTATTATATTTTTATTATTTTTTAGTTAAAATTTACTTTTCTGGACTTTACTATGAGTTTGTGTGTTTTTATGTAATTTCAAGTATTTTCTGGCTGAAATTGAGGGACCTGAGCAAAAATCTGATTCAGAGACTGAAAAGGACTGCAGATGCTGTTGGATTCTGACCTCCTTGCACTCGAAGTGGATTTTCTGGAGCTATAGAAACCCAATTGGCGCGCTCTTAATTGCGTTGGAAAGTAGACATCTTGGGCTTTCCAGCAATGTATAATAGTTTATACTTTGCCCGAGATTTGATGGCCCAAACAGGCGTTCCAAGTCAGCTCAAGAATTCTGGCGTTTAACGCCGGAACTGGCGCAAGAATGGGAGTTAAACGCCCAAACTGGCACAAAAGCTGGCGTTTAACTCTAGAAAAAGTCTCTACACATGAAAGCTTCAATGCTCAGCCCAAGCACACACCAAGTGGGCCCGGAAGTGGATTTTTATGTCATTTACTCATCTTTGTAAACCCTAAGCTACTAGTTCTCTACAAATAGGACCTTTTGCTATTGTATTTTCATCTTTGGATCTTTGAATCTTTGATCACTTTAGATTTTAGGATCATCTTTGGACGTTTAGTTCTTAGATCATGGGAGGCTGGCTATTCGGCCATGCCTAGACCTTATCACTTATGTCTTTTCAACGGTGGAGTTTCTACACACCATAGATTAAGGTGTGGAGCTCTGCTGTACCTCGAGTATTAATGCAATTACTATTGTTCTTCTATTCAATTCAGCTTATTCTTGTTCTAAGATATCACTTGTTCCTCAACTTGATGAATGTGATGATCCGTGACACTCATCATCATTCTCACCTATGAACGTGTGCCTGACAACCACCTCTGTTCTACCTTAGATTGAGTGGATATCTCTTGGATTCCTTAATCAGAATCTTCGTGGTATAAGCTAGAATTGATGGCGGCATTCAAGAGAATCCGGAAGGTCTAAACCTTGTCTGTGGTATTCTGAGTAGGATTCAAGGATTGAATGACTGTGACGAGCTTCAAACTCCTAAAGGCTGGGCGTTAATGACAGACGCAAAAGAATCACTGGATTCTATTCCAACCTGATTGAGAACCGACAGATGATTAGCCGTGCTGTGACAAAGCGCGTTGAATATTTTCACTGAGAAGATGGGACTGTAGCCACTGACAACGGTGATGCCCAACATACAGCTTGCCATGGAAAGGAGTAAGAAGGATTTGATGATGACAGTAGGAAAGCAGAGAGACGGAAGGGACAAAGCATCTCCATTCGCTTATCTGAAATTCTCACCAGTGAATTACATAAGTATCTCTATCTTTATTTTCTGCTTTATTCATAAATCATCCATAACCATTTGAATCTGCCTGACTGAGATTTACAAGGTGACCATAGCTTGCTTCATACCAACAATCTCCATGGGATCGACCCTTACTCGCGTAAGGTTTATTACTTGGACGACCCAGTGCACTTGCTAGTTAGTTGTGCGAAGTTGTGATAAAGAGTTGAGATTGCAATTGAGCGTACCATGTTGATGGCGCCATTGATGATCGCAATTTCGTGCACCACTCCCCTAGGGTCCAACTTGAATTTTCTTTGAGTAGGAAACCTTTTCTTTCTCAAATGAACCCATACACAGTCACCAAATTCAAAGATAAGTTATCTTCGATCTTTATTCACCCTTTAAGCTGTCAACTTGTTTTTCTTTTCAAACAACTCACGTGCTTTCAAATGCATTGTTTTAACCTTTTCAACTTTATCTTCTGCATCAAAGTTAACAAGATCACTCAAAGATAAAGGTAACAAGTCGAAAACAGTTAAAGGATTAAAATCATATACAAGTTCAAAAGGAGAAAAACCTGTAGAAAAATGAAGGGCTCTATTATAAACAAACTCAATAAAAGGTAAACAATATTTTCAAGTTTTCAAATACTTACCAACAATAGTACGTAACAAGGTACCTAATGTTCTATTTACTACTTCAGTTTGACTATTTGTCTAAGGATGACAAGTAATAGAGTATAATAATTTTGTGCTTAATTTACCTTATAACACTTTCCAAAAATGACTCAAAAAGTTTATGTCACGATAAAAAATAATAGTTTGAAAAATACTATGCAAGTGCACAACATCTCTAAAGAACAGATCAGCAATATTTATTGTATCATCAGTTTTACGACATGCAACAAAATGAGCTATTTTAGTAAACCTGTCTACCACAAAAAAATGCTATCTCTACCTTTTCTAGTTTAAGGCAAACCAAGAACAAAATCCATAGAAATATCTGTAACACTCTACCCCACAAAATTTTACGCTGAGGACGTAAATCAGGGGGTGGTGAGGCGTTACGACCTCTAAAAAAATATGTACATAAATATAGTTGAAAAAAGTTATAACTAGGAGTCTTGGAAAACGAAAGTTAAGCAAAATTGAAATAGAAATCGCGTCGCTCACGAAAGATAAGCGTAGACAGATAAGTAAGATCGAAAGAAGGCTAAAAGACCATAAACATAAATTAGAATTCCAAAATACAAATATCAAGCTCCGAACTCGACCTGCAAAGCAAAGGGCAGCCAAAGTATATATATATATATATATATATATATAACCCAAAATATCACAGGCTCGTAAAACTAACCTGTTTCTCCAAGTCAACCTCTAAAAGGGACAAGCATAAAATACAAGATGGAGAATCTATATACATATATAAACATAAATAAAATACAACCCTAAGTCTCCATAGTTTTTTGCTTCCACAGAGTCTCTAGAATGTTTAATGAGATACCTCCTAACCTGCATCTGAAAAGCAACAATATGCATAGAATGAGAACCGGAGGTTCTTAGCATGATAAAGATGCCCACATAGTTGATATAAAAGGTTCCGAAAAAGACAAAGGCAATCCTAGAACTCTGTCACTCAGACATAAACTTAAAGGGGGTAAACCAAACCATAAATTTGGTAAAACTCTCTAAAGTATCCAAGTATCAATCTAACTCTAATTCTACAATTCACTTTCTGTTTCATTAAACTCTAACCCTACAATTCACTCTCTGTCTTCTCCAATCTAATTGTGATCTAGTCCTTCATTTTCGTTTCCTCCATTCCTCCAAAACTTCGGTGCACAGACAAGCAATACAGACAAAGCAAACACAAGTAGGATACAGATACAACAGGTAGCAAATATAGCAAATAAGCATAAAAATCACATAGTCAAGCCCAATTAACACACAATCAAACAAAACACACATATGCATATAATGTATGCCTACTCTATGGCTGATGAGTCTCATTTGCCAGTTATATAGCCAACCTGACATGTTTGGTAGCTAACTCGGGCTTCGTCCTCTTGAAAACTGATGAGCGGTACAATACCACAATCCTCACCTGGTAAGCGGTAAACCACCTCGATCCCTACCATCTGCGGGTGGTAAACTACCTTGATTCCCACAGACATTTTCAATTGGAAAACAGCAGACATATGGGCAGTAAATAACCACAATCCCCACAAAAATAATTCCATATCCAATCTGGTGGGCGGTAAATAACCACGACTCCCACAAAATAATTTTTTTTAAAATCTGGTGGAACATCTCAAACATAAATAAAATCAATATTAATATAATTCATTCATAAATCATAATTAAATCAACTATTATCATTCCTCATTTTCATAACCAACCTCCTTCTTCTCAGACCATCTAACCATCATCATCACTTTCTTGAACCTTTACCCAGAGCAAGTGGACAACGACACTGCCTCTTACCCGATCACATATATCTCAATCAAATTCAAATTCATTTTTCAAACCCATTCTCATTATCATTCGATTTCATTCAAAATCATACTTCAAAATTATAATCTCGTCATTCTTCATGCTCATTCCATCATCAGCATTCCTCCCATTCTGTTCATCAAGAATTCAAATTCAAAACACCATTCATTCTTTTCTAAATAAAACAAACTCAAAATGTAATCCTTTTCTTAATAGCTCAAAATCAAATTATAAAATCCTTAAAAATTCAAATTTTTATAAATAACCACTTCAAATGAAATCTCTAATTTTCATAAAAACTTTGGCAGCAACTCCTCTGAAACTCATACTTTTGTCACTCCTCAAGGGTCCTAACCACCAAACCAAACACGTCTCAGTCATTCAAATCATTTCTAGTATCAAATTATTTTAAAATCAAACCAATTACAATATTAAATCTTTTTCCAAAACAACCAACTCTAATAGCAAATTAATACAAAAATCGAATCACACATCATATACCATCAACACAATTCATCGTAATTCATTTAGTTCATTCCTATCTTAAGGTCTTCTAGCCTAAGTTTTCACGTGACATTAAATATTAACTTCGAAAAATCAAAATCATACATTGGCCGATTTCTCCCTAATCCCGGAACAACTCAAAAACCTATCCTTTCACAAGCTCCAAGCTTCCAAACGTCAATTCCTCAAGCTTAATCACGTGGATTTCGTTCCAAACTGTCCAATTAAATTCTAAATCAATAAGAACACAATCTAACTCACACAATATCATTATAACAAACATTGAGCTCACTAAATCACCAATTCACTAGGGTTCAACAGTTCTTTACCTTATCCATGGATGAAATGGACAAAGCCCAACACTATCCACGAACTAATTCGACCCTAGAACATCAAAACCACATAATCTCTCAAAATCAAAACCTTACATTTTAAAATTAGGAAAGAGTGACTAAGTAAGAAATTCCTATATTCTTACCAAATTGATCTATGAATTTTGTAGAGAACTCTGAGCCGAACGTGTGACCGCTGACGTCTCGTCAATCGAAACTCCGGATTGAAAGTTACGGGCGATTGAATTTTGGTGGATTTCCGACGTCCATTTTCTCCCTTCTTTGCGTGAATTCCCTTTTGCTTGAGGGAAAAGTGGCTGAAGCCACTTATAAGAAAGTGAATGGGCCGGGCATTGGGCCCAGTTTGATCGGTTCGACCTGTTGGTCCGTTTTTAGTTCAAAATCTTTAAAATTAATATTAAAATTCATATTTTAACTATTTCTACTTCATGAAACTATAAAATTTGATTTTCTAATTTCTTTAAATAATAATTAATTTATTAGTTAATTATTTTACATAGCACAACTCTTTTTTTTGTACACTAAACGCTATTTTTGTCTTGCTATTTTTTGTTTTGTCTTCTGACACTAAATGTTCTAATTTAACTTGTACAAAGAGTTGAATGAGAAAGTAATGGTAATAGTTGCTTTTGTAGATTTTTTTTAAAAAAATAAACCTAATGCTATGAAAAAAAAGAAACCTAATGCAATGGAGAAATAAAAGGAAACCACGAACAGTAAGGAAACAATAAACAATAAAAGAGACAATAACAAGAAGGAACAAAAAGAGATGAATAAAGGCACGAAGATGAATAATAGACGACGCAAGGAATGACGCGTGTTTTTTAATTAGGTTAAAAAAGAATAAATATAAATTAATAAGGATTAATCTAATACCTGAAATCTGATATCAAATGATATGGAATGTAACTCAGAATAAGATAGAAAATAAAAAAAATTGATTTCTCTACCTCAATTTGATTTCATGATGCAACAGTTAAGGAAATCATTCTACATCTCTTGTTTACACTCAAATTTTTCAAAAAAACTAAAAAAAAGTTTTATTAATCAAAATTAAGAAAAAAAGTGTTTACCAGATTTTAGAGAATTTTTATACCTCTTAAATTTAAAACTCTAACTTATAATTTCACTGAAATAAAAATGGGTCAAGTCATAACTGGGCCTAAAACAAACAAAACAAACTAGAATAAAATAAACATAAAATAAATACTAAGAAAGTGATACCTATTTAATTCATCTTAACTAACGGGAGTCTTCAATGCATCTTGTAAATAGTAAGACGTTTGACTTTCAATAATCATTAATCATTGTCTTGCCCAATTCTTGATGCATCTTATGAGCAAATGATTTAGCCATATTTGCAAAACCTTCCTTTATTCTCTTAGTTATTACTCTTGTAATTGAACCAATTGGCATATAACAATTCTCAGTTTGTCCCACAGAATTCGTGTCATGTGGAGTGGTGACTCTGCTATTAGGAACTCCTTGAATGCAACGAGAACATACGATCTGAGAACAGACGCATCGTCAATGTCGTTATCTAACCACGTCGACGGTGTTAGAGGTGGCGGGGAGATGGAAGTTGCATGAGATTGAGGCATGGTTTGAGAGGAAAAGGGAAGATGTGGTTAATTTTAGAGTTTAAAAAGTTGGATGAGGGTAATTTAGAAGATAAATATTATTTAAGTTTTAGTATTCGTTTCTAAAAATTTTAATCTTTTGTATTTTTATTTTTTAAAAGTATTGAAATGACTAAAATTTTGTATTTCAAAATTAAAATTTTAGTTTCAATCTTTATTCACTAAATATGATATTGAATCTCAATCCTCCGATCCAGTCTCAATACTTACAAATAAATTTTACATAAGTGATTGGTCTTTTGATGCTTATCAACGAGTTAATTCAGTTGTAAATGAAGATAAAACAATGACCAAACAGGACAACATTGAATTCCTTGTTTAATTTACAAAATAAGAGGATTTCAATTTGGTAATAATAACTAATAAGAGGAATTTATAAAACACTGTTTTAACCAAGTCACATAATGTAGAAGCACCAAGTACAAGAATTTCAAAGCATTTTTTTCCATATTAGAATTTCAAAGCATTTTAAGGAGTGGTAATGATAGTGATCAACTGATCATGATTTAAACTTTAAAGCCTGTTATATTTATATATGGACTTCTAGATTTTTTTTTCCTACCCAAATTTGGTTATTGGGCCAACTAGTGTAATGAGATGCATCATTTAGCAGGCCAATAAAATTCTTATTCATATTATTATAAAAATAATACGCTTATTCATAGCCCATTAGCCCAAAGTAAATTCCTAGGACCGTCGCTCCTCTCCCGCCTTTTTCCCATCTTCTGAGTTTTTGATTCTCTGGTATCTGTTCCTTCACTAGTTTCTTTTCCACCATGATTCAGTTTCTTCCATTGCTGCCTCTGTTGGAGCTGTGTTCTTCCTTGTTACTAGAGACGATTCTGACAGCCCTATGATATTCATGATCCGCATCCTTTTTGTCGTCACACCACCCATAGCCTGTTGAATTTTTTACCCTTACAACTCACATGTTAGGCGCAATTAAATAAAGATCAGTAGGTGACTAAGGCCTCAGTTTAATGATCATCTAATTTCTTTTAAAGAACCATATTAAAAAGCTCAAGGGATCGAGATTGAGTCCTACTGCAACGATTATGACAAAAGAAAATAAAGGGCAGTAGCATATCTTAGCTAATAGCGATTTTATGGGTGAAAATATTCGAGCTACTTTATCTACACCAACTGTATTTTCTATATAGTAACACCGGAAAACATAAGAATAGTAGGTGGCAACAAATTTCATTGTTCACTCTAAAGATTGTTGTTACAAGTAAGAATAACTCAGACAAATGCACGAATTAAGAGGTTACTACATATACTCTTTATCATGTACCTAGGTTTCATAGTGTCCCAAAAAAAACACACACACACACTCTCTCCGTTTTCCAAGTATTTCCAAATTCTCCCTGCATAAAAATTGAAACTCCGTGTAAATAGTAATACTCTAATTTTAAAATAAAAAATAAGAAAAGGTCATTTTTTTTTGTCTCATTTGAACACCTAGATGGTAGCATTAAAGAATTAACCATGGTGACATAGAAAATCATCACAATTCACACGAGCGTCTTGCAGCTGGAAGTAAGAGGGTCCCACATCGCCGGCAACAAAAACCTCCGCCCCCGCATCCCGACGGCGTTATAGCTAGCCCCCGTCCTTTTGTCTACCGGAACTTCACCGGCGTAACCAGGATACGCTCCTTTCCCGAACATTCCTGTACACGCTGACACCGCCTCCAGCGGCGCCATCGCCGTTCCTTGGTAGTAGCCATTTCCGAACGGGTTTGTCACCACCCCAGCCAACACCGTCGCGAGGCTTATCACCATTCCGTCCATTCCTACATCCCCGTTCGGCGGAACCAGCGGCGGAGTCTGAGGTCCGTATAGAGGCTGGTGAAATGGCCACGCGCACTCCCCTGGACATTGACTCTCCGGGTTGCCCACCCAAGCGTAAACCACGCGCTTTTTCCCGGCGCGTAAGGATCCATGAGTCCCGCACTGGTTCATGCAGAAATCCTCAACTGCCACGTCAGCAGCAGTTAGGACCACGTGGATTCTGTTATAACCGTCAGCGGTTATTTCTGTTTTCGTTGAAGCAAGGGCTATGAGCTGGCTGGCTTTGAGGGATTTGCCGAGGGAGTAAGTGTGATCGAGGATTTGATTCCCTACGGTGAGGGTGCATGGGCGTCCTGTGTAGGTAGCGGTGGTTTGCCACCATAAGGCAACGGAGGGTGATTGAGTGCGGCCGCGATGGATGGAGGAGACGGTTAGGGATTGAATGAAGTTGAGAATAATAGAGCGTTGTGTGAGGGTGAAGTTACCGTACCAAAGGAGGTTGAGAGTGAGGTTACCCTTTAAGAGGGGACCCTTGTGGTACTTGAGAACCACGGGTTCTTGTTGAACCAATGCTAGCATTTGGCTGAAAGGCGTGGCTGTGGCGGTGGCTTCCAAAGTGTTTGGGTTGTACCATAGGAGGAGGAGGAGGAAGAGGAGGAGAAGGTTTAAATTGAAACCACAACCACGACGCATTATATATGGTAATTTTAGTGTTTGCTGAATTATACTCTTAGTCAAGTTGGAATTTGACGTATGTTCCGGTGTCCGAGCAAATTCAACATCAAATACATAGGGGTATTTATATATACATGTACAGTTTGGAAATGCAATAATGGTTGAACATCATATATATCCTCTATTGGATCTATTTTTATTTTATTTTTGACGAAGTACAGGGAGCTAATAGAATATCTATACAATATGTATAATAGGGGTATAGGAATGTTCAATTCAGTAGAATATATTATTCCTAGTACTTATGATTATTTTAGATAATATACGTGTATTGTGTTTAAAAATTTAGTAGTATTTTACGTTGGATGTTTATTTTTTAATAAATAATTAATTATACACATTATACAAATACTCTATTGGCTCCCTAGTTTTTTCTTCTAAAGGTTATGATGTTAAACATAGTATGTTTAGGTAGTATCATCTCTTGTTATGTGTATATTAAGGGCGAATTACATTTTCCACTTCTAACTTTTGGCCGAATTTATGGGTTTTTTTTTTTTCATTCTAAGTTTTAGAGTTAATAAAATTTATTGTTTTTTGTTAGTATTTTTAATTATCAACTTAATTTTTTAGTTTAATAATCAAACAATATATTTTTAGTGTACACTTTTAAATATTACTAACTGATTGTTGACTAAAACCAATAAATTTTACTAGTCCTCTAACATTTTTCTTAACTAAAAAAATACAAGGAACTCGAATTGAATTAGATCAAATCTCACGAAAATCAGGTAATTAATCTTATACGTATTATGCTTAATTATTATTCGTAACTAGCTAGTTATATATGTTTGTCACAAACATAAAACAGAAACATTAGCAGGTAAAAAGCTGTTTTGGGGTGGTTAGAATGTGAGCACTGGAGGACCAGGTTAGGCAGGTGTCAATGAACATTGAAACAATGACAGGTAAATAAAGTCTTTAGAGGAAGTTAAAGGGAATGGTTAGGGTATTAATTAATTCTCTTCTTGTTGTTCAAGAAGATTATTGATTCTGCCGCGTGATACTGATGAGGTGCTCAACTACTATTCGGCCTAAAGAGAAGGAGCACACTACTACTTAAGATCAATCAACCAAAACGCAGATAAAGTAGCCAATAAGTAAATTATTGAACCCCACCGTGAATCTGGCAACGCGGATTCATAAAATCAACACTAAATTGCTTTTAATCGGATATGTAGCGGTTGAACGCAGCTTCTTGTTAGTAACAACGCAGCCAAAGTTGATCACCTTTATGTTAATCTGATTGTCCATTTTAACTCTTTTTTTTTTAATCTAAGAGAAATTTTTTAGGGTTAGTTATTTTTATTTTTAGTTTTTTGTCATTATTTGAAGAGCATAAATACAAAATTATCATTTTACTAATTCATGTGTATAAATTCTGAAAATTATTAGTATAAATTTTATTAATTTATGGTTACAAACCGTATTAATTTATGTGTGTAAAATTCTTGTAAATATTAGTATAAATTATGTATTTTTTGTATACAAAATATTTATAAATATGAATACAAATTATTACTAATAAAAAATAATAATATTTACTAGTTATGTACCATTTTTCTTTATCAAATTAAGATGGTTATCATGCTGCTGTTATTCGAATATATTAATCCTTATGAAATTTTCACATTAAATTACCAGGTTTCGTATGGATTATAGTTGGCCAAACTGAATCGGTAATTAAATCGATCAAATTATTAGTTTATTAATTTATTGATTTAACTGATAAATTATTAATTGAACCGGATTTACGTAAATAAAAAATAAAAAATATTCTAAAATTTAAAATTAAAATTTAAAAAATATATATATTTTAAAAACAATAAGTTTTAACAAATTATAATCTAATTATTATTAAATAAGTATATAAAATTATAGTATTTTTTCGTAATAAAGATTTTTTAATTTTATTTTTATATTAAAATAAATAATTTTTATTTTAATAACTAATTAATTAGTTTATATTTATTATATTGTTATATACTATATGTATTTATTGAAAAATAATATTAATAAATATTATATAATCATAAAAGATAATTATATTATAATTAATAAAAATATTTGATATTTTTATTTATACATATTTAATTATATTTATATTAATAATTATGAATAATAAAAAATATAATTAATTTAAATATAAGTGAGTATAAAATTAAATTAATATCTAAAAAATTATTATACGTTTTTATTATATAATTAATAATTAGTATATAACATAATAAGGAACAACATAGTTTAGTGACAAAAAAAGTATATGTAGGTACAAAGAAGATATAGGTTCAATCTATATATCTTCATTAATTTTAAATTTTTTTAAATGGTTCAGTTGAACTAATTTTTTATCCGTTTTCATTAATTTTAAATGACCTTTACCAATTTTGACTGATTTTATTTTTTAAACAGTTCAAATACTGAATCATATCAATTAAAAGTCTAATTTACTGATTTTTCAATCAAATCAACTAATTCAGTCTAATTTTTACAACTATAATATGGATCCTATAAATTTTATTTATCATTATTTCTTTAATAACACAAATTTAAAAATACTTCTATAAGGATGAAAGAAAACTCCAATACATGTGTTGAAGCGCAAATAAAATATAATATCTAGCTACTAACAAGGACGGATTCATAAATTTTAAATAAATGGGTCAAATTTCAAACAAATGTTTTAATTAATTTTTTATTATATTTTTTGACTCTACAAAAATAATTTAAACTTAAAAATAATTTAAACATAATATGTATTGTGTTAGTTTTTTAAAAGGTTTATTAATATATATATATATATATATTTAAAAAATGTGTAAATTCCTTTTTATAATTTTATTTTTAACATGATAGCTATATTAAAAAAATATAATAATATCAATAGTTTATTCTAAAATTATAAAATATCAATAATTTATAGTGTGCTTAATTAAAAATTATCACATATCTTATCAATTAAAATTAATTTTTTTAAAATTTTAAAAAATTTGAAAGCAAATTATAAACTATTAATTAATTATGTGAAAGACACAGCACTCTTATAGAATATAAGATATAAAATATCTTTATAAAATTTTTTCTTTTATCAATTAAATTTAGAAGAAAAATGAATATTTTTAATGAAAAAAGAACATTTAAAGTACACAATTTGATTACCAAAATAAGAAAGTATGGAGAAATAATCCTAACTGTAAACAATGTAAACAATTAATTAAGAAAAACGGTAAAATTAAAATTAAAATTAGATCATTAATTAATTATTTAATTTCAAATTTTAAAATTTAAAAAATTAGGATTAACATTTAAACGCATTCACACTACATACGGTTATTCATAATCTCATTATAACCTCCAATACACATTTAAAACTCGCCGTCATCTTCTCCGATCCTCACCTCGAGCCGCTGCACTTCCCGCTGGTCATACCAACGCCGCCGCAGCCTTCAGCCGACACTACCTCCACCTCCGCCAGTCAGCTCGACGCGCCTCGCCCTTCGGCGCTCAGCCCAACGCTGCTGTCGCTGTTTTCGCCACTCTCCCAACATCCATCATCGCGGACTGCAAGTCCTTCCCATCGCGCGTTCGTTGTGACAGGCTCGTCTCTCTTGCGTCGGAAGCCAACTTCGGGGTCGTTTTCAACCACCGCCATCTTTCTCTTTCCATACAGTTGTACTCCTCGCCGATAAACTCGTCGACCCCGACACTGCTATGCCACACACCCCATCCGTCGTCGAGCTCTCACCAATCTCGCGGCCAGGCTTCTTCGTTCATTGCTGGTTCGGCCAGAACCCCTCAGACGGCGTCACTGCTTTAGGAAGGTCATTTTAGTAGGTATGCGGATAGTTATTTTAGTTGTTATGTTGATTATTATTTTGATTGGATTGAGTTTAGTTATATATAATTAAAATATGTTGGATGTTCAATTTATTAAGTATGCGGATTATTTTTTTATCCTTAAGTGAATGATTATTTTCACTATGGGTGAGCGACGCCGGTGGTGGCGTGTGGCAAGCCAAGCAGCGACAGTGATGTGAGATGATTATCGATGAAGGCGGGGGTGGCAGCCGGCTGGAAAAGGAGATGGTATTGAAGTGAAATATTGAGTGAGTTTTTTTATTTAGATAATTTGTGGAGTATTTTTTATTTTTTATATGTATTTGAGCTAAATATGTAGTCTATTGTTTACATTATTTAGATTTCTTATTGTGTCCTTAACGAAGTTCTACCAAAATATAACTACATAAGTCATTATTAATATTTTATATAATAATATAAATATTAAATTTATTAATATTAAAACATAAATAAAATTTTTAAAAATAAATATAGAGATAATTATACAAAAATTAATTTAAAAATATAAAATTTGAGAATATAATATTAAATTAATTAAATAAAAAATAATAAATTAAATAATTAAAATTAAATTTATTACATAATAAAAAAATAATATATATATATAATTATTACATTACACAGTATTTTTTATTTTTTTTTTAAATATATATTTTATATATAAATAGAGTTATATTACATTTATACTAAAGTCTACCACTAAAATTAGTTATTAGTATAAAATACATATTAAAATATAAATATATTATGAAAATAA
Organism: Arachis stenosperma; assembly: GCF_014773155.1. Lineage (NCBI taxonomy): Eukaryota > Viridiplantae > Streptophyta > Magnoliopsida > Fabales > Fabaceae > Arachis > Arachis stenosperma. The sequence continues at coordinate 16,025,611 of NC_080384.1, read as the reverse complement.
ATTAAATCATATATATATTTATATACAAATATATTGGTGACTTGATTTTATTAATTAATTTTAATATATAAATAATATTTTTTATATAAATATAATTTCTTACAATTTTGGAGAGTCATAACTAGTACTCCGTCTAAATCCGCCCCTATTTATTAGACGAATTCTATGGTGGAATGAGGTGGATGGTTAAGAGTTACTAAAATTTGACTGAATAATGACTTGATAACAGGTGGCAAGGGAGAATCTATGCTTGACGTTTATCATTGTCGCTAAAAAAAAATTAAACTTAGGTGCGGTAATTTTGGATAGATTACTGCATGCGAAGTTGTGAGATATCGTAGGCCAAAACTTATTTTCTGCAACGTGGGTCATTAGCTTGGTGGACAAAACAAATGGAATGAAAGTTGCTTGGTCTCGAAAAAAATTTAAAAAATGAGTGAAGCTTATTTTTGACAATAAAGTGTAAACTAAGATGGAGAGAAGCAAAGTAGATCCAAAATAAAAAAAAAAAAATTGATTTTTATTCATTGAAGAAAGTAATAATATTGGCTAATAAACTATAGTTCAAATGAAAGAAAAAAGATTACAAGTTCGAGTTTATCTATTTTTAGAAAAAAAAAGAAAGTAATAATATTGTGATAAATTTAAATTCCTCCAAGAAAAAATACAATTATATCTTGCCTGAAATAATAAATTTGTAGAAGTTTCAATACTATATATATATATATATATATACTAGATGTCTCTGGTATGGATTGTGAGATGGATCGATGACTTGCGAGTCGAGGTGGTCGCCGGATTAACTGATTGGAGCAATGAGGAGTGGTACTTGCAAAGAGGTTTGGGCCGTCATCATCTTATCTTATCTGGTTAAGATAAGGGAGGTATTTAAATTTGAATGTGAGGTCAGGATATTGGAAATTATTAATCCGTCTTTGGGCCGTGAGGATGGCCCAACCTTGGGATTGCCGGATTCGATGACCGTTACGAAGAAGAATCCGAAGATCAGGTTCGGAACAATTGCCCCCGAAGCATGAGAGCATGCTTACTTGGTCTCAATGCTGAGTTGTTGGGGAGCCCAGTTCTCTGTAATTCGGGAGACTGTGAGGGGTCTAGAAAGGACGTGACGTCATCCTACGCCAATTGGCGGGATGTTGGTGAGTTCCGCTTTTCGTGAGTTGGAAAGTCATTAGCTTAGATCTTAACGCCGCTTTTTTTTACGAGTTTGGTTTTTTATTATCGGGATGCTGTGAGGGGCCTGAAAATGGCGTGACGTCATCTTGCGCTGATTGGCTGGATGTTGGTGAGTTCGGCTTTCCGCGAGTTGGAAGACTTGCTTATTTTATGTGGCCTTTTTGAGCCGTTATTGTGAACTTATTTTAGGCCTTTTGGTAGGCCAATTTCAATACTTTGTTTATTTAGCTTATTTGGATATCCGTTTTGTTCGCCTCGGAGGTGATCGGTTTCTAGGGGTAACTGTTTAATTTATTTGGTTATCCGTTTTGTTGGCTACGCGAGTGATCGATCTCCGGGTCACCGTTTTTTGTTATTTGGATATCCAATCTGTTGGCTAGGGGTGATCGATCCCTAGGCTGCCATTTTTGTTATTTGGATATCCATTTTGTTATTTGGATATCCATTCTGTTGGCCTTGGGGTGACCGATTCCCGGATAGCCGTTTACTTATTTGGATATCCGTTTTGTTATTTAGATATTCATTTTGTTGGCCTTAGGGTGATCGATCCTTGGGTAGTCGTTTACTTATTTCGATATTCGTTTTGTTGGTCTCGGGGTGATCAATCCTCGGATAGCCATTTACTTATTTAGATATCCGTTTTGTTGGTCTCAGGGTGATTGATCCCTGGGTAGTCGTTTACTTATTTGGAAATCCATTTTGTTATTTGGATATCTGTTTTGTTATTTGGATATCCATTTTGTTATTTGGTGTGGGTGATCGATTCTCGAAGTAGCCGTTTACTTATTTGGATATTCGTTTTGTTGGGCTTGGGGTGATCGATTCCCAGGAGTAGCTGCGTTTAGTTCGTGCCGTCAGATGGTACAATGCTTTTGAAAAAACAATTTTCATTTGAGGTTTGGGCCTCGTTAAAACCTCCCGATGTGGGTAGAAAAGTGTGATTGGTAATAAAATATACGATTAAACAACTTAAACAATAAATGAAAGTGAACAAGGCAAAAAATAAAGGGTAAAGAGATAGTTTTAAATGACCTCGATCTTGTTTTCTTTGGAAGGATGTTTCTACGTATAGTAGTGCCGTAAGTTGGTGGTATTCCAGGATCTTGGGAGCTTAGTCTCGTTTAGTCTTTTGAGCCTGTAGGCTCCTTTTCCGATTATTTTCTTGATTCGATAGGGACCATCCCAGTTGAGCGTGAGCTTCCCTTGTCCGGGAGTGGGGGGACCGATGTCGTTTCGTCGTAAGACAAGATCCCCTGTTTCAAAATCTCGTCGTACCATGCTATGATTGTATCTTAGGCTTATTCACTATTTTAAGACTAGCTCCCGTAGGTGTGCTATGCTCCTGACCCCGTCTGCGAGGTCCCGCTCTGCTTTTTGATCATTTTTTCCCACGGTTCTACGTGATTTGGGGTCTTAGCGTGCATCGAGGTCGGCGAGGAAGATGCCTGTCGCGTCTCAAGATCTATTGCAGAAGGCCAAGCTGGTGTTGTCTCACTCTACCGTGACTTTCCGTTGCCCGTGCATCGCTCCGATGGTGCCGTTATCAACCTGAAATTTCATGATTAGGAACTTGGTGAAGATTACGGTGGATAGGTCGTTGATCGTCTTTCCTCTAATGATGATGTTATAGGCGGTGGAGTCCTTGAGGACCACGAACTCGGAGAGAATGGTCTTCCTCTAGCATCCGGTTCCGATGGTTAGTGGTAACAGTATAGAACCGTCCAGTTTGAGGAAGTTGTCTCTGAGTCCGGCCACCCAGTTGTGGTGGGTTTGCAGATTTTTGTTTCGAAGACCCATCTTGTCGAAGGCTCCTTTGAAGAGGATGTTGGAATCAGCTCCGGTGTCAACTAGTATTCTTTTCACAAGTCCGGTTCTGACTTTTGCCGAGATGACAAATGGGGCGTCTTCCGCCGAGGTGCCGTGTTCGCAGTCATCGGGGAAAATATGATCACCGCTGGAACCGAGGAGATTGGTGCTTGGTTTCTTATGGCTAGGACTTTGACATCTTTTTTAGTGCTGATTTTGACTTTTTTGGCGCGTCCTTTCCGGTGATGACTTTTACCATTATGGTGGGATTGGTTTCCGAACTTTCTTGGGGTGTTTGTCGTATCGTCTTTGGGTTGCGTCCTTCGTGTTCTAATGATCTTTCCCTTTCAGTACTCCTAGGTTTTCGGATGATTTTGGCGAACTCGAGGAGTTTGTCATCTCAGATGGCTTGTTTGATGGCATCTTTTAGGTCGAAGCAATCTTGGATTTTATGTCCGTATCCTCGGTAGTAATCACAGTATAGGCTCTTGTTGCCGCCTGTCCATTCCTTCAATTGTCGCGCCTACGGAAGGATCCCTTGCTTTGCTATTTGGTGGTAGATTACTGTGATGGGAGTAGGTAGAGGGGTATAGTTCGTGAATTTTCCTACCCTGGGTGGTGGATTAGGGCACCGGGTCTAGGGTGTTCTTTCGGGGTATCTTTTAGTAGTGGGTTACTACAAGGTACTGTGCTGCCGTTTGTTGGTGGCCACGACTTGGCTTACCTCTTCCTCGTTTATGTGTTTTCTCGCGGTGATTTAGATTTTGTGCATGGTCTAGACTGACTTGTTGGTGAGGTGTTTTTGAAACTCTTCATTCATGAGTCCATTGGTTAGACAGAGACTGGCTCTAGTCTATGAGTCTGTCGACCGTTAGGCACTCATCGTTGAACATGTCAAGGTATTTCCTCATATATTCGTCTTGTCTTTGGGTAATTCTTAGTAGGCTGATCGAGTGCTTTGCTTTGGTGATCTTGGTGGTGAACTGGGCCATAAACTTTCTGGAGACATCATCGAAGCTGGCTATGGAACCGTTCGGGAGGCCGTTGAACCATTTGATCGCAGGGCCGGCTAAAGTTACCAGAAGGGCCCTGCATCGGATCGCATCGGCGGCTCCTTCCAGGTTCATATTGGCCTCAAAGGCCGTTAGGTGTTTCTGAAAATCCTTGGTGTTGTCATACTTCATGTTGGTGGGTTTGTCAAAACCTTTAGTGAGTTTGGCCTTTAGGATTTTCACGGAGAATGGGGTAGCTCCCATTATCACGTGCTCGCTTCTTGTTCGCTTTGCCTCTCGACGGTGCCTTCTGTCATCCTCGTTGCGTCGAGGCTCTGGATTCACTTCGATCATGTTGTTTCCCATGTTGTTCTTCCGGTTACTGTTCGTGTCTAGCCTCTCGATGCGACCGGTTCTGGAGGTTGCTTGGCTTGCGTGTTCGGGATGGAATCGTTCCTTGGAAGTAATTTGACCCTCGAGGTTTTGCACTTTAAGGCATAGCTCTTGGATTATCTGGATTGTTTTCACTCCTAGGACGTCGGGTGCTCAGACTTCAGTGGATGACCGATTGTCCTCCTTTGGTTGCTGTCGGACCGGAGTCGGTTGGCGGTGCACGGTGCCTGTTATCCTCCCATGGGTGGGAGGAATGCTATCCAGTAGTTCGGGTGTTGGGCTTCACGGGTTTGAATCGTGGTGATGACTTGAGGATTGCTCCTCGAGATTCTCTGTCATGCTGTTACAATTTGGCAATCCCCACAGGCTGACAGATGGCTCCAATGTACTAGATGTCTCTGGTACGGGTTATGAGATGGATCCGGGACTTGCGAGTCGAGGCGATCGCCGAATTATCTGACTGGAGCAATGAGAGCTGGTACCTGCAAAGACACTCTAACGCTTAAGTTAGAATGAATCTGAGAGGTATAAAGTGTATAGAATGAATGACGTACCTGAGGGGGCGTCTGACTCCCCTTTATATAACTAGTGGTGGTTATCTCATCTCATCTTATCTGTCCAAGATAAGAAAAGTATTTAAATTCAAATGTTAGTTAGAGATTGTAGGGTCAGTTTTGGCCGTCATCATCTTATCTTATTTGGCTAAAATAAGGGAGGTATTTGAATTCGAATATTAGGTCAAGATATTGGAAGTTATTGATGTGTCTTTGGACTGTGAGGACAACCTAATCTTAAGATTGTTGGGTTCGGTGACCATTTCGAGAAAAGACTCGGAGATCACGTCCGAAACAATATATATGAAAAATATTAAGGGCTATAAGAATTTATTGTTTTTAATCATTATTTAACCATTAATTCTGATATGATCATTATCTCATAATGGTCGTCATTATTATACGTTATAACTCGGCCCCATAACCATTAGCAATATATGATGTACCTCGTTATTTTCCGTTACTATTCGGAATTATGAGCAATAACTCGGCGACAATAACATCTTTATCATAACCGACGCTCCAACGACAAAATGAGATTGGTTACGATATCACTCAGTTAAACGGTAATACCGAGAACATAACGGACAAATAACTCATCATATATAAAAGGGAAGTAGACTATTTCTAAAGACCTAAGTTTTTTCTGAGAAAACTAGAATACGCACTGACTTAAGTTTCGGAGTGCCTTTGCAGGTACACTCTCCTCTTTTTGCATTGCTCGTGTTCTCACATTCACGACGAACACAAGGAATTCGGATTCCAAGAGACGGATGTTCAACTTTGCAGCACATAGCTCGACTAGTCTCGAGGAGTTGAAGCCGATCTATTTCCCAGGCAAGATCAAATTCAATTCTTTTAATTTAATTCTTTTAATCTAGTAATTTATCAACATACTTTATCCTATACTTTTAAACATTATGCATGGTTTGTTCCTAACTTTTTAATAATAATTAATTAGTAATATAATAGATGGAAAAAAATTAAAGATAAAAAAAAGAAAAAAAATTAATTCCTGAATTTTTCCTTTTCGGTACAGGTGTAAAATAGGTGGTTAGAATAGGTATGATGTGATTTGGCGAGGATAATAGTTGATCCATTGTGCACAAGTTTGTGAATTTGTGATGAATTTCCATGTTATATGGAAAACCTCCTGCTGTGTCAATTTCAGAAGATTAAAAGCTGTAAATTGACTTGCATAAATTATTATTATAAGACTAGTAATAATTATGAAGAGAGAGACGTTCGGAAAATGCATGCATATGTATATTCATCTAGAATTGTGCTTGCATGTCCAGTTGTCCTACCGAAAGGGAACGACCGAACGAATATGACATGATTGCTTGCTTAATTGGGTGCATTATATTCAGTTTTTTTACCTGAAACTCTTTAGTGCGGTAGTTAAATTCAGAATTTTGAATTGTTTGCGCAGCTAGTGGAGGAACAATGCAAGTTGAGGAGGCTATTTGGCAAAGCCTAAACACTTAAATTAAACTAATGAGTCCCAAAAGTTGAAGAATCGGTGGTGGTCGGTGACTCAAAGCTTTGTTGGTGGTGTTGCCGTCCATGTTTAGTCTTATCTTGTCACAGTTTATCAATATACAATAGATATATCGAATGTTTATTTCATTAGGTGTGCAAATAGTTATTCTAATATTAAGATTTAGGTGAATAATTTAGAGATATAGTATATTTTAATTTAGTTAATAATTATTTATATTGTTCAAAAAAATTATTAGTTACCTAATACAACCCATATATAATATACTATAATATCTTGGATGGCATGGATGATTGACCTTTTCGATTGGTTGCATTGAAACCAAAAACCCCCCCTAAAAGAGAGCTTTTTTGCATGGTTTATCTCTTGCATTATATTTTAACCATTAATAATTAGACTATTAGAAATCAAATATTAATTTAATTTTATGTAATTATCACCACTGATAAAGTATTTATATGAAGTTGAACTTGTATCGTATACGACTACTGGGTTATGATGATGGCTAAACAGGTTTAATAATGTTATTTTAAGTGTTGTTAAAATTGAAATATATTTTTTATTTTATTAATAATATTTTTTATTTTGAATTTTAAATTAAAAAATATTATTAAATACATAAAAAAATTATTTTAATTTTAATAAAATTTTTAAGTATTAATAAATTTATATAGCCGCTATAACTCTAGATATCATATAGTATGCATTTTTATATGATTGTTTTATAAACTATTGTACAAAAGTTCTAACACTTAAATTTAATACGGTTATGTTTATATAAGTCTTTTTTAAATGACAATATATATCAATTTTACTAATAAGACTTCAAGATTTTTTAACTAATAGTCAATAAAATAGTGAATAAAAAAATTTAAAATAAAAAAGTCTTAAAAAATATTTTATTAATTATTAACTGATGAAAAGAAAAAGAATAATTCCAATCTTATTCCTACATATCTTAGGCTTCTAAATTAAAATTGAGAATTGGATGAAGTTCTGATTGATTAAGTAACAGATTATTCAAACAGAACTTTGCATCATGTCGTTCATTATAATGACTCATTGTCACTACTCCAAGAGATTCAATGAAGATAATCAAAAAGATAAACAATAAATTAAACGTACTAAATTTGCGAAGAAGCATGTCGCTGTGTCTACATTCCACAACGTAACTGACCACAAACATATATATGTATGTGAATAAAAAAATGTTACATGTAAAATTAAATTAGCTATCAAAATCAATCACTAATATACTTGTGTATAAATACATATATTATTTAATTTATTTTTAATATATATTTAAATTTTAATATGTACTTTATATTAATAATTAATTTTAACAGTTAATTTTAATATACACGCACCTTGCATAATATATGCATATATGCGTTGCGCGCCATGAAAACAACCTAAAAAAATCTCTGTCTATGGCTCCCAGACATCGGCACGAACAATTTCAAAATTTTTAATTCATAGACACATGTTATTATTTTTCTTTATTAGTACAGTCAATCTCATTTTATTTCTTTCTTTCATCAAAATACAGCAAATGAATCAAAAAATATCTATAGCAATATACTCTATGTACCCTAAAGACCTAAATAACTCGGTATAAATTGTAATGAATATCTTAGAATACATATAGCATGGTTGATATAAAAGTCGTTGCAGGCAGGTTACTCATACGAGAGTAGAACAAGCTGACGTGGCAGGGTCAAAGAGTGCAGGCAACAAGTATTTCCTTCCGTTGACTCCATTAGCATTATAGCTAGCACCACTTGTGGGGTCCACCAAGAGGGCCCCAGCGTAGCCTGGATAAGCCCCCTTTCCATAAACCCCGGAACAGGCCGAAGCAGCTTCAAGAGGAGCCTCTTTGGGCCCTTGGAAGAATCCATTTCCGAATGGGTTGGTTGCGGTCCCAGCCAGAAGGCTAGCCAAGTTGATAACCATCCCGTCCAGGCCCACGTCGTTGTTGGGAGCAACCAATGGCGGGCTTTGAGGCCCGTACATGGGTTGGTGGAATGGCCAGGCGCATTGACCGGGGCATTGCGTCACGGAGTTTCCAACCCATATGTAAGCTGATTTGTGAACGCCCACGGTTGAACCGTGTGTCCCGCATCTACTGGAACAGAATCCTTCCACTGCCACATCAGCGGAGGTCAAAACAACGTTGACTACGGCGCCGTTGTGTGCACCCTTGGATGCAAGCTGGACGATTTGTTTTTCGGTTAGTGATTTTCCAAGGGAGTACTTGTCGTCGAGGATTTGGGTTCCCAGCGTGAAGGTTGGGTTGTTGGAGTTGATAAATCGGTAGTATTTGTCAGTGGATTTCCACCAGGTGGAGACGGAGGGTTTGGCGGCGGTGGCGGCAGAGAAGGAGGTGATAAAGTCGGAGACGATGGTCCGCTGGGAAGGTTTGAATTGGCCGTACCAGATAAGGTTTATGGAGATTTTTCCGGTGAGAAGAGGGCCTTTGTGGTACTGAAATTGAAGCTGTTGTTGGTCTGAGTCAGCAAGTTTTCTAGCTGCTGAACTCAAATGTAAAAGAGAAAGAATAAAGAAGATGATGAAGACAATATTTGAAGACAAAATAGAAGCCATTTTGATTTTGTATGTAAGTGTATGAATTATGAAATGAATGATGATGATATGGACTATAGAGGGAAAGAGAAGGTATATATAGAGAGAGGGTGAGGAAAGTGGGGAAGGAATGAGGGTATCATGGTAAAAGGGAGGGGGAGGGTGCGGGGAAGGGATTATGTGTGAAAATGAAGTCAAATTAAGAGGGTTTGAGAGGGAGAGAGGAGTGTGAGGTTGACTACTTGCCAGCTTGATGACGCGTTGCTTATTTTATTTTAATTTGGTTGAGTGGGGGAGCTTTCATGGTTTTGACCGCGTTATTTAATTTATTGTTAGCTAGCATCATTGTGTCTCAAATGAAACCTATCAAACCTTCATGTTAGTGAAGGTCGTGCCTTATTTTCTCATCCAACATGTGCTGGATCTGCTTCATGCATCCTTTAGTACTAGTCCAATTTCTTCTCAGAATACGCCGATTCAACTCTTAATTTCTGTATCGCTCATCATCTTTGCTTAATACTCCTTATATGTTTTGACCTTTTAAATAAAAATAATTAAGTATGTCCTACTATTCAATTAGATCACTCATTTGCTAAATGCTATTTAACGATTGTTGTATTGCATTTCAATTCCTTTATTTCAAAAACCAATAGAAACTGCGAAGGGAAAAAAATAATGAATGACTACAAAAAATAATTATATATCACCTACCAATTCAATGTAATGACTTTCAAATTGAACTTAAATAAATGTATGAACGAATGATTTATTGAGTTTAACAGACATATAAATCTCATTCGTGGATAAAAAATTTACAAATATAATTATAGGTTTATTCAAATTTAAAAGTTTCATGTTCCAAAAGTTAATTTTCTAAACTTTTGGGTAGCTGTGTTTTAAATTGTTGGCTTATACCACAAAACGATGATGATGGCAAGTCAAATTAGGGGGCGAGCCTCATTCAAGAGCCAACCATGTGCCCATCTTTGCGGGAGGAAAAATTATTAGACAATTTTTTTTTACTATTATTTTTTATCAAAAGTTAAGAAATGATACCATTTTTTCCCATTTTATGAAATATCTGGGCTTTTTATTTAAATAAATAAAAAATAGAATAATTTCCTAAATATGCAAGGATGAAAACTGTTATTAAAATGTGTATATCCATTTCAGTTATAGCACACGCAAAATGGGTTATGCCTTTGACTCAAGCATGACGCCACGAAATGGTTCTTACATGACAATTTAATAAATAAAGGGAATTAATCTATTTTTTGTATATTTTTTAATTAATAAAGAATTCTTATTTCTACATTTATGATTAATCTTTGTAGTATTAGCAATTTAATACCATAGTATACACTTAGAAATCCCTGTTAGTGGAAAAAGTACGTCTTCTAACTTAAGGTTACACGGTCAATAAACAAACACTACTCAAAAAGAGGGACAAATTTGAAATTAGTATGGTGCAGCCAACAAATTAGAGGCAGGGGGCCTAGTTGAGTAAGGAAAACATATTCTAGAACTAGGGGTGTTCAAATCCAGACCGATCCAAATTAAATCGCTCATCCAATCCAATTCAAACCGAAACCGATTAAAACCGCACTAATTTGGATCTGATTGGATTTTATTTTTTACAAACCGCTGGATCGGATCGGATTTTGGATCTACTTTTCAAAACCGATCCAATCCAATCCAAACCGCACAATGTACTATAATATTATTATTTTATTATTATATTTATAATTATACTTATAACATGTTTAATTTATTATATATTTTTATATTATTCATGTATTATTATTATTTAATAAATAGTTTATGTTCAAAATGTTATTTATTATTTATTTTAACTAACCTATAATTTTATTTCTATGTTATGTTATCGTTAGTTTTTTAAGATATTGTTGAGACTTATTATGTCATTGTTAATTATTTAAAATTTGATGTTAAGACTTGTTATATGTATTTAATTTTTTTAATTTACAAAACCGCAAATCCAATCCAATCCAAACCGCTTGAAATTGGATCGGATCGGATCGGATTTTTTTTAAAACATCATCCAATCCAAACCGCACCGCAAGTAAAATTAGTGTTCGGATCGGATGAGTTTTTGACTCAAAACCGATCCAAACCGCACCGCGAACACCCCTATCTAGAACATTCTTTATTAGGGAAGATGTTTCTGCTGCAAGGCTGGCTGTGGGACTACTCCGCCATACATCTTTGAGCTTTTCATGGCCTTTGAATTGGTTTCGTTTCCGGCTGCTATATAGTACACATTTTTCTATTTGTTCTCAATTGCTCATGGATAAAGTATGTTTCCTCTTTGAAAAGTTTAAGAAATTTTAAAAACATATTTAATATTTTATTTTGTTCAATTTAAATCTATATGTAATGGTAATTTCTATTCACAAATTTTAATTATACTCTTATTGTCTAAAAGTACAGATTAGTTTTGTGTTATATTAGTATACTATATTATTAATAAACAAAATTTTAAGGAGCTGGGAGTTTCAAAATATAGCAAGTAGCTATAGCAGTAGCATAGGTGTTATTTTAATGAGAAATATTAAGGATCAATATTTTTTTTTATTAATAATAGTTCGTATTTTGAATCAAATATTTTATTTTTGTACTAATAGAATTTACAGTTTAAAATTTAGTCTTTAATATTTAATTTAATTAACTATTGATTAAAAATAATCAATTTTATTTGATCATATAATATTATTCTTATTTAATAGATGTTGCCATTTTCTGCATTCTATTAGCCTACTATGTATAATCATTTGTGAATACAAATTATTCTTGAGTGAATAAGCTAAGGTTGCCTAATTATATATCACAATAAATAAAGTCCAATTTTGAGTCTCCTTCGTATCAGATGTTAACTAAATGTTAAAGTATGGATTAGCATTATAAATAAAGAGGTTATCAGATTATTATCAAGGCATTGCTTTATTTGAATGGAAAAGTATAAGGAGATAATGGAATATTCGTACAATGTGAACAATGGAGGTTTAGGAAGTATTAGAGATATAACTATTAGTGTTATCTTTTTTTATCAGCTGAAGCTTTTGGAATGAGTGGTATCATGACATGGTATTAGAGTTCTAGATTTAAAAGGTCAAGAGTTTGATTCTATGTTTATTATTCCCTAACTCATTGTACACATTATATAAATAAGTGATTGTTCCCTAACGGAACTCATTTGCATGACATTTTAGTGCATGGTTCTAATTATAGGGCTTTCAAATATAATTCCCCCTAAATAGTAATATTTTGTAATAGGACAGTCCATGAGAGCGCAAAATTTACCAAAGTTGTTACAAAATAATAAAGATATACGTTTGAATCCCAAAGTTATTAGGAATATTTTTTAGGCATATACTTTAATAGACATCAAAATATCTAGATCTTTCTCCCCGTTTTTGTTTTATAATTATAAACTATACTTAATAAAGAATATATTTACATATATATTCAACGGTACGTTATTATAACACGCTTGTTTATGTAACTAGAATCAATTTCTCCTAATTAAGGATCAAATACTACTACAAATACCATCCTAATTAAAAATGATCATCATGTTTAGATACATAGTGGGGTGCTTGAAGAGCATTAGCACCTAGCAAAACAGCACAGCACGTGAAGAGCTCAGTCTACATTGGGACACACACTCACCAGTTGTTTTTCATTTTCTTCTTCTCAAGTTCCACAATGGATATTTGTTATTTGTGCATACAACATGGTTCTGGATGGATCCAACGTGTAATATTTTCCAATTATAGTATCCACGTGGGCCATACGCAATAACCAAGTTCAGGAATTCCTCAAGTGTTTTCACTTTTTAATGAAAGAAAGAACGCAAGGACATTTTTGTTTTAACAGGAATAAACCCATGAAACCATCGTTTGAAAGCAAACCGAAGTAAATTTGCTTCTATATCATTAATAATAATAATTAAGCAAAAGAAATAATAGAACAAATCAATGAATTTTCAATTTTATCCTACATGAAAGTGCTTTATTTTTACAATATACTAATCCAAATAGTACTAATCCGTGTTACTAATATAGCAGTTGGCATCCTCACACGAGCGTTGAGCACGAAGATGTAGAAGGATCGTAGAGAGCAGGAAGCAAGTACTTCCTTCCATTAGCACCATTTGCATTGTAGCTAGCACCAGTTGCGGAATCCACCAACAAGTTCCCAGCATAGCCAGGGTATGCACCTTTTCCATAAACTCCAGGGCAAGCTGAAGAAGCTTCTAGAGGCGCCTCAGCTGGGCCCTGGTAGTAACCGTTCCCGAAGGGGTTAGTGGCGGTTCCAGCCAAAAGGCTAGCAAGATTGATGACCATACCGTCTAGGCCCACGTCGTTGTTTGGAGCAACAAGTGGCGGGCTTTGAGGCCCGTAGATGGGCTGATGGAAGGGCCACGCGCACTGGCCCGGGCATTGTGTCTCGGAGTTACCAACCCAGATGTAAGCGAACTTGTTATTCTTTCCCTTCAAAGGAGAAGGAGAAGAAGAAGAACCGTGGGTCCCGCAGCGGGACATACAGAAGCCTTCCACTGCCACGTCAGCGGAGGTTAGAACGACGTTGATGGCGTCTTTCTGGTCCCCCTTTGATGCCAACTCAACGAGATTCTTGCTCGTTAAGGATTTCCCCAGAGAGTAACTCTCATCGAGAATCTGTTTTCCCAGTGAAAGTGAAAGAGAGGAAGTTCCCTTCTTCTTGGAGGTGAGGTGGTAGTATTTCTCGGTGGTTTTCCACCACGTGGCAACGGGTGGTTGGTTGGTTTGAGGCGGTGATGTGAGGGAGGTTATGAAGTCGGAAACTATGGCCTTTTGGGAGGGTTTGAATTGACCGTACCATATGAGGTTAACGGAGATTTTGCCGTACAGTAACGGACCGTTATGGTAGCGGAGTAGCTGGGATTGGTCTTGAACCAGCTCCTTCATGTTTCTAGCAGCTAAAGAAAGTTGGAAGAGTGAAATGAGAAGAAAGATTTTGATAATGCATTGAGAAGAAAATAAAGTGGCCATGTTTTTGTGAAAATGGATTCTGACCAAAGCAGAGATTGCTAGCGGTCTTTTCTTTTTTTTTTTTTTAAGTGGAAGCTGAGATAGCGAATGAGATTTTGTTTTGTGGATTGGATGTGGGGGATTGGGAAGAGTATTTATAGGTCCCAGGCAAGGCAAGGGTTTAATTCAGGACTTAGGAGTTTTTAATTTATCGTATTTGAATTGAATAAAATGTGGTTTTAACTGTGTGGAACTTGCGAAGAAAGATAGTGATTAGTGTACTTGATTAAAGGAGAGGTGACTTTTGTGTGTGGGAAGTGGTTAGCCCTTCTGGCATTTACGAGCCACGGCTTGTCCAGTAAGTAAGGTAGAGGGACCCCCCTTCCCTCCGAAAACTACTCTAATCCCACCTCTCCATGAGCAAGTGAAGCTCACGCGCTGAACTAAAATGTGTCTTCTTATGGAGCGTGAGAGGCAAGGCAGTGTGGGTAATGGGGATGCATTTAAAAAAGGGGTTCTGAGTAAAAGAAAGAAAGTGCAATCCTTTGTTGAAATAAGTGATGAGGTCTTTATTGTTTTTGTGGGGATGGCTACGTGACAAGAGCGTTACAGCTTAGGAACAGTTTGATTATTTTGAAGAATGGTGGATTGTCAAAATTGGCCATTGGGTGTAGGCTTCTCAGGTAAGGGACTAGAAGGGTATAATGGGAAGAATAGGAAGCGGGAATTATGGGGCAAAGCAAAGAGAGACGTTAGGATATATGCCAGCCTGGATGGTGTGTATTTTTATTGGGGAACGGGTATTGATCCAACTGGCACTTAACCATAGCCCCAAACGAAAGGAGTATCCAAGGAAGCACGTGACTGAATGCGCCACCCCTCATTCGATAATTATCCACGCGCCACTCACGTGACCTCACACGGTGGATGCCTCCTTCCACCTCTGCCTGTATACCTGTACCTATCTATTATACATATAGCCTCAAAGGACAAAGGCTCACACGTTGCTCGACATTATTATGGTGCTAAGCATTAATGTTATACAAAATTCTGTAAGAAACAAAAATGTTACACAAATTAAATGTTAAATCTAAACCGCTAAAGTTTGTAACTCAAGTGTTGTTAAGTTTAGCAACTCTTGTCAATCAATAAAATCATAAATTAGAAGTTGTATTAATTTAATAGTAATACTATATCACTAGTAAATATTATCATTTTAGAATAATATTAATTATTTGTATTTACATTTACAAAAAATTAATAAAATTTGCACACATGATATAGTTCGTATCCATATTTTGATATTAATAAAATTTATTTATTGAAAATAATTTAATATTTATACTAATCAAAATTATTAAAACTGTTGGCCTTAAGATTTTCTTATTAATTTAATATTCAGTTCAATTTTATTTTTTTTTATCTTGACATTAAAAGAGAGGTTAAACCTATCCTATAAACTTATGTTATAGTTTCCTACGGCAGCATGATGGCAATTAATGACTAGTACACTGTCGCTAATATATGATCAACTTACTTAATGTTCAGTTATGGCTTGAGGACTACATTGATTTTTGATAATTTAATGTATTTAAGGGTTATTACTTAATTACTTATTATTAGTAGTAGGCCAGATGCGTTCCACTTGCACCTTGCACTTTCTCTGCACCTCTGAAACTGAAAAAATGACACAACATAATTGCCTTTACGTAGTTATTAACTGGGCACATATATTATTTTATGGTGTTGCTAACCTAAAATCACGAGAACAAATATAGATAATAAACAATAAGCCAGATTCACGAGGGAATAGCACTAAGCTAATTTTTTTAGTGTGAGTTTTATGTATATTTACGAAAGAAACACTTGCTGGGTGTCCGCTTACAATGGCCTAAATTCCCGATAGTCGCAAAAACAAGCCCAGCGAATGTGATGGTGCATGCACCTCTGGATTGAATAAAGTTTTCAGACAAATACTTATCTTATCATTGACGTAGTACTTGGTATAGTTTTTAAAAATGTATCTGAAAAAATTATCCTATAATTTAATAATTTATACGCTATGAATCTATGATATAAATTTCAACTTACATAATACTTATTTTAAGGTATGTGAGTGAGGTTTTGAATTGAAATAATTTTTGGGCACACCAGTTTCTCCTATATCTTGAACAAGGTCAAAGAATCTAACGACATTATTAGCTAATACTAACAAATAATTAGGCCAACACGCACATTACGTCTTTATTAATATTTAGGAACTTAATTCGTTGCGTTGAATATATTTCATTGGATTCGGTCTGTCCGTGATACAGAGGACTGGATGGTAGCTGTGCGAGCTAGATATTAATCAATGGAGTCATCAATTGATATTGTGAATTGCCCATAATCTCCTCTTGAATGTTTGGTGGGATTAACAATACATAGCTTTTTTATATACATTTGGG
This sequence comes from Arachis stenosperma, assembly GCF_014773155.1. Lineage (NCBI taxonomy): Eukaryota > Viridiplantae > Streptophyta > Magnoliopsida > Fabales > Fabaceae > Arachis > Arachis stenosperma. The sequence continues at coordinate 16,009,108 of NC_080384.1, read as the reverse complement.
GTTGGTATCGTATATAAATGGGGGAGCTGCTACCTTGGCCAACAGCTTGTTGTCCGCTCATGTTTTTCAAGCAAACTCAATCATAGAGGATAGAGCCTTTATTTTATGCCTCCTTTTTTTAATTTTCCTTTGGTCCTATCCGATAACACACCAAGAAAGGCATTTATTTGGATTTGCATAGGAAAGTTCCGGAAGTAGTACGCTAGGTGTTAATGTAACACTACATGTAAATAGTTTCGTAAAAAATTATAAATTATAGCAGGGACGAGGTGCGCTAGAATAATGCACACAACACTGTCAACACACACCAATTTAGTTGAAAGGTTATCGTCGGGGGACATGTAAAACGAGGCCATAGAATTATTCTATTTTCTTTTTCTCTGGTCAAAGGTCATATAATTAAATGGGACTATGAATAGTTTTACTTTTATAACACAAGTTAGTATCTAGGTTGGGCTTGAGCTGACCACGCTGTATTGCTGAAATCTAATCAACTAATCAAACAATCCCTTTGTCTTCCAGTTTAATGGAAAAACAGACAAGGGGGAACTAGGGAATTGAAATTAGCAAACATTGTGTGTAAACTCTTATGAGAAAGGATGAAACCACGATTAAGTGATTAATTAAACTTTAAAAATAAAGCTGCTAAAACAATTACAATGGGGTGGTGGCGCAGTTGGCTAGCGCGTAGGTCTCATAGCTTAAGAGTGATCCTGAGGTCGAGAGTTCGAGCCTCTCTCACCCCATTTTGCTTTCTTTTTATTTATTTTTTTCCTTTGTTCTTGGTTTTTGGTCATGTTTCTTTTCTTTTTTTCATGAGGTTTGTGAAGGAAATGCTCCTACGGCCCAATATAAATGGAATAATTAGTCCATCGATAGCATATTAATCTTCCACATCCAAAAAAACAGCATATTAATCTTCCTAAGATCGTGTCGTGTCTTTTCATGAAGTGGACTAATCGGCCTATCAATATTATTCAGCCCGAATGCAAGAAAACTTTCTTTTAGCAAACACAAATACTACGAAAAGTCCCAGTCCAAAAAAAAAAAAAAAAACTACCAAAAGGTATCATGAAAAATAGGGGGGAAATGACACTTTAGCAACTTTTCAAAATACCTTAAACTATAAAGGTTGGAAAAAGAGTGATCCAAATAACATATCTTAAGAAAAAGTTGTTATTGTTCTCCAAAATAAAATGGTTGACCGAATATGAGGTACCAATAAATTATTCACCTTCTCTTTTGTAGTTTTTCCTGGTAATAATTAACATATCTATAAACTTAGATTCTATAGATTGGTGTAACTTAAATTTTAATATTTAATTTAGTTGAATAATATAATACTAGTTTTCTTTAAATAATTTATAAAAAGGAATTTTTTTGGTAAAGAGTATAATTAAGTGAAGAATAAAAATTTTCACCAAATTTATAAAAAAATGTGTATTGCACGTGATATGGTCGCCTTTAAATGCGAGTTATAACTCGGTATTATAGCCGTTATCACTAAGAGCTGTAACTGTCACCCGTTATAAGCTCGGCCTTTCATAAGCCATAACTCGGTCAGAATTATATTCTTACCATAACCGACGATCAAACGGCACATCAGTCAGTTACAATATCAATCATTTTGAAACTGACGATTAATGTCAAAAACGTAACAGACGAGGAGCTCACCATATAAAGCAAGGTAAGATATTCTACCAAGTCAAGTTTTTCAGAGAATACAATATACTGACTTAGACTTCGGAGTACCTTTGCAGGTACACTCCCCCCTTTTTTTGTTGCTCGTCTTTTCACATCCCTTCACAAGGAAGAAAGCTCGGATTCAAGGATCAGGTGTTCAAGCCTTTGAGGTGATAGCTCGGCAATCAACAACCGATCTATTTCGCAGGCAAGATCAATTGGCGCCCACCGTGGGGCCGAAGAGATAAAATTCTTTCTTTTGGTCCCATTGTTTTCGCTCGCACCCATAGTTGACGTACCACCTCCTTCCACATCCAAACTTATGCGAATGGTAACCGAGTTACAACAAGCCAATCAGCGAATGGCAGATGAAAATCAAATAATGGACGCTCAAATTGCTGAACTGAACCATGCTCGGATCGAGAACATTAACGCTCGTTGACAACAAACAGAAAATAATGAGCATCATTCTGACCCCTCCCACGTTTCGGAGACCAATCAGGCTGAGGAAGCCCAGCTTGAAGACGAAAACGAGGAACCTGACGAACTTATAGGACCTTTCACGCCAGAAGTAATGAACTTCAAGCTGCCAAAAAGATTCACCCTGCCGCTAACCATCACACCTTACGATGGGCTCGGAGATCTGAAGAAATTTCTTAAAAAATTTCGATCGATAATGATCGTCAACGGTGCATCTGATATTATTTGATATCATTGCTTTCCAAATTATTTAGCGGTCCTGCACTTGATTGGTTGTGTGCTTTGCCTGCAGGTTCCATTTCAAGATTCCAACAACTGGCCAAGCTATTTGAAGAACACTTTGCTGGATCTGCAATTTACCTGCACGATTCGGATTATCTGAATACAATCAAACAAGGACAAAATAAAAGTCTGAAGGATTACATGACTCGCTTCACCAAGGTCGCCATTAGCATACCAGACCTTCACCCTGAAGTCCATCTTCACGCAATCAAAAGCGGACTCCGGCCCGAAAAATTCCAAGAAACCATTGCTGTGGTTAAGCAGAAAACTCTTGCCGAGTTTCGCGAGAAGGCGAAAGGTCAAATTGATATTGAAGAACTAAGACAAGCCCGGAAGTCGGGCAAAACACATTTCAGAGACGACGACAAGGTGCCAAACAGTAAAAAAATTTTAAACTAACTCCTCGGTTTGATTCTTATACGCAGTTCAACGCCAAACGCAAGGATATCATCAAAGAAATCCTGAATTCGAAATTAATCAAACCACCAAGGAAGGCGGGTACCTATCAAGATGCTAAGAATGTGGATAAGTCCAAGTATTGTGCATTCCACCAAAAGCACAGCCACACTACCGACGACTGTGTGGTGGCAAAAAACCTCTTGGAAAGACTAGTTCGGCAAGGCCACCTCGACAAATATATTGGAGGACACATGCATAAACGTCCCACAACCAATGACCTACCCGAACAACCACACCGAGGCAAAGAAAAGGCAACACCAATCACTTATGAAAGGCCCCGAGGTATAATTAATTGTATTTCAGGAGGATACACCAGCGGAGGACAATCAAATTCAGCTAGGAAAAGATCGTACCGAGCAATATGCTCGGCGGACAGCCCAGGCGTTGGAACCGAGATGAGCACCCCACTCCTACAAGTCACATTCACACATGCGGACTTCAACTCTAATATACAAAACCTAGATGACCCTGTTATCATCACCTTACAATTGGGAGACTTGTTGGTAAAGAAGGTCCTCCTGGATCCCGAAAGCAGCGCCGACGTTCTTTTTTACTCAACATTTCAAAAAATGAAGTTAAGCAACAATATTCTGCAGTCAACAGGCGGAGACCCAGTCAGTTTCTCGGGTGAGCGAGTTCCGATAATAGGATCAGTGTGGCTACTGGTGCACGAAATTGTGATCATCAATGGCGCCATCAACATGGTACGCTCAATTGCAATCTCAACTCTTTATCACAACTTTGCACAACTAACCAGCAAGTGCACTGGGTCGTCCAAGTAATAAACCTTACGCGAGTAAGGATCGATCCCACGGAGATTGTTGGTATGAAGCAAGCTATGGTCACCTTGTAAATCTTAGTCAGGCAGATTCAAATGGTTATGGATGATATATGAATAAAGCATAAAGATAGAGATACTTATGTAATGCATTGGTGAGAATTTCAGATAAGCGTATGGAGATGCTTTGTCCCTTCTATCTCTCTGCTTTCCTACTGTCTTTATCCAATCCTTCTTACTCCTTTCTATGGCAAGCTGTATGTTGGGCATCACCGTTGTCAGTGGCTACAATCCCGTCCTCTCAGTGAAAATGTTCAACGCACCCTGTCATGGCACGGCTAATCATCTGTCGGTTCTCAATCAGGTTGGAATAGAATCCATTGATTCTTTTGCGTCTGTCACTAACGCCCAGCCTTCAGGAGTTTGAAGCTCGTCACAGTCATTCAATCATTGAATCCTACTCAGAATACCACAGACAAGGTTTAGACCTTCCGGATTCTCTTGAATGCCGCCATCAATTCTAGCTTATACCACGAAGATTCTGATTAAGGGATCCAAGAGATATCCACTCAATCTAAGGTAGAACGGAAGTGGTTGTCAGGCACACGTTCATAGGTGAGAATGATGATGAGTGTCACGGATCATCACATTCATCAAGTTGAGGAACAAGTGATATCTTAGAACAAGAATAAGCTGAATTGAATAGAAGAACAATAGTAATTGCATTAATACTCGAGGTACAGCAGAGCTCCACACCTTAATCTATGGTGTGTAGAAACTCCACCGTTGAAAATACATAAGAACAAAAGTGATCATTGGCTTCGGCCCCAGAGAGGGAACCAGAAGAACCAAGATGAAAATACAATAGCAAAAGGTCCTATTTGTAAAGAACTAGTAGACTAGGGTTTACAAAAATGAGTAAATGACATAAAAATCCACTTCCGGGCCTACTTGGTGTGTGCTTGGGATGAGCATTGAAGAATTTTCGTGTAGAGACTTTTCTTGGAGTTAAACGCCAGCTTTTGTGCCAGTTTGGGCGTTTAACTCCCATTCTTGTGCCAGTTCCGGCGTTTAACGCTGGGCAGTTTTGAGCTGATTTAGAACGCCGGTTTGGGCCATCAAATCTCAGGCAAAGTATGGACTATTATACATTGCTGGAAAGCCCAGGATGTCTACTTTCCAACGCAGTTGAGAACGCGCCAATTGGGCTTCTGTAGCTCCAGAAAATCTACTTCGAGTGTAGGGAGGTACGAATCCAACAGAATCTGCAGTCCTTTTCAGCCTCTGAATCAGATTTTTGCTCAGGTCCCTCAATTTCAGCCAGAAAATACCTGAAATCACAGAAAAACACACAAACTCATAGTAAAGTCTAGAAAAGTGAATTTTAACTAAAAACTAATAAAAATATACTAAAAACTAACTAAAACATACTAAAAACATACTAAAAACAATGCCAAAAAGCGTATAAATTATCCGCTCATCACAACACCAAAATTAAATTGTTGTTTGTCCCCAAGCAACTGAAAATAAAATAAGATAAAAAGAAGAGAGTATGCAATGAATTCCAAAAACATCTATGAAGATCAGTATTAATTAGATGAGCGGGGCTTTTAGCTTTTTGCCTCTGAATAGTTTTGGCATCTCACTCTATCCTTTAAAATTCAGAATGATTGGCTTCTATAGGAACTCAGAATCCAGATAGTGTTATTGATTCTCCTAGTTAAGTATGATGATTCTTGAACACAGTTACTTTATGAGTCTTGGCCGTGACCCAAAGCACTCTGTCTTCCAGTATTACCACTGGATACATACATGCCACAGACACATAATTGGGTGAACCTTTTCAGATTGTGACTCAGCTTTGCTAGAGTCCCCAATTAGAGGTGTCCAGGGTTCTTAAGCACACTCTTTTTGCCTTGGATCACAAATTCATTATTTTTTTTCCTTTTTTCTTCTTTTTTTTTTCGTTTTCTCTTTTCTCTTTTTTTTTTTTAAATATTCACTGCTTTTTCTTGCTTCAAGAATCATTTTTATGATTTTTCAGATCCTCAGTAACATGTCTTCTTTTTCATCATTCTTTCAAGAGTCAACCATTCATGAACAACAAATTCAAAAGACATATGCACTGTTTAAGCATACATTCAGAAAACAAAAGTATTGCCACCACATCAAAATAATTAATCTGTTATAAAATTTAAAATTCATGCAATTTTTCTCTTTTTCAATTAAGAACATTTTTCATTCAAGAAAGGTGATGGATTCATAGGACATTCATAACTTTAAGGCATAGACACTAAGACACTAATGATCATAAGACACAAACATAGATAAACATAAGCATTAAAATTCGAAAAACATGAAAATAAAGAACAAGGAAATTAAAGAACGGGTCCACCTTAGTGATGGCGGCTTGTTCTTCCTCTTGAAAATCTTATGGAGTGCTTGAGCTCCTCAATGTCTCTTCCTTGCCTTTGTTGTTCCTCTCTCATGATTCTTTGATCTTCTCTAATTTCATGGAGGAGGATGGAATGTTCTTGGTGCTCCACCCTTAGTTGTCCCATGTTAAAACTCAATTCTCCTAGGGATGTGTTGATTTGCTCCCAATAGTTTTGTGGAGGAAAGTGCATCCCTTGAGGTATCTCAGGGATTTCATGATGAGTGGGATCTCTTGTTTGCTCCATCCTTTTCTTAGTGATGGGCTTGTCCTCATCAATGAGGGTGTCTCCCTCAATGTCAATTCCAACTGAATAACAGAGGTGACAAATGAGATGAAGAAAGGCTAACCTTGCCAAGGTAGAGGACTTGTCCGCCACCTTATAAAGTTATTGGGCTATAACCTCATGAACTTATACTTCCTCTCCAATCATGATGCTATGAATCATGATGGCCCGGTCTATAGTAACTTCAGACCGGTTGCTAGTGGGAATGATTGAGCGTTGGATAAACTCCAACCATCCCCTAGCCACGGGCTTGAGGTCATGCCTTCTTAGTTGAACCGGCTTCCCTCTTCACAAATGTCTATGAGGACTTGGTCCAACCTTTGATCAAAGTTGACCCTTCTAGTGTAAGGGTGTTCATCTCCTTGCATCATGGGCAAGTTGAATGCCAACCTTACATTTTCCGGACTAAAATCTAAGCATTTCCCCCGAACCATTGTAAGCCAATTCTTTGGGTTCGGGTTCACACTTTGATCATGGCTCTTGGTGATCCATGCATTGGCATAGAACTCTTGAACCATTAAGATTCTGACTTGTTGAATGGGGTTGGTAAGAACTTCCCAACCTCTTCTTCGAATCTCATGTCGGATCTCCGGGTATTCACTCTTTTTGAGTTTGAAAGGGACCTCGGGGATCACCTTCTTCATGGCCACAACTTCATAGAAGTGGTCTTGATACACCCTTGAGATGAATCTCTCATCTCCCATGACTCGGAGGTGGAAGCTTTTGCCTTCCCTTTCTGCTTTCTAGAGGTTTCTCCGGCCTTGGATGCCATAAATGGTTATGGAAAAACAAAAAGCAATGCTTTTACCACACCAAACTTAAAAGGTTTGCTCGTCCTCGAGCAAAAGAAGAAAGAAGAGAGTAGAAGAAGAAGAAGAAATAGAGGAGTTGGAGATGTCTTTGTGGTTCGGCCAAAGGGGGAGAAGTAGTGTTTAGGTTGTGTGAAAATGAAAGAGTGAAGATGGGTTTATATAGGGGTGGAGAGAGGGGTAGGGTTCGGTTATGAATGGGTGGGTTTGGGAGGGAAAGTGGTTTGAATTTGAATGGTGAGGTAGGTGAGGTTTTATGAAGGATGGATATGAGTGGTGAAGAGAATAGTGGGATTTGATAGGTGAGGGGTTTTTGGGGAAGAGTGGTTGAGGTGATTGGTGAATGTGTGAAGAAGAAGAGAGAGGGTGGTGGGGTAGGTGGGGATCCTATGGGGTCCACAGATCCTGAGGTGTCAAGGAAAATTCATCCCTGCACCAAGTGGCGAGCAAAAATGCTCTTTAGGCCAATTCTGGCGTTAAACGCCGGGCTGGCGCCCATTTCTGGCGTTTAACGCCAGCTTCTTGCCCTTTCCTGGCGTTTAACGCCAGTCTGGTGCCCCTTTCTGGCGTTAAACGCCCAGAATGGTGCCAGACTGGGCGTTAAACGCCCATTTGCTGCCCTTACTGGCGTTTAAACGCCAGCAAGATCTTCCTCCAGGGTGTGCTGTTTTTCTTTCTATTTTTCATTATGTTTTTGCCTTTTCAATTGATTTTGTGACTTTCCATGATCATCAACCTACAGAAAACATAAAATAACAAAGGGAAATAGATTAAATATAACATTGGGTTACCTCCCAACAAGCGCTTCTTTAATGTCAGTAGCTTGACAGAGGGCTCTCATGGAGCCTCACAGATACTCAGAGCAATATTGGAACCTCCTAACACCAAACTTAGAGTTTGAATGTGGGGGTTCAACACCAAACTTAGAAGTTGGTTGTGGCCTCCCATCACCAAACTTAGAGTTTGACTGTGGGGGCTCTGTTTGACTCTGTTTTGAGAGAAGCTCTTCATGCTTCCTCTCCATGGTGATAGAGGGATATCCTTGAGCCTTAAACACATAGGATTCTTCATTCACTTGAATGATCAATTCTCCTCTGTCCACATCAATCACAGCCTTTGCTGTGGCTAGGAAGGGTCTGCCAAGGATGATGGATTCATCCATGCACTTCCCAGTTTCTAGGACTATGAAATCATCAGGGATGTAATGGTCTTCAATCTTTACCAGAACATCCTCTACAAGCCCATAAGCTTGTTTTCTTGAATTGTCTGCCATCTCTAGTGAGATTCTTGCAGCTTGTACATCAAAGATCCCTAGCTTCTCCATTATAGAGAGAGGCATGAGGTTTATACTTGACCTTAAGTCACACAGAGCCTTCTTAAAGGTCATGGTGCCTATGGTACAAGGTATTGAAAACTTTCCAGGATCCTGTCTCTTTTGAGGTAATCTCTGCCTAGTCAAGTCATCCAGTTCTTTGGTGAGTAAAGGGGGTTCATCCTCCTAAGTCTCATTACCAAATAACTTGTCATTTAGCTTCATGATTGCTCCAAGGTATTTAGCAGCTTGCTCTTCAGTGACATACTCATCCTCTTCAGAGGAAGAATACTCATCAGAGCTCATGAATGGCAGAAGTAAATCCAATGAAATCTCTATGGTCTCATTCTGAGCCTCAGATTCCCATTGTTCCTCATTAGGGAACTCATTGGAGGCCAGTGGACGTCCATTGAGGTCTTCTTCAGTGGCGATCACTGCCTCTTCCTCCTCTCCAAGTTCGGCCATGTGGGTCATGTTAATGGCCTTGCATTCTCCTTTTGGGTTCTCTTCTGTATTGCTTGGAAGAGTACTAGGAGGGAGTTTAGTAATTTTCTTGCTCAGCTGTTCCACTTGTGCCTCCAAGTTTCTAATGGAGGACCTTGTTTCAGTCATGAAACTTTGAGTGGTTTTGATTAGATCAGAGACCATGGTTGCTAAGTCAGAGTGGCTCTGCTTAGAATTCTCTGTCTGTTGCTGAGAAGATGATGAAAAAGGCTTGCCATTGCTAAACCTGTTTCTTCCACCATTATTGTTGTTGAAACCTTGTTGAGGTCTCTGTTGATCCTTCCATGAGAGATTTGGATGATTTCTCCATGAAGAATTATAGGTGTTTCCATAGGGTTCTCCCATGTAATTCACCTCTTCCATTGAAGGGTTCTCAGGATCATAAGCTTCTTCTTCAGATGAAGCGTCCTTAGTACTGCCTGGTGCAGCTTGCATTCCAGACAGACTTTGAGAAATCATATTGACTTGCTGAGTCAATATTTTGTTCTGAGCCAATATGGCATTCAGAGTATCAATTTCAAGAACTCCTTTCTTCTGATTTGTCCCATTGTTCACAGGATTCCTTTCAGAAGTGTACATGAATTGGTTATTTGCAACCATTTCAATGAGTTCTTGAGCTTCTGCAGGCGTCTTCTTCAGATGAAGAGATCCTCTAGCAGAGCTGTCCAGTGACATTTTGGACAGTTCAGACAGACCATCATAGAAGATACCTATGATGCTCCATTCAGAAAACATGTCAGAGGGACACTTTCTGATCAATTGTTTGTATCTTTCCCAAGCTTCATAGAGGGATTCACCTTCCTTCTGTCTGAAGGTTTGAACTTCCACTCTAAGGTTACTCAATTTTTGAGGTGGAAAGAACTTTGCCAAGAAGGCATTGACTAGCTTTTCCCAAGAGTTCAGGCTTTTTTTAGGTTGTGAGTCCAACCATATCCTAGCTCTGTCTCTTACAGCAAAAGAGAATAGCATAAGTCTGTAGACCTCAGGGTCAACCCCATTGGTCTTGATAGTGTCACAGATTTGCAAGAATTCAGCTAAAAACTGATGAGGATCTTCCAATGGAAGTCCATGGAATTTGCAATTCTATTGCATTAGAGAAACTAATTGAGGCTTAAGCTCAAAGTTGTTTGCTCCAATGGCAGGGATAGAGATGCTTCTCCCATAGAAGTCGGGAGTAGGTGCAGTAAAGTCACCCAGCACCTTCCTTGCATTGTTGGCATTGTTGTTATTTTCGGCTGCCATGGGTTCCTCTTCTTTGAAGATTTCTGTTAGGTCCTCTACAGAGAGTTGTGCCTTAGCTTCTCTTAGCTTTCGCTTCAAGGTCCTTTCAGGTTCAGGATCAGCCTCAACAAGAATGCTTTTGTCTTTGCTCCTGCTCATATGAATGAGAAGAGAACAAGAAAATATGGAATCCTCTATGTCACAGTATAGAGATTCCTTGAGGTGTCAGAGGAAAAAAAATAGAAGGAAGAGGTAGAAAATTCGAACTTATCAAGGAAAGAGGGAGTTCGAATTGTGCATTGAGGAGTAGTGTTAGTCCATAAATAGAAGGATGTGAGAAGAGGGGAAGAAATTTTTGAAAATAAATTAAAAGATTTTAAAAACATGTAAAAAAACTAATTGATTTTCGAAAACTAAGAGTGGAAAAGAAAGCAAGTGATTTTTGAAAAAAAATTTGAAATTAGAAATTAAAAAGATATGATTAAAAACTATTTTGAAAAAGATGTGATTAAAAAGATATAATTTAAAAGCTATGGTTTTAAAAAGATGTGATTGAGAAGATATGATTTGAAAAACAATTTAAAAAGATCTGATTTTAAAAATTAATGACCTGCCTAACAAGAAAGATATGATTCAGACATTAAACCTTTCTCAACAGAAAAGGCAACATACTTTAAATGTTGAATCAAATCATTAATTGATAGCAAGTATTTTTGAAAATGGAAAGAAATTGATTTTGAAAATATATGATTGAAAAGATATGATTTGAAAAAGATTTGATTTTGAAAAAAATTTGAAAACTTGAAAAAAATTTGAGTTAAAAACAGAATCTTCCCTCTTGTGCCATCCTGGCGTTAAACGCCTAGAATGGTATACATTCTGGCGTTTAACGCCCAAAATACTATCCTTTTGGGCGTTAAACGCCCAGCCAGGCACCCTGGCTGGCGTTTAAACGCCAGTTTTCCTTCTTCACTGGGCGTTTTGAACGCCCAGCTTTTTCTGTGTAATTCCTCTGCTGTATGTTCTGAATCTTCAATTCTCTGTATTATTGACTTGAAAAGACACAAATTAAAAATATTTTTGAATTTTTAATGATGAGGAATAATCAAAATGCAACTAAAATCAAATAACAATGCATGCAATACACCAAACTTAGAAGTTTGTATACTATTGACACTAACAAAATGAGAATGCATATGAGAAACAACAAAACACTCAAGACAAGAGAATTTAAAGATCAGAGCAAGGAAATCATCAAGAACATCTTGAAGATCACTTAAGACAAATGAATGAATGCAAGAAGAATAGAAACATGCAATTGACACCAAACTTAACATGAGACACTAGACTCAACAAGAGACATACAATATTTTTGGTTTTTATGATTTTGTAAATTTTTTGGATTTTTCGAAAATTAAGTGGAACAGAAAATAAAGATATCAAAATTCTTAATGAGAATTCCAGGAATCATGCAATGTTAGTCTAAAGCTTCAGTCTAAAGGAATTAAACATGGCTAGCCAAGCTTCAGCAGGACATTGCATTCAAGAGCTAAATTGATGAGGATCAATCAGCTTTGGTGATGATAAGAACATCACCTTGAAACACTAGAATTCATTCTTAAGAACTCTGAAGAAAAATACCTAATCTAAGCAACAAGATGAACCGTCAGTTGTCCAAACTCAACAATCCCCGGCAACGGCGCCAAAAACTTGGTGCACGAAATTGTGATCATCAATGGCGCCATCAACATGGTACGCTCAATTGCAATCTCAACTCTTTATCACAACTTCGCACAACTAACCAGCAAGTGCACTGGGTCGTCCAAGTAATAAACCTTACGTGAGTAAGGGTCGATCCCACGGAGATTGTTGGTATGAAGCAAGCTATGGTCACCTTGTAAATCTTAGTCAGACAGATTCAAATGGTTATGAATGATATACGAATAAAGCATAAAGATAGAGATACTTATGTAATGCATTGGTGAGAATTTCAGATAAACGTATGGAGATTCTTTGTCCCTTCCGTCTTTCTGCTTTCCTACTGTCTTTATCCAATCCTTCTTACTCCTTTCCATAGCAAGCTGTATGTTGGGCATCACCGTTGTTAGTGGCTACAATCCCGTCCTCTCAGTGAAAATGTTCAACGCACCCTGTCAGGGCACGGCTAATCATCTGTCAGTTCTCAATCAGGTTGGAATAGAATCCATTGATTCTTTTGCGTCTGTCACTAACGCCCAGCCTTCAGGAGTTTGAAGCTCGTCACAGTCATTCAATCATTGAATCCTATTCAGAATACCACAGACAAGGTTTAGACCTTCTGGATTCTCTTGAATGCCGCCATCAATTCTAGCTTATACCACGAAGATTCTGATTAAGGGATCCAAGAGATATCCACTCAATCTAAGGTAGAACGGAGGTGGTTGTCAGGCACACGTTCATAGGTGAGAATGATGATGAGTGTCACGGATCATCACATTCATCAAGTTGAGGAACAAGTGATATCTTAGAACAAGAATAAGCTGAATTGAATAGAAGAACAATAGTAATTGCATTAATACTCGAGGTACAGCAGAGCTCCACACCTTAATCTATGGTGTGTAGAAACTCCACCGTTGAAAATACATAAGAACAAAAGTGATCATTGGCTTCGGCCCCAGAGAGGGAACCAGAAGAACCAAGATGAAAATACAATAGCAAAAGGTCCTATTTGTAGAGAACTAGTAGCCTAGGGTTTACAGAAATGAGTAAATGACATAAAAATTCACTTCCAGGCCCACTTGGTGTGTGCTTGGGATGAGCATTGAAGAATTTTTGTGTAGAGACTTTTCTTGGAGTTAAACGCCAGCTTTTGTGCCAGTTTGGGCGTTTAACTCCCATTCTTGTGCCAGTTCCGGCGTTTAACGCCGGGCAGTTTTGAGCTGATTTGGAATGCCAGTTTGGGCCATCAAATCTCGGGAAAAGTATGGACTATTATACATTTCTGGAAAGCTCAGAATGTCTACTTTCCAACACAGTTGAGAGCGCGCCAATTGGGCTTCTGTAGCTCCAGAAAATCCACTTCGAGTGCAGGGAGGTCAGAATCCAACAGCATCTGCAGTCCTTTTCAGCCTCTGAATAAGATTTTTGCTCAGGTCCCTCAATTTCAGCCAGAAAATACCTGAAATCACAGAAAAACACACAAACTCATAGTAAAGTCCAGAAAAGTAAATTTTAACTAAAAACTAATAAAAATATACTAAAAACTAACTAAAATATACTAAAAACATACTAAAAACAATGCCAAAAAGCGTATAAATTATCCGCTCATCAGCTACACACCACACTAGGTGAACATCCTCTTTAAAAAACATGCGACATTCAATATTTAGTAGTAGACTGCTTAAGTCCATATAATCTTATACTTGGCCGACCTTTTTTAATCAAGTTCGGCACAATTGTATCTACAATTCACCTGTGTATTAAGTTTCCTCTGCAGGACGATCATGTCGTGACAATCCATGGAGACCATAAGGAAGCACGGCAATGCTACAATATTAGCATGAAATTACAAAATTATTCACAACAGCAGATCAACAATGTCGACATTAACAACAACAACTCAGCACTGGCCGACCTAGATCCAAGAGCCGACTTTCGAGAAAGACCTTCACCATCTGATGACTTGCAAAAAGTGTATTTCACTGATGACCCTAACAAATTAACCTTTGTAGGAAAATCAGTTAACGGGAAAGAGCAGGAAGCCATCACCACCTTTCTACAACAGCAAGCCGACCTGTTCGCATGGACACCTTCTGATATGCCCGGCATCGATCCACACGTCATCAGCCATAAGCTAGCAATAAACCCATCTGCACGAACTGTGCAACAAAAGAAAAGAAAACTCGGGGATGAGAAAAGAAGAGCATCATTAGAAGAAATTCAAAAGCTGATCAATGCAAATTTCATTACAGAAATCAGATTCACTACACGGCTAGCCAATGTGGTAATGGTAAGAAAACAAAACGATAAATGGCGCATGTGCATCGACTTTATTGATTTAAACAAATCATGCCCGAAAGATTCCTATCCCTTACCATCCATAGACTCTTTGGTAGATGACGCTTCCGGTTACGCTACCTTAAGTTTTATGGATGCCTACTCGGGCTATAACCAAATTCTCATGCACCCTTCTGATCAACGTCAAACGGCATTCATTACCGACTTCGGTAATTACTGCTATAAAGTTATGCCCTTTGGACTATAGAATGCAGGAGCAACTTACTAATGTCTTATGGACAAAGTTTTTGCCAAACAGCTCGGCCAAAATATAGAAGTATACATTGACGACATGGTCGCCAAAACCAAGGTCGGCAACAACCATATCACGGACTTAACAGAAATATTTGGCCAACTACGCAAATACAACATGCGTCTAAACCCGAAAAAATGCGCTTTTGCAGTACAAGGTGGTAAGTTTTTGGGTTTTTTGTTAACAAGCAGGGGCATTGAGGCAAATCCGAAGAAATGCCGAGCAGTTTTGGATATGGCAAGTCCAAAGACAGTAAAAAAAGTACAATGACTAACAGGAATATTTGCTGCACTATCTAGATTTGTTCCATGCTTAGCTTCAAAGTCAATACCTTTTTTCCAAACAATAAAAAAGAAAAATAAGTTTCAATGGACCGACGATTGTGAAAAAGCTTTTACCCCATTAAAAACAACTCTCTCACAACCTTCGGTCCTACAAAAGCCCCTTAAAGGGGAAGATTTATTCATATATTTATCAGTTACTGACTGGGCGATAAGCTCTGCTCTTGTTGCAGAACGGGACAAAATTCAATTTCCAATATACTTCGTCAGTAAAACACTTCAACACGCCGAGATTAATTATTCGAGAATAGAAAAATCCGCCTTGGCACTAGTATTTTCGGTAAGAAGACTCAGACCTTATTTTCACAGCCATGTCATCAATGTTAGAACAGATCATCCACTACGACAAGTTTTACACAAGCCAGACATTGCAAGAAGACTAATCAAATGGTCAATAGAATTGTCGGAGTTCGACATCAGATACCAATCAAGAGGGCCGATTAAATCGCAGTTCTTAGCCGACTTTATTGCAGAACTTACAATACCCTCGGAGGAGGACCATACCAAACAATGAAAATTATATATAGACGGCTCATCCAACAAAGAAAGTTGTGGAGCTGGAATATGTCTGGAGGCTGATGATGGCTGTATCCTCGAGCATTCCTTACACTTGTCTTTTAAAACAAGCAACAATCAATCCGAATATGAAGCCCTCGCTGCATGACTCCGACTATGTTTAGACCTACACATATCTGCTATAGAGGTATACTGTGACTCCTTATTGGTCGTTCAACAGGTAAACAACCTTTTCCAAGTAAGAGATCCTCTTCTATCTCAATATCTACTTTTAGTAAAAGATCTTATTTCAAAGTTTTCAAAATTCGAAATACAACACATCCCACGGGAACAAAACCAAAGGGCCGATATTTTATCCAAACTCGAAAGTTCCCAGCCAGACTTATCTACACTACATCAATCTACTATAATATCTCCCAGCGTTACTCTAACAGATGTATTAAGTGTTACACAGGAAAAGGATTGGCGGGATGATTTCATCGAATATTTACAAACAGGCCATATACCAGCAGGAATTGACAATGCAAAAAGATTCTGACGACAAGCAACCTTTTTCACATTGCTTAACGGAACTTTGTACCGACGAGGATATACTCGGCCATTGCTCAAATGCCTTAACAAGGCAGACACCAAGATAGCATTGTCCGAAGCACATGAGGGAATATGTGGAACACATACAGGAGCTCGGAGCCTAGCTTCCAAAATACTCCGCGTAGGTTTCTTCTGGCCGACGTTAAAGCATGATAGCAAAAGCAAGATTCAAATGTGTGACAATTGTCAGAAGCACGCCCCCGTCATACATATTCCGGCCGAGAATATGCATCTTTCCGATGTCACTTGGCCTTTCAACCAATGGGGCCTCGATATACTCGGACCATTCCCTACAGCACTGGGTCAGGTAAAGTTCCTAATCGTCACAATTGACTATTTCTCCAAATGGGTTGAAGCCCAACCTTTGGCTAAAATTACATCCCAACAGATTATATCTTTCATTTGGAAAAACATTATTTGCCGTTTTGGCATTCCTCAACATATTATCACTGACAATGGTCGCCAGTTTGCCGATAAGAAGTTTTAAACTTTTTTGCAGGGCCTCAAAATCAAACAGCACTTTGCTTTCGTCGAGCATCCTCAAACAAACGGACTCGCGGAAGCAGCAAACAATGTCATATTACATGCACTGGAAAAGAAACTAGATGAAGCTAAAGGCCTCTGGGCCGAGCTAATACCTGAAGTCCTTTGGGGATACAACACAACACCACAATCTTCAACCAAAGAAACACCGTTTCGATTGGTATACGGCTCCGAAGCTATGATACCACTAGAAGTCTCGCAAAGGTTAATCAGAACTCAACTACACCGCCAAGATGAAACTCGGCGAGTCAACCTAGATGTTATTGAAGAAATAAGAGACTTAGCTACACTCCGCCAACTCGCAGCACAACAAGCAATAGCCCGACGACACAGCAGATCTGTCAAAAGCCGATCATTCACAGAGGGCGACTTAGTACTTCAGAAAACAGAGGTTGCATGAAAATCACCCTCCCATGGAAAGCTCGCCGCAAATTGGGACGGCCCATACCGAGTAACACAAGTCCTCGGCAACGGAGTATATAGATTAGAATCATTACAGTCTTGCCTAATACTTGGAATGTTTCCTCTCTAAAGAAATTTTATAGTTAAAAGTCGGGGACAGGCTTGTACTCTTTTTCCTACTACCAAGATTTTTCCCAACAAGGGTTTTGTTTGGAGAGGTTTTAACGAGGCTTGCCTACCTACACCTTTGTAATCAAAGGTCCATCAATACATCTAACATCCTATATTTTCTACTTTACTCTGTCTTTCATTGAGAATTTTTAATCTCTTTTCGAACTTATATTTTTATTATGCCGACTTCTATTCAGAGTTGAACTCACCAGATTTTACCGAATAAATCGGATAAATAAATTACCGATCTCCATCAATCACTACTATCTCTCCAACTATATCTTCATCAGATATAACCGATCTCAACTATTCACGTCAAATACTTCAATCTGACCTATACTAATCTTATCCTTTCAATTTAAGGATATAACAATCAAACAACTATCGACTAAGGTCAAGCAAACACAAGCACAATTAAATGTGCTACCATCAACACAACTATACCAACACCTTTATCAAATAAATATCAACAAAAGGCAAATTTAAACACACACATATTGTGTTTAACCATCAAAATAATATAAAATCCAAAATAGCTCTATCAAAGAGCAAACCAAATTCAAAACAAATAAAAATAAGTTTAGTGAATGGAAAATACACATCTCTAATAAAAACAGCTGTATTAACATAGCTAATAACAGTACTTATAAACAAAGTCTGAAACACTATAATCCAACACAACCAAAAATCCATCAAAATGGGACATATACAAAATAGCAGAGATACAAACTACACATTCTTAGCCTCATCTTCAGCAACACCATCATCTTCAACCATTTTTCCATCACGAACAATTTTCCTAGGATCCATCTCAGATAGATCAACATCTGGAGCCAAGAACTTTACCTGTAAACATGCCCTTTCAAACCCCTCAACAAATGAATCTAGAATCTCATCCCTCTTCTTCTTTTCCATTTCTTTAAGCTGAGCAGTAACTTCAATCAACCGAGATTCCATTCTCACCAAATCACCTTCCTTTTTCTTCAAATCTTCGACATCCTTAGCATAATTTTCCTTTGTCTCTTTCATCAACTTCTCAGCATTAGTCAACTTATTCTCAAGTTCAGCAACATCTATTGTTTTCCTCAGCTCCTCTTTTACCAAAGAAAGATCTTTTTTTTTTTCCACCGAAGCCTTTTTGTGCTTCAACTCTTAGCTACGCCCAAGACTAGCCAAGCGCAAACCAACAACCTAGGAAAAAAATTACCAGCTACATAAAAGTTCTCACTACAACAACATATAAACAAATAAACTCGGAACATACCTACATGTATTTCCCGATCACAAGTTCCCCGACCTCATTCGCAAGAGAGACGTCGGCAGAAAATTGACAATACTCATCAACCACAGCCATATAGGGATACTCCTTTCCCCACACATAAACCCTCGCTCGTCTCAGAAACCTCATGAAGTTTTTTCTAATTCCTCATAAAAGCTTGTATCTCTTCCAACGGAACCCCCAGATCCTTCCCACTCGATTCCTCGGACAACTCCACCGCGTCGAATTTTCTCTTCTTCAGAATTACCTTCGTACACCCACAAGGAGGCTGGCTAACTTCTCCAGCCCCAGCAACTTTCTCACGGTTCAACGAAGATATTTCTTTCTCTAAATTTTTATTCTTGAATTGAGACCTAAGTGATGCAGCCGAAACACCAGGATATTTACCACCTACAAAAATCAAACACAGCCTATCAGAAACATGTACGAAAATGATAAATAACCAAAATAAAACCCGAAACTCACCCAGGTACTCTACCACCGACTTTTTATCTTCTTCCCACTTCAGTAACTCATACATAGAAATCAAATCCTTACTACCAATATTTTCAACCAAAAATCCAATCAAACAGACATTTCTCAGAGATATAACCTTGGGACCGAGTATGTTCTGAGGCTCCAAGCACCACCACAAAGGAAACCTCTCCGCCAAATATTCATCAATATAAAAGGGGAAATCCTTTTCCAAATTCCTAACCTTAAGATACATCTCCTTGAAATCCTTGAAGGAAGATTTATACAACTTGAAAATACCAAATCCAGGGGTGCTGTTAAAATTAATCCAATCCCCTTTCCATACCCCCTTTGCTTGAAATAAAGAAAAGAATAAATCCACTGATGGCGTCTCTTCCAAGTATTCCATAAGAATCTCAAACGAACGAAGGAAAGCCCAACCATTTGGGTGAAGCTGAGAAGGAATACAATTCAACTGCTTCAATACCTGACACTCAAAGTCAGTAAATGGCAACTTCACTCTCAGTTCCTCTAGCACACATCTGTGCATGTAGAAAAACTAAAACCCTTACCCTCGATGATAAACCCTATCATCTACACTACACGGTAACAACTCAACCTGCAAACCAGAACCTACTCTTACCACTCTCCCCATATCCACCTCCCTCACAGCAGCTTCATCAACAAACAACGACACCCGAGACTTTACATCATCATTAACCTACTCATAGGACCCGTCAATCTCATCCTTCTTCTCTTTTTCAAAACCCATTACGAACAGAGCAGACAGCAACACAGAAATGAGGAAGAAAGAAGAAGAAAAATTAGAAGCATAGTTGTAAGAACCGGACCGGTGATCGAACCGGTCAGGTTATTGGTTCACTGGTTTATTGGTTCAACCGATAAACCGTTGGTTGAACCGGTAAAACCGATTTCACATGAATAAAAAATAAAAAATACTAAAAATAGTCATAAACTTAATAAATTCAAAATACATATCGTTAGTTCTTCACCAACATTTTAAAAACAACCAAGTTTCAAAGTCTAAATATAACTAATACAAAGATAAACATGAAAGTAGTTAGTACTTAGTACTAGTACATTAGTATCTTAATTAAACACAAATGGATAACAACTCATAAACTAAATCCATGGAGTGATTTCGAAGTCGGCAAGTTCCTATTCCCTAGTTCAGCAAGACAGCAACCTTAAATTCTTAAATAGTTAAATTCCCTATTCAGCAAGACAAGCAAATTCATATTTCATAGATTCAAATCAAGCATATAATCCAACAGTTTCATATTTCCAGTATAAATCAACAAAACATAAAATTTACATGAAAAATTTGATTTACATAACATGAAAAATGCAACAGCCAACAGTTTCATATTTCATGTCCTAATCCAACAGTAAATTTACAAGGAAATTCAACATGCATATTCAACAAGGAAATTCAACAAGCATATTCAAGTGTAATGTATTCAACAGAGCAGAAGCAGATTAAAGAACTGGAGAACAGAGTAGAAGCAGAACAGAGCAGAAGCAGATTACAGAACTGGAGCTTACCTGTTGACACTTGACAGAGTCACAGAGCACTAGAGCAGAAGGGCGACGGCCGACGGGGAGGGCGACTGGGCGAGGGCGACGGCGCTGGAAAAGCAAGGGCGACTGGGCGACTGGGCGAGGGCGAGGGCGCTGGAAAAGCAAGGGCGACTGGGCGAGACTGGGCGAGGGTGACGGCGCTGGAATGGCGAGTTCGACTGCGCGCAACGGTCGACCGGCGAGTTCGCAGGTGGCGGGTCTGCTGTTCGGCTGTTCCTTCTCCCTTGGTTGAGTTGGTTTCTTCAGAGCTCAGACTGGCGGTGAGACGAAGAGGATGACGGGCTGGGGGCTGGGTGAGTGAGGTGAGGGCGGCGGACTGGCGGAGGGCTGATAGGCGGAGGGCTGATACCTGATAGGTTTTCGCCGTTAGGGTTGGGGGGAATAGCCAAAAGGGGAGGGAAACTAGGATCGGGTGGGGCGTGGGGGTGGGGATTGGTTTGGTAGCCCGTAGGGCTTTTCTTTTTTTTTTTTAAAATAAACCAAAACGACGTCATTTTGGAAAAGGAATAAAAAAAAATTTTTTTTGAACCGGTCGGTTAACCAGAAACCGCCGATTTTCTGGTTTTCATCAAAACCGGCCGGTTCAACCCGGTTCAAAATGGTTTTGTTCCTTATCCGGTTACATCACTCAACCGGACCGATTCTGGGTCCGGTTCACCGGTTTTCTGGTCGAACCGGCTGGTCCGGTCTGGTTCTTACAACTATGATTAGAAGTAGAAAGATAAAACATACATACCTCTCTTACTCATTCTACTCCCAAAGAATAGAAAAACCAAACGACAAATAAAACCAAGCAACACATGGAGCATTAAACAAGGGAATAAGAGTAACACCACAAATCAAAACTTCAAAATGATCTAACTGCTCTTTGGTCACGTCAAACGACGCAGGTAACATTGGGAACAGACCAAAACTTTAAATGCAATAATAAATGTCCCTCTCTCCTCGGTGAAAAGGGAAAACGTGACTCCCCACGTCACACAAAACCAACCAATTTTTTAATGAAGTTGAATTGGGGGCTCACTCAATAACTTGTATGACCGAGTTATAAATCATCAAATAAGCTCAACCTGCTTCATTAAAAATTCTCTCCTCAGGTCAATTTTGGGGGCTATGATATGGTCGCCTTTAAATGCGAGCTATTACTCGGCATTATAGTCGTTATCACTAAGAGCTGTAACTATCATCCGTTATAAGCTCGGCCTTTCATAAGCCATAACTCGGTCAGAATTATATTCCTACCATAACCGACGATCAAATGGCACATCAGTCAATTATAATATCAATCATTTTAAAACTGACGATTAATGTAAAAAACGTAACAGACGAGGAGCTCACCATATAAAGCAAGGTAAGATATTCTACCAAGTCAAGTTTTTCAGAGAATACAATATAATGACTTAAGTTTCGGAGTGCCTTTATAGGTACACTCTCCCCTTTTTTCGTTGCTCATCTTTTTACATCCCTTCACAAGGAAGAAAGTTCGGATTCAAGGATCAGGTATTCAAGCCTTTGAAGTGATAGCTCAGCAATCAACAACTGATCTATTTCGCAGGCAAGATCAGCACGTAATATATTTTTTGTTAAATTTTTTCTATTTTTCGAAAAAAAATACAACGCACTATAGTATAGTATTCTTCTTTATAAAATTCGAACGATTAAGGATTAGTTGGCACGTGGTAGTTGTGCGAGTATAAAAGGTGTATAAGCCAGTTTGTTAGGATCAAGGTTGCGAAAACCGAACCGGTCATCGAACCGGTCAAGTAACTGGTTCAATGGTTCAACCGTGGTTGAACCGTGGTTGAACCGGTTTAGTTAAATATAGAGTGAAATTAAAAAAAATTCAATACATAATCATAGTTCATAGAATTCATATGGCATTCAAGTATTCAAGAGAGCAGAATTGAAGAAATAAAAAAATTGAACATTGCAGAATTGAAAAATCCAGAATCCGGACCAATATATCAACTCATAATTCATAGTTCATAGAATTCATATGGCATTCAAGTATTCAACAGAGCAGAATTGAACATTGGAGAATTGAACTAATGGAGATTGAAAAACCCAGAATTGAAAAACCCAGAATTGAAGAACCCAGAATTGAAAAATCTAGAATTGAAGAACCCAGAATTGAACAGATTCAAATTTTTGAACATTGCAGAATTGAAAAACCCAAAATTCAGACCAATATATTTCATCATATGGCATTCAAGTATTCAACAGAGCAGAATTGAAGAAATCAAAAAATGAAAAACAAAATTATTCAAGTATTCATTATTGAACAGAGCAGAATTCAAGTATTCAAATTCAAGCTACAACAAATTTATTCACATTTGATTAATCATATAAAAAACAAAATTAAAAAATTAAAAAAATTAAAAAAACAAGAAGAACAGAAGAACTGAAGTCTGAGGAAGTGAGGAACACAAAGCCAGAATCAAAAATGAAAAGTTGAAAACAATGCCAGAAAGTAGAAACCCAGAACTTACCCGCGACGTGAGTGAGCAGCGACGGTGAGTGGCCCGCGACGGTGACTGACCCGCGACGGAGAGTGCTCGCGATAGTGAGTGCCCGCGATGGTGACTGGCCTGCGCGACGGTGAGTGGCCCTAGCGCCGGCGTCGGTTTGGATTCACGGAGGTTGTTCTTCGATGGGGAGTGGGAGTGTTCTTACCTCTTGGCTTCTTAGTTCTTGGCGAATGAGGAGCGCTGCTGGAATCTGGAGCTTGGTGGGCGGTGGCAATGGTGGCCTTGGTGGATGAGGGGGGAAGAAAGGGGAGGAGGCTGGGAGCTTCGGGGGTTTGGTGGGTGGCTGATTGATTAGGGTTAGGTTAGTTAAGGTTAGTGGTTAACGCATTCCCTTTTTTTTTTTTTAAAAAAATAGCCAAAACGACGTCGTTTGGCTTCTAAATTTCCAAACCATTGAACCGCAAAAAAATCGAACGGTTCTTCCGGTTTGTCGGTTAACTGCCGGTTCGACCGGTTTTTTCCTCGGTTCTTTGTCATTCGATTTTGAAGGTTATCCGGACCGACTAGGTAATCGGTTCCCGATTTTTTCGGTTGAACCGGCCGGTCCGATCCGATTTTCAGAACCATGGTTAGGATAGACTTGTGTATATAAATACACCTGAATATACAACAATGAATGTAAGTACAATTACTTCCATAAATTACATGTAACTACGTGCTTCCTGCTCTCTATCAAGTATCATCTCTCTCCTTCTTCTCTCTCTTAAGAGTTTTCCACACCATGAGATATAGATATTATATTTAAAGATATTAAATTAATATATTTTTTAAATATAAATATTATATTTAAAAATTTAAATTAATATATTTTATATTTATTTTAATAAAAAATATTAAGACACTAATAAAATATAAAATATAAAATTTATTTTTTATTATTTTTATTAATTTTTAATAATAATAATTTTTATTATTATATATTTTTAAAATTTTTTAAATAAAAAAATAAAAATAAATTAAATTTTTATAATTTATTTTAATTTATTATTAAATAAAATATAAAAATATTAATTTTTATATTTTTATATTTTATATTTTATTTTTAATATCTTATTTTATCATATTTTTAGAACTAAATTCGGCCTTTGAGGCTTTAAGCCTTGTGGCTATCTTGTGGTTCATTACACACTGCCTCTGTGAAAACTCTAACACAAACTAAAAAGTGGAAAACCATTCCTATATATAGTGATCATATAAAACATTGTTGATTTTTAAAAAGAATTGCTCATTTTAATGAAAAATTTTAGGTGATGAATATTTTTGAATTTTGTTTTATATTTAAACTAACATTAACTAACTTATTTTTTTAATACTAAACGTGTTAGCTTTCTAGCATTATCTTATTTTCATTTTCTTCTAAATAGTTTAAAAAATTTCATGAAAGTCAAATCAGTTAAATTACTAAAAAAAATAGTTAAAATTTGTGGCTAGAGTTTATTACATTATGTAATCATATATTGGTATGTTTATCAAGTATTAAGTTAAGTTGTCAACTTATTATGCTAGAACTTTATAGAAATATTAATTGAAATTGATTAAAAATGACTTAGTAATAAAAAAATTATTAGCATATTTAAGTTTATAAATAAGCATAATATGTAGCTATATCATTCAAACGAAGTTAATAAATTTATAAATTTAAATTGAAAGTCTTTAATTTGTGCGTTTTTGTACCTAGATTCTAGAGAGTCAGTCAAAGAACATTACCTGAAAACAATATATATTTTTTAGCTATATGTCAACTACGTGCATTATTGTTCAATTTTCAACTTTGTGATTAAACTAATGATACTATTATATGTATATAACAACCCAGAATCACTGAATTAGTGAGTTTAATTAATTCTTTTTTGATTCAGCAGAATCAAGCTAAGAAAGACAAAGAGAAAGAAGAAGATGATGAATTCATTGAAGCCTCATCATGCAGTTTGCATACCATACCCAGCACAAGGCCACATAAGCCCAATGATCAAACTAGCAAAGCTTCTTCACTTCAATGGTTTCAACATCACTTTCGTCAACACAGAGTTCAATCACAAGCGCCTTCTAAGATCTAACGGTCCTGATTTCCTTAGCGACCATCACAACCCTTTCTTTCGTTTCAATACAATCCCTGATGGTCTACCTGAGTCCGATGTGGACGCCACACAGGATACTCCCACCCTCTGTGAGTCGCTTAGAAGAAATTGCTTAGCTCCATTTAGGAACCTCTTGTTCAAACTCAACAGCGCCGTGGATGCTCCTCCAGTTTCTTGCATAGTCTCTGATGGTGTCATGAGCTTTACCTTAATTGCTGCCGAAGAATTGGGAATTCCTGAGGTGCTTTTTTGGACTATGAGTGCTTCTGGGTTCTTGTGTTACCTTCACTGTGATCAATTAATTGAAAAGGGGATAACACCCTTCAAAGGTACATAGTAATGAATAATTATTTGTAATATTGATCATATAAGCTTTGTATTAAACCACTCTTTCACCTTAGTCCATGACAACAATAAAGACGTCTCACGCCTACAAATTCAGTCTAATATAATACATAAATTCAATTATAATTTTTTTTTAAAAGAAAAGATATATGGTTGATGGTTCTAGAAAGTATAAACTCTTATTTTATGGAGTTCTACGATTTTAAGCTGACACTGGTTTTAGTTTCTCCGTTCTTTCCTGATGTACAGAGTTTTCACTAGTGAATTATAGATTGTATATTGATATTCATGTTTCATGTCTAAAAAAAATTATAATTGAATCTGTATATTCGGTTGGACTGAATTTGTGTGCCGTGAGACGTTTTTATTGTTGAATGAATCATGTATATATGTTTGAGTTGCAGATGTGAGTTATTTAACAAATGATGAGTATTTGGAGAGAAATACCATCGATTGGATACCAGGCATCAAAGAATTAAGGTTAAGAGATGTTCCGAGCTTCATCAAAACCACAGACCCAGATGACATTATGCTACAAGTTTTGCTTGAAGAAGTTGGCAGAACTAAGGAATCAAATTGCCCAATCATTCTCAACACATTTGATGCATTAGAGCATGATGCCTTGGAAGCAATTTCATCCATTTTGCCTCCTCCTATCTACACCATTGGTCCCTTAAATTCACTCTCCAAACACATCTTACATGATAAGGATTACATGAACACTGTGGGATGCAACCTGTGGAAGGAGGAACGAGAGTGTCTTAAATGGCTTGAAACCAAGGATCCAAACTCTGTGATTTACGTGAACTTTGGGAGCATCACGATTATGACGAGTGAGCAATTGGTTGAGTTTGCATGGGGACTCGCTAACAGCAACCATTCTTTCTTGTGGGTCATAAGACCGGATCTGGTCGCCGGCGACAACGCAGTTCTTACTCAAGAGTTCGTTACAGAGACAGAAAACAGAGGCATGTTATCAGGTTGGTACCAACTCATTGCAGTTGTTTTGGTGAGAAATTAATAGCAAAAAATTCTTACAATACAATTTAAATTAAACATATCTAATCATATTTTATTATAGTTCTTAATTATTAACTTAGTGCGAATATAAATTGCATATTAGTTTCTACCACTAATTATTTACCGGGTTTCAGTCATTTAGTCATCAATATCATGTTTGTAATTATTTTTATATGATTATGTTATGTATACACTAAAATCAGTCATTAATATAAAATACATGTTAAAATATAAATACACATTAAAAATAAATTTAACCACATATGTATTTATATATAAATATATTAGTAATTAATTTTAATAACTAATTTTAGTGTACAAATATTATTGTTGTTATTGGTGTTTTTATTAGGTTATATACAAAAGAATGAAAAGTGGCCTTTGTGCCTGTTGGAATTCTAGTATTAATAAAATTTTCTAAGTCCATGACTGAATACACAGGTTGGTGTCCTCAAGAGGAAGTGCTGGGTCACCCTGCGATTGGAGGATTCTTGACACACAGTGGTTGGAATTCGACGGTGGAGAGCTTGAGTAGCGGCGTGCCAATGATATGTTGGCCTTTTTTCTCGGAGCAACCGACAAACTGTCGATTCTGTTGCAAGGAATGGGGTGTTGGGTTGGAGATAGAAGGTGGTGTGGTGAGGGAGAGAGTTGAAGAGCTTGTGAGGGAGTTGATGGAGGGAGAGAAGGGGAAGGAGTTGACCAAGAAAGCCTTGGAATGGAAGATACTTGCACAAGGTTCCACTACTCGTGAGAATGGGTCTTCGTTTATGAATTTTGATGAACTTGTTCGTCATCTTCTTGCTGGCCATAATTAAGTGACAACTTGTATGCTTTAATTTGGATTTTCTTTTGTTTCCTTGTCCCATTCAAAGTTGCGTTTCGATTTAGAAAAGGTTATTTATCCTTTAACTTTCAACCATTATATATAATTAATTAACTAAATTAATTTCTAAGAATACAACTTCTGATTTTATAGGAAAATATCACCTAATAACCAGATTTAATTTAAATTCAATCCTAAAAAATCACTATTTTCTAAAATTATTTTAAAATTTTTAATATTTAAATAGGCTAAAATCAATTCTCCTTAAATCACTACAATTGTTTAATGATATGAATTATATATGACCGAATTATAAATGCAGGAAAATTTAATTTATGAATATGAATTAAAGGCTCTTCTTTTTTTTTATAGAGTAAGAGAGGAAAGAAAAGGTTAATGAAACTCATATCATGATAACAAAGGTCTTGAATATTGTGATATTATGTGCCACCGTCATTATGAAGAGGAAACACCACACAACGTATAAATTTGGAAGTCATTGCTAACTGCTAAGTAAAGCATATCCGTGGCTGAATCTTTCTCTTTTTTTTAGTTGGTTATTAAAAAACTGAATACTTCATTTGATTCTCTCTCTCTCAATACATATATTCTGAAATACTTTAAGCCTAATACAAAGAATATCGTTTAAGAGTATGAGAAATTCTAATAAATCAATTTAATGATTAAATATTTTTTTGAGACGTTGAGATGTTGTTTGGGTCACTAATTTTAGTGAGGTTAATAACTCTACTACAGTAAAAATAGCCAAAAGTTCATTTTGGTTGGCTAAGCTAAGGATACTTCTTATTCTCAAAGTGCCTAGAGAAAGATAAACACACAATTTATTTAAATATATAACTCAATTAATTCAACTCATAAATAAAAAGAGTACATATGCATATTTATACTAGCAGATAAGGGGAAGCCTTTTAGTATTAATCGATGTGGGACTAATTCATATGCATATTATAATAACATAACTAAACTTTACTACTTTAACTAATATTGCTAATAATCTAATAGATACTCCTGCATCATTCTCCTTGGGTTGGAAGAGGCTTGGTCTCATCTCCTATTGATTCTGCATCTTCTTCATAGTAAGGTGACAGATCAGTAACATTAAAAGTGGCAGATACTTCATAGTCTCCTGAAAACTCAATCTTGTAAACATTATCATTAATGCGCTCCAAGACTCTGAATGGTCCATCCGCTCGAGGAGACTATTTTTCGCGAGACTTAAGAAATCATTCCCCTTCTCATATGAATTCACACCAAATCTCCGACATTGAAAATGTTTGGTCTCCTATGTTTATTGGCTTGGGCCTCATATCGAGCAGTCTAATACAATATATTCTGTCGTACCTCCTCGTGGAGTTTCTTAATTTGTTCAGCACGTTCATCAGTATTTGTACTATACTCTCGAGGAGTTGGTAATGGCAGAAGGTCTAAAGGACTCAGGGGTCGCTTGCCATATACCACCTCGAACGGACACCTCACTATTGTTTGACCAATGAAATTGTTGTAGGAGAACTCGGCTTGTGGTAAAACAAGATCCCACTGGCGAGGGTGTTTGCCCACAAAATTTCGTAGCAAACTTCTCAGGCTTTTGTTGACCACTTCTGTTTGATCATTTCTGTTTGACCATCCGTTTGCATATGACTAGCAGAGCTAAATTGTAGGTGAGTCTCCATTTTTTTTCATAAAATTCTCCAGAAGTGGCTTATGAACTTTACGTCTCGATCTGAAGTGATTGTTTGAGAGATACCATACAAGCGCATAATCTCCTTAAAGTACAAATCTGATATGTAAGAGGCATCATTTGTCTTATGACAAGGTACAAAATGAGTCATCTTCAAAAATCTGTCAACAACTACCATAACAGAATCCTTTTGTCTCTGTGTCTTAGGTAATCCCACGACGAAGTCTATGCTAACATATTTCCACAGGGCCTTCGAAACAGGCAACGACTTGTATAAACCAGTATTTTGATCTCCACTTTTAGCAATGTGACAAATGTAGCATCTTTGAAGGTGACGAATGACATCCCACTCAAGTTTTGGCCAATAGAATTTCTCTTTTATGAGAGCCAACGTCTTATCCCTTCCAAAGTGTCTTACTAATCTTTCATTAAGGGTCTCCCAGATAATTTATTGGCGTAGTGAGCAACGAAAAATGCACAACTGATTGCCCTTGAAAAGATAACCTTCTTGAATGAAGAATTGTCGATAGGGTTGTTGCAAGCAGCACGTCCAGATTTCTTCGAAATCTTGATCTCGCTCGTATAAATCCCTCACAACCTCAAAGCCAACAACATTAATTTGTATAGTGGAAAGGAGAGTATGTCATCGGCTTAAGGTATCGGCAACTTTATTTTGAGTTCCAGATTTATGCTGAAGGAGAAATGAAAAAGATTGTAGAAACTCACTCCAAGTTGCATGGCGTCGATTCAACTTTTGTTGGGAGTTAATATGTTTAAGAGCCTCGTGATCAGTATACAAGATGAACTCCTTAGTCAATAAATAATGGCTCTAGTGGCTTAATGCTGGTACAATCGCATAAAACACCTTGTCATAAGTGGATACTTCATTTTAGCGTCATTAAGCTTTTCACTAAAGAAAGCAATTGGTTGGCCTTCTTGAGAAAGTACAGCACTGATACCAACATTTGAAACGTCATAATCGACCTCAAACATGGAATCAAAGTTTGGAAGTGCAAGTACAGGAGTAGTAGCAATCCTTTCCTTCAATGCCTCAAAATTCTGTTGCGCCTTAGCATTCCATGTAAAGGTATCGTACTTAAGACATTCAGTGTAACAGCAATGGAGCTAAAATTCTTGATGAATCGCCGATAGAACGAGACTAATCCATAGAAGCTCCTTATATCATGCAACGTCTTTGGAGTAGGCCAATTAACAATAACATCAATTTTGCTATGATCCACCTCAATGCCTTGACTTGTCACAATATATCCTAGAAATATGATTCTATTCGTCAAAAAGTCACACTTCTTGAGATTAGCATATAGTTTTTGCTCTCAAAGTACCGCAAATACTTGACGTAGGTGGACTAGGTGTTCATCATGATCCTTACTATATATTAAGATGTCATCAAAGTAAATAACAACAAACTTCCCAATGAAGGATCGGAATACCTGGTTCATCAAGCGCATGAAGGTGCTTGGTGCATTAGAGAGGCCAAATGGCATAATAGTCCGTTTGTACAATCCATCTCGTGTCTTGAAAGCTGTCTTCCATTCATCACCAAGTTTCATATGGATTTGATGATAGCCAATCTTTAAGTCGATCTTAGAAAAGATAACAGCACCATGTAATTGATCCAACAAATCATCAAGTCGGGGAATAGAAAACCTGTACTTGATGGTGATCTTATTCACAGCACGACTATCAATGCACATACACTACGAACCATCTTTCTTTAGAACTAGCAGAGTAGGAACAGCGCAAGGACTAACACTTTCTCTTACTATGCTTTTGTCTAAGAGATGTTTTACTTAGCGTTGCAATTCGTCATGCTCCTTAGGACTCATACGATATGCTGGCTTGTTTGAGATCATCGAATCAGAAACAAAATCGATGGCATATTGAATATCTCGCATTGGTAGTAATCCATTAAGGATCTCTTCAGGGACCACATCAAAAAATTCTTCAATTAAAAACTTAATATCTTCATGCACGGACAAAGTTTCTTTGTTCTCCTCATAAATCACTAAAAAACACATAAAGTTAAACTTTTGATGAGTTTTATTAAAGCCTGGCCTTGTTAATATAATTAAATGCAAAGTAAATATGTACAGAAAAAAAAATGCAAAGTAAATATAATAAAAAACAAAAATATTTTATAAAAAAAATAAAAAATAACTAAAATTTATTTTATTTAATGTTTATTAATTATTATAATAATTAATAAAATTAAATAAAATAAATTCTATTTTTTTTCATCTTCTTTACTTTATTCGAAAATGTTGACATCTATCGATACTTAATTTTTTATTTTATATTTTAATTCTATCAATCTTTATTCTATAGAATAACTCAATTTATAAATTATATTAAATTACCCTTACGCTTTAAATTGATTTTTTTTAGTTGTACATAATTATCAATTATTAAGCAATTAAAAAAGACAAAAATATTTTTAATATCGTTTTTTCAGTAATTTTTATTTTTCAAATTCTTTTATTTAATAATAAATGATAAAATTAACAAAATTTAATTAATAAATTTTAATTTAAAATTAATATTAATTTATAATTAAATCAAATATAAAAGAAGCAATTGCTACCCTTCTCCAGTCCTTTACGTTGCATTATATATGGATGATGCAATACAGGTTTAATTTGCATATATATTCCCAAGGCCAGTTGCCAATTGGCATGGTTTCATGAACTTTGCGTACTTAGTTTTACACACGCGTCTTATGTTCACATTTCACACTCTAAAGTCTACTGCCTCAATCGATGTTGATAAGCTTTGTTGACCCTTGATTTCCTTGCAATGATCCAAATAATAATAATGTTTTAGGTTGTATTTAAGTGCATCAAAATAGAAATATTCAAATGAAATGAAATAAGTTATACTTATAAAATCATGGTTGTATTTAAGATTTTAGTAAGATGGACATAAAATCATGATCTAAAATCATACAAGAACAAGAAGCCTTTATATATATAAATCATTTTATATCTACTTGATACATTTATTTTACTTATTTATTTCAAATGAATTTATATATACCTTACAAATACAATACAATACAATATATGTTTATTTTTGGCTATTTTTTTAGTTATGAAAATTCAAAATATGTTATGTCCAATTATGAAAAAATAGTATGTTTCTTATGAATATAGACATAAATTTTTTTAAAATTTAAATTCACAAATTGAAGGCTCGAATTTGTTTAGAATATAAAACTTAGAATTAATTTGTGAAAGTAAATTAGAGGATCCAATTTATATATTTAAAAAAAATTAATATTAAAACATAAATCTAACTCTCAAATTTATAAATTTTTTAAAAAAATTTAAAACTATAAATTCAATTCTCAAATTTATAATATTCATAAAAAATACAAAATTTTTATATTATTAAAAAATACCACCTGAATTGCAACACAAAAAATAAAAAGCATAAATTTTTAGCATCAAGCGGTTACTAGATAGGCCCTTAGTGTCACTCTATGCCCCAAGGAGAGGAAAAGACAAATTAACACTATCATCAATATGACTTCTCTCATTTAATTTTCAACTCCTTTGGTTTATCTTCTTTTTCGTTTATCACTATAAATAGTGTGGAGAAACGCATAGTTCATGTACTTTCACTACATATCTTTTAATTAATCACAATGGCAAATATGAATACCAAGCACTAGGGGTGTGCATGGCCCGGCCCGGCCCGAAGATCCGGCCCGGTCTCGAACACTTTAGGGGCTAATTTGGTGTAATTTCATCGGGTCTAGGGCCGGGTTAGGGTCTCAAAAATAGACCCGG
The DNA here is from genome assembly GCF_014773155.1 of Arachis stenosperma. Lineage (NCBI taxonomy): Eukaryota > Viridiplantae > Streptophyta > Magnoliopsida > Fabales > Fabaceae > Arachis > Arachis stenosperma. The sequence continues at coordinate 15,976,369 of NC_080384.1, read as the reverse complement.
TCATTATTTCGGGTCGGGTCCGGGCCATAGCTCGGGTCACCCGAAATCGGCCCGGTGGCCCGGTCACCATACACAATAAATATTTTGTATTATTAGTGATGGATGATGACTATTATTATGTGGAATTTATGTATTGTAAACCTTAATATTTTGTGTTATTAGTCATTATATATAAGACTATAAGTTAATGTTTTATATTTAAAATGCATAAGACTTTAGACTAATGCATAATATTGTGTTATTTGTATTGATTTAAATATTTGGTGTTATTAGGCAATATTAGTATTGATTATGGTTATGCTTTAATTTTAGAGAAGAGTTGGTTCTTGTTATATTTTTCTAAGTGAATTTTACCATGTCAAATAATGGTTGGAGTCTTGGAAATTTGGATATTTTTACATGCTAACTTACAAGAAGGTATCAAGGTAATATAATGTTAACGGCCCGATTTTCACCCGGTATAGTTGTGGCCCGAAATGGTATAGGTTTCATCGGGTCTAGGGTCGGGTTCGGGTCTCATAAATGGACCCGGTATATATTTCGGGTCGGGTCTGGGTCACATCAAACCCGGTTTTATCCGGCCCATGCACACCCCTACCAAGCACTTTTTCTTCTTCTGCTTGATTTGCACATTGTTGCTGATCTCTGCTGTGGTGGCAATTGATCAACCATCCAAAGATGAGAAACAAGGTATATATATATGTAAAATAACAATTCGCATATGAATTTTAAAAATATTATATATGTAGACTAAAACTTAATCATTAAATTAATTATTATGTATTTATATATTAAATAATTTATTTTTATTCATTAAATACTATATTATGTATTATGTAATTTATGATTAATACAGGATTAACAGGAGTATATATTTTATATTAGATAATTAATTTTTAGTGTATATTCAATATGCATAATATATTTATATAAATTTTTCTTTTACACACCAATTTTTATGCATGATTTATTTCACCATTAATTCAAAAGTCAAAACTATTCTTTTAACTTTAACCACTAAAGATGTTATTTTGACCACTTTATTTACCTTTTTTTACATTTATATTTTATAAATAACGTGATAAATTATATAATTTTATGGTAAAGTACATTAATATACTAGAAAAGCCTAAATGATCATTATTATTCACTCTATCCAGATTAAAGTATAAAACAGACTTTTTTTAATCAAAAATAGGAAAATTTGAACCTACGACTTCTTAAATAAATATGAGAATATTATATTATTTGAGATATAACTCATTGACAAGTATAAAGCAGACTTTAATTCACTCATAATTTTTAATTGTATACATTTAAATTGTTTTAATTTTGCACAAACCCTTCTAATTAAGTGTTTTCAAATATACCTCTATAATTTGATTCTCATGTTAACTTTTGTTGTTGACCTATATTTTACAAGTTTTAGAAAAGTTACTTCTGTAATTTAGGTGTTAGGATCAAATTAAAAATTTTGTAAAATCCTAGGAATAAAACAATCTACATTACCCTAAAAAAAATTGTTGCTATTAATTTTATTTAGTACACCCTGACCGCTGGGGAGGAGGTGGTCACGGGGGAGGTGGCGGCTGGGGAGGAGGTGGTCATGGAGGACACGGCGGAGGACACGGTGGTGGCTGGGGAGGAGGTGGTCATGGAGGACACGGTGGAAGCTGGGGAGGAGGTGGTCATGGAGGACATGGAGGAGGACCAGATCGCTGATAAGATATTGCGGCGGTTATCCGTTGCTAATGATGTAAAAATATTAAAAATAAAAACCTTGATGCATTCCATGTACTAATTGTAACATCTATGAACAAAGAAATAAACTATGGGCTACTATGTATACATACACTATACACCATGCTCTTGTATACTATCTACCATTAATTATATATGTTATATCTTTAATATCACCACACATTTATAGTTTCAAAATACTTTTAATTTTTGTTTATTAATTTTAGAATAAATATCTAAATTGATCTTAAGAAATTTCAGGTTGAACAATTTAATTTCGAACAAAAATTTATTTCCAAAATATCTTTAAAAATTATTTTTGTCTGACAAATTGATTTTTGCGTTATTTTAAAAAGAATTAATTTGTCTTAAAATATAGTTTTTAAAGATTTAATTGTCTTATAATAAAATTTGTATGTTAAGAATTTATTTATCTATCATAAATATAAAAAATATTAATTCAAAGTGATTTAGAGAATAATTTGTTTGATAAAAACAATTTTTAAAAACTTTTTAAAAAATAAAAATTTATTAAAACCAAACTAAATATTTACTCTCAATTTTATGAGTCGTTCTCTTAATTTCCAGCTAATAATTAGCAAAATTTATCAACACTAATTAATATCTACTTACCAGGATAAATTCAGCAGTCCAAAATTTAACACATAAATTTTGAGTAAGCTATAGATCTTATTTTTTTGTATTTTTATTTTCTATATTAATTGAAACTGTTCCTCTTGCTCTCCCACTCCAAGAGTTCTTGTTTTTTAGTTTCAGTCGCTTTGTTTTCTTTAGTATCATACTTTTTGGAATCTTCTTTTTGTGATTGAGGTGATCTTTTGAGAGGTCATTGGACTTGATGAATGCAAGAGCTTGACCATTTCATGGAACAAAATTGTCTTCATTCAATTTTGAAGGACACAGTGTTAGTTAGTTGTTATTTCTCTTCTCTCAAAAAATGTATTACGAATTTATTTTGAAGTTTGTTAGAAAATTCCACTTCTCTAATTCTATTGAACGAAATTATTCTCTCTGATAATCATTTATTTCTACTATCAATAAAATTATTTTCATTAAAAAATATCTTTTAAGATAAAAATTAAAAAAAATAATAAAATAATAAAACATATCTAAGCACATGATAGTATATAAAATACTTTCTTAAGATATTCAAAAACTCGTATAGTTATAGTTTTCTGGCTATATATAACAAATTTAGCATAGTATATATTATTTGAGCCTGTCAAAAGATCTTGTTTTTGTTTATGTGAATGGTTGTTGTTTATGTGAATGTTTTTGTTTATGTACAAATATTTCTCTAAAAAATATAGAATAATAACAGTATCTATAGTAAAAAAAAAAAAAAACACAATAAAGAGTCTTTAGAATTAAATCTTTTACATAAACTAATTAGAAATTTAAATAAATGAGAAAGATGGTATAATGTCAATTACCTAAAAGAATAGTACATCAAACCTTTACAATACCTTAACCTCTAAAGAATTTAGTTAGTGTATAAAATAGTTTTAACCTAAAAGAATAGTACATCAAACCTTTTACCTCGACAATACCTTAACCTCTAAAGAATTTTAAAGTATTAATGATGTATTTATGTTACAGAAAATAAGATGATTAGATATTTGATTTAAGTAAGAACTTCAACACTAAAAGAAAATTAAAATTAAAATTACAAGAATAAGAACATTACTCAGACAAATAACTTATTATAAACTATTTATGTCTTTGGAAGGGATTGATTTGTAATTTTATGGTGAGTAAAATTGCTGACCTTTTTTAAAATGAACACACTTTCTTATTATAGATGAATTTTTGCATCGTATGTCTGATACATGTCTAACTTCTTATGTTTGACACAAGACATTGCACATGGATGCAGACACTACATATGATGCAAAACTTTAGATAATTGCTTGCTCATAATTAATGAAGTTTGGAAGCTTTCTCCACTCACAAAACAATTAACTCTGGCTCTTAGCATTTTGTTAGCAATTCTATTAATTAGTTATTGGTAGTTATAGTAGTTATGACTTGTGAGAGCTAAGAAAATCTGTAATATAAGAAGGGAGCCACTCATGTAAAGACGATTAAAACATCTTTTTTTAAAGATATTTTTTTAATAATTAATATTCAAGCTATATAATCGATTAAATTGTGTTATTTTTGTCAAAATTAGATGAAATAAATCAGTTTGACCGAAAAATCGATAAACCAAATCTTGAACCGATTTAAATTAATATTTTTATAAAAATAACTATAATACCCCTATTATAGAAAATGACTTAAAATATTTCTACTATATATTTTAAAATTCTAAATTCTAACCTTTCTCTTCTCTCTGTGCCATCATAGAATTAGAATTTAAGATTTTTAAAATTAATATATATAATAAGAATATTTTAGTCATTTTTTATAATAAGAGTATTATAGTCATTTTCTATAAAAAAAAATATTAATTTAGATCGGTTCAAAATTTGATTTATCAATTTTTTGGTTAAATTAGTTTGTTTGGTTTAATTTTGACAAAAATAACACAGTTTAATCAATTATATAGATTAAATTTTAATTATTAAAAAACGTCTTAAAAAAAAAGACGTTTTAACGGCTCCCATGTAAGAAAATATTCATCACAGTACATGATATCTGCTGAACAAAATCAATATAATTAAGGCTTTCATTGTTCATAGTTCAATTTTTTTTTCTATCTTTACTTCATATTTTTGTTATTCTTTCTCAATAAATACTCAATGATATGATCCATCCCTATTCATAAAGAAATCCGGTAAGCTTCAGTAGATGACATATTTATTAAGGGTAATGATCCTTAATTATGCTATTATATACATAAACTATTTTACAATTGAAGAATATTCTTTATATAGAGTTGTTAGAGAATTTAGCTACTTTCTTGGTATTAAATTATCTAAGCTTTCTTCCGATTCTTTTCATTTTTCTGAATCTAAATATATTACTGATCTCTTGAATAGTTGGCATATGATTGTTTCCAAGAAAATACCTACACCGATGGTTTCCAATCCAACTGTCAAGTTATATAACCGATACATGCAAAGTCCTTTAATTTAATTACTCATTGAAAAATATGTCAAAAGAATTTTGAGATATTCGATTGACTCAATTAATCATAGCATCATTTTCTATCTTTGCATATCATATTAATGATTCTAGATCCATGTGTGGTTATTATATTTAATTTATCCAAATTTAGTTGCAAAGTAAGCAGAAAACAAGCCTCTATTAGCAACTAGAAGGCATATATATAGATATGCACAGAAAAAAGCTATTTTAACATTTTATTTTTTAATACTATAATTAAATGTCAAAATTAATATATATTTTTGATAAATATCACAAATTTTAAATTCTCTATATTTTTTTGATGAATAATTTGACTGTAAAAAATTATTTCTCAATTTTGACACTCATTTGTTTTTAATTTACTTCACTATTTTTCTTTTTTTCTGGACTCTGTCAATTTAGACATTACACTGCTCTCAGTCTGAGATCATACTACTCATTCTTTATTTTCAGTTTCATAATCTCATCTCATTCTTTGTTAAAATTTTTTGTTGAGAATATTTTATGGTCAATAAGTATCAAAATAAATAATATTTTTGACGGTTAATAAGTATCACAAAAAATATATTTTTAAATTTTTCTAACAAATTATTTTTGACAGCCAATATTTATCAAAATAAGATTTAAATTTTTTTCACAATTATTTATATGTTAAAAAACTATTTTTGATAAAACTTTTATTAACATATTTTCATAGTCAAAATAATGTGAAAATTTACCTTTTTGACAAATTTTAATTTTTTTTTACACATATAACCCTAAATATAATCTATATTGTTGCAGTGTCAAGAGAGTCGCTATAATCCAATTTTTTTTTTTTTTTAGCTCGGATCGATAATTATTTTGCCATCTTCCCTGTCATTTATGTTAAAAAATTCAGTTATACATAATTCTACATGTAACATTCTCAAAAATAGAATATCACGCTTCTACTACAGCCACTCTGATGGCAAGGCATACATTAGTGTTATCTTCCCCTTCATGCAAAAAGGGTCAACCCAAATTTGCTTCAAGTTGTTCACGTTAGTTTGATTGATTAGCTGTTATCTTCACCAATTTCCTCTTCTTTGATGTCTTTGAGATATTCAAGATCAAACTTAGAGTAACTTTCAAAGTTACTATGAATTTGAAGGGGACTAATGAAACTGGAAAGCTTTTTTCTCAATTTTAGTTCTACCTTTACATTTTTTTTTGTTCATTCTCAATAATTTCATTTCAATTCAACTGTATTAAAAATTAATAAATTTATTTTTCACAGAAACTCCTATAGAGCACCTAAATTATAATAGACTATAAAGTCATCTCAATATAACCAACATTCCACAAAAAAAAAAAAAAATTGCTTGAAAAATTCTAAATCCCCAACTATTACCTTAACCACCTCCGTCAATCTTGGCCCAGCCCTTTTTGTAAGAGCTGATCTCCAACTTGCTTCTTAATTAACCCCTCCATTTGGTGGAAATCCATGAGAGGAGGAGATTTATTTGCACCAGTAAAAAGGCTTCCATTGTTTAGTATTTCTAGCTTGGATTTTGTTCTCCAACTTCTAAGGACTGAACACTTCTATTGACATTGTGTTTCTGTAGGCTGATTAGGTCTAGACGTCAACCCATGAAAAGTACCAAGAGTAAAGAGCTGATGAAGGTAGTAGCAACTAAGAAAAGGAAGATGAAAAAACAGGAATTACAGTAGAAGAAAGCGACAAACCAAGGAGGAAAAGGCAAGAACAAAGAAAGGAAGGGAGAGGAGGTAGTCGCCGCTACGGCCATCGTCTGCAGCAGCTTCTAAAGGTAGGGGTGGCAATGGATAAGATAGGGTAGAGTTTAAATTTAACCCTAATATTAAACTCAACTTTATTCTATTTGCAAATTGAGAATATTCTGATTCTAATTCTAATTCTACTCGTTTAGGTTACAAAATAAATGCAACATGATAATTTAAAATAAAATTAATTTTTATATAAAAAATATATTAAATTATCAATTAATAATTTTTTTGAATGACTAAGAATTTTTTACATTGCATCCGAATCATGACAAGAAAAACAACTACTAAGCATTTGAAAATTTTTTTCCTTAGATAAAAATGCTGCTAGAAGTACTTTACTTCATTAAATATAACATTAATCATGTTATTTTAATGTAAGTCTGTTTAAAATATCTTTTTTTAAAAATATTTTTTAATAATTAAAATTTAATACGTATAATCGATTAAATCGTATTAATTTTTCTTAAAATTAGACCAGACAAATTAATTTAACCGAAAAAATAGTGAATTAAATTTTGAATTGGTCTAAATTAATATTATTTTTTATAGATTATAAAAAATAACTAAAATACTCCTATTATATATATTAATTTTGAGAATCCTAAATTCTAACTCTTTTTTTTTCTCTGTCGTGATAGGATTAAAATTTAGAATTTTTAAAATTTATATATATATATATATAATTTATTTATTTTTTATAATAGTGATATTATAGTCATTTTTTATAAAAAAATTAATTTATTAATTTTTTAGTAAAATTAATTTATTCTCCTTAATTTTAATAAAAATAATACAATTTAATTAATTATATGTATTAAATTTTAATTATTAAAAAATATTAAAAAAAAACGTTTTTGACAACTTTATCTTAATGACTTCCTATTTTAATATAGCTAAGTTTGTGGTTGAGATATAAAAACCAGATGATTTATCTCATGGTTTTAAACTGCCGATCATAACAAAAAAAGCATTCGGATCATAATAAAAGAAACAACTAACAAGTATTTAAATTTTTTCCCTCAAATAAAAATGCATGCATACATAAACAGAAAATCTTGACGGCAAGCATTTTTTATCAATTTTGATTAATATTTAACCGGTATAAGTATTAAATTATTTTTAATAAATAAATTTTATTAATTTATATGTTTAAATTTTTAATAAATATAAAAATAAATTAAATATTTTATATATACAAATTTTTATAAATATAAAAATAAAATATTATTTATTAAATATTAATTAAAATAATAATATTTATTGATCATAAATTATTATTAACATTCATGTATATAAAATACTGGTGGAAACTAAACATAAAAGTAATGTTTTTGTATCATTTTAATTGGTTGTAACGTGAAACAGTACCCAAAAAAAATTGAAGAAAACTTTTTTGCTGGTAGTGCAGTACTGGAGTTGTTGGTACTAGTGTGGTCCAACGATGGTTCAAGAGGTCAATTCAATTAGTAAATATTGTTCCCGAGTTTTATGTCTAGATATTATTTTCACTTTTATATAATATAAAAAAATTTAGAATTTGTTTCTATCCTTATTTCATAAATAAATAAATTTTTATATCTATTATTATTTTTACAATTATGTTAAATATATATAAAAAATTAATTATTAAATTAATCACTCATATAAAATATATTTTAAAACACAAAATATATATTTAAAATAAATTAAATAATATATATTTATATATAAATATGATAATATAATAATTAATTTTTTCGTGTATATATAATACTTTTATTATTTTATATTTTATGTTTCAAAAACAATATCCAAAGTTCTAAACATAATTAAACCGCATAATGACAAATCATGCCTTCAAATAAAAACTTGGTTTTCCAATAAATCAAAAAAATAAGCAAGTTTTCAAATCATCTTACACTATAACTCAAGTCTAACTCATTCTAATTTTAGGATAATGTTCATCAAATAAGCTTATCAATAAACAAAAATACATTTAGTAAATATCAAACAAATTAACATATTATAATAATGCCTTCAATTTCTTCTGATATATATTGAAGTACATACACTTTTATATGAGTAACTAAATTGAGTTTGCCACAAGAGGCATGACTCTCTCATTATCAGTTTCTCTGTACTCAAAATATACAATCAAAATTGACGTCCAATTGATTTTATGTAATTTGATATTTGAGAACTATTAAATAATAATTTAATTAATTATATTAAATTATTTAACAATTTTGGATTAACAATTTCACATAAAGATATATTTAAAACTATTGAATATATTAATTAAAGGGAATATTTATTACTTCAACTAACATATGCTGGTCTCTTTAATTTATTTCTTCTATTGACTCTGTAGAAACATATCTATAAACAGTTAAGTAATGGCTTAACAAATTTTCGATCTTAATGCATGACTTAGGTATATGCTTTAACTATGTACTATGATACAAAGTAGAGGTAGATGGCTTTCAATATATTCCACACCAGCCTCTTGAATAGTAATAATGCAAATAAAGAGATTCCATTGAATAACAGTGTAAATAATTAGAATATCATGTACCAAAATAATTAAATTCATAATATAATGTATGTAAAAGAGAAAATAAAAATAATAATAATAATAATAATAAATATTAAGTGAAGAGGGATTGAAGAAAAGGAAAAATAGGAGGATGAGGGATGGTATCTGAATGAAGTAGTTGATTAGTCCATGATCGATGATCTTTCGAATGCCATAGCTGTGGAGAACACAAGTAATCAGCTAACCCATTATTGTTTAGCTAAAGTGACAGCTTGTGGACCCAAAAAAATGAAGATATGATGATGGGTGAAAATAAAGATGAAGAAGAAGAAGAAGAATTAATAATGTGATGAAAAAGTTCAACTTGAAGGATTATACAGTTGAAACTTAGCAGGTGTATATATTTATTACTATTAGTTATTCTTCTTCCCTTGCTGGGTATTCGAACTTTCTGATGAAGTTATAACTACTCCTCCAGCTGCTGCTGTTTCAGTTGATGATGATGATGTTCGTTGCTGCTGCTGAGTTTGTAGATCTGATTAATACAACAACACCATAATACACCAATAATTCACATTGGATTATAAAGACTAAAACAAAAACTCAAATCTTGCTATATCTTATTGGTAATATCTACTACTATATACTAAGTTAAGTATTACTTCAGATCACTTTCTTACGGTACAAATTATCAGAATCGGTTAAACAAAGTCAATTCTATACCCTATATATTACATTTGTACTGTTACACTATTTTATGTATTTGTCTTTTTAAATTATATAGAATTAAAATCATTTTTTAAGAAAAAGGTAGACCAAAATTGATGTAAACAGTAAAATTGGAAGCTATAAAAAAAAGTAAAAATTTAGGTAGAGTCAATTTCATGTGAAGTTGATAATTGAGAATAGTTAAATAATTTAAATAATTTAATTAAATTTTTATCTAATAACTCTTAATTATTAACTTCACATAAAATTAACTGTACACGAATTTTCACCGATAAAAATGTTAACAAGGTGGGGTTTATTTGAAAAATCGAAAGTTACAGGAAGGAGTGATATATGCAAAGATGCAATGTGGGTCAATGCATGTAAGAAAGAAGGTTTGACCGCATCTTAAAGAATTTAACCACCGCAATACTGAGAAAACCACATGCATCCCTGTTACTTTACACGATGACCCTCTCTATCTCCTCTCTGTCATCCCACTTTGACCCATTTTCATCATTTTATTATTATAATCTTTTTATATACGGCACAACCAAGACAGCTCATTCACATGGCTCTCTGCCTTCCCCATGTGGACCCCTATCCCCACCCTCCATTTCCCATTTTCATTATTTCTCTTATATATTTCTCTGTCAGTAACTGCTTCATAATTCATATATCTACCTATGTGTGTCTTTGCACTGCCCTCTATGCGTGCCCATATGTGCATGTGTCTTTCTTTGAGATTTATGTAACCGAAAGGTAAGAAAGATCAACCAACTATTGAAAAAATAAATATTAAAACTCAGGTGCAGTCGACTTTACGTGAAATTAATATTTGAAAGTTATTAGATGAAAATTTAGTCAAATTAGTCAAATCATCTAATAACTCTCAAATATCAACTTCATATAAAATCAACTGTACTTGAGTTTCTACAAAAAAAAATTATATCAACATACATCTTTTTATTTATTTTTAATATATATTTTATATAAATAATTAATTTAGTAAGGTAAGATCAATAGAGACTATCTATAATAAAAATAATAAAAATATTGTAACTGTAATTATAACTGCATGAATATTGCAATTTAAAATGGTTTCGTACTTATTAGATAATAATTTTTAAATATTAACTTTACATAAAAATAATTTTTATCTTTAATTAAACGTATCAAACCAAAAAGAATCAATATTAATAAGAAGAGAAATTAAGTTGCATTGCATGTATGTACCAGTAGGAGATGGAAAGGGATGCCTTATTGTTGGTTGTTGGAGAGGATGATGATGGTAAGGAGTGAAGGAGGAGGGTTCCATTGGTGTGGTAGGGTAGTATACATAGGAGGGTCCGGCAGCTGCAGCTGGTGGTGGTAAGCGATTTGCATGCTGCGGTGAAGAAAGTAATGTGCTTCTTGGTGCTTGCATTGAGTAACCACCATAGTAATATGGTGATCCCATAGTGGATGATGGTGATCCATATATTTGTTGTTGTTGATGATGATAATATTGTGCTTGCTGCATCTGTGGGGTGTACAATGTCGCCTGTTTGTTCATCACATTATAATGATTAAATATTATCCAACTGTTTCCCATTATATTACTTTCTTAATTTAGATAATATCTTGTTTAGATTTATAATAAAATGAAAACTTACATACAGTTATATTTATATTCACATAAAATTGATAATTACGAATTATTATAAAATGATAATTCAGTCAAATCTATTAAATTATGTAATAATTTTTTATTATTAACTTTGGATAAAGATATTTACAGATTTTGAAAGAGAGGATATACGTAGAGGGATAATTAAAAGTTAGAGGTGCTTACTTGGTGGTGGTACCCGTATTCAGGAGTGTAGGTTGGGTAGCTGAAAGAGTAGTAAAAATTGAAAGGAACAATAATTTAATTAATAATGTGGTATATATGTAATATGAAAAAGAAAAACTAACAAACACATGATTCAATGATTTATATTATTCTTTTCTTATAAAAAAAAAAAGCAATGACTTAAAATGGCACCACTCTTTCTTTTCTTATCTTGCACTTCTGTTCAATATGTATGTGTCTCTACTGAGGACTGTAATATCATTTAATACCAGTGACGTTTTATGTGACTGGCTCCCATATTAATCATCATTGTATAATGAGAGATTGATGAGAAATTAAATATGTGTGCCTACATTATTATATTAATCATTAACTAGTTATGACTTCATGGATTCCTTTTGTTATATATAATTTGTGTACGATCAATTTATAGTGTTTAAGGGAGGAACTAACAAGTTGATAGGCTACTTACCATGCAAGTTATTGATTGATCAAGTTGTGATTGAATTAAAGAATTAAATTTGAGTCAGTTTAGTTGCGTGAAATTCACAAACTAATTTTAGAACTATCTATATATTTTTACCATATTCCTTTGCTTTAGAGTAAAGAAAGCATTCAGCTAATGTTATTTAATTGATATATATATATATATATATATATGGAAAAAATTCAACTGCAGTCGATTTGATGTGAAGTTGATATTTAAGAGCTGTAAGATAAAAATTTAATCAAATCAATCAAATCATTTAATAACTCTCAGTTATCAACTTCACGTAAAGTCGACTGCACCTGTATTTCCGGCTATATATATGTACATCACATACATTATTCTAATCTACCTTATTATCAACTTATTGGAATCTCTCTCTCTCTCTGTCTACTATATCCAGAGCTAGCATTGAGAAATGAGAAATGTCCAAAAAGGAATAAGTCCACTTACCTTTATAAGTGGAACATCCTTTAATAGTGTGTGTTTATTTCTTTTTAAAGAAGAAAAACAAATTAGCAGGAAAGATATATATATACATTTGTAATTAGACAACAATAACATCGCTGGTGTGAAAATGACTGAATGGTTTGAGAAGCAGGCAAAAGTACCGATGGAGAGCTGTGAGATTTGATCATGTACAAGATCATAAATCAAATTAATTGATCGATGCAGGACCACTGTGAGACATAAATATACGTACATCCATCCATTACCACAGATTACATCCCTCTATTATTATCACTACCTGTTATCACCACCACCATTTCTACTATTACCATTGTTGAATATATACAATGTGTTTTTCCCTTATTATCCCTCTATGTGCAGAATGAATTAAGATGAAGAGGATTGGTGGGAATAATATTAAGTTTATTGAGATTATGGAAAATTAGAGGGGGCCAATAATGGACGTTAAGTACTATGGTCAGAGCAACCTTTTTCCCTTTGTACTTTTGTTGGGACATGATTTTGGGGCTGACACTGATACCTACTGAAAATGGTGGGGGAGCAGTCAAGCATCGTATATGTATTCGACAAATATTTGTATCTTACCCAAACATATTTAATATTAAATTATGAACAAAAATACGTAGAGTAGAAAGTATGTGATACATGCACTTCCACATTAATAACATGGACCACGGAGGTTTGACTAAGCGATAATAATTATTAATGAAGAGTTTTACTCACCCATACGGTGGCGGGTACATTAGTGGTGGTGCTGCTGCCAATGATGACGGTCCTGCTCCCGCCGGAACACCGCCGTACGACGCCCCCTGTTGTGCTGCTCCTCCTCCTTGAACCATATAGTTCCTGCCTGCATTATATATTTATATATTAACCTCAATGTTAATTGTTCCTATAAGGGGTGTAAATGTAAATTGACCTCGGGGTGGTGATGGTCGAGTCCTGCCAAGAGAAGCAATATTACAATTCGCTCTTCTTCCATCAATCACTGGGTTTGGATCAGAACATGCTCTCCTTGCTGATTCTTGATCGCGGAACGTTACCTGCTTTATTTTCATTCATCGTGAGAAATAATGAAGAAAAGGAAAAGAATGAAAAGAATTAAGAAGAAGAAGAAGACATACGAAACCGTAGCCTTTGGATTTTCCTGTGTTCTTATCAGTGATGATAACGGCTTCAAGGATTTCACCGAACTGGTCAAAGTACTTTCTGAGTTCTTCAGTTGGAGTCTCCCAAGCTAAGCCTCCAACGAAGAGTTTGGTGAATGTGGTGTCTCCGAACTGATGTGGCCGGTAATGCGGATATGCCATCGTCCGATCAACCAAAGAAGCTAAGAGATCAGAGCGTGGTCCTTCAAATCAAGCTGCTTCTTCTTATTATGCTAATGAGACCATAGATGTGTTGTTTCATTCTGGAAGAAAGAGAGAGAAAAGAGAAGTGCAAACGCTAATTTGCTGGCGAAGAAGATACAGAGAAGAGAAAGAGAATGGTTTTGTAGTGGGTAGTGACAGCTGCGTAACTATCTCACTAGAGAGAGTGTGTGAGTGTACATCCTCTCTGTCTCTCTCGAGTAAATAATCTAGTTAGTATTTAAAAAATCACTTGTTTTTTTAATTAATTTTTAAAATATGTTTTTAATTAAATTTATATTAGTGATCATGTTAGTTTTTCTGTTTCTGTCACTTTATTTGTTAATAATGTCAAAATTTATTAATATAATTCATTAAGTAACATTTTAATATATATCTAATAGTCTTAATTAATTATTAATATAATAAGTTTATGAAATTAGATCAATTAAAAATTTAATTATGACGGAGAACTTAAGACATTAGAATTCCTTAATTTGGAGTTGATTTTATTTAATTTCATAAACTAATTATATTAATAATCAATTAAGACTTTTAAGTGAGTGTTAGAGTATTACTTAACGTGTCACATTAGTAAATTTTGACATTACCAACAAATAAAATAATAAATAGATTAACATAACTAATTTAAAATTTTTAAAAGACGAATTTAATTAAAAAAATCTTTTAAGAATTAATATAAAAATAAATAATTTTTTAAAAATTAATTTGACTATTTCTCTTTCATTAATATACTCGGATCATATTAAATATATACTAAAATTAATTACTCATATAAAATATAAAAAAAATTTACATACAACAATCTTTATATAAAAATAATATTTAAAAATTATTAAATAATTTAATAAATTTAACTAAATCATATACTTCACATCAAAATAATACATGAATATTTATCATAAAATATATATTAAAAATAAATTAAATAATATATATTTATATATAAATATATAATAATTAATTTTAATAGTTGATATTAATATAAAAATGGTATCTTTGAATATACTCGCTTCCTACCGTCCAATCACTTCTTCCCTTTTAGTTCTCTCTATGCTTATTGCTAAGTACTCTCTATTATTTTCCCTTTGTCCTCCGTCTTCTTGTTCGTTGATTTTTCGCTTCTCTTTTTTTGACACTTCTCCACCAACACTCCCACATGTCAATCTCTTTTTTTATTCAAAATTAAAAACTTCTTTCATGTAATATATTTTTACATGAAAAGAAGAAACTAATACTGTTGAAATGGATTATTACAATAAGGTGCATGCTATGCTGTGCTTTGCAGCTTTGGTTTTCAGTTACAGAGTGGGGCTCAATTTTTTTATAGTTCCCTGGCCTCTCCACTTCTTTCCATGCAGTTTAATTTGGTTGCATTGCAAGAGTTATTCATCATGTTTATGTTATTATATAACCAAGTGTTATTACCTCCACTACTTTAATTTTTAATTTTTAATTTTTAATTTG
Organism: Arachis stenosperma; assembly: GCF_014773155.1. Taxonomy (NCBI): domain Eukaryota; kingdom Viridiplantae; phylum Streptophyta; class Magnoliopsida; order Fabales; family Fabaceae; genus Arachis; species Arachis stenosperma. The sequence continues at coordinate 15,960,896 of NC_080384.1, read as the reverse complement.
TTGCCTACAGAGTTTTCATTTGTTGGTCAATTACATTTGACTATGTTATGTGCACACATGCACTAGTGTAATCATCTGCCACCAATCACTATTACACCTTTTTCCTTTTAATGTTGGGACCAAAAATATATATCCACATGACCCCATGTTCCTAAGCCACAATCCCCTAATCTTAAACTATAAACGGACCAAAAATCAAACATTTTACAGTTAGGTTTTTTTTTCTTTCTTTAAGGAAAATAGGAAATCATGTGCCACAGCCATATGGCAGCAAGAGAAGGGGATAATGGCAAAAACAAAGAAACATATAACCTAAGATCACTAGTGTTAATTAATTATGAAATGAGTTATGTTGTTTCCATCACCATCGTATCATTCCCTTGTCAATTCATGATCCACAATAATAAGAATTGTTAATACCAACTATATATAAGGGTAACAATAACATGCCACTTATTTTTTAATTAATGATGTATATGGTAGATCATTATCTTGTCCACAAGACCCAGGAGACATGAGAGCCACAAAGTCCTATCCCTTCTCATCTCTTGCTGCCACTTAATTAATTAACAAAAAATATACTACTTTTCTTCCAAAGTATGATTCTTCCACAGTCATACATAGTTGGATCATACATGTTTGGCACTCCCATCATGTTTATATTACACCTTGCCTTTAATCATCAAATAACAACATATATAACTTTCTAAATGACCCCCCCCCCCCCCTTTCTCTTTTTTTTCCCCTTTCTAAAAGTAATGAATTAAAATTACAGACTATAGTTAAGAGTTGATTAAATGATAAATATATAATATGATGAAAAAATTGGTATCAAAATGGCGTCAACTATATTGTATACTAACTAATTTTTTATGAATTTCGCCAGGAAGTCAATGGAGTATTTGTACAATGTGTATAATGAGTTGTTTATTTGATCTAATATGAATTAAAAAATGAACATCCAGGATAAAATACTACTAATTTATCAAACACAATACATCCATACTATCCAGAATAATCATCCGAATACCAGGGATAATAAACATTTGATATCCTACCGAATCGAATATCCAATTTAAAATATTTAATACTGATCACACAAATACATCTTTACTATTCTAAAATAAATATATGTAAACATATTTAAATAAACATCCGATACTTTAATTTTAATTTAAAATTAACCCTATTATATACATTATACGACACATGATTCACTCCCTATACTTCTTCATTTTTCATTGAGGCTAGGAATAATTAATTAAGATGTGTGTAATGGGTTTTGGACTGACCTGATTAGAAGTTAGAAGAGAGAAAGAAAGGGTGATTATGTAGCTTGTTGCCAGCTATAAGGACCCTCTAGTTTATATATGTTTAAGAAGCATTGCAAAAAAGAAAATTAAAGGAAGAAAGCATTGAATTGAATACAAGCTAAGGTTATGAGTCCGTGAACTGGCAGTACTGGCCACATGGGGTCCTATGAGTGCTCAAGAACTATGAGCTGGATTTCCATCTACTACTTAGGGGAGAGGATATGATACATTACATATTAGGCAAAGTACATAATATAACTTGCACTGGTTTTCATCAACCAACACCCACCAATCAATGCCCCCATTTATAAAGTTTTCATCATATTCACATACTTGTTACTAACCCACTACTACTCTTTTCACCATATCCATAAAAGAAGTATCACTTGGCAAATCTCTTCTTCCTTATAGATTTCCACTTTGGGACTTATGTTTCATGTCTTTGTTAACCCTCTTCTTAACATGTTTCTTCTTTTGCCCATTGGACAAACCCTCTTATTATTATACTATTATATATTATTTTTCACATTTTTCACAAAAGTAATTGTGGACGTAACAAAATTCTATTTCTAATGTTAACATAATATTATTCATTTTTCACAAACTATGATAAGTTTAACGGCCTCTCACATCTACTATTTATTTAGCTAGTTTGACAATTAAAGAATATAGGAAGAAAGAATCTTAGCTAGCTTAATATAATCCATATATCTAAACATTTATTAGTATGATGTGCTGAAAATTATGTTAAAATAATTGTATGTATTCTTTTTTTTTTTCCGCAACCATAGGGAGATCAACAACTAACACCTATTGCTGCGATGTCTATGCCAAAAGAACCTGCCGCACTCAAGGGGATAGTTGGCTCCATAAACTCTTAATAAATAATCATCATAACGATATAGTTAAGAAGAAAATTATTAACTATTTGTACGTATGACGTGTGTTGTATTTACAAATAATAAAAAGATGTAATTTTAGAAAAAAAATTAACAATGAATTTTATCTTTATAAACTCAATAAGTGTGGCTGTGTGGGTATATTCAAGTTGTATTTTATAAGCACCGGATAATATCCTCTCGTCAAGTTTCATAATATAATATTAGAATTTTTATGATAAAAGATTGAGTTTGATCATTGGTATTTTTTAAAAATAAAAAAATATCATAAGATAAATAAAAAGAATAAAAAAAATTATACCAAAAATTCAATCAAACTTAAAAGATATTTTTATTTAAAAGGACATGTTAGAGATATAATTATTTATATATTTTTTCTATGAACTTAAATTTTTAAAATAAATAACATAATGATATAATATTAAAATTTTTATAATAAAAAAATTTAGAGTTTGATTTTAGATAAAACCCAAAATAAAAAGATTTTTATCATAAGATAAAAATAAAAAAAATTATGAAAAAATTTAAATAAATTAAATAAATATCTGAGCCCCTGACACTTGGTTAATTAAACGGATGAGTGAGTTGACCACTCGACCAACTCAAGTTGGTTAAATTAAAAAAATATATTTGAGAGACGTATTAGAAATATAACTCATTTTATCCTTTTAAATTTTCGAAAAAAAGTAATTTCGTGAGGGAACTAATGGTTTTGTTGCCATTGGTAATATTAATATATTATAACTACAGCATCCAAATTTAAAACAATGGTTTTAAGTAATAAAGATGGCATACATTGAGCTAGACAGAGCAGACAGCTAATCTGATTGGGATCAGAAGTGGCATTAGCCATTAAGGTGAAAAATTAATGCTCCTTTGGTAAGCACTTTAAGGTGTTTTTCCCGTGATTACAAATGCAGCTGACAAAATTAGAGAAGGAAATTATTATTGCAAAGAAGTTTGGTGTGCAATCTTAATCTTACACTATTGTCATAAGCATCTTCATTCTTATTTTGACTTCAATAGTGGTACCTCAAAAAACAAAAAATGAAAAAGAATAAGAAATCCAATGTAATTGAACGTGCACAACCGAGCCTCAAATTTTACCCATTAACAGTCAATTGATAAGACTAAGAACGGATCCACTCTCTATTCTGTTTTCATCGGAGACATAAATTTTATGATTCAGGAACTCATCATTACTTTTGTAGGGGTCTACATACAATTTTATTTTCTCTATATCATTCTCAATCACATCAAAATCCTGTTCTGTCTAGGAGGGTAAAAAATACAAAAAATCCAGCTCTATAAAATAAAAAATAAAAAAATTACCCTGTATAAGATGATTATTGTCAAAGACCTAACATGAAGCTGTCGAATTATACTAGACAATACATAAAACCATTGTAGACAATTTCTTCTTCACCAGCTCATAAACCCATCATCTTGGTTCTCAAAACAGGCCCTTGTACAGGTACAAAAACCTTTCTGGCTTCTAGCAAACTAGCACCCAAACCATAGAAGACAAATGTGTATGATCTTAATGTTTTTTTTATCTTTATTAGAGTATTAGTTTTTAAATTTATCTTTTTCTTATAGACAGCTCATTAAAACTTTCTAAATATTCTAGCTATCCTGACAATGGTGTTCAGGTTGATTTTGCTTGTGTTAGCAGAGATTGAAAGGGAAAGTGGCAACAAAGCTGTCTAGAAACAATTTAGAGTTGTAGTATTTTACAAGGAGAGTTGTTTGTTATTTGGAGAGGCTTTCTTTTCTCATGAGATTCGGATCAAAAAGACATTATATATGAGACAGACTATGTAGAGGCTTTTACTATTGTCAATAATTTACAGGATTGCTCTGATTTTATTAATCCTTTAATTTGGTGTTAAAAATCCGAGATATCTTGTCTTGAAAATGGCGTGCTCATCTCTGATTGATCTTGAGAGATGCAAACACAACAGCAGACATCATGACAAAGACTATAATAAAGATCATTTCTCCTCAAGTGGAGTTTCGGTTGGAGTTTGAAAATAGTATTAAGTAAGATTGCCTTTCTTAAGCAGTTTTTTATTTATTTTTATTTCTTTCTTTGTTGTTATTTGTTTTCGTTTAAGCCACAAAAAAAACTTTCTAAATATTCTACTTTTTCAAAAATAAATGTTACTAGTGTAAATAAAATAAAGCAGCTTTTTTACTCCTTTTTTTTAAAAAAAAAAAAGAAAAATTTGAAAGCCGCATCCAAAGACGCTTAGAATCTAATAAAAAAAGTTTTGTTTGTCTCTCTTAGTAAGTCAATCCAACCGCAAATTTATATGACTCATATTTTAACTAACCATTTCTGTTTCATATAAAAAGTTAGCATCATGTGGGATGAAGAGGATGATACCATAGCGGCAGAAGGGAACTTGGAAATGGGGTTTATTAGTTATGGATACGTGTTAGCTAAGGAACTTTGTTCTTAAATTATGTTATTGTGATCACCTGAAAATGGTTCCATATGAGGATGATCATGATCCTTTTCAACATGGGAAGCACATTTGGCCATGGTTGGAACTTAGAATTTAATTTGCTTAATTATTTCATCACGAGAAGAGAACAGGCATAAAAGTAGCTATAGGGATAATTATTGAGAAATGAGAATGCATTTCTTATAATTTACAATGTTTTTATCTCTTACTGGCTTGTGCATACTTAAAAAAAGAGAACAATAATAGATGGAAAATAAAATAAAATCAATGAAATCATTAATTATTAAGGTATCAAATTATTAGCACATGGTTTACATGGTTGATAATTTACACGCAAAAGTCATCCATAATAATGTATCGGAAAAGTGATGATTTTATGAACAATAGTGTAACTCGGCCCGAATACTATTTTTCTTTTTCTCTCTGGTCTATACTCTGGAGTTTAGAACATGTATCAGCATTATTTTCTTTGGGGTGTTAAAGAAAACCTTTTTTTTCTTTTGTTGTAACAAAAAATAAATAAGAAACTCTTGTTTGTTGAAAATAAAAACAGCCATTTACATTAAAGGCCACTATTGGTAAAGGGCCTGTAAAGGAGCAACGCTTATAAAATAATAAAATACCAAAAAACCCAAATAACATTGACCACTCTTACCAAAAACATTAATAAACTTCAAAACCAGTCTGACAAAAAAAAAAAACCTTCAAAACCAGAGAAAGTGAAAATTAAACAATTATGCAGATCTTTTTTGGGCCTTTACTTTCTTGGTTAGGAGGCCTTTGGTTCAAGCTTTATTGGGTGGCATGTTGTCCTTGGGCTAAAACAAGACCTTTCATGAGTATTTCTTCTACTTTGATTCTATGTTGGATTGCAGTGCAGTTTTTGTTAAAAATAAACTTACTGGTAAAAAAGCATCAAAGGGGTGGTGGCGCAGTTGGTTAGCGCGTAGGTCTCATAGCTTAAGAGTTATCCTGAGGTCGAGAGTTCGAGTCTCTCTCACCCCATTTTTTTTGTTCTAAGTACCTTGTTTTCGGTCTTTTTGGTCAACAAACTCAATGGTAATTAGTGAAAAATATTCAACCCATACAACACGACAAGTGATTATAATCACTAATTAGATTATGCTGCTTTTTGTTTTTTCACGTTCGTTGTGGACCAAAGACAGGCTATGATAATACTACTTTTTATTGAACTTGTGTACGCATGCATGTGAATGTCGCTCTCCCATGCTGCCTGATGAAACCCTAAATTATTCATACATGCCCATTCTTCAATAATGTTATCTTGATATGGCTTCTACTAATACCCATTGGTGTTGTATGTGATCGTCATGCCATATTAATTGTTACATGTACATGTAATTTGAGAATCACATATAATTTACATAGAAGTAAGATATATAGTATGAATTTAATTTTAAAGTAATGATAATGTAAAAAAAAAAATTATATAGATATCTAATTGTATATTGTTATATTAGTAATTTTTAAACTTATTATTTAAGAAATTATTTAGATATATAAATATGATTAAATTATCATGTAGAATAATTCTTTCACTATTAATAAGCTCAAATTAAACTCATATAATGTACTAATGTTATATTAAAAAAATAATAACAGAATTCTTTATTTCTTGATGTATAGTCACATGCAGTGCGGGGTCTAATGCTATTAGGTAGGCTTACTAAGTTGACATGCCATATTGGTTATTGATGGAGCAATGATTGAATTTGTTGAAAGAAGAGACATGCAAAACGCAACTCCGATATCCCCCCCTTAGTGGATGACATTTGTTGAAAGGAATTCCCGTAAACAATAAATGGGTAGGAGTGGATCAAATTAAAGTACGTTCCAATCTTGGACATGAGGAGGTAGGCCTAAATGTCTACTTCTTTATTGGCTATACAATTAAATGGATTATGATCCGCATGTGCACCGGTAAATTTATAAGCAAAAGTTGTTACCACATACAGGTAAATACTATAACAAAAATCTACAAATTTACACTGAAATCGAAAATTTTATTTGTGCATTAAAATTAATTATTAATTAAAATTAATTATTATGTATTTTGTATATAAATATATATTATTTAACTTATTTTTATTAAATATTTTATATTAGTGACTAATTTTAATATACATTAAGTATAGTTGCACAAATATTTAATTATGAAATTAGTTATTAGGACAATTTACATAAATAAATTATTTGCCCCTCAAATTTATGCAATTGCATTGTTTTAAATATGAAGATACAAATACATTGTTTCATATATCTATATAAATCGCTACTGTTAGTAGCGGTTTATCGAAACACATAATCCGCTATAGACAGCAGCGTATTACATGCAAATGGAGAACACAAAAATCACTAGAGGTTATAACGGTTTCTGTTTGTTGATGCTTGACCATAAACCGTTACTGCAGTAGCGGTTTATGTGTAATGGGACACGTGTGCAGCAGTTTACGTGGAGTATGAAAACAAATAGTAAAACTAATTTTTATCTAAAAAAAATAATTACAAAACAAATAATTAATGGTATATACTATTTAAATAAAAAAATTTAATTTATCATTTCACAATATAATTTAAAAAATATGAATATGTATGTAATAAATTTTTTATTTGTATTATTATTAAAAGTGAGACCAAATTACAAATAAAAAAATATAGTACTCAAAGTATTAAATTATATAAATCAAGACTAATTTTTTTTATTCTCATATCTTTTAAAATTTATAAATAATAAAATAATTTATTTTTAGCCAAAAGTTCACTAAAGCATATATTTTTCTTTTTAAAAATCACTTCATTCTCTTTTATTTATATTAACCATACAAAGGAAATTCCGAGAGCTTGGAACATGGGTTGTGTTCTTTGTTATTGATTTGCATTTGAGGTTCTAGCTAAATGAATTTTTTTTATTTGTGCAACTTTGTTATCTTATGCCAAAAAATAAAAACTATTTGTATTTTATAGTTGATTGATTGGATAAATAATAGTGATAGCATCATAATTTTGATGAATAAAGTAAAAAATATATATATGCATGTAATATTTTTTTATTTGTATTTATTATTAAAATAAGACTAAATAGCAAATCAAAGAGTGAGTACTTACAGAATACTAAAATATATAAACTAAGACTATTTTTTTATCTTCATCCCTTCTAAAACTCATGAATGATAAAATAATTTATTTTTAGTAAAAAATTCACTAAAGCATACATTTTTTCTTTAAAAATTACTTCATTTTTTATCCATATAAATCATATGATTGTAAAAAGATGGAAACTCAAGTCCAGTCGACTTTACGTGAAGTTGATACTTGAGAGCTGTTAGATGATTTGACTGATTTGACTAAATGTCCATCTAACGGCTCTCAGATATCAACTTCACATGAAGTCGACTTCACCTAAGTTTTTACCATTCAACGTAAGCTGTCACCAGCGGTTTATGGCCAAGCATCAACAAACAGAAACCGCGACAGCCTCTAGCGGATTCTGTGTTCCCCCATTCACATGTAATCCGCTGCTGGCTATAGTGGATTATGTATTTCGATAAATCGGTACTGGTAGTAGCGGTTTCTATAGATATATAAAACAATGTATTTACGTCTTCATATTTAAAACAATGCAATTGCCTCTAAATTGGAGGGGCAAACAATTTATTTATGTAAATTGTCCTAATTATTATGTATATGTATATAAATATATATATGATATTTAACTTATTTTTAATATATATTTTATATTTTAACGTATAATTTATACGAGTAATTAATTTAGTAACTAATCTTTTTATATATACCTAACATAATTGATAATATAATAATACTATTTGCATTTAATTATATCTTAGTTTGTAGGGTAAATAGTGTTTTGAAATATTTTTGTAGGCCTAATACTAAAAGTTGGGTTTAAGAGAGTATAAGAAATTTTAAGGAGCTGGTTTGATAATTAAGTATTCTTTTGAATTCTAAAAGATATGTTATAAAAAGGACACCAACTTCTCATAACTCATTTTAATGCCTTATAACTCAATTTTATGAGGTTAATTATTACATTGTAACTATCATTCTACTATTAGAGAAAAATGTTATGATATTGACTATATAAAGGCCTAAAAATATTATATAAAAGATCACAATAAAATATCAAATATCTTATGATTAGAATAGCTCATAAAAAATATGTACACTAAAGTATGATCTTTTATTTAGTTTCTCTTGTGATTCATGCTAATTTGAGCGTCGAAATCCTTGTAGCAACACCCCCACCATCGAGACATTAGAAATTTGGAATAGGAGGATGACAGCAACATCATGTCTCCAACTTATTCTTTACAATTTTGTTCATGTAATTTTTAAATTCAAAAAAGCAAAAATACTTCTGAACAAATAGATTGATTGAATGTTTAACGGATAAATAAAAAAAACAACAAAAAGTAATAATTATATATTCATAGTATTTTTTTGCTAATTCAATGTTGATGAAACTTGACAACTCGTAGAATCATGCACCAACAAGATTAATTACGTTGAAGAAGGTACCTACAATGACAATGTCATGCTTAAGTTAGCTTTGTATGTTTTGTCTTTTGTGATTATGAAAGTTAGATTTATTCTTTTCAATTCTTTCTTTTTTCTTATAGCATTTTCCCCTCCGTTTACTGAAATAACGACTTTTCTTTTTAACAAGGTATCATGATTCTGTTTGTTACATCCATTATAAGCATTTTAATATTATTTATCGGCTCATAATCATTTTCTCATGCCGATTTTAAGGCATCAATTCGAAAATTTTGAGTTTTTTCAGGTCTTAATTCTTTCTTTTCTATGGATCCTTTTTTGTAATGACCTTTTTAGATCTCATTTTCTTTTTAGCTTGGACTTAATCTATAACAAACTAGTTAATAGATAGAAGTTTTAGATGTATACATTGTTTTTTAATATATTTTTATATTTTGTTGTTTCTCTTATTAATACGAGTAGATAAATATTTTGGGACATTCATGACTATGATACCTAAATTTTGTTACTTCCATAGATTTTAAAACCAATCTAAACCTACTTTCTTTGCTTACAACTTTGCTTACTTACATCTCTTACATATATTGAATCTCATCCACAATTCCACATAAGATTAAATGTTCTATGTTCCAGATTAAGACTGAAACGTAGTTAAATGTATGTGCTGTTAGTTTCAAAATTGTGCTTAGTAAAAAATTTTTGGGGTCATCAATTTTTAGTATTTTTTTTATCATGATTTAGATAATATAAATATTAAATTGTCTTTAATAAATAAATTTTTTTAATTTATGTATGTAAATTCTAAAAAATATAAGTATAAACTATATTGATTTATATGTGTAAAATTCTAATAAATATAGGTACAAACTAAATACTTATTGTGTACAAAATATTTATAAATACAAATATAAATTATTGCTGGTCAAAATAATAATATTTACTAGCAATATAGTATTGCTCTTTAGGTAAATTATATAAGAGTTAGAATCAAGTTGTAAGGGACAGTACCAACTTAGTTAAGTTAAGTAGCAAAACAGAACAAGAAAATCAAGACTCAAGTGTTAAAATAGTTAGTTTTCTTATAGCAGTTGTGGGAGTCTCTGACTTTTATTTTGTGCACTAGGCTATAAATAACTCTCTCTATGTAATTGAGGTGTAGTTGCTATCATTTTTTTAATAATAGTTTAGTTTACTTTCGGTTTAATTACTCTATTGGTCCTTATAGTTTTGCGAAATTTTCAATTAGGTCTCTATACTTTTTTTCCTTTTAATTAGGTTCCTATACGTTAATTTTTTTAATTTAGTCCCTATTAACGTTAAACGTCAAAAAATGTTAGTGAATTGTGAAATTACTTTTATACCCTTAGAGACCTAATTGAAAAAAAATATAGGGACTTAATTGAAAATTCGGTGAAACTATAAATATTCAATGAAAGATATTCCTATAATCTCATTCAATGATTCTAAGACATGAAAAATATTCCTATAATCCCTTTCATTTTGTCAGTATCATTCTTTTGCTTATTTATATACAAATTGTACCAAAAATACCTTCTCTTTTTTTTTTTTTACTTTCAAAATACCTTATCTTAAGAACCTAAAAAAAATGGATAAAATGAAATAGAAATAATAGTAATAAGCATATATAAAATTCAGCTTTCATCCTTTAAGTATTCATTATGATAATGTAACATTTTACATTTGTGTGGATTCATAGAATATAATTTGTGTCTTTATCATATCATGGTACACAATAAAAAACTACAAGACTATGTAATTTATGTTATTGAAATTTAAAATCTGAACATCAATTCTTGTGTTGCAGCCTTCCCACTCTCTGAACTAGCATAGAGTAGATCAACATACCTATGTACATTTTCATAAGCCGAATGAAAAGTATTTTCACTATCCACAAAAAACAAACCTAAAATTAACATTAAATACAACCAAATCCACATTACTGCATGTAAAAATATACTAGAAGAACTAAATTAAGAAATAATTGCAGAATACACATAGCATATCAATGATATATTTTTCAGTTGATTATGAAAATATTTTAATGTAGTTACTATCCAAGTAAATTAAGTATAACCAAATTATATATCAACTCATCAAGAAGGTTTTACTGTTGGAATTCATGTCTCAGAAATCACACACACATTTGATATAATATGATCTAATGAGTAATGACAGTATAATAAACTTTACATTAATACTTAAGAGCATACTTACATCTAGTTTGGAATTGGAGGAATGTATCCACCAATTGATATTGTATACAAATAAGCAATAATCGATGTAAAATAAAATACTATGATTTTGTGTGCGCCCTTTAGCAAATGGGCAAAAGATTATCACTATAAAAATCCATGCTATGCCTAATGAATGCAAAATTGGGTGACTTCAATTCAATAGGTAACTACTCATGGCTGTCTAAGAACTTCTCTATAACGACTGAGAATGCCACAAAGCCAGCACAACCAGCACATGCTGCTTTTGGACCACCTACAATCACAAAGCAATACCAAAGCATTCTGAAACAAAGGCAGAGAACAGATTTTTGAATTAAACAAGAAACATTTAAATTTTAATTGAAAACAGTGTATTCATGCCACATTTAGGATCAGAGTAATTATAATTTTTCAGATCATCCTGAAAATTTTCAACTCATTTTTATCCTCCAACCAAACATACTCTAGTATTAAATTTTTAAGGTAATTTGCACGTTCACAACTACAGATTATGTCAGAGACAGAGCAAAGCTTGAAATCAATACCTTTCTAAGTTTATCAATCTCCCAAACAAAAGCATAAGACTAGAAATAGGACTTCAAATCAATGGCTAACCACAATTTTGTTCACAACTACAGCAACTAGGTTTGATCCATCACTTTAAGTAAAAAACGAACGATAGTATCTAAGCAAGAATTATCCCAAAAAGTGTTACTTCAAAACAATATCTATATGAATACTAAACACTAAAATTAGAGCAAACCAATTTTAATCATCTTCGAAAAAATTGACATATGCATAAACACATTTCATCAACATCGAAAAAATGAAAAAAAATCAATTTTAATGTCACCTATTTTGACAAATCGAGTACAGGCAGATCGAGGCACAGCGCGGTGAGGCGTGGCACGATGAGGCGAGGCGCGGCGCAGCGAGGTGACGCAAGGTGAGGCACGGTAAGGGCTTCGACGGGCAAACAACGCAGAAGACCACAAAACAGAGCAACGCAAAACAGAGCAGCACAGGGAAAAGGATGCGACAGACGGACGACCACCAAGCCTTCGCCACGGACGATGACGACTATGGATGAAGATTACGAACCGATGGAGAAGAAGTGCAGTGCACACGACCTTTAGAGAGCAAGTTAGGGCTGGATAGGGTTTTTTTTCTTTCGGATAAAATATCAGGGGTTCTTTTGGTATTTTAAAAAAATAGATGTATTTTCAACTAGCTATTCTAACTAATTCATAAGAATATTCATTTTTTAAATAGAATATTCCGTTATCTTAAACGTTATACTCATGGCAGGGACTTAATTGAAAAAAAAATTAACGTATAGGGACCCAATTAAAAGAAAAAAAATATAAGGACCTAATTGAAAATTTCGTAAAACTATAAGGACCAACAGAGTAATTAAACTTTTACTTTCACTACAAGTTATCTGTTTTTCTAGCTTCTCCATCTTTTCTATTTAGTCCTTGTTCATTCTTTTTCTTTCTTCCTTGGGAGAGTTTCTAGTTACTTGTCATTCATTAAATTAAGAGAAAAAGCTTTCACAAATGAGGCCAGTATCAATTTAAGCAAAATATATATTGCTCATAATTTATTATAATATTTTTAATTTTTTTATTTCAATTTCACGTTTCAAATCACGTAAAATTATTATGTTTGCATAGCTGCATATAGTGGGTAAGTTCCCCACACACGCACAAGTTGCGCTCGCAGGTTTGAAGAGCGCCATGAATTTTATTTTCACATTACAATTTATATTTTGTTCTACAGTTAATTAAAGTTAACAATATATTAAAGGTTCTTCCATTATTAATATTGTACAACCAAGATTAATTGTAACGTGAAAATAATTAGGCTTGCAGTTTAAAAGAGTTCGGTGAATTTTGATCGTTATTGATTCTTTTTCATTTTTTCATCCTTTATTTTTTTTAGTATCGCTAATTATTTGACTGTCATGATTAGGTATAGCTCATTCTCTTGACAGTTAACTCTGAGTTTTCTGTCTCTATTCCGAGCTTCTTATCCGAAAAGGGATGCGTCTTGGTGTAGAAAGAACAAAGAAGAAGATACCTGCAAAATGCATTCCAATACTTAAATCAGTCAATGTATGTATAAAAGTATAATATGTTTTTGATAAGGTGTCTTACTGTCTTACCTCTTTAACAGTTACACTTTAGAAATTATTTGCATTAAAGAAGAGTAATATCATATTAGGATGTTATGATATACGTTTTGGTATGCGGGGCTTAGTTATAACGTTTGAACGAGTTATAACACACGAGACCGATTTATGGCATTTTGATTGGATTATAATAGCTATATTATAGCTCCCAAGCTTGGCATGTTGATATTTTGATAAAGCAAGTTGAGCTTTTTAAGAGATGAGTTATAATTCGGTGAGTGTTATAGATATAGAATCCCCAGTTCAACATACTTTATTAAAATTGAATATAAAAGAATTCAATAAATAATTAATCAATTAAATAGAAAAATTCATAAATAGTGAGAGAAAATTGATGACATCATTAAAGAGGGTGTTTTACCTTTCACACTTACCTATGGTATTTGGACTGTTTGTTGTGAAAGGATATAATGGTGGTGATTTCTAAAATAGAATTGGAGCAATTTTTTAACTGGCATCTAATTCTATTTTAAAATCCAAATAGTTTTCATAAATTTCACTTCCCTTTCATCAAAACGTGTTGGAAATAATACTGATAAAGACATGAGTAAAAGGGGTAAGTACTTGCGTTTGTTTTCTTGATTTTGTTTGCTTCTTCTACTTTTCTTTTCTGTTTGAGATAGAGATGGATAATGAGAAGGGGGAAATGGTATAGTTAGTGGTAGAAGATTGTACATATGAGTGGGTTAGTGAGCATGTGAAGATACGGGGTCACTGTTTGTAGATAAAGAGAGTGTTAGTGAGATAGATGTGACGAAGATTGTGAGGGTAGGTTCTGAAGTGTGTGTCGAGTTGTTGTCATGTTCTAGGGTGGATCGTGTGTTCCATAGGAGAAGTGATTTTGAGTTTTTCTACATGCATAGCTGTGTTCTTGAATAACTGTGCGTTAAGCTTCCGTTTACTGTTTTTGAATGTAATATATTGACGCAATTAAACTGTGTGTCATCACAACTGCACCCAAATAGTTGGGCATTCTTGTAGTATTTTGAAATTTTGTTGGATTTTTTGGATGTAAAACCTTCACTGGAGTTGTTCTTTTCCCTGTTTCAGGCGAAAGGGATTTGGAAGGGAGGTTGGATAATTTTAAACAGTACTCTTGGATTTTTTGTCCTTAAATTGTACAAATCTTCATTCAAAAAAATATTTTTAAAGGTGAAGAACGCTGAGGATATGTTTCCATTTTATTTGGATGAAAATCTGACTGAAAAGTTTTCCTTGTTTTGGTGCTCCCCACTCCAGCACATTCTGGGCATTGAAAAAATTAGTATGAAAAATGAGTGTGTAATTGAATATTTGGTAGAAGTTGTGGATAGGAAGAACTTGATATCGGTGTTTGATTTGCTTCCCTAGGAAGACAATAAGCAATCTGTAATAGATTATTTGGGTAAGAATTTATAGATATATAAGAAATAGCTAGGGATCATGTATTTTGGATAATTTTGTTGATTTTATTTTGTTTGTTTTGTCAGGTGAAAAGTATCCAGGAGTCTCACCTGCATGCCTGAGAGCTCGGTTTAAGAGTAAGAATTTGAAAAAGGAGGATTCATAATCAAACCCCAATAAAAGAGGTGTAGAAGACAAGGTGAACCAACCTCACTAAAGACGAAAAAAGGTTATTTTTAAGAAAAGAAAGTTGGATTTCATCTATGTTGGTGTATTCGATGATTTGTCTGAGAAAGGTAAAGATATACCATTGAAGAAACTTATTGCTTTTGCGAATAATCAAAAGAGGCTCCACGGGTTTGCCGAAGATACTGATGGTTCTTCGATTTGGGATAAGGATTTCCCGTTTATAGTCGTTACGGATGAGGTATGCCAAGCATCGGCCGATGTGGCCTTGTCTAATGAAGTTGGGGATATAGCCATTGATCAGTATATGCAGGTATGGATTTGTGATGTTTGTATATTAGTAATATGGTGGTGCCTAATTGGTGTTTTTTTTTTTAGCAATTAGGTGCTCGATTTGCGCTTAGCCAGCTTAGGTCAGAGTTAAGAAGTGAAACATAAGAAACTATTGGGCCTAGCCGAAGAGCCAAACAAGCTGAAGGAAGAGTTAGATCTGAAGAAGAATCTAATTGTGGAGTTAGAGGCTAAACTTGCAGAAAAATAAAAAGAGTTAAATGTTGTAAAGAGTAATTATAAGAACGAGTCTGAGTTGCTGAATAAGAAAGATGATGATTTGTGTACTATGAAAGATGAGGTTATCGAGGTTACTGTAAAATTGAAGGATATGGAAAAAGGTAAGCAAGCTGATATTTTGGATACTTTCGTAGAAGGTTTTGAGCATGCTGTGATGCAAACCAAGTTTTTAGTACCAAGTCGAGATTTTTCTCAAATGGAGCCTGGTAAAATAGTTCGTGAAAGAGCTTTGGTCGATGATGAGGAAGGAGACGAAAATTTGGGACAATATGTATGACTTTTCTTATTTTGTATTTTGAATTAGTGGTTTGGATTGATCTTGTTTATCATCAGTTTTAGGATGATAAGAACTATTTATATTGTGCCACGTTTGATTGGCCTTTTTCTAACTATTTTGGTGATATGAACTTTTTGTACATATTGTATGTTTGGAATGTTTGCTTTTCGAGAATTTGGAATGGATTGGTAATGTTGGTTGTACGAGGAACATTGCACGGGTATCTGAGTGTTCCTGATAGATTAGTAGGTATAGGATTGATTGATTGATTGATAACTATCATTGATGATAGAAGAAGTTTAATTCCAAGAATATTTGGCATTAATGGATTAGATTGAAATGTGCGTTAAGCATGGATTTGTGATAAAATTTGTATGACGTAAGTCATTATTTGTTTTTTTATTGTTATATCTCAGAGAGATATAAATCGATATAGAGAGGAAAAATATAAATTGATAAAGCAAATATGATGATAATATTATTGACCTTTGCGTACAAAAGTACAGGCAGGCTAGCCTCATTAAAACTTTTCCAAGCAAAATCTTTTTTGGAAAAAATCTTGTGAGTAGGAAAAAGAGTACCAACATGTCCCTGATTTTTAACTGTAATAAATCTTTAAAAGGGATATATTCTATGTATTAGGTAGAGTTATACCATTTAAAGATTGCAAACGGTATGCACTATTTCTTAAGATTTCAATAACTCGGAAAGGACCTTCCTAAGTTGCGGCTAACTTTTCATCTCCTGGAGGTCGCCTTGCTTGTTCAGTTTTTCTTAGCACCAAATCGTTTACTTGAAAAGATCGGTGTTTGACCTTTTAGTTGTATCGCCGAGTTATATGTTGTTGCATAGCTCAGTGACGTAGGGTTGCTATACCTCGGATTTCTTCAATGGTGTCCAAATCAATTTGCCGAGCCATATCTTGTAATTGATGATCAATGAATTGAGTTCGAAAGGATGACTGAGAGATCTCCAGAGGGATCATGACTTCAGACCCACACACCAGTCGCAAAGGTGTTTCCTTAGTTGTTGAGTGAATAGTTGTGTTGTAGCCCCATATAATTTCTGGTATTAGCTCGGTCCACAATCCTTTAGCATCATCTAGCTTTTTGCATAAAGCATGTAGAATAACCTTGTTCGTTGTTTCTGTTAAGCCATTTGTTTGTGGGTGTTCCACTAAAGAAAAGTGTTGTGTTATTTTTAAGTTCTGCAAAAAAGAGGTAAATTTTTTATCGGCAAACTGACAGCCATTGTCAATGATAATGTGTCGAAGTATACCACATCTACATATGATATGCTTCCAAACAAAAGAGATCATTTGTTGAGATGTTATCTTAGCTAAGGGTTGAGCCTCAATCCATTTTTAAAAATAATCGATAGCAACTATTAAAAATTTTACCTGGCCTAGTGCTAAAGGGAAACGGCCGAGGATATCAAACCCCCATTGATAGAATGGTCAACTTACTTCGTAAAAGTGCAATATCTCGGTTGGAATATATGTAATCGGAGAGTGTTTTTGACAATTAGGGCAAGCTTTCACTTTAGCATTGCAGCTTGTTGTAAGGTTGGGCAGAAGAATCTGACACTAAGTATTATAGAAGATAAGCTTCGCGCTCCGATGTGTGTTCCACAAATACCTTCATGAGCTTCTGCTATAGCTAGGTCGGCCTCAGGACTGGAAAGAGATTTTAACAAAGGTCGAGAAAAATCTCGTCTATATAGACAATTATTGAATAATGTAAAGAAAGACGCTTAACGTCGAAATTTTTGAGCATTATTAACACTGTGTGTGATGTTTCCAGTTCTGAGATATTGGACATAGGGCCACCGCCAATCTTCCTCCTGTGTTACACTTAAAACTTCTGGTAGATTGATGCTTGGTGTGAGCAACGTAGATTGATCAAGAGAAGAAGTATGTGATTGTGTGCTTGCGAGCTTGGATAAAATATCAGCTCAGTGATTATTTTTCCTAGGTATATGATGGATTTCAAACTTAGAAAAATTGGTGACGAGGGATTTTACAATAGCCAAGTATTTTGCTAATACAGGATTTTTGACTTGAAAGAGATTGTTTACCTATTGTACGACTAGTAGAGAGTCGCAATATACCTTTAGTTTTGAGATATGTAGGTCAGTTGCTAACCTTAAGCCTGCAATCAGAGCTTTGTACTCTGTCTGGTTGTTACTTGTTGTGAAAGAAAGATGTAAAGAGTGTTCAAAGACAAATCCGTTACCATCTTCAAGGAGGACTCCAGAACTACATCATTGAGGATTGGATGCTCCATCCACATAAAGGGTCCACACCGTGGAATGTGCTTCCAAATTTGGAAAAGTGAATTTGGCAACAAAATCTGCTAAGTAGTGTGATTTGGTTGACCCTCTGCTTTGATATCTAATGTTAAATTCGGAAAGCTCAACCGAGCATTTTATAAGTCGGTCAGCTAGTTCCGGTTTATTAAGGGCTTGTCGTAGTGGTTAGTCAATTCAGATATTGATGACAAGGCTTTGAAAATATGGTCAGAAACATCTAGCTGAGAATACCAAAGCAAAAGCTAGCTTCTCTATCTTCGGATAGCGAAGCTCGGATGCTATAATGACTTGCTTACGAAATAAATAGGCCATTGCACTTTTTCTCTTTCTATAACAAGAATTGAGCTTAAAGCCCAGTCAGTAACGGATAGGTAGAGATAAAGTTCTTCTCCCTAAAAAGGTTTTTGTAAAATTGGAGGCTTTGAAAGAATATCCTTGAGATTTAAAAAAGCTTTTTCACACTCATCGGTCCAGTTAAAATTGTTTTTCTTTTTCAATATTTGGAAAAAAACAGGAAGATTTAGATGCTAAGCATGGCAAGAATTTAGATAAGGCAACAAGTCTCCCTGTTAAATGTTGGACTTCTTTGATTTTCTGTGGGCTTTTCATGTCCAGTATAACGCAGCACTTGTCAGGATTGGCTTCTATACCTCGTCTTGTAAGTAAGAATCCTAAAAATTTGTCTTTCTGTACACCGAAAGCACATTTTTCTGGATTGAGTCGCATGTTATAGCGTCTAATTTGGTTAAAAATTTTCAGTGAGATCATCAACATGCTGGTTGTCAAGCTTTGTCTTTGCCACCATATCATCAATGTAAACTTTCATGTTCCATCTAATTTGGTTTGCAAAGACCTTATCCATGAGACGCTGATAGGTTGCTCCTGCATTATTAAGTCCAAAAGGCATAACCTTGTAGAAATAATTACCATATTTAGTAATAAAGGCAGTTTTATTTTTATCAGAAGGATGCATTAGAATCTGGTTATAACCAGAATATGCGTCCATAAAGCTTAATGTTGCATAACCTGAAATATTATCAAACTAAAGAATCAATAGATGGTAAAAGATAAGCATCTTTTGATCATGCTTTGTTAAGATCAGTGAAATCAACACACATGCGCCATTTATCATTGTTTTTTTTTACCACTACGATGTTGGCTAACCAAGTCGTGAACCTTATTTCCTGTATGAAGCTGGCATTGATGAGCTTTTTAGTTTCCTCCAAGGAAGCTTGTTTCTTCTCAACGCCAAGGTTGTGTTTCGTCTGAACTATAGGTCAGACAGATGGATTGAGTGCTAGCTTATGAGAAATTATTGAGGGATCAATCCCAGGCATATCAGCGGGAGTCCAAGCAAATAGGTTGGCATGTTGCTGTAAGAAGTGTGTCCTTCTCTTCCGCGCTTAGAGTGGTACTTACAGAGGTAAATTTGTTTGAGTCGTTAGTGAAGTAAACTTTTTGTAACTCCTCCATGGGTGTTGGCCTTTCGAGGAACTCAGCTCTTGGATCTAGGTCAACTGGTACTAGATGCTCGCCAGAGTTCTGGACCGTGTTTACTTGTGCACATATAGCTCAGTTTGGAGTTTGCGACTTGAGGCTGATGTTGTAGCACTGATGAGCTTCACGATGGTCGCTGTGAATTGTTGCTATTAGGTCATCCTGCACAGAGAACTTGACACAGAGATAAATTGTAGATACTATAGCACCAAACTTATTTAAGAAAGGTCAGTCAAGTATTAAATTATAAGGATTGAAACAATCAGCAACTAGATATTGAACATTAGAAGTTTTAGCTAAAGGATGCTCACCCAGTGTGGTTTGTAACCACACAAATCCCAATACCGGGACACGTTCACCTGAGAACCCTACCAGATCTCTAGCGGATGGTTGGAGTATGTTATTGCTCAGCTTCATTTTCTAGAATGTGGAGTAAAATAAGACATCTACACTGCTTCTAGGATCAAGCAATACTTTTTGTACTAATAGGTCTCCCAATTGGACAGAAATGACAACGAGATCATCTAGATTGGTTGTTATGGTGTTGAAGTCCGATGGCTGGAACGTTATTTATGGGAAATGAGGTAGTTGATGGGACTCGTTGAAACTACCCTCCACCGAGAGCATAGCTTGGTAGGTTCGTTTTTAGGCGGAATTCGAAGTCCCCCACCTGAGAAACCACCAGATATGCAGTTAATGACTCCTCGTGGTTGGTCAGGATAATTATTAGTCATCTTCTCCTTGTCTTGGGAATATTGTCTTGCAGAAGAATTATCTGCAGAGTGTGTTGTACGCTTTTGAATATGGCCGCTTATGTATTTGTCCAAATGGTCTTGCCGAGCTAATCGCTCTAACAAATCTTTGGCGATCACACACTCGTCAATAGTGTATCTATGCTTTTGGTGGAAGGTGCAATATTTGAATTTATCCACATTCTTCATGTCCTGATAATTACCGGCCTTCCGGGGAAGCTTGATGAGATTTGCATATAGGATCTCTTTAATTATGTCGTCTCTCTTTATGCTGAACTGTGTATATGAATCATAACGGGGAGTTAACTTAAATGTCTTTTTGCTTTCCCGAGTTTTATCCTTGTCCTTGTTACTGTAGATTTTTTCTGATTTCCGAGCTTGACGGAGCTCCTCAATCTCCATTTGACCTTTAGCTTTCTCATAGAACTCGACGAGTGTTTTTGGCTTTGCTACCGTGATTGCTTCTTGGAATTTTTTTGGCCGAAGTCCGCTTTTGATGGCATGTAAATGCACCTCAGGATGAAGATTTGGTATAGTAATTACTACCTTAGTAAAATGAGTAATATAGTCTTTCAGGCTTTCATTTTGGTCTTGTTTGATTGTGTTCGGATAATCAGAATCATGTAAATAAATAGAAGACGCAGCGAATTGATCTTCAAAAAGTTTCGCCAATTCCTGAAAACGAGAAATAGAATCTGCAAGCAAAGAACAAAATCAATAAAGTGCAGGAATGTCCAAAAAAAGTAGGAAAACAATGACATAAAACAGGGTCAGAAGCACCGTTTACTATCATGATAGATCGAAATTCTTGATGTGCTTCTTCGGGTCGCTCAACCTATCATAGGGAGTGAAGGTTGTTGGCACTATGAACTTTTTGGGCATTTGAAAGTTCATGACATCAACAGTGAATGGACCAACAACATTGTCCAATTCATCATCTTCATCGGCTTGTCGACCTTCTTCATGCTGTTGAGTTTTAGAAACATGTGTTAGATCAGACTCGCGTTCCTCATCTTCTGGCCGTTCATTATGATTGTCATTATTTTCAATCCGAGCATTGGTCAATTCGGCGATTTGGTATGCCATTTTTTGATTTTCTTCCGCTATACGTTGATTAGCTTATTGTAACTCAGTTACCATCCGAAGAAGTTCGTAGGGTGTTGAAGGAGATTAATCAGCCATGGGTGGATAAGAAAATTTTGGGGTCTAGAAAAGGAAAAAGAGGGTTTTATTTCTTAGGCTCCACGGTAGGCGCCAATTATTCTTGCGTGAATTGATTAGGTATAGCTCGTCCTCTTGACAGTTAACTCCGAACTTTCTGTCTCAATTCCAAACTTCTTGTCAGGGAAGGGACGCTTCTTAGTGCAGAAAAAACAAAAAATAAAAGGATATCTGTAAAGAACTTTCCGTGCTTAAATCAGTCAATATATAAAAGTATAGTATACCTTTGATAAAGTGTCTTACTTTTTTTATATGTAAGGCAAAATATTAAAAGTTACACTTTAAAAATTATTTACATTAAAAGAAAATAATATCATATCAAGATATTATGATATGCGATTTGATATGCGGGATCAAGTTATAACATTTAAACAAGTTATAACACATAAAATCAATTTATAGCATTTTAATTGGGTTATAATAGCCATATCAAGAAGTTACCCACTTATAATACAATAATTCTATTCAACACATAGTGATATACATTAAATACGTGCCCTTCTTGGATCGTATATATTGAGATTTGAACCGCGCACTTCGTTATATATTGTTTTTGGATCTATCCCACTGATATATAATATAATTTTGTAGTTATAAATGTTTGAAGTATGAATGCGAATCGTATACACTATAGATCTACAAAATAAAGGCTATAGACATTAGTCAAACATTATTATATATTGAAGAAAAACCAAGATAGAGTTCTAGATGCGCCGACCTCACATCACATGAAATGTTTTAATTTGACCTTCTACTATTTCCAATTTTATATATATTAATTGCACTCCATTCTCCAATTAATTCTTTTCTCGCAACTATATATTATTTTATCGATTTCAGCAAAATTATGAATTCATAGGCACACACTAGTGTGGTCAAATTAAGGACCAAGATCCACCGAGTTTGTGGAAATTGCATTAGGCCGTGTGTTTGTGTCAATGCTCCTATTTCCAAATACTAATACACCCCACTTGTGTGTGTGTTAGTGCTTTTAATTAAATACCTGCAATTATTAATCGCAGATCTCTAGAAGTTTTACAATTATTAGCATTACAAAGGTTCGAAATTATAACTAATTACCGTAACAGGTGGACTTATATCCAATCATATTATTCAACTAGTCATATTGATTAATTATGATATCTATGGTGAGGTTACATCCAAATTAAAATTAGGTCGAAAGCAAGAAATTAAGTAGATATGTATTTATTCTTATTAGGATTAAATACTTTTTTTCGTCTTAAAAGTTTGGGGTGAAAATTAAATTCGTCTATGATCTTTTTTTATTATTAAAATTATTTTCAACGTTATTAAATATTTTAAAATCACCCTTTTCATAAAAATAATAATGTTTTAACGATTTTGTCTGACAGTTCTGTCTGCATCCATTCTATTCGTTGTTTTTAATAAGTTTTAAGGGGAAATGTTAGAATATAATTATAATCAATTAGGATCAATTAGTATTATTTAACATATCTGATTATTTATTATAAGGTATTATATCTTTATTATTTTGATTCTTTTAGCATCTATAAATACTGTTCTATGTTGTATCATTCTATATAACTTGAATATACTTAATAATACACAAATGCTTTCTCCAATTTAGTCTCTTCTTTCTAACAATTAGATAGAATGTGAGATTAGTTTCTTAATTACTTTAGATTTTCATTTAGTATTAGAGAAGGTTTGATTATTTGGCTGAGCTTGTTCAAGCCTCAAAGATTGCTATGATGCAATAATGTGTAAGGGTCTCAAGATTTCAGGTTCAACAATAATGATGAATGGTATTTATTCTCTTAAAAGTAAACCAGACAGCAACTTGATGCTCCTACAATGATATCAATAAATAAACTCTCAGGTGACAAGGCAATATTCGGGTCCAGGGATTTAAAAAATCTTACCATTATTATATATATAAAGCAAAAAGATAAAAAAAAAAAAATGAAAGCGGGAGAGGAATCAATTGTAATGTCAGCAAAGAAAGTGTCCCACAATCAAGAACATATTTTGAAAGTATAGTTTAGGATTTTTTTTTTCATTTTCTAATTCTTTTTCAAAGTAAATCAACATGCAAAATGGAAATACAATCAATGGAGGGTACAGATTGTTGCAACTCTGCACTACAGTGTTTAATTTGATGGTGGGGACAACGGTGAAAGTGCACTGTATCTTAGACAAGATCTGAGAAGAATGTATATATATTTTATATCAGAGATGGTGGTATATGATTAAATGATTTTGATAATTAAATTTAATTTAGTTAGTTCAATAATTATTTATTGACATAATATAAATTAGTTAAAAAAAGAGAAGAAAATGTATAAAAAGATAAAAAATTAAATTATAAAAATAATTTGTTTATCTTTTATATCTAAAAGGAATTTCAGATGGATTGCCAAATGGCAATATAGGCAATACTCGGAGCACAATATTTTAAAGTGTGGTTACAAGAAATATTTTCGAATATTCCTCCTCTTAATTACCAAAAAGTTTAAAAACAATTTTTTTCATTAAAAATTTAGTTAATTTTATCGTTTTTTTTAATCTCTCTTGTCAAAATTGATAAAAAAAAATGTTTAAATATTTTTTGTTAACTGATTATTAGTTTAAAAATGTTAATTTTTCAAATGGATTGTTTTCTAATTTTGGAAAATAAAAGTGTATCCGATGAAAACTTGCATTATTTGGTTTAGGAGTGTTCAAGGTTCGGTTTGATCTAAAATCCGAATCGAACCCAAAACATATTTTTTTCGGAATTTGGATTTGTCATTTTTTGTTCGTTGTTATTTTTTGGGTCGGGTTCGATTTATATTTTATGTTATTTGACCTAGTTTGAAATTGTCTTTTACAATAAAAATATATATTTTAGAGTGAAATTAGTAATGTTATATACTTTTATATTTTACCTAATATTTTTTATATTATACGATATTATTTTATTTTAAAATAATTTATTTTGATATAAATATGATATAATATTTGTTAAATTTAATTTTTAAAAAATAAAATTTTATTATTTTAATATATAAAATTTACAAATTTGTATATACTAATTTTATTTCAAGTCGACTCTATTTAATCCGTTTATTTTCGAATCACTTCAGGATCAGGTCAAAATAAACTTGAGAATTCTATTTAAGATTTATCACTAGTCACTGACTGCATGCACTTAATACTTACTTAAACGAATTAGTAAATTACTAAACCAACTCAACTTTGCTACAAAAACTTACATTATAATACTTATAGCTTATAATAATTTTCTTAATTTATATGTGTAATTGATTCTAGACATTTATTTGGGACAAATGCAATAGTAAAAGGAATTAGCAAATGCTGAAATTTGCATGTTAATTCGGAGGAGCACGCAAATTTGTATTGTGAGATAGGTCCACTATTGATGCTAGTGTGCTAAATACTATAAGGCTCCTGAGATACAGAACTTTATGGGAAGATGAAGACAAATTTCAAATTAGGGAGTATCTGTTAATTAGTAAAATTTATACTCCCAATAAAATCTTACACTCCCTCGGTTATTGGTGTTTGGTGGAATGTGGGTGAAGGTTGTAAACTTTACCTCACAGAGTGTACAATACGCCATAAATCTCAGTGGTTGATAAGAGATTGCACAAGATTATTTATATTGAGATCTGAGCCACTAGATTACTCATTATATACTTTCTTTGGCATTGTTCCATCCCTAACCCATGGTCATGGTGATTGCCTAAGAGACTTTCAAATCAAATTGCCTCTTAGAAGCAAAATAGTGGAGGTTAGTTGAAGAATAATTAATTTAGATCATTAATAAATTAAATCAATAACTAATTTCATTTAGACGTAGTAGAAAAACTGAAAAAGTACAAGGCATACAAAACAAATTCCACAAGAAAAACAAGAAATAATGTTTAATTCCGCGTTTACGCCACTGACCGCTCACAAAAAGCCACAACCCCACAAACACCCGTCGCTATATATATATATATATGCATCCCTCTCAAAATTCAATTGAAACCAAACACTATTTGAATAAATAAATATACTAAATCATTCTTCTACTTTAGTCTATAACAATAATAAAAAATCTTAAAACTCACAAATTCAATCCAACAGAATATATAAATTTAGTTATAATTTTAATTTTATTATCTTATCTTATCTTATCTTTATTTATTTTTATCTTATCTTTATTTATTTTATCTTTCATAAGTTAATACTTTATATATATTTAATTTTACTTTTATAGTTTTATCTTATCTTATCTTATCTTTATTTATTTAATTTTTTTGGTCATTTTTAACATTCTTGTTTGATTTCTTGATTTTATCATCATTGCTAGTCTTACTCTGATAATGAGACACTTCTCGAGTCGCGTTCTTTATTTCTTGTTTGTTGTCATTATCTTTTATATAAAGTACATCAAATGACAAAATTCGTCTCATCTTTGTTTTTGATGGGGACCTTGGTTTTTTGGGCACACGACATGGAAAGTTGGAGTGCAACGAAAACCATTCCAAGAACATGTTAATCTTGGTCAGGTTCTCTTCGCTGTAAAGCTGCGGAATTTCTCTTGACACAAAGACGTTAAGGGCCCTAGAGAAATCTAAGTTTTTCATGTTCATCTTCAATAACTATTTCAAAGTTTCTTTGTCTCTCAATTTCAAATAAGAAACAATTTCCAAAAGAATGAGAGAAACAGATTATAGTATCAGAGCTATGGTATCTTTATTGAGTAGAATATATAAGTTATCATCTTTCCGATGAGAAATTACCATACTTCTTTTTCAACCTCCTCCCACAATGAATAATCAATTTTACAATTTAGCTCAAGATCCAACCAATCGTTGTTACATCCATCCAAATGAAAATCCTACCTCAATCTTGGTTACCCCTGGTCTTTATCAGCTTCTTTCCGGCAGTTCCTTCCCGCACTTCCATCTGGGCCTTCTTCTAGCAACTCCGTCTGCAGCTCTGTCTATGCCTTCTTTTGGCAGTTCTGTCTGCATTCTGTTTCAGCAGTCCTGTCTACACTCTGTTTCAGCATCCCCTCTTTCTTATCGCGCTCTATGCGCCCTCTTTCTAACTGCGCTCTACGCGTCATCTCTTATTGCATTCTACGCGCCCTTTCTTATCGCGCTCTACACGTCCTCTTTCTAACCTCGTTCTACGCGCCCTCTTTTATTGCGCTCTATGCGCCCTCTATTCTCGCGCTGTACGCGCCCTCTGAAGATCACTCTTATCGCGCTGTATGCGCTCTCTGAACATCAATCTTATCGCGCTCTTCTGAAGATCGCTGCTTACTCTTTCTCCCTTAAACACGGCGTCTCTTTCTATGTTTCTGCATCACCGCGCCACACGCGTCTTTCTCAACTATTTTATCGGAACTTATCCAAACTGTGGATTCAGCTCAACAGATATACATAAATTCAGTTACAATTTTAGCTTTTATTATCTTATCTTATCTTTATTTATTCTTATCTTATCTTTATTTATTTTATCTTTCATAGGTCAATACTCTATATATATTTAATTTTTTTTATAATTTACAATTTAATTCAATCAATTCAATCAATTAAAAAATACAAAGTGCAATGTTCTTCATTTTTTCTTTTTTTATTCTTTCATAATTTTATTAAATATTTATCTAAGATCATAATAATAAAGCTATTTAAAGTGTGTACTATTCCAAACACATTTTGGTTTATCCCTATATGCTGACCGACATGTCACTGTTTTGGTCCACCTACTTTTAATCCTATGTTATCATTTTACTTTTCAAAAATAAGAGAAAATTCTATATAAAAGGATATATGCAGTAGTCTTTCTTAAAACTGCTAAACAACTTTATTTTTTAACACAATTTCGGGGTATCAATTTATTAAGAAAGAAACCAAAGTAGTTGAACATTAACTCGATATGTATATATGTCAAGTATAACAGATCAGAGTGAGTGGAGATCAAGAAAAATGTAACAACGTAACGAATTAAAGCTCTCTAATTTTATGATTAAAATTTATAACTTGCTGCTACTTCTTCAAATATCATTTAACATTGTGCGGATAATTCACGCAAACAAATCAAATAGTGAATAATATTATATCAATATCTTAAAATGAAAAAACTTATATATATGTCTGTGTTTTTATATTAATTCTATGTAAATGAAAGTTATTAAGTTCGATTTACATTAATTTTATATAAATCAAATTTATTATGTTAAATATATATAAATCGAATTAATTTGATTTGACTTATTACTAATATATTAATAATACACTAAATATATATAAATTGAATTTAGTTGATTCGATTTATTATTTTTGTAGTATAATAATATTATTTAATATTGCGTGTAATAGAAAAAAGTCATTTTTTATGTATAATTATCAATTTTTTCGAATAAATTTCTACACCACTTTTCTTTAACTTATTATTCTATATTCAAATAACTTATCCTTTATGTAAACTTTAATTTAGATATACCAAATAATTCTCTTACCTAGTATGCCTTAGGTGTGACGGCTCAGGTCATCAAAATGAATATGCTAATTATTATGTATTAGTATATATACCGTAATTTGTATGCTTTAAAGTTTGAAAATCTGTCTCGTGATTATATAGTGAAAATGATGACATTCTCCTGTATGTTAATCCTCAAAAGTGCAATCATTTCATAGACAACGAGATCTCAATAAAGTGATGAGATGTCAAAGCAACCTAGCAGTGTAGCTACAAAGTGTTTATTTTGCCAACGAAATTAAAACACGTTATTAAACGAAATTATTGGGTCTTAGCCTTTCACAGATAGTGGCTAAACTTTACAGAAATGTTAGAATCTTTATGGTTAAAAAAATTAGAATTTAATTTTTATTGAACAAAACAATGTTTTAACCTGAGATAAAATAAAAAGAGATATAATTATTTATATATTCTTTTTCACTAATTTAAACTTTTTTTTTAAATAATATCATGATACAGTATACATATAAAATTATATATCAATTCATGTAATATTTTATAATAGAATTTGACAACAAATTTCGTAACACACTATACACTAACATACATATACATATACATATACATATTAATATTAGTTGTTAGGATAAAGTATTAAATTGGTTTTGTATTTGGACGTAATTTTATTTTAGTTTTTAAAATTTAAAATAGTTTATTTGAATTTAAAAAAAATATTTAATTTTAATATAGTCCTAAAAATTAAATAATTAATGTAATGTCTTACATAATAGCAGTACAAGAATAAGATAGAGGTACAAAATTAATCGTAGATATATCGATATATTTATTTATCATTTTCTTTAGTTATATAGAAAATATTGTATTTAAATTATAAAAAAAAGATAAATAAATATATTAATGTATCTATAGTTTATTTTATACTTCCAGAACTTGTACTTGTTCTCTAAATTATCAATATTTCGTTATTTATTTAACTTCGATCTTACATTGGGATTACATTAAAACTAAATAAAATTTTTTTAAATTTAAATAAAACATTCTAAACTTTAAAAATCAAAATAAAATTATACTCAAATATAAAAGATTAATTTAATACTTTATTCTAAATATTAACATATAATTAAATTAATATTATTTAAAGATCAAACTCTTTGGGGACCATAGCTACCTTAGCCCACTCCACTGCTTAAATGTAATTAGAAAAATATTTATGAGACGCAACGTGTGACCTCATGCAAGCGTGAGAGCGCCCAAATTGTTTGCATTTATTGAGTAACGATTTTTGAAATGATAAGCGATAACACACTAAGGTGTGGGTCTAAGTGCATTATCTCACATTTTCATGCTCTAAGCCAAAATTTCACATCACACATACCACAAAGTTACAAACAATGCGTTGAATCTGATAGTTTTCTCTCTATAGTCATATAATTCTCTCTCCATCATTCTTCACTGGTGCCTACTACTGTAAAGATGCATCTTTACAGATTTTTGTCTTTTATGGCAAAAAAGCGTGTCACTAAAAAGCGTTGCTTTAAAGAGAAAAGTGTTATCCTTAATCGTTAACTTGGCTCTGATACCAATTTTTATCAATGCAGATTTTTGAAATATTTTTCTTGGGTTGGATTTGCATTATTAAAATTTTCTATTTCTTTTAACAAATTTTCTATTTCTCTTGATATGCTTTTTATACAATTTTTACAGAATTGTTCCACTTCTTCTCTATTTCTTGTGTAAATGTTACTATTCTGTAATCTTACTTCATAATATCTTTTTTGACTTTTCTGAAAATCTAAATCATTTTTTAATTCTTGTATCGTTTGATTTGCTAAACCAGGCATTTTATACTTGTAATTCTTGTTCAGATTCAATTTGTACTTGTTCTAGGGGTTCAACCTGTAGAGGTTGTATTACTTGAATATTTTGAACATGTATTCTTGATTCAAAAGCTTGTAATGCAATCATATTTTGTATGTGAAGATAATGCAATCTTCGAGCACGATAAATTTGTTTATTCTTAATATTTTCTTTTAAATTTTTGACTGATTTTTTAGTTTTAAAACGTTGTATTAATTTTCTTGTTCTAAATATCTTTTGTTTACCTTCTTGATTTCTGTTTCTAAATCTGAAGATTCAGTTGTCAAATTTCTTATTTTTATAGATATAGCCATTATTCTTGTTTTCATATTCCTTTTAATTGTTTTTAAAGAAATAAGACTTTTTTGAAAATCTTTCATATTAGAATTTCTGCATCTTCTGCCATAGCTTCATTGTTATTTTCTAAAGATTCCATTATTTTTTCTAATTCTTCGACTTCTTTTTTCAGATTGTTATAAGATAATACTAAAGTTTTGAAAGCTCTTTGGTTTATTTCAGAAAACTTTAAATATTTCAAATGATTTTCTCTTTCAAAGAGTTCTTGTTTCTTATCTTGATAAGACACGTATATTTCTTCTTTATTTATCGTCATAATTTATTATTTAAAGTTTCATTCAACTTTTCAATTCTTTTTGTTAATTCCTTTATTTCAGAATCTTTTTCTTCAATTTTTAAATGAGATAGACTTAGAGGGCTGTTAATTTTAGATTCTCTTATTCTAAAACTAGATGATGAAAATGAATTTCTAGACGGTTGTTTTAATAACAAAACTGGGCTTTCAATAGCCTTATTTCTTGGAATTTCTGTTTTTACAAACTTTTGAAATAGTTCATCAACATAAATTCTTTCTTTATCTTTGAAGTCTATACTATGATGACTATTTGTCAGCGCATAATTAATTGCATATGTGATAGAAAATGGTTCATCATTTTGTTCCATTAAATCTATCTTATGGAATTTATAAGCCAGACTTAAGGATCTGCCGAGATTTTCGGTTGATAGAGGAATAGCGTATCCAATATGAGCATTGAATTTAACATTTACATTTGCCAAGTTACCATGGATTATTCCAATTATTTGATCTCTAGGATTAGTGATTCTTTTATCACAGATTGCCAGACTTATTGGAGAATTAATTCCTTTCATGTATGTGGATTTAACTAAAACTTGAATGGTACTAATATGAATCCATCCAATTTTAGATCTTTTTTGTTGATCTTTAATTTTTCCAATTTGTTTATTTACATCTTGTTCATTTATCAGAGCTATTTCAAGTTCTCCATTTGCGGATTGTATTTTTATTGGAGTTTCAATCTGAATTTTTCCATAATATATTATATTTTTTCTATTAAAGATTTCTTTTAGAGGATTTTGTTTATTAAAATTATCGTTAGGTTTAAGATCTAATTCCGTTTTTAAAATAGCTTGTTTTTCATTATCAAGTAAAGCAGTTAGCTTATAGTAATCAGATTCTTCAGTTATTTCTATATCTTCTAAATAATTCATAACTTAAAAAGATTGGGATAAAGATGTACCTTTCTGGAGAATAAACTTCTTTATTTATTGCTATTTTACAATATGTGTTTTGTTCTCCAGAGGGGAGATTTTACAAATTAATTCCAGAGGGGAATATCTTAGAATTATTTTTCTAATGGATCAGACTCCAGAATCGCCTCAGCTACTTCCTCTTCGCCCTCCTGGCCTGTGAGTACTCTAAGCTTCCTGCTTTCTGATTTCTGATTTCTGATTTCTGATTATCTATCAAATGACTTAGCACTCTATTTATAATGGTTGGGTTTGATGGACAAATCCCATCCTTACCCTTCTTATGACGTCATTGCTTACGTCATTGAGCAATAATTCGCACCAACTACATTATTGGTGCCTTGTGACGAAAGCTCTTACATCATTCAACAATAATGTTGATGGATGACTCAGATGTCTCATCCTCTTCTTTTCCCACGTGGGTGGGGTCTTCAGCATTGTTGCTTTCTTCAGACATTTCTGAGGCGCACAGCTGGCACCTATGGTCTTCTTTGTCTTTTAGTAAATGGCATAGATTCCTCCTTATCCCGTCAGGAAGTTTTTCCAGTAATCCAGAAAAGTTGTAAAATGCTGATTCAAAATCCACTAGAAGTCTCATCTCTCTTGATTCAATTTGGTTTTTCTTACTAGAAACAATTAGAGTGTTTCTGCTTTTGTAGTTTATTCTTGTTCTGGATTCTTTGTTTATTTTTTGGGCTCTCTCGAAGACTCTTGCCAATGTACTGGCCAATCTTCCTTCGTCGCTATAAATTGATAGATCTTGAACTTGTTCTATTGGTTGAAAATCTCCTGGGAAGACTGACATGAAAATTACTTGAAATGCTGGGATCAAACATTCTCCTTCTTCATTGAAGATTGGCTGACTACTTGTAAATTTTAGAGATATATCCCTTGGTTCTCTTGCATCAATCATATTTTTGAATTTTTTCACTGCATCTATAAAACCTGCAGGAAATTCTTTAATGATATTTAAATTGTCAAAAATTAGGATTGTATCAATTAATCCGTATTGGAAAAACTGATATGTATCAGAGGGTGAAGCCTCTGGGAAGATTACCAGCTTTGTTAGCTGTTCTTTGTTAATGGGATAATATCCCAATATTGCTCTTTTGTCTAGAGTCCAATTTAGAACCAGATTTAAGGTTTCTCTACAGTTTGATCTGCAGACCCTTTTCTTGTCATTTATTTCGGCCCTTGTGGGAATATTTTTCATTAGTCCAGTCCTTTGGGCTTGGGCTGTTCTTTGGATTTGTACTGGAGCTTTTTCTGCTCTTTTTAGAATTTGCTCTGGATGGAGCACTTCATATTCTCTGAGGGATTCTTTTGCGTCTTCTATTGTCAAGAAACCTCCTTTATGAATAGTTTTGGGCTGATGGGTGAATGGTGCTGCTTTAGCCCAATCGTCGTAGACTCCTTTCATTGGGCCATTATAGATGACATAATATTTTTTTTCCTGAGTTGATTTTTTAATTATTTCTGCCAAAGTTTTATTTTCAGAAATTTTTTCAATTTTGGTTGGTCCACCACGCTTAGCTGGCTGAACTCTGATGGTGTTGCCAATATTGGTATTGAAGCAGGTAATGTTGCCTGCTGGGTTACTCTCATGGCTTCCATGGCCTTCTTGATGGATTGAATTTGAGCTCTTAGCTGATGACAGTGATTGCACCTTTCAAGCTCTTGTTCAAGCTTCTGGATTTCTTGATTCATTGTGTTGACAATGAACTCCATTCTCTTGTCAATGTATCTGCAATAATATTTTTATTTCCTTTAATGTACTCGATTTTTATCGGATATTGTAATAGAAACATTTGCCATCTTACCAGACGACCCTGATTATAGTCAGATTGTAAATTATATCTAATAAAACCTGTTAAATAACTTGAGTCTGTTCGTAATGTAAATTCCCTTGGAAGTAGATCAATCCTCCATTTCTTAATAGTTTTTATTGCTGCTAGAGTTTCTTTTTCATGGGTAGTATACCTCTATTCTGTTGGTGTAAATGTTCCAGAAATATATCTGCATAGTAATTCCTTTGAGGAATGTTTAGAATCTAGTGATTCTTTTTCTTTGTTCAAGCTTTTTTCAGCTTTTTTAGCTTTTAGACAGCCTGACCAGGTCTTGTCTGAAGCATCTGTTTCTACTATTAAATAGTCATCTTCTTCCGGAATATAAAGTTCTGGAAGATTTTTACAAAGTTCTTTAATTTTTTGAATCTGCAGGCTATCCTTTTCTTCCCATTTCCAACTCTTTTTTATACTTATTTTTGAAAATAAGTTTTTAGTATAATCTGTTATATTCTTTAAAAATCCTTGATCAGAAATATAATTTATGCATCCTAAAAATCTTTGTAATTGTTTTCTATCTTCCATTTTATCAGGAAATAAATCTACTTTTTCTAATACATTTGGTTGAAGTTTTAACTTCCCTTCAGTAGATAGAATTAATCCAAGAAATTCTATTTCTTGTTTTGCTATCTTAGCTTTCTTTTTACTGAGGACTAAACCTTTTTCCTTACATCTTTCTAAGACAATTAGTAATTTTTGAAGATGATCTTCTTTATCTTGTTTTGTAAAGATTAGTATATCATCAATGTAAACTAGAACAAAATCATTTAAATCTTTTAAATTTTCTTCCATAAATCTCTGATAAATACCTGGAGCTTGTTTTAGTCCAAATGGTAGGACATTCCATTCGTAGAGTAAAACTCCTGTTGATTCTTTTGTTGGACAAGTAAAGGCAGTTAATTTCTTTGTTTCTTCGTCTAAACGAAGTTGCCAATATCCTGATTTTGCATCGAGCGATGAAAACCAAGTTGCTCCTTTGATTTTTTCTAGAATGGAATCCTTTCTTGGGAGCTTATGAGCATCTCCTATGGTTGCTTCATTTATTTTTTTATAATTAATAACCATTCTTCGTTTTCCTCTTTTAATTTCGTTATTGTTTTCAACATAGAAGGCTGGGGCCGCATGAGGGCTTTTACTTAGTCTTATAATTCCTTTATCCAAAAGATCCTTACATTCGGATGAAAATTCTTCCTTATCTCGAGCTGAATAGGGGATTCTATTTGGAACATTTATTTCCCTTGTAGGAACTTTTAGCTTAATACTTATTAATTCTTTGTTTGTATTTTTAATATCTAAAGGATTTTCAGCACAAACTTCATTTAAAAGTTCTTCTATTTTAATTTCAAGGTCATTTTTTGGAGTTTTTATCTGAAAATATAGGTTCAAATAACATTCTTCTAGAATAGACAATATTTTGAATTTTAGAATTTCGTTTATAGTAGTAGTTGGGATTTTTATTAATTTTGCCCTTTGATTTAGAGAGGAATCATATGGGGCTTTTAGAACTATATATGTTAATTCTTGGATAAAAGGGTGATAAAGTTTAAGGAAATTATTTCCTATAATTAAATCTATTCCAGATTCTAATTTATATATAGCTGGAATGATGAATCTGTAATTTTGAATGAAGACTTCAATCATTTCTGCTTTAAAATTAATTTTGTGTATAGATTTATCGGCTATTCTAATTCTTAGTGGATTTTTTAATTTTTTCCAGTTAAGTTTTATATTTGAACTTGCAAAACATTTCGTTGCCCCTGTGTCTATGAAGGCATTAATAAATTTTTCTGTAATATTTACAGTAATAAATGTAGCGCTATTACTCAGTTCCTGAGTTTGTCTCTGAGTCTGTTTCTGAGACATATTCAAAAATATATTTTAGTTCATCATCAGATTCTTCTAAAGGTTCCATAAAACAAGTTTTTGCGACTTCTAGTTGTTTAGTTAGGTCTTTTTTATCCTTCTTTTTTGGACATTCATTTGCATAATGTCCTTCTTCTTGACAATACCAACATTTACAATTTTCTTTTTTATTTGGGCAATAGTTCTTTTGTTTTTTATTGATACTTCTTTCCCTAAAATATCTCTTTTTTCTCCAATTTGGATAATATTTTCTTTTTTTAAAATGATATTTTCTTTTTCTTTGGATATTTTTATAAGGATGGTATTTCCGAATATTTTTATTAGAACCATATTTTTGAGGAATTTCTTCGTTATCTTGACAACAAATTCTAATTATATTATTAAATCTTTTCTGAGTAGCTTCCTGCATACAGCGTTCTTTTATTTCCTCTCTTATTGCAGATGTTGCTCCACCGAAATTATTTTCAATTGTTTTATTATTTATTTCTCTTATAAATCTTCCCATAATAATTTCATTAGCAGGATATGGAAGTTTTGTGATATACATGTTAAGATAATGATTTTTATCTTCTTCTTTTAATTTATAATAATATATTCTATATTCACAAATATAGGATTCTATATAGCATAGATCGAATATTTGAATATTGGCCAAGTAATTTTTTGCTTCTAAATACTCTTTTTCAGAAATTTCGGTTCTATAATTTATGACATTTTTTCCAAAAATTCTTTGTATAGAACCCTCATTATGTGTGCTATTCTATCATAAGCTGTTGTTTTTTCAGCTAATTCTTCTATTATTTTATTATCTATTGATAACATATAATTTCTTATGGTTCCTTTAGTGTGGAAACCTATGAAGTTCCAAATATCCATTTCAGATAATTCATTTAATTTTGGGTTTGTATAAGCTTCTAACAGAAAAGAGTTCATCCAATCTTCGAAAATTTCTTTTTCGTTCTTTTTGCAATCTAGGTCAAGCATTTTTTCTCCTTCTAGCTCTTGAATTTTAGGAATGTATTTTGATGGTATTTTAGTATATTTCGAATTTTTGCTTATAAAACCTTTTTTGAAAGCATAATTTTCAAAACCTGTTTCCCATTTAAATTGGGTTTGATTATTATTCCCAGATGTTCCAGCTTCATCCTTTACTTGTACTGGATGTACTGGTTCTTCATCACTAGAATAGTCTAAAACATATTCTTCTCTTTCAGAAAAAACTGGTTCTTCTTTAATCTGAAAACCTTGTTCCATAAGATTATCTTCTTGAGCCATTTTTAATTGTTTAAAAAGCATTGTAACTTCTTCTAATTTTTCATCAATATTCATAATTTTAGAGGTGGTCTAATCTTTAAATTTGTTGTATCGATTTTATTTTGGACTTCTTCTTTTTTAGGAATTTCTTTTTGGAAATGTTTATCAAGTATTTGTTCAATTTTATTTATCATATTAGGTTCTTCCTTTTCTTTATTTTTCTGAAATTTTAGAGAAACTAATATTTCTTCAAGCATATCTATTATAGAATTTAATTGTGGATTAAAAGTATGATGAAGGTGGGGATAATTATCTCCCTGATAACATTTTTTAGAAACTCCATGTGAAATATAAGTTTTTTCGGGCTTTTGAAGTCCTTCAATAAAACTTATAGTAAAATAAAGATTTTGAGAAAAATCATTTTGTATTGATTTTAAAAATTCGGTGTCATTACAATTGACATTAGTTAAAATCATTAGTTTTTGATCTATTAATTTTGATAGATTAATTATTTCTTCTCTTAAATCTTCTAATTTACTAGTTTTTTCCATAAGGTGACGCTTTTCTTTGAAAAGGGCAACGGTTTTAAATTAAAAGTGTGGTTTTAGAATGAGTGGTTCAGATTTTACCACATATCACATCTTTAAAACAACATCTTTACCATATATTTCACCTTCTTCACTTAGATCTACCCCTTTCGCAACCCTTTCTCTCTTACAGCTAGAAACCCTCTTTTTTTTTTTTTATTATCCACGGTACCCTACGTTATATCCTAATCCGATAAGCCAATGACTAATCCATCGCAGATCCAAATTTTATTTAAGAGTTTGCTGCAGGTTAATGAGTTACTGCATGCACAAGGCGAATTTCAAATTCTCGATATTTGTTTAAATGAACACCACTCGATCAATCCAAGTTGGTTTTTATTGTTTATAGAAGCCAAAAAATCCACACTTTCCACTTCGTTCATTTATTGTTTACAAGCCAAGCTGGCTTTATACTTCATTTAGAGGAAACACGCGTAATTACTAAATGGGTCGTAGATTTCATCATTTTTTCTTCAAATTGTGGGGTAGAATATAATAGTAAATTTTTTTTGCTCTGGATGATTAATTGGAGGCGCTTTTTTAGGCAGCTTCCTAAGTTGTTATCTTTCATTTTCTTAGTCCATTTTTCTCTTCTGTTTCGCCACTCGATGCGCACAGAATTAATTAACAAAAATATTTAATAATAAAAATTATCAAAATTTATTATTTTTAGCTTTATTTAATATATTTTATAATAAATAAATATTAAATAAGATAAATTTAAATTATTTGAGTTAATTATTTTTTATTTATCTAGTATTGTTAATTAATTAAATATTTTTTCTATTGGCTGACGAATCAATTAAATATATACATATAAAAGAAATACTCTAGTATCGGTGAATATAATAAAACGAAAAAATTCCAGTTAGGCATAGGGTTTAGTAATAGTTTTATGTTTTTTGCTATTAATTAATTATATTTTAATTTAAAAATATAGAACAAAAATATAGAGATAAATAGGTAAAGACAAATATTTTGTCTTTAATTTCAGAAATAAAAAAATGTATACATAGTTATTTTTGGATAATTTTAATTTATGTTTTTGTTTTTTGTTTCAATAATTAAATGGATTTTTGTATTTATTATCTTTATATATTCTTTTCTAAAAAACAATACAAATACGGTCTAAAGATACTTATTAAATATATTTGTTAAGTTTACTAGTGATGAAAAGTTTTATTTTTTTAATATATTCTTGAGTTTATGTTTAAGATACTTATTAAAGTTATCCTAGTAGAAAATTATATACATATCTTTTAATAAATGTATTTTAAAAACTTAACTTTAATGTTTCTTAATAAAAGTTATACTATATTAAATATCTTAACCGACACCCTTAACAAATTTTATAATTTTTTCACGTGACAAATACTATAAAACTTTACTAAAATTTTTATTCCTTTTACAAAAGTAGTATTTTCCATTTAGTACCTTAATAAGTTTTCTATACTCTCAAGACACTCCTTAAGTTTATTACTTTAGTATTTTCTAATACTAGATTTAAGTTTAATTTTATTTTGAGTCGCATTAAATAATATATTAGTATTTATAGAATCATAAATCACAAATAATTATTTAAAATTAAAAAAAATTTCATTAAAATTTTATATGAATAATTTTATTAAGATAATTATACAAATAATAAAATTTTATTAATTTTTTATTAAAATAATATTATCTCTTTAAAATAAAAAAATAATTTTAATAATTTTAAATTAATTTATTTTTTAAAAATATGAAAAATTAATACTTTAAAAATATTCTACTTAATATTAAAAAATATTAATAATAAACTATTAAAATTTATTATTTTTAATTTTGTATAATATATCTTATAATAAATAAATACTAAATAAAATAAATTTAAATTAATTATTTTTTTATCTCTCTAATATTACGGTATTAAACTAAACCCGTCAAACAGTAATTAATATCTAAAGGCGCGTCCTATTTAATATTTATTTATTTATTTATTTATTATAACTCTTACTCTATCTATTTCATTTGTTTATTTATTTTGCCAAAATATATTATTATTTGGACTGAGAGCTAAGAGTTATGAATCGCGATCGGATCAGTACAAAACGTGCTTCTTCTTTTCAGTCTATCGTTTTTGTTTCGTAAGCACTGTTTTGTTTTAGTAATCATCCACTAACACACTCAGTGTTAGAATCAGAATTTACATACAAAACAGAAACGAAAGAGATTGAAGCTTGTCGTTTTGATTCGTTTGGGAGCAACCTACAACCCCATCACAATTTCATTCACTATTTTACTTTTTTTTTCTCCCTTTCTTCTTCTCTTCTTCCTTTTCTTCCTCAACGAGGATTAGGTACTTGTTGCTGGTTCAAAAGCTCTTTTTTTTTTTTGGGGGTTTTGTGCTTTGGTGCTTGGTTTCAGTGAGTTTGATCTGGGGTTGTTTCCAGCTGCAGCATTGATATAACTGGGTTTCTTTTACTTTTTTATGTTTTTTCCACTCTGAATTTCAATTGGGATACGTCAAAATCTCATTTTTGGTACCGAAAATGAGGTAGCCCTTTTATAATGGCACTTTCTGCATTTAGTGAAGGTGAATTATTATTTATTATTACTATTGTTATTTTGCTTTTTTGAAAATAAAGGATATATACTCTTTCGGGAAATTACTTTCCATTGTTCAGATTGGCTTCTGGGTTTTAGATTAGGAACCACAATGAAGGTTGCTTTTCCAAAATAGATTTTTTTTTTTTGGAACAAAAATGAGCTTGTGGTTTTATGAGTAATGGTTATGGAACTAGCTGCAGTGAGTTATGTTAGTTACTCACCAACCTATCTGCTTTTACTACCAACTTTATTTTTTTTCCCCAACTTTATTATTCTTTCTAAGTTCAGACTTGTAATTATCACCCAGATTTTAACCTTTTTTTTTGGGTTCTGATTTTTATTTATATAATATTTTGTTAGTACATATACATTTCAATGTTTGGTCCGTGATGGATCTGGTAGCGGTGAATTAATTAATTAATTAATGGCTAACCTTGTCGCCACTCCAATGCTCTTTTGATTCTCTGAAAATGAAGTTTGTTTTGTTTGCTCACTGAATTTGTTCACTCCAACTTGTTTATAGTTACTTGCTTTGTGCTAACACCATCAACATCAAGCTGACAAGGTACCTATTTTCTTTTCCTTTTCTTTTTATGTTAGGTTTGTATATGCTCAACTGGATGTGGATTCTCCC
Organism: Arachis stenosperma; assembly: GCF_014773155.1. Classification (NCBI taxonomy): domain Eukaryota; kingdom Viridiplantae; phylum Streptophyta; class Magnoliopsida; order Fabales; family Fabaceae; genus Arachis; species Arachis stenosperma. Next base: position 15,920,382 of record NC_080384.1, on the reverse strand, counting down.
AATGATTTTGTGTACACAAATCAAAATGATGTTAGAATAGCACCTCTGTGTTGGATTCTGGGCTGTGTTCATAAGGCATTTGCAGTTAACCATCAATTTCTTGTTCAGAGAGAATGTCCAGGCCTCTGTATAGAGGTGTATCAGGGGTTCGGACACCTGAACACAATCATGATTCTTGGGAGTCTCATAACAAAGATAAATTAGATAAGGAAGATTTGGATAAAAAGGGTTCCTCAAATCACAGCTCTTTACCTCTGAAGTCTCCCTTAAAGTTGCTATTTTCAGATAATTCTCATTCTAAATTCGGCACCAATGAGAATGGTTACTCATCCGATCCACTCATTGGAACTGCGAGAAGCCGGCATAAATTGGTTCTGCATTTGTTGAAGTGTAGTTTAGTATTTCTAGTTATTCTTGCACTTGCTGGTTCGTTTTTGTGGACGGTGTCTATTTCGACCACATCAAGAGGTCAAATTTACCATGGTTATAGAAGACTCCAAGAGAAACTTGTGTCAGACCTGTTGGATATTGGGGAACTATCTAGTGCTCCCTCAAAGATGAAAGAGTTGGAATTTTGCTCGCCGGAGCTTGAAAACTATGTTCCTTGCTATAATATTAGTGATAATATGGGTTTGGGTAATTCTGATGGTGATCAGCTTGATCGGCAATGTGGCCCGGAGCTCAGGCAAAATTGTTTGATTCTCTCACCAACAAATTACAAAATTCCTCTTCGGTGGCCTACCGGAAGGGATGTTATATGGGTTGCTAATGTTAAGATCACTGCACAGGAGGTTCTTTCTTCTGGAAGCTTGACCAAGAGGTAAGCGAAATACATCTCTCCTTGAAGCTGTTATACTTTCAGCTATCATTTGATGTTAAAAATTATGTATTTTCTTTGGTTACAGGATGATGATGCTCGATGAAGAGCAAATTTCCTTTCGTTCAGCATCTCTTATGTTTGATGGTGTTGAAGATTACTCACATCAAATTGCAGAGATGATTGGACTCAGAAATGAATCTAACTTCATTCAAGCTGGGGTAAATAATTATTTTTTATCTATTGAAAATGGCGTAATTGAGTATGCCTATCCTTATATTTTGCAGTGGCTGTCATCTATTGTTTCACTTAGTTGGTACATGTTAAATATTGAAAATATAACTATGGTAGGTTGTTAAGTGTCTTGGGGGTATGTTCTCGAAAAAATCATCTGCATGCCTGATAACTATAGATACGATACTATGGGCTGTTCTAAGCATGTACCTTATTCTATAATAGATTTTTCTTAAGTGCCATTGAATCACACTCGATTATTGAACATATTGTAGGATTGTACCTTGCATTTGGACAAATTTGTGATCGAATTTTCTGATTAATTATGGTTGTAGTAAATAAAAACTAGCTCTCAATGTTTGACAAAGATATCCCTTTCCTAATAACATTCTGTAATTTACAGGTTAGAACCATTCTGGACATTGGCTGTGGCTATGGTAGTTTTGGAGCACACCTCTTTCAAAGTCAGCTCTTAACAATGTGCGTGGCTGACTATGAGCCTTCAGGCAGTCAAGTTCAACTCACACTTGAGAGAGGCCTGCCTGCTATGATTGCTTCTATCACTTCAAAACAATTGCCATTTCCATCTCTTTCGTTTGATATGTTGCATTGTGCTAGATGTGGCATTGATTGGGACCAAAAAGGTATTTTTTGAAAACCAACATTATGCTATGTTTTGTAAATTATGTTTTAAGCATTTGTTTGAATGAAGCTTTTATTTTCCGGATTTGTAAGCCCTTCTAAATTAAGATGTTAGATTACAGATATCATTGGCAGTACAGTAAAAATGACAAAACAAGAAATAAAACCCATTATTACAATAACTATCATCCTGTCTCTTAAAACTTTGGCTTTGTATTTTCATATGCTCTCAGGCATTGAACTTTTAAGTTGGTGTAACTTTTCTTTTGAAATGCAAAATTAAGAAACACTATATGCTTTAAGGAAGAAAGAATATACACAGGGAGTTACCCAAAGTTAAATATATTCATCTTTTTCCATCTTTGACCACCCTAGTTCAATCAGCTTATTAAGTATGTTGCTGCCAATGTGAAACTAAACATAGTTTAAGCATCTGGTCATATGTAGAGACATCTTATTATGTTTATTTCCATAATCGGTGATTATCCAACAAAATGAAGTTATCATCTCATATTCTTCCTCCCCCATAATTGTGGATTTCATTCATCAAGCCTCCTTTATTTGCTTTTACTATCCCCCTTTTTTAACGTGTAGAATCTGGATTCTTTTACTTTTTCTGAGCTTCAAACTGTAGTTTGAGTTTTTCTAGTTCACTAATTTTGTGGCACTTTAAGGTCAATGAATTATTGGATTCTGATGGGTCTTATGAATGTTCATATTGCATTTAGATGGCCTTCTCTTGATTGAAGCTGATAGACTGTTAAAACCGGATGGTTACTTTGTCTGGACATCACCGCTTGTAAACGCCCGAAACAAAGATAATCAAGAAAGGTGGAAGGTTATACATGATTTTACCGAAAATCTTTGCTGGGAAATGCTTTCACAGCAAGATGAAACTGTTGTATGGAAGAAAACCAGTAAAAGAAATTGCTACAGCTCAAGGTAATGCTGCTGTGCCATGCATATATGCATAAGTATTTTACTTTTTAATTTACTTCATAAAAGATTAACAAGTATTCCTGATTCCTAGCATTCCCAATTTGTTCATATTTTCAGAAAGAATGGTTCTCCCCCTCCTTTATGTGGTAGAGGTTATGATGTGGAATCTCCATATTATCGGGACCTGAAAAACTGCATAGCAGGAACACACAGCAGCCGATGGATTTCTATTGATAAGAGGGCAACCTGGCCTTCTCGGGATAACTTGAACAAAGAAGAGCTTGCAATCCATGGTTAATGTTACATTCCTGAACATTTGTGTATAGTGGCATAGCACTCTTAATTATCACAATGTACTGAATGAAATTTCTCACTAGGTTATCTTACTATTGCCCCTATTCACTTGTGTTCAGGTTTGCAATCCGATGAAATTATGGAGGACAATGAAAGCTGGAGAACAACAGTCCAGAACTATTGGTCTCTTTTGTCTCCATTAATATTTTCTGATCATCCTAAGAGGCCTGGGGAAGAGGACCCTCCACCACCTTACAACATGCTAAGAAACATTCTAGACATGAATGCCCATTTTGGTGGTTTTAATTCTGCATTGCTGCGTGCTGGGAAATCTGTGTGGGTCATGAATGTCATACCAATATCTGGGCCAAACTATCTCCCGTTGATTCACGATAGGGGTTATGTTGGTGTCTTGCATGATTGGTATTTTTCTCTGCTTTTTCCTTCTGTTTTTTAATGTCAATGTATTTTCTGATTTTTCTGTGAAAAAAGCATTGATGCTTTGATATACATGCCTATTCAATTTCCCCTTTTTCTTTTTGTGGTCACCATAACATTCACACTAAGGTTAAAGTATTCTTAAAGACTTACATAATTGAGATCGACGACATTGGTTAAAAAAATATATGTTAATAAAGGTGTAAAAGCTTAATAGTTAATGGTGCTGTGCAAGTCAAGAATTCTTGGGGGATATAGGCATAAGCATATAGAAGTTGTTATATTCAGAAATTCTACTTAATTATTATTGGTGGTAGGCTGGGTGCAAGGATATATTAAATTATCAACTACTATTATGATTTTGTGAATAAGTGTTACTGTTTTCTTACATGTATGATCTTTTGTGGCTCCTAGGTGTGAGGCTTTTCCAACGTACCCTAGAACCTACGATTTGGTGCATGCAGACGGACTTCTATCCCTCGAGACTTCTCAGCAGCGCAGATGCACTATGCTTGATATGTTTATTGAAATTGACAGGATACTTCGCCCTGAGGTATGTAAGCTTAACTCTATGGTCTTAACTCCTTCTTAATGGTCCTTTTCCTTCACTTCATTAAGTTATTTATTTATTTTCTATTCAAATTATTTGGTGTTGAGGTATAAATATATAGAACAAGGAGTCATGACTACCATAAAATGAGAGGAATCCACCAATGTCATCCCTAATAAAAGTAGTACAGGGGACAAAAGAGTTCTAAGGGATTTGAAAATTACAAATTCATATTTTACTAGACAACTTTGTCCATCACCATTCCTTTACCTGTATTTTTTTGTATAGAAAGACTTATTTGTTACCCTTTTTGAATGGTGAAGGACAAATTTCTTGTTTTAAAAAACTTGATCAAGCCTTTTGATATGGCATTGACAATGGTCCATGCATGCAGGGATGGGTTATAATTCGCGACACAATTCCTATAGTAGATTCGGCGAGAGCTCTAATAGCGCGGTTGAAGTGGGATGCACGAGTTGTAGAAATCGAAAGCGACAGCCATCAAAGACTCCTGATCTGCCAGAAACCGTTCTTTAAGAGACGAGCAAATTGATTCATTGAAGAGATGGAAAAACCAGACCCATAATATTCATATAAATTCATTTTCATAATGTTCATTTATATTCATAATGCTCCGCCATACATACAGAAGTGGGGATTGAAAAATTTTGGACAGAAAGAAGCCGGAAAAGACGGTAGAAGACGGAAAATACAGTGGATTCTTGTCAGTGATACTGATACAACCACAACTCCTGTGTAGCCGCAAGGTGTATGCATAGGGCCATGTAATTACCAAAAAGAGGAGCAAGAGCAGATGAGGCAGTATACTTGGTAGATTTTAATTTTTCATTCCATGTCTTATCACAGTTACATAGACACATGAATGTTGTTCATTAAGATTGGGAAAGTTAATTCATAGAATAAGTTTATTTTGTCTGCTTTGGTGTATAAAAGTGCTCAGTGGTTAATTCTCTGTTATTACTATTATAGAATTATTATTTTCCTACTCTCATTCTATAGGTTCTTTCTTCTTCTTCTTCTTGTAATGATAAAATCATATTCTCCATTAGTCCAAGATTTACCCCAACTCCTGGTTGGTTTGTCAGCAATGGTAGATTGGATTAAACAGAAACAAGTTACATGTGAATGAAGAGAGGCACATCCGTGATATTTGACAGGAAAGTAAATTAAAGAAATTAAGCCTTAAAAGAGGTGGTCTAAAATGAAAATCTGCAAATGGTAAACGGATTACAGGTATATATATATATATTGCCCATAATATCCCCCAACACAACAGGTCAAATGACTAATTCGCTGCGGATCTGAGATCTATTTAAGGGTTAGTGAGCTGACCACTCGACCAACCCAAGTTGGTTTGGATTACATGTATATTAGTCTAGTAAGAATCATAGGTCAGTTATCAAGGAAATTGCATGTGATTTTCATAGATTTGATATAGATGGTATGTTTATAACCAGATCAATTGGTAAAGCTTGTTCAAGCATATACTGATTCGGTGTTCTTACATAATTAGTCTTTTGTGATTTTGGTCTTTTTTTTTCTTTTATCTTCTTTCAGTTGCTGGAAAACTTATATATATGAGTCTGGCAACATTTCATTGTGTTCATGATTTATAGATTGTAATATAAAAAGTAGATTCAACCCATTTTTTAAAATTAGTCAAGTGTTTCATTATTTACTAATTAAAAATAAGAGGATTATTAAAAGACTAAAATTTTCATTTTTAAATTTCATCAAGTATTAAAAAGATTTTCTTAAGAGAGATGTCATTATTTATAACTCGAACACTGTAGAGAGACTTCATCATATTTCTAGTCACACTTTTATTCCCCCGGTACATAGTTAATGGAGCTAATCAGCTAATTCTAAAACTTTTGAAACTTATGTGAATGTTATATGATGAATTAAAATTATAGTGTCTTGATTTCCAATTCCGACCTTAGCTCAGTTGGTAGAGCGGAGGACTGTAGTGGGAATTATAACTTCAGCCATCCTTAGGTCGCTGGTTCGAATCCGGCAGGTCGGATATTTTTCCCCCTCCTTTTTTTCCAATTCGAAATTCCACTTTTTACCCTTGCACTACTACCCTCATAAATCATAACCGCAAGATTCTTCTATAAACCGAACCGACAATCAAATTGTTTTAGTTATTAGTTTATTGACAAAAACTTGCTGCAGATTAGTAATTTACAAAATGGTATATTTTATATCCTTTGATTATATATATATATATAAAGAAAAAGAAATATTAACAAAGGAAAAGAAGTCTCAACTTCAGTAGCAACACAAATATTAACAAAGGAAAAAGAAAAAAAAGAACAACTCATGAATAAAGAAAAAGTAAAGAAAAGAGCATTACTAGCTTACTGCATGTATAACTATTGTTGTAACCCTAGTGGCAGTGCATCTCTTGATTCTCTCTTCCCATGAAAATAGAACAACAGCCGAAGCAGGCCAACAACATCAACGTGACTCCCTCAAAGCCTTAACCTATCTTCTGCTCCAGCAGCAACTTGACTCCCTCGCTCCCTCGCCTTTTGTTTTTACTTGCTCTATCTCTTCTCTTCATCACGCTCAATGTTGTTGTCCTACCTCCTTCCTCTTGCATTTGATTATCAGATCTGTTTCTCAGTGTTTTTTTCTTCTCTGCCATAAACGACTTTTGGGTACCATCTTTTTCCCTTTTTTGGCCATAAATGACGCCGTTTGATCAAAACCTTCCGGATTCCGGTTCGGTCACTGATTTCCGGATTGTTTTACATTTTTTTGGCGGTTTGAACATTAGACGATTTTGTTTATAAACCGAATCGGACTAGACATCGGTTTCCGGTTAAACCGGTTCGACGGTACGGTCCGGTACGATTTTCAGAACATTGCCTGATAACCGTCCATTCATCATCAACCGTGAGAGCTTCAATGGCTTCGCGCTTTTTCTTCCTCCTCCGTACCAACGCCATCAATAAACCCTCCAAAGCCCTAATCCCAATCCTTCAAAACCCTATTTTCTCCATTTTCAGTTCGCAATTGTCCACCTCCTTCCTCGTCACCAAAACCCCAAAGAAGCTCCGAAAGAAGCGCAAGAAAAAGGACAGTCCAAGAACCAAGCTCGTTCAGACCCAACCCAACCTCATTCCTCACCTTGAGCGCATTGTCGAACGCGACGCGCTCTTCAGATTCATCAACAAAACCAAGCAATTCCTCTCCGCGCAACCGGAGCACGTGCTACGCCTCGACGACGCCGGGAAACTCCATCGCGAGCTAGGGTTCCCTCGCGGCCGCAATGTTACGCGCTTCATACTCCGCCACCCGCTCCTCCTCCAGACCTACCGCCACACCGACGGCAAGATGTGGTTAGGGTTCACTGATCTCATGGAAAACCTTCTCATGGAGGAGCAGGCAATCATGGATTCCATGGAGCAAGACCGCGTTGCAAAGGTACGAAAATTGCTCATGATGACGTCACAAAAGCGTGTTCCTTTAAGCAAAATTCACCACTGTAGAACCTTGTTCGGCATACCTGACGATTTCAGGGATCGGGTGAAGAAATACCCGAATTACTTTCGGGTCGTGGATGGTGGTGGCGGAAAGAGGGTCCTTGAGTTGGTTAATTGGGATCCTCTGTTAGCGGTGAGTGCAATTGAGAGGGAATTCGTGGTTGATGAGGATGGTGCTAAGAGGAAGTTTAGGTTTCCGGTGAAGTATGGTAGGGATTTGGGTTTGGAATTGGAGGATACTAGGAAGCTGAACTTGTTGAACACTTTGCCTTTGGTTTCGCCTTATTCGGATGGGTCGAAGTTGGATGTGTGGACCATTGAAGCGGAGAAGTTTAGGGTTGGTGTGGTTCATGAATTTTTGAGCTTGACATTGGAGAAGAAGGCATCAATTCACCACCTTGTGGAGTTCAAGGAAGAGTTTTGTTTGACAAAGCATACTTACCATATGCTGTTGAAGCAGCCAAGGGCATTTTATTTGGCGGGGACTGAGATGAACTGGGTTGTGTTCCTGAAGGATGCTTATGATGAGAGTGGTAATTTGGTTGATAAGGATCCACAGGTGATGTTCAATGAGAAGTTGTTTAAGTACGCTCAGATGCAAGAAATGGAAACTGGTTCTGAGGCTGAGATAGAAATGCAATGATTTACTTGAGTTTTCTGAATGGCGAGTCCGTGTTGGGTTTATTATTGTATTTGCCGGGATTGGAAATGAACCTGAAAAATGAGCTTGCGGATTTATGAGTGAATGTTTATGGAACTAGTTGCAACTGGCAGGTGATTTAACTATAAATTGTAATTTTGTATAACAGCATCGCATTGGAACTTCAATAAATATAAATTGGTTCGGCAAAATGTGGGCATAAATGGTAGTCAAGTTCAACTCACGCTTGAGAAAGGATCTTCCTGCTTGGAAGTTGGAATGATGGGTGCTCTAAGATGAAAGCTCAAAGATTAGAATGAAATGGCTTTCTGATACTATAGATGAACACGATGTTTCCTTGGATAATTCATTCTGTTCTGGTGATTGGCTTGACATGTATTCACTAGTTCCCAGGATGAAAGAAGAGGTTGGGGAGAAATTAAAGTTGATAATGTCTTGTCTTAGATGGTTTGGCTTGCACACATGAACATTACATAGGTGGCAACCATTTTAGTTTGTCGACCACATCCTCTCATCTAACCACACTATAAGATTCTGTCTACTAACGTGTAATATAATATCATGGTTTCATTTGTTTCAAGACTTTCATAATTATTGGCATTACAAAGCTCTCCTCTGATTGGGGAGTAAATACTAATTTTCAAATATCCTTTCTAGTTTCCATCACCATATGCTTTATCTAAATTGTCTTTTCCAACACAGTTTTATGTGAATTTAGGCTCAGTTAAATATCCGACAAAATAATTATAACTGCTCCTGACTTTGCATAGCTGCTTTTTGCATCGAGTTTGATGTTAACCTTTAAATATATGCCACAAACATTGTGTTATATTCCATTTTTATCTACTAATCATGGACCAAGCTAGATAATGTCTCCTTTTAATTACTAATCACTTGCCTTGGTATTCAGTGTTCATATAACAGATGAAACCTGACCCTAGTGATGATGTTTAGTTGCACGTGAAACACAATGAAGAATGCATTATATCAAGGCTTCTAAATGGAGAGGCTGTTGATACCAAGTACAGTCTCATTTATGGTAGAAACTGAGAATCACACACTCATGATAACATGTTTAAGCAAACACAACCATTACAGGTTGAAGCAGGCCATTACAGAATACAAGCATTTGGAAATACTGATATCCACTTTATTGAGTCGTGAAAACTGAGACAGTGAGACTCGTGAGTTGCTCCTTCTAAAGGCAACTAATGCTTTCTTGTTCGGAGCTTTGGCATGCTCTTACTTTTCTGGACAACACTAGTACTGCTTCTATGCGCATTTGAGGAACTGGGACCTCCATGGTTGCCTCTCTTCGGTGATTTTCGGTTGTAGTTCCGGCTGCTGTCACCAAGTGCAGCTTTGGCAACACTGTCAGTGAGTACTTCTCGTGCCCTCTGAGGCTTGATGGCTTGCTTGTTCAGGTATCCAAGCTTCGGAAGAAGACTGCAAACTGATTTCCGCAACTGCTCGTCACTGATGTTGTTTTGAACTGGATTTCCAAGCAGATTCAAGGCCTGAAGTGAGTTGTAGTTAGCTACAAGTTCCCCTAATGCTTTTGTTGTTGTGATCTTGTTGAAGCTCAAATCCAGAACTGTTAGCTTCAGTAATCTGTGTAGTCCCTGAACATCACTTATCTTATTCCCAGCAAGATATAGCTCTTTGATAAGTGTGCAATTTGATAAACCTGACAAAGACACATTGCAGAGTTTTATTTTAGACAATACTTGACGAAGACTATGAAATCTGAGATGTGAAAAATCACCATTGAGCATCAACTTAATACAAAAACTAACCTTGTCCAATTCTTGAGATGCGATTGTAACTCAAGTCAAGTACTCGTAACCGGGTTAAATCTCTAAGCCCCTCAATGGTGCTGATCTTATTTCTTGACAAATTAAGTGTATGAATACCCTTTGGGAGAAGTCCAGGCACAATTTGAACTGCAAATAAATTGAAGAGAAGAGACAATCAGTGGAGCCAGTTATATAGTTATCAGTAAATGGTTTCATAGTAGAGGCTACTTTCTTCAATCTAAGTGTATACCTATGAAATTGTTGGACAAATTGACAGAGCGGAGGCTGGAGAAGTGTGAAATACCAGGAATCGCTTTTATACCAACACCAGATATATGAGCCACAGTTGAGGCTGGATTTAGGGATTGGACCAAACTATTGGCATGCAGAATCTCCTTTGAAAGATTTGCATCTGTATGGTGACTTAACTGAGATACGGTTCTTGACATTGATCTACCAGCATTAGGAGAAGGTGGGAACTCAATGTTTCCCACATTGTCATTATCAAAATTATCCTCTGGAGGCACCTGCTGAATTTCAAGATCATGCACCCACTCCTCCACTCTATTGAAGGATGATGATCCTCCTGAGAAGGCTACCCATTGATTCTGTGGCCAAAAACCGAAACTCTCCTCCTGGAATCTGCTCCTCCTTTGGTGATCAATGTTTTTATCACTATAGCTTTTGCGAAAGTATTCACCATTTGATGACCTTGGTGAGGGTGATTCCACATTTCTTGGTGATTGCTTGTGCTTCGGTTCAAGGGTGTCGGAAGAGTACCCGTATGGATTGTGCGTTGCAGCCACACCAGGATTCACCTGTGTTGATTTGCTTGGAATAGGTCTATGTATGTTCCTATGGCTCCAGAGGAACATCTTCCACCAGAGTCTCTTACTTCCAGAAGGAAGAACTTGGCTTGAGGAATGCCTTCTCAACATAACTCTATCAGCACTGCAGTGAGTCATCACAGACCTGGGGCTTTCAAGATTAGCAGCCACTTTACCTGCTGTAAGTTCCTGTAAATTCTCGAAAGATTGCGACTTTGAATCTGGGAATTGATGAATTGTATTACCAAGAACATCCCTTCTTTCCAGGTTTGAGCATGATCGAGTGAGCTTGGGAGAATCCCAGAAGTCTTCCCTCCCAATAATCCCAGGATCACTGACATGCCCACTTTGCACTAGTTCGCCGCTCTTTTCGCTGTATTTTGTCTCTTTATCCGTTGCTGGACTTCGATCAGACCTTACTTCCCTTGACACAGCAGCTTCATGAGCTTGGAGATCAATATCAGATAGATCCCTTTTGAGGGAATGCGAATCTTCACGCTCGTCTTCCCCTTCATAAGCTTCCTCAGTCTCAGTCTTTAGAGGACTCTCAAGATTCATGACCCTCATGTTGCACCTTGAATTCTTCGGGATATCACAAGGAACTACAACGTCTCCGGTGAGTGGCTTCACATCGCAAGCTGGTGAACCCGAGGACGTCTTAGCCTCTTCTACTTTAACAAGTAGAGTTTTAACGTGTCCTTTCTTTGAAGACCGTTCAGCACCCTGAAAATCAAGCAAAACAAAAAGACACAAGCAAGGTAAATTCACATGGTTTACAAGAACCTTAGCAAAAGCAAAACTAGACACACTATGCAACTAGTTCTTACCTTGTCTTTCTTCTTCTTCTTCCCAACCAAAACATCAACAACATCGACACACCTACACATGGCCATGTTAATTATTTAGATGAAGCTTCAAGCTTGTTAATATTGCTGTTATTTGATCTTGTTTTACGCTTCAAAATCCTTTGCACGTACACAAATTCTATTGCAGCTCACATCTCTGCCCTATTGAAAAGCTAAACAATGATAGAGAACGCTTAATTCTATGTAAGATCACATCGAAGAAGAAGGATTGTAGCAGTGATTAGCCATAATCAGTGGGGAGACGCAGGAGCAGAGACAGAAGTGTGTCGAAACAGAAACAAAACCAAGAACAAGAAAACCAAGGGCCAAGTCCTGCTACGATTGGCGACGATGATATAGCTGAAGAGTTGGCCAGAGTTGAATATGGTTCGCCCCTTCAAAACCAAAGCTCCAAGAATATTTGTCCCTGGAAATAGACACCTTACCCAGTTAAAGACCAAACACTTGGATAAATAAAATATATGCGAAACATTGGTTTAGAAAATTCCGCAACCCAGCATCGAATACCAAAAGGAAACAAAACTTGCGGTGAAGGAATAAATTCTCTTTTGGAATTTTATATTTTATATACATCTAGATATTTCTAAAAGCTTCACATAATTCACATACATTGCACGATCAAATAGGCTTTGAAATTCTCTTGCATAGTCATGAGGGAAGAAAATAAATAAATAAACAAGAAGAACGTCAGGCACAATGGTTATAAGTTATAAGAGTCAAAAGAGAAAGACAAGAAAGAACAAAACTATAAGCATGAAGAGGGGGACATTTTGGTAAAAAGAGCAAACCTGATGGAGCGTAATTTCGCCAGGTTTACAGAGTAAGTGAAACACACAGAAGTGGGGATTGATTCTGAATCCTCGAAGGAAGATTAAGATAATAATTGTGTCGTGGCTTTATGAGGAAGAACGTGAAACAGTCTTGGGGTAGGTTGAAGTTTTTGAGGTTGTGTGTTGGCGATGATGGTGGAATATAATTGGAGTGTGGTTAGTAGAAATTGTTGTGATTGTGAAAGAGACCATGAAAGACGTACGCGCAAGCAACACGACGTGTTCGGTTATGAGTTTAGTAGTTACTGGTTAGTAGCATGCTATTATGCTAATTGCTAATTGCTAATTGCTAAGTATTTGTATTTATATTACTATATTAGTGTAGCTGGTTGTGCCATGTGATGCTCTCTGAAGCTTGTGATTCAGGTGTGGCCCCTTCATGTTGCTCTGTCACTCAATAATTTAGCCAATCACAATCACGACTAGATGGTTTTCTTTTTTTGGTTTTTTTAGGGGAGGCGGGCTGTTGGTTTGGGGAGATCATTAAATTGTTTCTTATTATGAAAGACCTCATTTCTTTTTCTTCCTTTTTTTGGTTATCATAAAAGTTCTCTAAATCAAATATGTAATAATTAAAATTAGTAACCAAATTAATACCAAAAAAATTAATAATCAAATTAATTCTCAACAATTTTTAAATTGAATACTTTAGATTCTAATAAATTTTTATTTTTTATAAGTTTTTAATAATACTCTTACCAGACATTAATTATGTCATCGTTACGAAAAAGATTAATTTATCTTATAAAAATAAATTTTAAAACCTAATTGTTTTATAATAATTATTTTTAAGAATTTGTTTATCAAACACGCATACAAAAAATTTTATTGAAAGCAATAAAATAATTAATATGTCTAGCGAAAATAATTTTTAAAGATCTTTAATTAATAAAAATTTACTAAGATCAAAGTGTGATTCAAATATCATTTCTCTTTATTTAAAATCATCACTTAGATCATGTGAATTTGGACTATGGAAGTTGAAGCTCCTAAAATTTTTTTTTCACTTTCATGGTATTTCTAATATAGTAGGTACATGATTAGTTCGTTGCGAATTTGAGTTCTATTCTGAGACAATACTTGAAATCAAGGTGATATAGGCTTAGACGTAAGGTCCAGACTATTTTGAGTGTAAATTCTGACTTGTTTACTGGTGTGACAAATCGGTCCGACGTCTTCGTTAGAATGATGATGGGAGATACCTGCAAGGGATTTTGATATTTAAGTTAGTAAGAGTTTGAGACAGGTTTAAGTGAACTGAGATTGAGAAATACCTAAATTTGATGGAGTATTTATAGAAGGAGGTGATGATTTGGCCATCACTTTGAAGTTTCTCCACTAGCCATAATTGGTGGTTTCTTCCTTAGTATTTCGGAAGTTATCCTACATTAAGATAATGGTCAAACTGTTAACGAAATTTGAGGTAGTGGATGGCAAGCCCATACTTGCCATGCAAATTGAGTCAAACACGAGTCGTGATACTCGTGCCCCAAGTAGGTCAGGTGATTCAACCCATATAGTTTTGGGACAGATCTAATTGGATCTAGACAACCTTGAGGCCCATTGAGGGTGGGCCAGCCTTCTTGGGTTATGGCTTAGATTATTGGGCTATTATATGAACAATGATCATGCTCATGGCCAAGTTTAGTGAACTTGGGCCTCGAGCAAAGGATTTTGCCAGGCTATAGCTTGTAGCCTTCACTTTTCTGGAGAAGATGCATAGAATAGAATTCTTTTATGTTGAGGAGGTCGGTACTTTCGATATCATTCAAGAGAATGTAGTCGGTCAACTCGATGTGATTTTTAAACTATCACTTTGTCTTTCTATAACTATTCGCACGCCTTTTCATTTTTTTATAACTGTTCACTACAAATAAAACATGATAAAATTACCTTTTTTCCTTGCTTACATATATATTTGACTTTTTCTTTTCTCTTTCCAACTTCTTTTTCTTTGTTACGAAAAACTTCTCTTCTTCCTAATAAAGAAAAAGCTCTTATTCTTCATCACATTGTGCCAATCACACCATGTCATTTTCGTCTCAAAATATCTTCTTTCGTTACCTTCATTGGTGCTTCTGAAGTTTTCCAGGCGTACTCATTGTTTCTTTGCTATTTCTGTTTTAAGGTTGGTTGTTTCTTCTTTCTTTTCTTTTTCTGAACATTTATTTGTTCTTGGTTTTATGATTTTCTTACATGCTAATAATAGTTGCAAACTGTTACTTTGAAAGATTATTTTTTTGGTTTGTTTTCGATATCTGAGAGATGCTCTTGAGAGGGTTGTTTTCTAAGAAAATTTATTGTTGATAATTTGATTTTTGAGGAATGGTATTTTTGCTTGAATCTTGGTTATTATGTGCCTTGGATGTTTCTTACCTTTGAGTGCTGGTGTTATTACTTCTAATGAGAGTGCCACTAGTAATTTTGTGTTTCTTACTACTTTCTTGGCCTCTGCTATCATAAAAAAATAGTGAAGATTGTTTGATTCTTTTGATGGAGATAATACCGATTTGTTTTATGTTGTGACCGACTTCTTTTACTTCACACGTGTAGTTATTTTTCTTTTATAGGTATATTTATTTCTATGTCTCCTTCTGTAGTAAATATAATGCCTTATAAAATTTTTAAGGATTTAGACTGGGTAGATAGTACTGTGTTAGGAGTTGTTTCTGTGATAGATAGAAAAACTTTAGGAAAATTATGTTTCAGTTGCCCTTGATTTTGAGGAGAGAATTTGTTATTCTCAACTTAGCAAATCGGACCCATATTTTATTTTTATGTATGAGTGCATTTTTCTCAAACTTGGTGTAAAAATTCTATTTACTGACTTCGGGCAAGACATTTTTTTGACTTGCTGAGTTACTCCTACCCAATTTTACCCGAATTCTTAGGATTTTATGAAGATTTATCATCTTTTTAATCATACACTTGATCTCCCCGTTTTTCTTAGGATTTTTTTCTATTTCTTTCATTTGACAAAATATTTAAGCTCTAAAAATAAAAGTAAGCTTCTTTCCAAGCAATTTAGGATAGAATGGTGTTTTCTATTTTTGAAGAGTCTTTTCACGACTTCGAAAACTATTACTTTAAGATTCAGGCTAGAGAGGGTTATCGACCTTTTTACTTTAATGAGAAATTCAAGTATATATTTTGTTTGTATTGGGAGGAAGAATCAACAATTATAAAGTATAATTTTGAGGATCTTCACGAGGAGGAGCAAATGATCGCGACTCTCTTTCAAGAATTCTAGGGTTGAGCTCCTAATCTCAATATCGAGAAATTTCTTATAGCCAAGATGAGTTATTTCAAACTGAGTAGGTAGATGGATTTATTTCTTATAATAGATAATATAAGGCTGTATCTAAGTCTCTTGCTAATATATTTCTTCCTTCATAAAGGGGATGGTGAACAACTTAGACACATACAAGAAGTTCAAATTAGCCAAGAAGAATATAGATGCACGTCAAGCCAAGAAGCTTAAGGCAGTGAAATCGGAGGCAACTCGACTTTATCGTCAAATTCGAGTCCGATTTCTTCTTAGACGGCGACACTTCTTCCATCTCATCCTCAATCTCAACTGCAGATTTCTCCTCAAGTTCCTCATATCCCTAAATTCGTTGAGCCCTCAAAAGACTCAGAATCTGGGGCTTCTCGCAAACGCAAAACCCTTTACAATAGGTACGGCAGTGTGTTCAACCCTAGTTTTGACGCGATGGGTTTTAGCGAATATTACATCATGTCGAACAGTCAAATATCCTTGAATGATGCAAACCTGGAGAAGAAATTGGAGATTTTGGTGAAGGGAGGAATCTGAACTGCTAGGGTTTGTATTGCTATTATAAAAAAGCTTTGACAAACTCCCCTTGGCCCTCTCCAGGTCTAGGTGGAGGAGCTTCGTACTAAAGTCGTTGGGTTTGAAAAAGAAAAGACCAAGTAGGAGGCTGAGAAGAAAGTTGGCATGGACACAAGTAGGACATTGCTGAACATAATTGGTGGCATCTTTTTGTAAGTAGGCTAGTATAACCCAACTCGGATTATTTTTTTGGCTAATGGCCGAGCTCTGAGATGAATTCTGCAGATTCCTACATGGACTTCTTCCAATACTTCTTTAGCTTTGGATGTCAGGATGCACTTGAGCAGTGGTGTAAAAATTCTTGCATGGATTTCTTCTAATACTCCATTATCCATTGCAACATTGGACCCGCTTTGTCGTTTTTTTATAAGCTATTCTTCAAGGGTTGGTTGGTTCGAACTCTGACCATATGGGCTTGAAAGTAGGATTGCAACCTTCTGGATGTCAATACAAATGCGTAGACTACCTTTTCAATCTTCTAGTAATTGAGTTTAGCTCATTGTAGTGCTTTACTTATAAAGTATATAGGTTGTTGCTTTCATTTTTCTTATTGGACAAGAGCTGTTGCCACAGCCTTCATAGCTACTTCTAGGTAGCTTATAAGCTCGTCCCTGAGTTTTGGCTTTGTTAAACTTAGAGGTTGAGCTAGGTATTCTTTGAATTATTAGAATGTATTTTTGCACTCGTCGGTCCATTTGAAGTCGACGTTTTTTTTAACAGGGAGAACAAGAGCAAGGACTTGAGAGTTGTTCCTGCAATAAATCGGAAAAGACCCGTCAATCTCCCATTCAATTACTATACCTCTTTGAGACAATTCGGACTCGACATGTTTAAGATGGCAGAACATTTGTTCAAGTTAGCTTCTATCCCTCTTTGGGTGAGCATAAACCCTAGAAACTTTTTTGTTCCTATTGCAAACGCACATTTGGCAAGGTTGAACCTGATGTTATGCTTTCTGATCATACCAAATATCTTCTGTAGGTCGGGCACTAAAGTTGCCTCCTCCCTACTTTTAACAAGCATGTCGTCCACATATACTTCCATCAGGGACTTGAGATGTTCATGGAATACTTTGTTCATTAGTATTTGGTATGTAGTCCCTGTATTTTTTAATCCAAATAGCATTACTATATAGCAATAATTCACCTTTGAGATGATGAATGAGGTCTTTTTCTAGTCTGGACATGCATGGGTATTTAGTTGTACCCCAAGTAAGCATCCATGAATGATAAAAATCTGTATCCTGATGTTACATTTACCAGAGCGTCAATGTTAGGTAGAGATAGGGGTCTTTGGGACATGCTTTGTTTAGGTTGATGTAATCAACACACATACTTTATTTTCCGTTTTGTTTCTTGACCAAGAGTAAATTAGCCAACCAAAGCGGGTATTCCACTTCCCTAATGAACCCGGCTTCCAAGAGTGCATCCACTTGTTCTTCTATTACACGGGCTCTCTCCTCACTGAACTTTTTTTTTTTTTGTTGAATTGGCCTTGAGCCAGGATATATCAACAGCTTATGTGACATTAACTCGGGTGAGATGCCTAGCATGTCAGACGCTTTTCATGCAAACAAATATGAGTTCTCTTGCAAGAGTTGAATCAACTCCTGCTTGAGTTTTTGACGGAGTTCTAATCCTACACTTAAAGTCTGCTAAGATCTCTTTCCAATTTAAACTTCTTCTAACTTTCCTTCCAGATGAGGTCGAAGAGAATTCCGTTCCCTTGGACTACTGATTTTTAGCACAGAAATAAGTTCTCCTGCTTTTGTCCCTTTGAGGCTTAAACTTTTGTTGTAGCATCGTCTTCCAAGGGCTTGGTCTCTGTGAACTGTTGTAATTCCTTCCTTTGTTGGGAACTTCATGCATAAATATGGTGTAGAGACCATCGCTGCTAACCGCTTCAATGTACCTCTTTTAATGAGTGCAATATAAGCTGAAGGGATATGACTATTATGCAGTCGATCTTTATGGTGCTACTTCTTAGACTCTTTCCAAAGGTCATATATAAATTGATGAAACCGAGAGGGTGGATGGATGTTTTCCTAACCTAAACAAAGTATTCGGGTATGCCCTTAGATATTTTGCGTCTAGTCTGAGCTTGTCGAATGTCTCCTTGAAAAGAATATTGGTTGAGCTTTCTTGGTCAACTAAAGTTCTGTGCAAGTTAGTATTTGCTAAAATCGTCGTGATTACTACTGGGTTATCATGTCTGGTAACACATTTCGAGCATTCTCTTTTGTAAAGGTGATCTTGGGTAGATGAATGTCTTGTTTTTCGGCTCCCACCTGATATACCTCTTTTAGGTGCCTTTTTGGGAGATTTTTGAAATTCTCCCTGCGAATCCTCCTGCGATCATATGGATATGACACTCTGGAGTTCTCTTAGGTTCATTAGTCCCCTCTCTTTCTTTCCTCTTGTGGTCTTCTCTGGATGCCCTGTATTTCCTATCCGACTTGTCGATCTCCAGATATTTATCGAGCTTGCCTTCTCGTGCAAGCTTTTAAATAATATTTTTGAGGTCGTAGCAATCATTGGTGGGGTGGCCATAGATGACCTGTTTTCTCCTTTCTTGCTTTAGATAGGTTGTGGAAGTGGTAACTTTTCAACTTGACAAATACCTCTAAAAACTTCAACTAGGAATACTCTTAAGGGACTCTAGGAGTGATACCTCTTTGTTAGACCAATATAGTCTTCATTCTTTCTTTGTTCCTCCTTTTTGCTATTCTATCCGACTTCTTTGCTTTGGTGAGACTTTTTGAGTTGCGCAGATTTTTCCATGCTTATGTATTTTTTTTTTGGTTTTTTCTGGACCTCATAGAGAGAGCTCAGGTGTCTCTTTGAAATTGATGTGAGAATGATCTGTAATTTGAGGTCATTCACTACTCCCCTTATGGTCGCCTCTATTGGTAGGATTTGAATTTTTAAGCAGGCTTTATTGAATCTTTTCCTATATACTCTAAGAAACTCTCCTTATTCTTGTCCTTTTAGATGAAAAAATGGATGAGAACATTCTTTTCCAAATCATCAAAACATGTCATCGACCTTGGGGTAGGTTGTCAAACCACTTTATTGCTACTTTAGTAAGTGTGGTTGAAAATGCTTTATGTCGAATCACATCGAAAGCATCTGCTAGATACATATGACTCTTGAAGTTGCTAAAGTGATGTCATGGGTCGGTGGTACCATCATAGATATCTATCTTTAGACTCTTAAAATTTTTGAAAACTTTAGCTCGCATAATATCTTCCGAGTAGGAATCACTTCCTGAAGGAGTTGTGTCCTTTTCTTCTCAATTTTTTCTGTTCTTGAAGTCAGTCTCCAACTTCTTCAATTTGTCTTCCAACTCTTTGCGGTTGTATAATTTTCTCCGCAACGGTTGCTCAGACTCTCTTTGTTTTTCCAACTCAATTTTTAGTTGTTCGAGTCGTCCTTGGTGACCATGGACGAGCCCATAATATTTGTTGCGTTTCTAGTTCCTGATCCTTCTGGGATGTGAACTTGGGAGCTCATTCTTCGTCCTCTTTACTCTCCTTTGTTTCTTTCAGAATGCTAAAATACAGAGAGTGCTCGATCATTATTACGATGATCTCTACTTTGTGATCCTGAGTCAAATGCAGTACGTCCATATTTAAGATGTGCATCTACTATGGTTGAAAGTTAATCTCCGAATCTCCAACAATGACGCCAATGTTTCGAGACAATACTTAAAATCAAGGTGATATAGGCCTAAATGTAAAATTCAGATTCTTTTGAGTATAAATTCTGACTTGTTCATTGGTATTAATAAGTCAGTAGTGAATGATATCTACAAGGGATTCTGATACTTAAGTTAGTAAGAATTTGAAGTAAGTTTAAATGAATTGGGACTCAGTTAATTAAGTTTAATCCAATTTTATCCAAATCCTCTCTTTTCCAAACCTTAATTTATTCTAAGCCCCGCCTTTTCAAACCTTAATCTATCCCAAACATAACCCTCTTCTATGTCATTTCCCCCACTGTCGCCTTCCTTTCCTCCTAATTGAAGAGTGTATAATTATGTGATTAGCCATTTAGGTCATCAAGAGAGGTAAAGGTTGACGAAAAAAAAATGAATAAGAGATTATTAGACGTACAATCCAAGGACACGACACAAAGGTGGGGCTGTGGGCGGTGTGAATATCATCAGCAGGTGATGGCCACTTCAATACGGTATAGAGATAAAGAAGTATTGATTTGCACGAGACAACCTTAATCCTTATTACAAGATAAGGTAGATTCAATGCTTCATTTGTTGTTTGTTGATAATAACAAACGTCAAAAAAAAAAAAAAATCTCTTGTTAATTCATAAACCAAGAACTTGTGACTGGTGTATGACACTTTCACAATTTTACGTTTGAGCGTCTCTAAAACAGATCATGAGTTTGTGTTAGGGACTACATCACTACACCATATGCATAATATTTTACTAGCTTAGTGTATTACATAACTCACTAATAGATGATATTATTATTATTATTATTATTAAAGTCTTAACGTAACATTAAAAACGGATTTTTGTTTTGAATAGTTCATCATTCAAAGCCCAAACGATTAATTAATCTTAAATGAGACATTATTATAGTAGCAATAATTTGGGAACTAAGTGACGATAGAATTGATGTTCAACTAACCAACAATTTATGTTCACATTAGTTGATGTGTGTGTGTGTGACACTGCTGCAGTGAATACGACCAAGAAAGTCACAATAAGCAAATTAAAGTTAACTGAGCTTATTGACTCTTCACCGTGCCACCGTCAGTGTAGTTGAGTCGCCGGCGGCTACAACTATCGTCAATTCACCACTCTCTAGCTAGTCATCGTTGCCATTATTATTGTTTTAATCGCTAATTAACAACCTTAATTAAATTAATAATGTTAGAATATAATTAGGATCAATTCGAATCAATTAGTATTATTTAATATACCTGAATATTTATTATAGGAGTTACAATTCTCTTAGTACCTATAAATACTCTTTTATATTATATCATTCCAGACAACATAAATGAATAATTTAAATACACACAAATTATTTCTTCAGTTTAATATCTTGTTTCTAACAAATAACATCCACTATTGTTCTTTGAAGTGTGTAAGTGTGTCATAGATGCAGTAGTGAGTGACTAACTCGTAAGCTTCAACGAATCCAATTGGCCAATTGGTAGCAATTAGTTAAAAGCTGACGTCACCACGGACGCATGCATAATTGCATATTGCATTGCATATATATCTAATAAGATTGGGCGATTATGAAACAAGAATGCGACGGTTATAATTATTGGAGGCTTGTGCGGGTAATACTTTTCAAGTTTTGTGGAGTATATTTATCTTAAGCAAAAATAATTGAAATTTGCAAGTTGGCTGCGGGGAATCCTAAAAAGGCGAATTAAGTTCTTAAAAATATGGCTCTTTTTGAAGCAAATCAATTTAGCTTGTTTTAAATAACTCGCGAATTATGCGAATTTGAGTCTCGGAGTTTTAATAGATCGTTTTTAGTTTTTTTATATTTTATTTTAAGAAAATAATATAAATATAACAATTTTACTTTTAAAGTTCATATGAAAATATATGAATGTGTAATAAAAATTTGTATAAATGTCTAGACAAAGTTGTTTAAATTCTTTTTCCACTTAAGAAACTAGTTTTTTTTTAATATTTTTAATAAATAAATAAATAAAATATGAGTTAGTATTTGTTTAATTCGTTAGCTCAATCATTTTTTGGCTCATAAAGTAGGCTAATTTGCTTCGTCGCTTATGACAAGTTGGATTGAATTCACTATTTACAGGTTTATTTGACAACTTTACTTGTACAATTATTTATTTACTTTTTTAGATAAAGATAGGTATTTATTTTATTTCACTAGAAATAAATGGGTGATCCACACTTGCACAACAAAACATATCAAATTGAAAATCTTCCAAAACAAATGGATATAAGGAGGCTCATTTTTTTTAATATTGGAGTCCCTTTAGTGTTATTCCTCGTTATGATGTGAATTCGTATTTTACTTGAATATTGGTTAGAGGCAGAAATCGCTGTTAGTAATTTGTGGAGGAATGAAAAATAACAAAGAAAAGCTAGAAAATGAAAGGAGCGATTACTGCACAGTTGTAGAGAGTTTTTTTTTTAATAAAACAAAATGGAGGGGGCGAATTGATAGATAGTGGGGTGACTTGACGTATGAAGGAGTGATTTGTCCAAAAAAAAAAAAGAATTGCAGTGGCTACAAATAAGGTCTCAGCCAGGCTTCACATTCATCTTCCTCGTCTTGTTCTTCTTCTTCCTACTCTACGTCTCTGTTTTTTTTCATTCATCTGAAGGTGTAAAATTTATATGTGAGAATCCATGTGATATTGTTGTTCCTTTCACCATATTATTTGAAGAACTAAAATGTATAATTTGTGAAAGGATAGATCCTCAGATATTGAAAAGAGTGATTAGTATTGTGTACAAATATCCTGTAATAGTATTTGGAGGATTCATACAGTTCGAGATGAAGTATGTCATTGATGAAGCAACGATACAAGAAATGTTTTCAATATATCACGAAAGTCGACCACAAGACTTTGTCATCGAGCAATACGTTGAGTTCGAACACTTGACTTATGGTGTTGAAGAAGACGATGGAGACATGGATTGGGAAGACTACAATAGTGAAAGCGAAGATGAATTTGAAGGCAACTATGAAATAGATGATCTAAACATAGATGGAGACGGTGTTAATTGCATTAATGAGCCAGATGTAAAAAAAGTGGCAAATGTCCTAGCAAGCCAACATCCATTTGGGGAGCTGTCTTTTATGCGCCCTTTGGACCTTGCAGCGTTGAATGCACCAGAGTTTCTTAAGTATGTGACTGCTGGTATGTGAATATGATATTAAGAGAATAGATATATTTTCTGTACTATAAGATGATGATTCTACCGTGGTTGGTAAATCATATTGTTTAATTGCTTTTTGTGGTATTGTTGCAGAAACCACCTATTGTTGCAGACGACAAATTTGTTATTGGGATGGAATTCAGTTCTAGAGAAGTTGTGGTTGCAGCTATCAAAGACTATACATTTTGTAGAGAAGTTGACTACCGGGTATACACGTCTGAACCAATGACATTTTATGCCAAATATGTACAATATGGCAACAATTGTGATTGGCTTATCAGGGTAAGTTTGATCCGAAAGAAATATTGTTGGGAAATAAGACGTTATAACGGTAGCCACACTTGTACCAGATCTACCATTTCTCAAGACCACTACAAGTTGAACTCAGACATAATCGCCAAGGTTCTGAAAATCGGACCGGCCATTTCAACTGGGTTAGCTGAAACTGGTCATCTGGTCGGTCCGGTCCACCTCTAAAATCGTGCTGCAAAAAACCGGTAAAAAAATCGATCAAACTGACAGTTAACGACTGAACCGTCCGAATCGGCCGGGTTTTTGAAAGTATCGGTTTTCAAAATCCACCAAAACGACATTGCTTTAATGCTTTAAAAAAAATTAAATGGCTGAAGGCCTGAAGCTGAAACGTGAAACCCAAAACCCTCCTCTTCCGTTTCTTCATTCTCTCACTCAAAAAACCCTAATTTGTCCCCTGATCCCCTCAACCCTCACTCCCTCTATTCTCTTCAAAGTTTCAACAGCCACCAGCCCACCACCCACTACCCACCATTTGGAACCCATCACTCACACTCGTCGCCTAACCCTTCTCCTCGCTGTGGGTGCCATCGTCACTGGTGGAAAAGTCTGCTCGGCCATCTTCTCGACGTTCCTCCTCTCTTGGCGTCGACGTCGCGAAGGATTGCAAGGTCCGTCGGTCATTGTTTTTCGGAGCTCACTGTCTCTTTGTCTGAGCTCACTTCCTTATTCGAGCTCTCCCTCTAGCTCTCTCTGTTTGAGCTCACTTCCCTTCTTGTCGCTGTCACTTTCGATTCCGTCGTCGCCATCACTTCCTTTCTCCCTTGCTGCTGGTACTTCAATTTATTTTCGCTTGTTTTCAATTTTTTAATAATACTGATTCTGTGATTCTGAGTGGTTAGGTTTACTATTTTGAGTTATTGAGTTAGAATAATACTGATTTTGTGATTGCTGGGATTAATATCCTGAATTACTGCTGCTTGTTTGAGTTAATTTTGTTTATGGTTAATTTTGTTAGTTTCTGATTTTCTGATTTGAAAGATGCAATTACAAAATGATTTTACAGAAAATCATTTCATACAATACAAATATATGTTAATGTTGGATTTTTTTGTAGAACATTATGTTTGTTATTTTTATGCATTTTGATTTTGTCTAGTGATCAATTTTGTTAATATATGTTTATTATTTTCTAAGTTTGGGTAATTTTGTGTTGTGTACTGTTGTGAGAATTGAGACTAATTGATTATGGAGGGTGATTTGTTTAAATTTGTGTAAATTGTGTTGTTTTGTTTTGTTTGGATGGTGCAAGCTGAAATTGCAGGAGCATTTGCAGTACTACATTGATTACCCTGAGGAGATAAGCAAGCTTGCCAAGGTTTAGAATTAGACTTTGAAAAATTAACATAGTACTTAAACATCATAAATGAGGCTGCTATATTAGTTTAGTTAGCAACTTTTTCAAACTTCTCAAACTCATGCTGTTATAGTGTTGATATTTTAACTAGTTCTGATTAAGCATGTCAGATTTGGATCCGAGGTATTATTAGTTATATATTCTAGTTCTTTTTGGATTTCAAGTCACTGTAGAAATGTGAGAACTTTGTTTCAATTAGATATGCAGTTTTCTTTTTCCTATAGTATTTGTTGATCTGGTTTTGAAACTTTAATTAAAATAAAAAAAACATTAGTTATGCATGTAGCCTAATCAATTAATTTAGTAAAAAGGAAGCCTTTGGAGGAATAGAGCTAGGGGGAGCAATTTCGTATATTTAAAATTATATATTAAATTTTTATATAATTTAATTAATTTTAATGTATATTTAATTATACCGGTTTAACCACGGTTTGACTCCAGTTGGACCATTAAACTACTAAACCTGTCACTTGATCGGTTCAATGACCGGTCCGATTCTCGCAACCTTGATAATCGCAGAAGCGATAAAGCCATTAATTAAAGCTGACCCATCTCTAAAAGTTTGATATGAGATTGTAGATGTGCAAGCAAAGTTCAATTACATCGTGAGCTATCGCAAAGCATGGTTGGAAAAACAAAAAGTAGTGGAGAAGATTTTTGGCGGTTGGGAGGCCTTATATGAGGCTCTTCCAACATGGTTTGAAGCTATGTGTAATAAAGAACCATAAGCAGCTGTGCAGTTTGAAACATTGCTTGATTATCGAGGAGATGAGTTGGCTCAGGATACATAGGTATTACAGCGTGTGTTCTGGAGTTTTTACCCTTGTATTAGAGCATTCAGACATTGCAAACCAGTTGTGCAGGTAGATGGCATACACTTATATGAAAAATACAAGGGAGTTTTGATGGTTGCAGTATCACAGGATGGCAACAAAAATATTGTGCCTATTGCATTTGCCATTGTCGAATGGGAGACTGCTGATGCATTGTACTTTTTCCTTTCTAATTTGAGAAGATATGTCGTGACTCGGGATGGTGTGAGTCTTATTTCTGATTGTCATGAGTCCATTACTTCAGCCATAGCACGTAGCAATGGAGCATGGGATCCTCCGAGAGCTATCCACATGCATTGTATTAGGCACATAACAGCGAACTTTTTGAGAAAGTTCAAGGCACCGTACTTGCAAAATCTTATTGTCAACATAGGTAAATAAAATTATAGAATTTTGAATCTTTTTCATTGTGTGTAAATGCCTTAGTAGATGGATCCCCAGAATGCCCGGACATCGACGGCATGTGAAGTCTAGAATCTAAAGACATATGGCCAGGCACCATTTCAAATGGCCTATTGTCTTGAGGTTGGAAGACTTGACTTTCATCTGGATAATTGCCCCAATGTGATTGATCTGTGTCATTAAGAAACCTCCAAATTTGATTCATGGTGGCTTGATCCTCTTCAAAGATAAACAACTATAGTTGGTCCACTTGGTTAAAAGCAATGATTTGAAAATCGGACCGGATTGGCCGGTTCAACCTGGTTAACCAGAAACCGGTCACCTAACCAGTCCGGTCCACCTCTAAAACTACCCTGCAAAAAATCGGTGAAAAAACCAGTTGAACCGGTGGTTAACCGGCGAACTGGCCCGGTTTTTATAGGTGCCGGTTTTTCCCGCTGCTAGTAAAACGGCGTCGTTTGTTAAAAAAAAGATGAAGAACGCGTGACTTGCAGACTGCCACTCCCAAAATTGACAATCCAAAATCCCTAATCTCTATTCTCCAAAATATTCGAAGAAGTGAAGACTGAAGACTGAAGACTGAAGAAACCTCCACTGCCACTCCCAACCATCAGCTCCACTCCCAATCTATTCTCCCCTCTCCAAAATTGAAGCAGCTTCTGCATACAACGGATCATAGGACGTCGTGAAGAACACTTGATGTTCGGCCATGTTCGCGCACCGTCGCCCACGTTCGCACACCGTCGCCGACGTTCGCGCACCGTCGCCCATGCTCGCGCACCGTCGCGCACCTGGGTTTCTGGGTTTTTCCGTTTCTGGCTTCTGGGTTTCTAGGTTTCTGGGTTTCTCCGTTTCTGGCTTTTTGGTTTCTGGGTTTCTAGATTTGTGGCTTCTGTTCGTGCTGTGTTGTTTTCTGGCTTTTCTTCGTTCTTCTCTTGAGGTAAGATCTGGGTTTCTGGCGTCTGTTCAGTTTATACTGTTTCAATTTTTTTTTGGCTTCTGTTCTTCTATTTTTTTATATGATTAATCAAATGTGGAATGGATTTGTTGTATACTTGTATGTTGGATTTGAGAATAAAATTGATGCATGTTGAAATTGAAAATTATGTTCTGCTCTGTTCTTCAATTTTTTTTAATCTTTTCAAGTCTGCTTTGTTTCGTTTTTTATTTTATCAATTCTGCTCTATTGAATGCATATAAAATTATAAATTGTATGAACTATGAACTATAAATTGATATATTGGTCTGGATTCTGGGTTGCTGGCATTCTGAATTTAGATGGAACAGTCACAAAATGATCAACAACAATAACATAATGCTGGACAAGAATCTCGGCAGCTTCCTCTCGAGGAAAATCTGACCCGACTTGGGAATATTTCACTGTGAAATATGATAAAAATAATAAGGCACAATATACATGTATTTTTTGTTTGAACACTTATAATGGAGGGGGGATATATAGGATGAAATATCATCTTGCGAAAATTCCTGGACAAATCAATGTATGTAGCAAAGTAACTGAAGAAGTTAAACTTCAATTCAAAAGGATTCTGATGGAAAACAAGAAAAATAAGATGGAGAAAAGAAAATTTGAGGAGGAGGCTTATGGTGGGGAAGCACATGCACAAGAGGCTGAATCGCCTAACCCTATACAAGCTGTTGTTCCTACAACAACGGGAGACAAAGGAAAGAGAAGAGCTGTAGTAGCTACACAAATTGGAAGTTACTTTAAAGAAAGAACTACTCCAGGATCTCAACCGACTTTGAGAAGTGTTTTGGCTAGCAAAGAAATTGTGCACAAGGCTAAGTTGGGACTTGCCAAATGGATTATTGATGCACGTATTCTTTTCAATGCAATTCAATCACCTTACTTTCAACCTGCATTGGATGGTGTTGCTGCAATTGGACCTGCTTTTAAGGGACCGTCATATGATGAAATGAGAGTTCATTTGCTGGATGATCTTAAGAGAGAGTGTCAGTTGCTGGTTGAAAAGTATAGGAGCTCATGGAAAAGCACGGGTTGTACACTGATGGCAGATGGGTGGACTGATCAAAGGCAACGAACTTTAATTAACTTTCTAGTTTATTGTCCTGCTGGTATGTCGTTTGTTAAGACTGTTGATGCTTCTGATGTGATAAAAACTGCCAATGCATTGTTTAATTTGTTTGCTAATGTTATTGAGTGGGTTGGGCCTAGTAACATTGTGCATGTGGTCACTGATAATGCTGCTAATTATGTATCTGCTGGAAAACTTATTCATGAAAAATACCCAAATATATTTTGGTCTCCCTGTGTTGCCCATTGTATTAATCTTTATATTGAAAGATATTGCAAGTATTCCTCATATATTTGACCTTGCTTCCCGTGCTTCAAAAGTGATTGTGTTTGTCTACAATCATATGATCTTATTGTCTTGGCTTAGAAAAAGAAAAAGTTGGACAGAAATTGTTCGACCAGGAGTCACACGTTTTACCACTGTTTTCATTACTTTGAAAAGTATATATGATCACAAGGTAGATTTGCAGACATTGATGGTA
Organism: Arachis stenosperma; assembly: GCF_014773155.1. Lineage (NCBI taxonomy): Eukaryota > Viridiplantae > Streptophyta > Magnoliopsida > Fabales > Fabaceae > Arachis > Arachis stenosperma. Next base: position 15,891,774 of record NC_080384.1, on the reverse strand, counting down.
GACCAATATTTTACTTCTCATAAGTTATCCAAAAGTGCTAATGGAAAGATGGTTAGCTCAATTGTCTTGAACAGTAAGTTTTGGCAAGACTGTCTTACCACTGTAAAAATTGTTGGTCCTCTTATTAAGTTGTTGAGGCTTGTTGATGCTGATGAAAAAACCTCTTTGGGAATCATGTATGAAGGCATGCAAAGAGCAAAAAAGGCTATCAAGACCATGTTCAGAAATCGGAAAGCTGCTTATACGCCATACACGAGTATCTTGAAAATGAGTTGGGATAAGCATTTGAAGCGTGATCTCCATGCGGCAGTGTATTTTTTAAATCTGGGCATTTTCTACAGTGAGGGTTTTGTTGAGAAGGCAAATGTTTTGAGATCTTTACTTGATTTGCTTGATGTTGAAACACTTTGTGATGACTCAGTTGCTGCAATGCAAGAGATACAGCTGTATCGAGATTGTAAAGAAAGTTTTGGGAGGGAAAGTGCTAAGAGAGCGGCATCAAGACTCGAACCTGGTAAGTTATTTGACTTATTTCATATCCAAGTTCAGTTTAGTTTCAAAGTTTATTATGTTGGGTGATAATTGGAAAACATTAAAAAGTATTTGATTTTTATATCTACGTAGGTGAATGGTGGAGGCTACACGGTGGGAGTGCTCCTAATTTGCAAAAAATGGCAGTTCGTCTTCTTCATCAAACCTCTTCTTCATCTGGATGTGAGAGGAACTGGAGCCTTTTTGAACAAATCCATTCAAAGAGGAGGAACCGATTAGAGCATCAAAGGTTAAGCGACATTGTTTATGTCACCTATAACCTACGCCTTCAATCTAGGTTGCATCGAAAGAAGAGGAATTATGACCCAATTGACATTCAAAGCATTGACACAGTAGATTTTTGGGTAATGGCAGATGAGGATGATCCTGAATTTACTAATGGAGATGTTGAAGGCATTGAAAGTTTAATATACACTGATAATGCTATGCCTTCGTATCCTAATGGTGAGTGACATAGCAAATTTTGTTTCCTTCCATAAAGATACATGTCATTAACATTGATTTCTTATTGAGTTTTCTTTCTATTTTATTAGATGGTGGAGACATGGAAATTGAAGTGGATATGCTTGATGTTGTAATTGAATCCTCAAATACTTCTTTTGGTGGTATTTCTGAAGATGCTGGTTTTGGATTACCTGTTTATGATAGAGACATCGAAACACTTAATGATGATTATGACTTCTGATGAGTAGTGTCTTTGTTTAGTTGAAGTATTGTTTGTTGAACATTGTTTCTTTTGGTTGCAAAACATTGTGTTTGTCATTTGTCATTTATGTGCATTTTGAATATTGTCATTTGAAGTTGTTTATGGCCTTTTAATGATAAATTATGTATTGTTCATTTTGTGAAATTGTTAAATTTTGAATCTTATTAGTTTAAAATTATTGAATTTAACTTTTTAAAATTATGTATTCAATTTTTTATAATTTCACTCTATATTTAATTAAATCGGTTCAACCACAGTTTAACTACAGTTGAACCATTGAACTATTGAACCAGTTACTTGACCGGTTCGATGACCGGTCCGATTCTCACAACCTTGGTTAAAAGACAACATCTCAGGACCCTATCAAACTTCTTGTTGTGGATGTGTTTGTGACTATGGATGTGGTGGTACTGATTGTTCACCAAGATTATTGACTGTGGCCAACAACAAGTGATTTGAAAATTGACATCTGTACCAACTCATATAAAACTCATCCGCGTCATAAGTAATGACCGGATTAAGATTAGTAAGTCGGCGATCAAATCGGTCCTGCCATATTGATATCCAGTTATTTTACGCTACAATCCAATTCAATTTTTTGGTCCAGTCAACACATTGTTATGCGCACCGCCAAGATCCCTTGCGGTGGCTCCCGGAATGCCTTGTTGCATACCGAACTATCTCGTCATCCTATTCATTGAATGCCACTCCACGCACTCAAATGAGATCAAAGGGACCATCGCATCCCAACATAATCTATCATGACAGATATCTACCGGCTCTAGGTGGAGAGAAAGCCTGTTTTGATTGTATAAATCTCACATAAACTGCATCAACATGGAAAAAAATCACATTTTATCGAAAACAGATGCTAAGCATTATAAATGAACATTAAATGACAACTAAGTTAAGATATGAATCTATACCCTAACAGCATCATCCATCGTGTCCAATAACTCCCTAAACCGTCATGTTGTCCAATTTCTATAATCATTCGACGGAGATGTCCAATCAACCCACCTGTCGAAACACAGTTAAGTCAAAGGAAAAGCATGAATTTAGAAACCATGCACATTATACAAAGTAACACGTACCGGCAAGCTAGTGAAAACCGTGGAGTTTGAGGAATTGGAGGTAGTAAAGGCATCCGCTCCTAAGCCCATAACTGGAGGAGAAACTAAATTCCCTTATCCGGTGAAATTCATGGAGCAATAGTAAAAATTTTCAATGGACTCCGGTGCCAGAATTATCACAAAACAAGGTTGTACTAAATAACATCATAATGTGAGCTTTTACATACTTTTATATAGCAACAATATCAGTCAAGTCTACATTATTTTTATATCGCCTAAGCCAGGTCAACTTAATGAAACTTCCGCGATAATTCTTCCCTATGGGTACATTTCCAAACTGATCCATGCACTCATCCACTAGGAGGCTGTGACTACTTAGTTAACCCTGAAACTGACATGCCATTGCTTCCAAGGCCAAGAATCATTACTACATTTTTCAAAATTATCGTACATTCACCAATCAAAAGGTGAAAAGTATGTGTATCTGGATACCATCTTTTAACCAATGCTGTCAACATTGTCGAGTACTATTGTACTCTTCTAATACGAAATATGTGTTCAAACTCAGTCTCGTTTAAAAATTCAGTAGCAATTGGATCACATGATTCTAGCACATTCAAATATTTGAGTTTCAATAATCTTGAACCCTGATCAACAAATAAAAAAAAAATATGATAAGAACTAAATTTAAAGTATATATCTTAATTTTTTTCATAATTGGAATAGAAATATAATTTAAAACAAACGAATTATAACTCTCACCTTTGGACTTTGAATGATTTGTGTTTGTTAATATTTAAATACAGTAACTACATAGGTAAAAAATACTATTCCTAAATAAATTTAATAATTCATGTAATTAAACTTATTAAAAAACTAACCTTATAAAAAATTTTCTATTTTAATTATCGTTTTTTTTCTCAATAACAATTTGTTTCCTTTTTAAAATGACAGTGTTCCTATACAAATATACTAACGTAATAAAATATATTAAAATATTAAGATAATAAAAAAAACATTGATGCTTGTTATTAAAATTTAACAAGGCAACATAACAATAAAAATCATACCATCTATCTTTTAGTATTATTATCATTTATAATAGAATTATAACTTTTTAATAAACATATTTTAACGAATATTAGTAAATATACTAGCAAACGCTTTTAAACTTACTTTTAAAAAAAATATTAATAATAGCTTTTAATATGTTCATTCTACACATATTATTATCGTTAGTATTCTTTTTTTTTAATATTAATTACAACTTTTTGATATTCCACTCTTATTAATCACGTATTATTTTTGTTAGTTATACCTAAATATATTACAAAATACATTTAAGTACAGAATCTAAAATTTTAACTAATTATATCAATTTTATATTAACTCAAAATATTTTTTAAAATAATTTACTTTATATATTCTAACATTTAAAAATTAGAGCACTGATTATTTTACCAATATTTTAACTAAATTAAATTTTTAAACTACACTAACAAATTATAATACATTAACAATCTCTAAATAATATTAACTAATACAGTCAACACTAACACTAATTAAAATTAATATTAAATAAATTAACATATATATATAGGATGATCTAGAAATTAAATAATGTGTTTTTCAGGTTTAATGAGATCATGAAGCACTATGTTTACTTCACTCTTCTAATATTGAAATTTTATTCTATTCCAGAGAAGCTTTTCTTAGAACCATTGTAAGAATCCGATTTTCGGTAAACAGATTTTTTTGACTATTTTAAAATTTATTTCACAAAATCTCGAATCACACCCAATAAGAAATAGTGAGGCTGACCCAATGGTAAAAAAACGAAAATTAAAAAAAGAAAGAAAGAAAAAATTAAAAATTAAAAAGAAAAAGGCCATTAATATAGTAATTAATTTCCTTAAGTCAAGTTTGACTAGTAAATAATAAATATTAGCTTACCATTAGTTTATTTTTCTCACTAGAAACTTTTTGAGTCGGGAATTCACTTTTAATTATGGTTTTGCGTGCGTCGAGAAAAACTCTAGTAACAGAAACCCTCGAAATCAGTGGTCAAAATAATTTCTACCCAACTAAATGTGCCTCAAGATTTATATTAGTCATCCATCCATGATTTTCTCTTTTAAAAATAAATATTAGCCATTAATTATTTTAGCGCACGATAAAAGTTACACGAACCGAATTTTTGACTAGTATTCTGCAAATGACTCCTAAAAAACCCCAAATCTTCTTACTTGGTATCCAGGTAACTTGTATCTCCTTCTCAACCTCTAAGTCGAGACTATCTCAGCCTTTTATCCCCTCTTTGTTGTGCATTTAACCTCGAGTAACTAACTGCGGTTAATTACGGATAAGTTCGACATGCAAGCGCTGACTAAGCTTCCTCGTTTTCACGCTCTTTATTCATTGAAGCCCAGCCCATGACCACGAAAATTCCAGCTCTTTTTACCATCATAAATTTACTAAGACTTTGATTTTTTATTTAAGGAAGCATTTGCCACAAAATTCACAAAACACTTTACACATTTTTACACTCTTTTGACCAAATTCTTGAGAGAGAAAGATAAAAAATTCTTAAACTTGTTTTCTGCACCCCAGCTACTATTTCAACTCTTCTTCCATTGTTCTTCATGTGTTCTTCAAGGACTCAAACCATACAAGCATAAACTGTTGTCTGTTTTCTCTAATCCTTGCGTTTATACCAAAATTTTGGCTAGGTAAATCCTTGTTCTTCCTCTTTTCCTTTTCTATTTTAAACAGTAGCTATGATGAATTCTAACTCTCCTCCATCTATAGAGAACTCATCTTGAAGTACCCATGGAGCACGCCTAAGAAATTAGAGAGATTCGAGTTCAAAGTGGTTGAATTTCGACGTTTTTGCGACACTTTTGGCCAAAAGCGAAGTTGCACCATCATCAATTGTGCTTCTGCCTTTGTGTGCACATTTTGCAGTGTGTGAAAGGTTTAATAACTGAATTATATAAGAGGTAAGGGTTAGGATTAGTTAGAGTATGGTTGTGCTTATTTTTTGTGTTCATATGAGCCACTTTGTGGTGATTTTGTGATTGATTCTTAATTCTGAAAATTCAGTCATGCTTCTATATTTTTGGACTGTTATTTAAGTAATATATGAGGCTTATTTACCTTTGCTGAAAATTGTATGAAACTACTAAAATTATTTGGAATATTTAGGGTTTAAGTTTCAAGCCTTAAAAGTTACTAAAAGTGGATAAAAATAAAAAGTTACACCCCCAAAAATTCAGCCACTAAATGATCATGAAATTCACGTGTAAAAGGGTTAAAAAGAGGTTAGAAAACTGATTTTTAATCCTATGGAACAAATGTGTAAAAGTAAAAGGCGTGTTATAGTCATTTTTGGGTAAAAAGAGAGTTAAAAATATAATTTAAATAAAAAATAAATAAAATTCTGAACTTAGTATCATTAGGGATAAGATAGTAATTATATAAATTAGTTGAGACAAAATTATAATTATAATAAAATTTTGGGTCTAAATAAAAATTTTAGTAAAAGTTAGAAGTAAAACGGTAAAAAGTGGTAATTAGAATAAGTAAATAAATTAATAAAAAAGTGAAATGATCTTTTAGGTCCCTAATGATAGAATTGATATTAATTAAAAATATTACGGATAATTTGGTCATAGAAAAATATTAGGATTAACCTGATAACATTTTGACGGTAAATCAGGTTAAACGGTAAAACTATAGTACTTAGGGGCATATTAGTAATTTTAGGCATAAAGTCAAATTAAAAATAATTAATTAACTTAATGAAGGATAAGAAGTTCATTTAGAAAAAAATATGAGGGTAAAATGTTGAAGTAATAACAATAGTGGTGAAAGCGTCACTAAAAGCCTAAAGAAAACTAGAAAAAGGAAGTTATGTATGAAAAGGAAAAAATTGGAAATATACAAGAATTCCAAGGATAAAATGGTAAAATATGTGACAAGGCTGAGATATTTTTAAGAAAGAACCGGGTACAAGTCTTATTTGAAAAGAAGGGCAGATAAGTCCTTTAGGCTGCGTTTGTTTACAGAGACAGGACACTGGGATAGGGACACAGAGACACAAAATCGTATTTGGCAGATGAGACATGGACAGAGACACTGAATTAGTGTATTTTGTGTGCATCCTGACAGAAAGGATACAAAGACACTAACAAGGGACACAACTTATTTTTTATTTTTTCTTTCATTATTCTTGTTAATTTTTCATAATTATATTTTTTATTATTATATTTTTCATCTCAAATTTTTTGAATGGAAAAAATGAGAATAAATTGAATTTTTATAATTTGTTCTAGTTTATCGCCAAACAGAATGCAAGAATACAAAATTTTGTGTCTCTGTCCATTAGTGTCTTGTCTTGTCCTGTTCTCAGTGTCTTGTCCTGTCCTGTTCTCGAAAACAAACGTAGCCTTAGAGATAAAGTTTATTGAGATGCGCTGCAAAAAAGAACTGTAAACCCCAAGGTGCTAGAGGTTGTTTGGAGGCGGGTATTTACCCACTGATTGCTAAAACAATGTTTTCCCTTTGTGCGTATATTATGGTGTCAAGCTTTGTGCCAATTGCCTGTTGTCACGGACTGGTGGTATGCTTAACCACATCAACATGTATACATGGACGGACGCAATTGGAAAATCATATCTAAGACTAGTTCCTAGGTAACGTCGAATTGCGGGTAATTAACCGACGCATGAGCTCATGGCCTGCATAGGACTAGACATGCATCACACTTGGTTGATGCATTATCTATGTGTGGTTGCTTACTTGTACCTGTGATTGTATTTTGTCTTTGCTTCTTGTACTTTGTGTTTCTTTACTATTTTGCTATATACTTGTGCTTGTACTTGTTTGTGTGACTTACCGACCTAACTGCGCGAAGTCTTAGACTTAGGCTACAGAACCCCATAGGATTCTGTGTAGTACCCTGCTGGAAACCTTAGGTTCTCACCCCTTACTTCCCCATTCTGCAAATGCAAACTGGCGAGATCTTCTTTGAGTTTCCAGTCTTGGGACTAGCGAGCAGCAGTAGCAGTACTGGAGGGTCAGAGTGACTTCTTTTACTTTCACACAGCACTTCTGTGTTTCTTCAGCTACCTGGGATCGATGACCAGCAGTAGTTATAATAGTAGCACTAGTAGTAGTTGTCTTTGCCCTCATTTTGTATAGACTTTTAGAGGGCTAGATGCTTTTGTAAATACCTATATAAACAAGTTAGAATGAGTCCCAGACTATAGTGACTCTTGTGAGTTGAGGCATGTTAGTATAAATATGGAGTCTATAAATATTTTCATGAATAAACAACGACATAACTTGGTGTGAATTATGATGTACTAAATGAGCCTTCGGGCATATATGTATGATATTACTATATTTTCTGTATTTTCTATACTTCATGTATATATTATCTATTTAACTATTATCTATTTCATTATATCTATATATCTGACACGCGATCTCGACTAGCGCTACAAGCTCATATGTATATATTTAATATAGGGTCGAAAGTCTCTAAGGAAAGCCGTGTAGCAGCGCCTGACGGCTAGCATTGGCCATGACATGCTAGATGTTGGGTCGTTACAAATGGTATCAGAGCAGTTCGTCCCTGGTAGAGCCTAGGGATGGACTAACCATGCTTCACCGCATGCTCTGCTTGTGTATTTCCATGCTGCTAGGGTGTCTCTAATGATACATTTTGCATGATGGTCTGTGAGCATTTATTTTCAAAATGTTAGCACTTAAACTGGATATATTAAGACTGATCACCTTAATGTTGATCGTTTGGTGTTAACATGACCTCAATGTCTACAAACAGGCATAGCCCCCGTCAATCGAGTCCGAGTTCTGAGCCGACATTTGACCCAGCCGCCTTGTTGGAATCTATGAACGTAATGGCTGTAGCTGTGCGTAATTCTGTCGCTGCAACTAACAGAGCGGTGAAAAGAATGGAACGACAGCATGGGAACAGTAATGGGAATGGTAATGGAAATGAAAATGGATTGGAAAACAGCATACCCGAAGGGGATAGGCTAATGACTTTGGCATCTTTCCTTAAAGTTAATTCGCCCAATTTCTCTGGAACCATCAACTCGACTGGGGCAAATGATTGGTTTTGTACCATAGAACGGGCTCTGCAGGTGCAAAATGTCCCTAAAGAACAACAAGTGGAATTCACCACTTATATGCTGAAGGGGGATGCACATCATTGGTGGCAGGAAATGAGCCAGTTGTTGGAATAAGGAGGCGTTGAGATCACTTGGGTGACTTTCGCACTGAGTTCTACAAGAAGTATTTCCCTCCATCTACCCGCACTGCCAAGGAGTTGGAATTACTGTAGTTAAGGCAGGAAAGCATGACGGTGGATGAGTACACCCAGATATTCGAGGACTTGTGTCAATTTTCGAAGGTTTGCCAGGAAAATCTTGCAGAATATGAGGAGTGGAAGTGTATTAAATATGAAGGAGGTCTCAGGGAGGAGATGTTAGCCTTAGTGGGTCCAATGGAGATCAGAAACTTTGCTGAATTAGTCAATAAGAGTTAACTGGCAGAGGAATGTTCAAAGAAGCTGGCAGTTGCACGAGCAAATCATCGAGAGGCTGCACAATATAGTTTCTATCGGAGACTATCCCCTCAGGGTAGAGATTTTAAATCTAACGGACAACAACAACACTGGAACCGACCTAGAGGTGACCTTCCCATTCGATTCAATGGTAATAACAATAATCATGATCTAGGATGGGTACAGGGAGACTCAACAAACTTAAGATGACCTCATATGCCTGAAGTGTGGAAAAGATCATGGCGGGAGGCCTTGCCGGTTTGGTACAAATATATGTTACTAGTGCAATAATAAGGGACATCTGGTAAGGAACTGCCACAAGAGGATTTCAGATAGGGCCTCAAGACCCCATCAACAGAGCAGAGTTTTACCGTGACTACTAACAAGCGCCACTAGATCCGGTCACTTCGCTTGAGGTGAGTGTTATGCTAATTAAGAACCTTAACCATAACACAAGACATGGATGCCATTATAATTTCATGTGCATAGTTGAAATTTTGAGGGCAAAATTTTCTTTAAGGAGGGTAGAATGTAAGAACTCGGTTTTCGATAAACAGATTTTTCTGGCTATTTTAAAATTTATTTCGCAAAATCTCGAATCACGGCCCAATAAGAAATAGTGAGGCCAACCCAATGGTAAAAAAAATGAAAATTAAAAAAAAATAAAAAATTAAAAGAAAAATGCCATTAATATGGTCAAAATTAACTTTATGAGAGTAATTAATTCCCCTAAGTCAAATTTTGACTAGTAAATAATAAATATTAGCTTACCATTTTATTTATTTTTTTCACTAGATTGAGCTGAGAATTCACTTTTAATGACAGTTATGCATGCGTCGAGAAAAACTCTAGTAACCAAAAACTTCGAAATCAATGGTCAAAATAATTTCTTCCCAACTAAATGTGCCTCAATATTTATATTAGTTATCCATCCATGATTTACTCTTTTAAGAATAAATATTAGCCATTAATTATTTTAGCGCACGGTAAAAGTTACCCCGAACTGAAGTTTTTACTAATATTCCGCAAATGACTCCTAGAGACCACAAATCTTCTTACATGGCATCCAAGTAACTTGTATCTCCTTCCCAACCTCTAGGCCGAGACTATCTCAGCTTTTCACCCCTCTTTGCTGTGCATTTAACCTCGAGTAACTAACTGCGATTAATTGCGGATAAGTTTGACATGCAAGCGCTGTCTAAGTTTTTCCGTTTTCACGCTCCTTATTCATTAAAGCCCAGCCCTTGACTACAAAAATTTCAGCCTCTTTTACCATCATAAATTCACTAAGACGTTGATTTTTTATTTAAGAAAGCATTTGCCACAAAATTCACAAAACACTTTACACATTTTTACACTCTTTTGACCAAATTCTTGAGAGAGGAAGACAGAAATTCTTAAACTTGTTCTCTGCGCCCCAGCCACTATTTCAACTCTTCTTTCATTGTTCTTCATATGTTCTTCAAGGACTCAAACCGTACAAGCACAAACTGTTGCCCGTTTTCGCTAATCCTTGCGTTTATACCAAAATTTCGGCTAGATAAACCCTTGTTCTTCCTCTTTTCCTTTTCTATTTTAAAAATAGTAGCCATGATGAATTATTACTCTCTTCCATGTATAGAGAACTCATCTTGAAGCACCCATGGAGCACGCCTAAGAAATTAGAGAGATTCGAGTTCAAAGTGGTTGAATTTCGACGTTTTTGCGACACTTTCAGCCAAAAACGAAGTTGCACCATCATCAGCTGTGCTTCTGCCCTTGTGTGCACGTTTTGCAGTGTGTGAAAGGTTTAATAACTGAATTACATAAGAGGTAAGGGTTAGGATTAGTTAGAGTATGCTTGTGCTTATTTTCGGTGTTCATATGAGCCACTTTGTGGTGATTTTGTGCTTGATTCTTAATTCTGAAAATTTAGTGATGCTTCTATGTTTTTGGACTGTTATTTGAGTGATAAATGAAGCTTATTTGCCTCCGAAAATTGTATGAAACCACTGAAATTATTTGGAGCACTTGGGGTTCAAGTTTCAAGCCTTAAAAGTCACTAAAAGTGGATAAAAATGAAAAATTACACCCTTGAAAATCCAGCCACTAAATGATCATGAAAGTCACATGTATAAGGGTTAAAAAGAGGTTATAAAACTTATTTTTAATCCTATGGAACAAAGGTGTAAAAGTAAAAAGAGTGTTATGGTCATTTTTGGGTAAAAAGAGAGTTAAAAATATAATTTAAATAAAAAATAAATAAAATTTTGAACTTAGTATCATTAGGGGTAAGATAGTAATTATTTAAATTAGTTGAGTCAAAATTATAATTATAATAAAGTTTTGGGTCTAAATAAAAGTTTTAGTAAAAGTTAGAAGTAAAACAGTAAAAAGTGGTAACTAGAATAAGTAAATAAATTAATAAAAGTTGAAATGATCTTTTAGGTCCCTAAGGGTAGAATTGATATTATTTAAAAATATTATGGATAATTTGGTCATAGAAAAATATTAGGATTAACCTGGTAATATTTTAACGGTAAATCAGGTTAAACGGTAAAACTAGAGTACTTATGGGAATATTAGTAATTTTAGACATAAAGTCAAATTTAAAATAATTAATTAAATTAATGAAGGATAAGAAGGTCTTTTAGGAAAAAATATGAGGGTAAAATGTTGAAGTAATAACAACAGTGGTGAAAGCGTCACTAAAAGCCTAAAGAAAACTAGAAAAAGGAAGTTATGTATGAAAAGAGTAAAATTGAAAATGTACAAAAATTTCAAGGACAAAATGGTAAAATATGTAACAAGGCTGAGATATTTTCAGAAAGAACCGAGCACAAGTCTTATTTAAAAAGAAGGGCAGAGAAGTCCCTTAGAGATAAAGTTTATTGAGATGTGCCGCGGAAAAAGAACTGTAAATCCCAAGGTGCTAGAGGTTGTTTGAAGGCAGGTATTTACCCACTGATTACTAAAACTATGTTTTTCCTTTGTGCATATATTCTGGCTCAAGCTTTGCGACGATTGCCTGTTGTCACGGACTGGTGGTATGCTTAACCACATCGACACGTATACACGGATGAACGCAATTGGAAAACCATATCCAGGACTAGTTCCTAGGTAACATCGGGTTGCGGGTAGTCAACCGACGCATGAGCTCATGGCCTGTGTTTGTGGTTGCTGCATTATCTATGTTTGTGGTTGCTTACTTGTACCTGTGATTGTATTTTGTCTCTGCTTCCTGTACTTTGTGTTTGTTTACTATTCTGCTATATACTTGTGCTTGTACTTGTTTGTGTGACTTACCAACCAAACTGCGCGAAGTCTTAGACTTAGGCTGCGGAACCCCATAGGATTCCTGTGTAGTACCTTACTGGGAACCTTAGGTTCTCACCCCTTACTTCCCCATTCCACAGATGCAAACCGGCGAGATCTTCTTTGAGTTTCCGGTCTTCAGACTAGCGAGCAGCAGTAGCATTACCAGAGGGTCAGAGCGACTTTTTTTACTTTCATATAGCACTTTCGTGTTTCTTCAGCTACCAGGGATCGATGACCAGCAGTAGTTATAATAGTAGCACTAGTAGTAGTTGTCTTTGCCCTCGCTTTGTATAGACTTTTAAAGGGCTAGGTGCTTTTGTAAAAACCTATATAAACAAGTTAGAATGGGTTCCAGACTACAGTGACTCTTGTGAGTCGAGGCCTGTTAGTATAAATATGGAGTCTGTAAATATTTTCATGCATGAATAAGCAACGAAGTAACTTGGTGTGAATTATGATGTACTAAATGAGCCTTCGGGTATATATGTATGATATTACTATGTTTTCTGTATTTTCTATGCTTCATGTATATATTATCTATTTAACTATTATCTATTTCGTTATATCTATATATCTGACACGTGATCTCGATTAGCACTACAGGCTTATATGTATATATTTAATATAGGGTCTAAAGTCTCTAGGGAAAGCCATGTAGTAGTGCCTGGCGGCTAGCATTGGTCATGATATGCTAGAAGTTAGGTCGTTACAACCATCCATAGAACTCTTCCTCCCTCTCTGTAAAAATTTTTTAGTAACTAAAGAAATGAAAGTGACTTTACTACTTGCCATCCAATTTTTAATTACTTTATTGGGTGAACCTGTGAAGAAAGAGACAATGCAATCTGCCCAATCAGCCATGCGTTTCCCCCTCCTGGCCAGTTGCATTGTGGACATTTGTCCTCTCCCCATCAATTTGCCTCCCGGGCTATAGACACGCTCCCCCCATTTTCTATTCAAGTTCCGAAACTGCCCCTGAATTTGGGTCTCTATCTCCAACGCTGCACTCGGGTTTTTTGGGAACAGCCATCAATTCGCCCCCTTCATTTGGGCTTGATGACTGGACATGGTGATTTTGGAATTTCCATTTTTGTTTCTCATAAAACTGGATTACACATTAAACGGGCCATTTTCATCAAACACACCAAAACTGGCCCAATATTTAAAAAAATCGACATAAGTATTACAAGCAGATTTTTTCATTAAAAAAATTATTGAAGAAAAAGAAAAGGGACGGTTCATGAACTCTATAGCCAAAATTTCTACTTGAGCCAAAATGTTCTCTAGTAAGAAGTATTTGCCTTTAAAAATCTATAGATTTTGTGCGAGCCAGATCTCTATAGTGTGAAGAGAAACCATGTTAATAGTCTCTTGTTGTGTAGTCTCAATTTGATGAAGTTTAAGCTTGAGTTAAGCCATTTCATAGTGTTTGGTCTTGTGGATTCGTTGGAATGAGTAGTTGTTCGAACTTAGACTAGATTGCAAATAATGATGGGTAGGTGAAAAAGTAGTGGAACAAAAATTATAGGTGCTGGTGGCATTGCTGACAAAGCGTTGAGATATGGGTTAATCTGGAGTGAAACCTCTTCATGGTATGTAAGTCATTGTGACTTAAATTTTATAAAAATACTCTAGCTAATTTTTTTTGTGTGCATTTGAGTTTTTAAATTATGTTAGATTATTTTTTTCTCTCCGAATTTAGAATCTAGTTGTTGTTCATGAACATGGTAGAAGTAGAATGCAATATCATAGCATGTAGACATTGAATACAATTCATTTTTCTCCTTGTTCCAGCTTAGTTTATTCTCCTCCTATGTCATATATAGGTGCCTGGCAAATTGTTCTCGCCACATCCAGAAAAAAATATTCTGAAGTAAGTTCTAAGTAGGGAGAGAAAACCAGAGTGTTGACGAGGATTCAAGGAGTTAATAGGTAGAGATAAGAAGAATATAACAAATTATCGGAGTCTAGTCCCACATGATAGAACACATAAACACCAAAGAGTAATCAAAAGTAACAAAGACAATACAAAGGTGACTGAAAGCTTTATAAAACTAGAAGAAAGACCATTTACGGTGTTCGTAGACAACTTACATGAAGACACGTCAATCCAATGGTTATGGGAGATATTCAGCTAGCAAGGACACGTAGTTGATGTATATCTCTCAAGAAAACAGAGGCAAAAAACAAGACTCAAATTTGCTTTTGTAAAGTTTGTATACAAGAACCATGTGGTGAGAGCGGCTAGAGAACTCAATGGTTGGAGAGTGATAGGAGCATCCCTACTAGTAGTAGAGGCAAGATATAAAAGAGGATTAGATGGAGACAAACAATTGGGGCAAGATAAAACAACTATAGTCTCAAAGAAAAGTTCAGAAGGTGAGATGGATGAAGAAAGAAACAAATGAAGCAGAACATCGGTGAAAGATCTTTCAAAGAAATCCTAATGAACCAACCGATCAAGGAAGGAATAATGAATGACAGAGAGGAGAATAAAAAGGCCTCAGTGATGCCTGAAAAGATAATAGGAAGGTCAGACATCAACATGGTGAATATGTTAGAAAAAAGTATTGTTGGGAAATCAATTATTCCCTTGGAAGCAGAAGATTTAACCACAATTTTGTTCAAGGAGTGGCATATGTTGAAGGAAGTGAAGCCTTTATGATCCTTCAAGATGTTGTTGGTTTTTGATTCTGAGAAAAATTATGTTAGAAGCTTTTAACTCACCTTTTTTATTGAATTATTTTGGAGAGATTAGACAATGGACAGTGGGCAAAATGAATAGATCTCACAAAGCTTGGATTGAGATGTTTGAGATTCCTCTTCATGCATAGTGTGAGGAGAACGCTCACAAAATTGATGCCGTTTGGGGTACAGTGTTAAAAATAGAGGAAAGCTCGATGGAACGACACAACCTTGACTCGATCAAAGCTTTGGTGGACACGTCCTGGTGGGTATACCGATTAATGACTGAGTAATGTTAGAGGTGGATGGTGATAAATTTAAAATTTTTATAAAAAAAACATGGGGATGGAAGAGGTAACAATTTGGGAAAGGAAGAACAGATTGGATGCGGAGATGGAAAAGCAAAATAATGAAGAACTTTATGGATCAAAAATGGAGGAGAATATAGAAAGTCAAGTAATAGGAGTTGAGGAAGAAGATGATGACATGGCAAAAGATGGGGAGAAAATCAAGAATATTTATGTGAAGGACATCGAGTTAAATGATGACTAAATTCTGTTACATAGAAATATGGAAGCACATGAAGATAGGGGTGTTTGTTTAGACTTGCAACAGTTAAAAGTTTTAATGCCTCTTAAAAATTCTAGATCCACAAGATGTATCTTTGATGATAGGATCTCTCTTGAAGTTATCCAAAAAACTCAACGGGCTCTAAAAGAAGGCCCAAGTCATGATGAGCAAACAAAGGAGTATGGGCTAAAAGGGGAAGAGTCTTTTTCTGGTCCAATTTTACTGCTAGGCTTTGAGGAGTCCATTAAAAAGAGAGAATTGAATATGGGAGTCCCTAAAGAAAAAACAAGATGTGAATTAGCCCAAGCTAAAGAAAGTAATCACAATAGAAGAAAAAGAAAGCCACGTGAAGCAACGTTAGGAAAAAAAGGAAGAAAAAACAAAGCTCCAGATGCAACGATGAAAAAGAGGGTTTCGTTAGTGATTGCAAAAAATAGGAAAAAAATAGCTCCACAAAAGAGAAGGGAGGTAGAACAAAGGTCAAGAAAAGACGAAGTGAGGAAAGGAAATTTTGCAAAAAAGAAGAAACGGTTAGACGTAACATTGATGAAGGAGATGAGAAAGATGACATTGAAGGGAATGCAATCAAATCATGGAGAATGGGTTCAGAACTTATGATGGAATGCGATAACGAGGATGAACTAGTGAAGTTCCTGATGAAAGTGAGAAAAAACTCAAGAAAGATTCCCGAAGATATCAAAACGTCAGAACAAGGGTCAGAGGCAAAAAGAAACCGTCTCTAAACCAGGTTGGTGACTTAATCTTGACTCAATGATTGTGTTCTGGAACTGTAGCGGCCTGGGGAGTAAAAAAAAAAGTTAGGTTGTATGAAAGAGATGGTGAAGAAGTATAATCCATGGGTTTTGGGTTTAGTTGAAACAAAAATGAAAGAGATAAATGTAAATATTGTGAAGAAAATGTGGGGACAAGGAGACTTTGACTGGGTTACGGTAGAATCTAGTGGGGCTAGCGGGGGTTTACTATGCATATGGGACAAAGATAGCTTCACGGATCTAGAAAGGAGAGTTGGCAGTAGATGGATCTGTATTAGGGAAACACTAAAGGAGGAAAATTTTGAGATAGCAATTTTGGTTGTTTATGGCGATCATTCTGTTAGGGAAAGAAGAACTCTATAGGAGGAGATCATTAGAGTAAAAAGAAGTATGAATGTCCCCTTTATTGCTATTGGAGACTATAATGAAGTGTTAAATTCTAATGAAAGATGCAGTGAGAAAGGTATGAGATATTTCAAAGTATGGATGGAAGAGATGAATTTAGTGGACTTGCCTTTACATAGTAGGATGTTCACGTGGAGAAGGAAAAGTCAAGCGAGTATATTGGATAGAATTTGTGTTGATCCAGTGTAGATTCAGAAGTTCTCGCATTACAAATTGGAGGTGGTGCGGTGCTCAAAATCTGACCATGTTCTGTTATGGCTGAAACCAGATTCTACGAATTGGGACCCATGCCTTTTTTATTCCTAGATGTTTGGTTCTCAAATCCAAAATTTATTTCAATGATAAAAGAAGAATGGCTCAAGTTGGGTAACATTCCAACTCAAGACAAGATGAAATCGTTGAAGAAACACATCTGAAGATGGAACAGAGAAGTTTTTAGGAATATCAATGCAAGGATAAACAAATTTAAAGAAGAAATAGCCAAAGTGGAGATCAAGTTAGAGAGAGGGGAGGAGGAACAGATCAATCTGAGTATAAGGAAGGCATTGACAGGTCAACCAGAGTTATGGTATAAGAGGAAAGGGTAATATTGGAAGCAAATGTCAAGGAAAAAATATATTAAAGAGGTGGATAAAAATTTAAGATATTTCCATACTATGGCAACAATTAGAAATCGAAGAAAACAAGTGGTGGAGCTAAGATGTGGTGGTCGAAGGGTAAGGGATCCTAGAAGAATCAAACAACAAGCTCGAAAGTTCTTCATGAACTTATACCACCAAGAGGTTATGCCAGAGATAAAGATCAAGGAGGGGTTGCTGAGTAGAATATCTAGTGAGCAGGCAGATGAGATTGAAAAACAGCTGACAATGGAAGAAATAAAAAAAAGGGTCTAGAGTTGTGGCTCTACAAAGGCACCAAGTCTTGATGGCTTAATATGTACTTTGTTAAGAAAATTTGGGAAATTATTGGAGGAGAGTTTAGTGAATCGGTGGCGAGTTTCTTTAGATCTGGTTTCTTATCGAGATCGTTGAACATGACTTGGGTCACTTTAGCTGCAAAAATGGACACCCCGAGCGAGATGAAGGAGTTTCGAACTATTAGTATGATTGGAAGCATATATAAAACCATTTAAGAAATTCTGGTAAAAAGGTTGAAGGCGGTGTTGGGAAGTTTGGTGGATGAAGTTCAAATAGCTTTTATACAAGATAGACAAATCCTGGATGGAGACCTTATTGCATGCGAAAGAGTTTCATGGCTAAAAAAGAAGAAAATAAAGGGGATCATTGTGAAGTTAGATTTTAGAAAAGCGTATGACACTGTTATATAGAGCTTTGTTGATCTTGTTCTTGAACGCATGGGTTTTGGTGCCATTTGGAGGGGATGGATACAAGAACTATTCAAAACAGCAACAATGTCAATTCTTGTCAATAGAAGCCCGACTGAGCCATTCCAAATGAAAAGAGGACTACGCCAAGGTGACCCTATCTCACCCTTCTCTAATGCCTTATGACCTTTTAGAAGACTTCTCCATGCTCATGATAGGTTGGTGCCAATCTCAGCCTAAAATTGAGTACTTGAATTAGGGTTAAGTATGATTTTTGTCCCTAAAGTAGGGGCTGAAAATTTATTTCGTCCCTGACCTTTTTTTCGCTACAAAATGGTCTCAAACGTTTAGCTTAGTTTTAAAATTGTCTTTCGGACTAAAATACTCTTCCCCTACCTCCTTCCCCTTCCCCTTCTTCCCTAAATTCAACCAGAAATAAATCAGAAACAACAACAATAATGAAGCAACAACCCTTCCCCTTCCCCTTCTCCTTCCCCTTTTTCCCCAAATTCAACCAGAAATAAATCAGAAATAGTAGCAATAATGAAGCAACAACAACCAGCAATAACAACAATAAAATCAGAAGCAAAATCAATGTAATAAGAAGCATAAATAAAATCAAAATCAGAGTGAAATAGAAGAATAAACAAAAGCAAAAATACAAAAAAAATGCCCAACGTAATCAGAAGCAAAATCGGATGACTATCTGTCTGGTGGTACACAGCAGCAAGAGCAGCTCCAATGAAAGGCCCAACCCAAAAAATTCACTGCAATGAAGAAAAGGAGATATGAAATTCAGAAAGAAATGAGTGAGAAAAAAAAAGCCAGAAACGAAGAAGACATACCTGATCATTCCATGCATGGTCTCTGTTGAAGATGATGGCAGAACCAAGGCTCCTAGCTGGGCTGTTAATCCCAGTTCTAATGATAGGAAGCAGCGACGACCGGCGACCGAGCGAGGAGGAGAAGCAGAAACAGCGAGCAGCAAGCGGCGCA
This sequence comes from Arachis stenosperma, assembly GCF_014773155.1. Classification (NCBI taxonomy): domain Eukaryota; kingdom Viridiplantae; phylum Streptophyta; class Magnoliopsida; order Fabales; family Fabaceae; genus Arachis; species Arachis stenosperma. Next base: position 15,872,801 of record NC_080384.1, on the reverse strand, counting down.
CAACGTCCACCTTCCGGATCTGCTGGCGTCAATGTCGAAGAGCAGCGGCGAGGATCGAATGCCGAGGAGTTGCGGCGAGATCCAACGACCGAACGACAGAGAGCAGTGGCGGCGGCGGCGAGGAACAGCAGCGGCGAACTCCCTTCCCCACCTTCCCTTCCCCCTCTTCTTCCATTAAAAACCCACACCCCCAGCGTGATTGAGTAATTAACCCTTCCACTGTTCCCCAGCCTTTAACCCGTTTTTCTTTTATTTTTAATTAGGGGTAAAATGGTAATTAAAAATAAAATTTTAATAAAAAGAACGATTTTAAAACGAAGCTAAATTTTTGGGACCATTTTGTAGCAAAAAAAGGCCAAAGACAAAATAAATTTTCAATTCCTAGCTTAGAAACCAAAATCATACTTAATCCCTTGAATTATTTAAAAGAAAACAATATATAAAATTAAATTAAATTATTTACTTCTATAAACCTTTTAAAATCTGAACTTAATTATAAAATTTAATTTAATAGAAAACAACATATAAATTGATATAGGATTCAATGTAAAATGAATACAATACATACTAAGAAAATTCCTCTAATAATAATAAATAGAGTCAGACAATTAGCTCACAGCTTTTTAAATAAAATTGATTAGAAATCGGAGTGAGTATTGTGATTTGTGAATGTAAGATTGTATTTGTTTATAGGAACAAAACACTAAAACAGAAATATTAAAATACAAAATTATGTTTGAGAGATGAAATATAAATAAAGATATTATATTCAAAAATATTAAATTAATATATTTTATGTTTATTTTTACAGAAAAAATATAAATATACTAACAAAAAATATAATTTATTTTTTATTTTTTATTATTTTTATTAATTTTTTATAATTATACTTTTTATTATTATATTTTTTTCTCAAATTTTTTAAATAAAAAATAAAAATAAATTATATTATTTTATTTTATTATTAAATAAAATATAAAAATATTAAATTTTATGCCTTGTTTTAATGTTTTTAATTCTCAAAAACAAATGCAGAACGTATTGTAGATGGAAGTTGGGAACCGCCAATTATTGCGTGCGGTACGTACTACGTAGTACGTACAAATGGTACAAGATGGCAGCCAGCCTCACGAATCATGATCAAGTAGTTGCCCTTCCTTCACAAACCTTAACCAACATCTTTGTCTTATCCTATCTTCTGTGGAAATTGGAATACCTTCAATATTTTTTATTCTCTGTCCACTGCCACCTGTTTTCTTCGGCTTTCTGAGATTTCAAGAGCCACTCAATTTTCTTCTGTCCAATACTCTAATTCCCTTCCCCCATATCTTCTTCAACAGCAAGTCAGCAAGATCTTTCTTTCAATCATTCAATACCTTTAGCTTCTTAGCTTATATATTCTCTATTTTTTTTTTTACAAAAATGTTTTAAAATATTTTAAAAAATTTAACATTTAATTTGTTATAATTTTATATTGTTTTTTTATAATTTGTTTTCATTGTATCTCTGAGGTTAATACCCTGAATAGAGATATATAATTTTTTTATTTATTATAAGTTTAATTTTAATATATTAACAAAATAAATAATTTTATATAGTTATCCAATTAAATTTTATGTTTAGATGACTTTTTAAAAAATGATTTTGAAAATGATATATTTTTAATGATGTGATAATATGAGATTAGACATTTTTGTAAAGTTATTTTGTACCGTCTATTTATAAAAATTAAATTCTTATTATATCATATAAAAAATAAAAAAAACGTACCGATAGACTCGTTCATCCTTTTTTTTTTTTTTGGGTACAAGTTCTGCGTTGCTTACACCAGATGAAAGTTTTATGTTGTTTAGCAAATATTGGGCTTCCGTGGACAAATGTGTTTCACATTCATAACAGCTGTAGATATGGTTTCAGTTATGACTTATGACCCAAGAGTCCAAGTCCATAAGTAACCCACAAAAAGGTGATCCAAAATTCCAAATGATATACGGTTTATCCAAAAAAGAAAAGCTATCCGTTCTTTAAAATAGTCTTTCTATTACTTTTATAGTTTTATTATTAACAGCCTCAAAATTTATTAATGTGACAGATTAATATTAGTGACATTATATTAACTACGATACACAATTGATCATCTTAATTAATACGGTAAATTTATAAAATTATATTAAACCAGTTCTAAATTGAGAGAATTTTAAGATATTTAAATTTTTTAATTTGAAATTAATTTAATCTAATTTCATAAACTTGTTATATTAACTGATGTTAAATTTTTATAGTAATACAAATGGGGAGCCAATTTGCTGACGTGGCGCTCATACGTTAAGTTTGAGAGTTTATTTGCTTACGTGTCGTCACTAGAAATTTTTAAATTTATATTTATAAATTATAAATTATTATTTGCTTAAGTTGTTATTTTCAAATTTTAAGTTTGGGTTGTTTTACATAGGTTGTTATTTTTTAAATTTTAAATTATTTTATTTGTTTGGGCTGTTTTACTTAGATTGTTATTTTTTAAATTTCAAATTATTTTATTTAAGTTGTTATTTTTTAAATTTTATTTAGATTTTACTTAGGTTGTTCTTTTTTATATTATAACACTATTTTTTAAATATCTGTTAATTTTTTTAGCATTATTTTTTAAAATTTTAATTTTTTTTAAATTGCAGCTACATAAATTTTTTTAAAGAAATTTAGGGTTTTAAAAAAATATACGTTAATTATTCTTCGATTGTTACGTACTAATATTATTATATTATTATATTATTATAAAAATTTACGTTATGTTGGAATTTTTAAATTATTATTTATTTAAGTTGTTATTTTCAAATTTTAAGTTTAAGTTGTTTTATTTAGTTTGTTATTTTTTAAATTTTAAATTAAAGTCAACCAAATTTAAAAAATATTAGTTATGATGCAACTATAAAAGTATAAGTTACGAGAGATGTAAAGCACCACAATTTAAAGTACATCAATCCCTTTCTTTACATATATCCAAAATCTCTCTATTTATTCTAATGGCTGGTATTCACAAAATTGCTGACATCAATCCTACAATCGATAATTTGTGTGTACGTATACGAGTGATACGGTTATGGACACTACCAAGTTACGGAAATTCTCCATTGCCATACTCAATTGATATGGTTTGGCTCGATGAAGACGTGAGTTTTCTACTAATATTTTTCTATTTTATTTAAAATTTATATTATTTATATTTTAAATTTATTTGTTTATTCCCATCTAATCGTTTTTTTTTTGTTCATTAATTCTAGGGAGGAAAAATACACGCCTCAGTTAAGAAGGCTTTTGTGTCTCGATTCGTAAATTTGCTGGAGGAAGGAATATCTTACCAAATAAGATATTTTGGTGTTGGACTCAATAAGGGTTACTTCAACACTACACATCATGAATACGTGGTTAATTTAAACCAACGTACTGATGTGCACAGACTTCCAGAATCGTCGAGTATCCTACGATATGGATTTAAGTTTGTGAGTTTTGACACTCTCAATGCTCTTGGGTATGATTGCACCTATTTAGTTGGTAAGTTTATTATTTTAGAAAAAGTATAATTATTTATTTTATTGATAATTTATTCTGTGTTTTTTTTAATAAATTTATTGACAATAATTTTTTTAATTTAAATCATTTCAGATGTTGTTGGATATCTTGCTGGAATTGGAAATGAGAAGACTCTTGAAAAGGATGGCAAATTTACCAAATATACTGTTATCGAATTAGAGATTGATGATGGGTAATTATCTATTTATTTTTATAAATATAAAAATTTTGCTAATCTCATCTTTATAAATTATTATTTTAACTTATTTTATTATAAATATTTTTATTAATATTAATAAGTAACAAATATATCTTAACTAACATTAAGCTTTAGTTAAAATTTTTTAGATTCAAAGCCACCGTTTTTAAACGTCTAATTATTTAAATTTTTTAAAAAAATCACTTCGGATTGATTTAAAAAAAAAGGATTCAAATTTAAAAAAAAATAATAAAAAGCATTCTTTCCGCGGTTTGTTTGTTACAAATTTAAAATAATTAATTAATTATTAATTTTTTAAATTATATTTGATATTTTAATTTTATTATTAAATTTTAAATTTTAAAAATATAAAATATATATAATTTGATATTATTTTATTGGTAGTTACTTTTTTAACATTAAACATTCTATTTGATATAGAAAAATAATGGAAAGTGTACACTTTTTGGCAACTATGCACATGAATTAAATACTTTTCTGGGATCTGGCAATAAGGATGGAGCTGTTGTCGTCTTACAGTTTGTTAGAGTGAAGTTATTTAACGGTAATATTTATCCATATTTTTTTAACAATATATTTTTATATGTGAGCTTTTACTTATTGTTTATGTGAATTTTTACTCATTTTGTATTAAAATAAATTTTTCAGAAAAGATTGTTTTACAAAATTTCATGTATGGCACAAAGATGTTCTTCAATCTTGAAGATACAACTGTCATCCAATTTAAAAATAGGTGAGTATTTTCTTTTTAATTCTTTAGTTTCATACTATGTGTGTGTTATCTAACATAGTTTTTTTTCTTTTTACTTTATTTATCTAGCTTTGTAAGATTTGAAGAATCTAGAGGTAATATCGGCGGAATTCCAAATGAGGCTGCATTCTTAAAAATTTATCAAGGCAAAACCATCGAACAGTTAAAAGAATTCGATACGGTAATTTTCTTTTTTAAAAAAAATTGAGAAAAAAATAATTGAAATTCGTTGTACATAGATTATTTTTGTTTATTCATCTTATTTATTTAAAAATTTTACCAAATTTAGGGAATTTAAATCATTATTTTTTTTTCAGAATTCTATTTGTGTTGTCTTGGCTACTATAAGTCATATTATGGATACTCCAGACTGGTGGTACAGCCAATGTGAATGCAACAGGTCCACATATGCTTTTACAAAAATTTTCAAATGTTCAAGTTGTGGCCGTCTCCTTTTATCCATAACTCCAAGGTTATTTATTTATTTATTTTTAAATTAAAGTATATGCACATTGGATTAGATATTGAATAAGTCTATATTTAACTTTTTTTTATGTTATTTTCTTTTTTAAGCAGGTATCGAATAAAGCTTGGTGTCATTGATGATTCTGACTGTGCATGTTTTGTAGTCTTTGACAAGGAGGCAAAACAAGTTTTGGGAAAGAGCTGTGTAGAGATACTTAATCCACTCCTATTGGTAAGATCTAATTAATATTTATTTCTAAAAATATTAGTGAAGATATTTTTATTGGTAATTTTTATATTATTTATTATTAATATATTATGTAATACCCTGCAGAAAGGAGATCTATCGGATACACCTACACTTTTGCTCAACCTAATTGATAAGACCTTTCTCTTCATCGTTGAAGTTCAAATATCTGATAATCCACATTTTTCACCTTCTTATAAAGTTAAGAAGATGACTGATAATGTGGACCTCATAAATAAATTCAAAGAGGCTCACCCTATTCAAATTGTGAGTATAATTATAAGTGTACTTTCTATTAAAAATTAATTAATTTTTTGCTTCCTTGGTCATTAGTAGTATCTAATTTATAATTAATAATTAATTATAATTTTAGGATGTTGACTATACCGGTGGTTTGCTTCCAATTTCAAAGACATCCTCAATCATTGAAGGAGAGAAAGTAGAAGGTGCTAAGGTATTTGTTCAAAAAATATTTTTTTTGTTTGTTATCTCAAAATTAGATCTTAATTTTATTCAAAAAATATTAGTGAGATAAAATCAAAGGTTAGAAAGAAGTCTTTAATTTAACGTGGTATTTTGTACAGAATTTGTTGCTTGAATTCTCCAATGAAGTTGCTGCCAATGATGAATCCGAATTGTTGGAAAATGCTATTACACCAACTAAGCGATTATCCTCGGAGTCGGAAGAATCGAAGGTAGAAGGAGATACCTCAACTTCCAAGAAGATCAAGATTGAGAAAGAAACTTGAGAATTTGGATGCACATGTTTTGGAATCCTTTTAGAGTCTATCTAATAGAATAATGTCAAGCATATGTTTGTTTTGGTGAAAACATTGTCTTTTCTTGAGTCGTTATTTTTCTTTTGGTTCTTTTCTATTTTTATGTTTGGAATTTAGAAATTTTTTAAATATAAATTGAAGTTATTTGGTTATTACTTGTGGTTTTATTTTTAATTTGATTTTCACCGTTGATATTCTGATAATATCTAATTTAATATTTAATATCATAAAGTTATAAATTTCTTCTTTAAATTATTGTTGATACAATTAAGTTAGTTATTAATTTTTAATGTGTATTTATTTTTAAAAAAATCTAATTATAATTTTTAATTAAAGTATTATGTTTACAATTTTAAATTTAAATTCAAATATACTTTTTTTTTGAATTTTTACGTAAGCAATTTGAGAATATTTTTTAAAAATTTATATAATTTATAAGCTATTATACTAATTACAAAAGGAGTATAATAAAGTAAATAGAATTAACAGTCTTATTAAGATGTGAAGTTATTTATACTATTTAAAAAAATGTAATACTGTTTAAATTTTAGAAAAGGTATAGTAAAGTTAATACTGTTTATGATGACATTAAAAAAAATTATTTTTAAATTAACAAATTTCTATATTCTTAATAGACAACGAACGTTTGATTAGAAAATTTTATTTAAAAATATAAAATTTATACTATCTAATTAGAAAATTCTATTTAAAAATTTAAAATTTGAATTTCTAATACTAATTTCTAATTAAGTAAGTTCTTAACCATTTCGATTTTTAAATTTAAATTTTTTTACTTGAAATATTTATAAATTTTTATTATTATCTTTTAGATTATTTCTCCACAATAAAAGTACTTTCATCTTTTTCTCTCTTTTTAAATATTTCATGATGATCTTGAAGAAATCGTGGAAGAAGAGGAAGAAAAATGTACAATGTTCTTAGCATGGATGGAGGCCAATAAAAAATTTGAAGCAGGTCAAACTTTGACGTATGCTAAATTTCCAAATCAATTTGTTTATGATAGAGAATCAAGGGTATGGCATCCACGCAAAAGAGGGTATTCTATCGGGAGGTTAAATTATGTTCCACCGGGTACAGGTGATATTTATTATATGAGAATTTTGTTAGCTGTTCAGAGAGGTTGCACAACATATGAGTCTATTAGGACAGTTAATAGAATTACATATTCTAACTTCTAAGATGCTTGCTATTCCATGGGACTACTGTGCGATGATAGGGAATTCATTGCAGCTATTAATGAGGTAGCTGAACTTGCATCTGGTCATCAATTGAGAAAATTATTTGCGATGCTACTGATATCTAATAGCATTAGCAACCCAGAGCGTGTTTGGAATGCAACTTGGACATTATTGGCTGATGGAATACTATATGAGAGGAGAAAAGCTTTGAAAAACCAAGGTATTTTACTATGTCTTTTTTTTTATATCAAGATTGTATTCTCTTATTATCTTTATTTTTATTAAGAATATTAATAGTTTTATTTTAGAATTACTTATTAAATATTTCATAAAACCACTATGTTCTTTTTCTAGGACTAAACATGACTGATGACGAATTGAAAAACCTCTGCCTTATTGAGATTGAGAAGATACTCAACAGCAATGCGAGATCTTTAAGAGACTATCAATCAATGCCATATTCTGAGATGTCTCATGTTCGCCTTTTTCAGAATAAGCTAATAGAGGAGGAGTTAGCATATGACACAAATGAGTTGACTCATACAAACTTATATACAGAACAAAAGATGACTCATGAACAAAGGTTAGTATTTAATGAGATATTCAATGCTGTTGTTACAGACTCTGGTGGTTTTTACTTCGTTTATGGGCATGGTGGGTGTGGTAAGACATTTATTTGAAATGAACTTTCTTCTGCTATTCGGTCTAAAGGAAAAATTGTTTTAAATGTTGCATCCAGTGGAATTGCTTCTTTACTCCTACCTGGTGGCCGAACGGCTCATTCTAGATTTTTAATACCCATTACAACTACTGATGAATCTACTTGCAACATCAAGCATGGCAGTTTGAAGGCTGAGCTGCTCATCCAAAGTAGCTTAATAATTTGGGATGAAGCTCCAATGCTCAATAAAATGTGCTTTGAAGCACTTGATCGGACGCTCAGGGATCTTATGTCAGTTACCGATCAACATAAGACACATCAACCATTTGGTGGTAAGGTTGTTGTTCTAGGAGGTGATTTCAGACAGATACTTTCGGTGATTCTGAAAGGAAGTAGACACGATATATTGGCATCCGCTATTAACTCATCCCATCTGTGGTCATTTTGTAAGGTTCTGAAACTGCATACGAATATAAGGCTTCTAATGTCTTCTTTGGATCAAGATGAAGGTGAAATGAAGAGATTTGCTAATTGGATACTTGATGTTGGAAATGGAAATATTGGCTCTGTTGTTGGTGATGAATCAGAAGTTGAAATTCCAAATGATCTATTGATTACAGCTACTGATGACCCTCTCTCTCATTTTGTAGACTTTGCATATCCAAATTTGTTGCAAAACATGTCAGATTACAGATATTTTCAGAGTAGGGCAATTCTTGCACCCACGCTTGAGAGTGTCGAGAAGGTAAACGATTTTGTCTTGACAATCTTTCCAGGGATGGAAAAGGAGTATTTGAGCTCTGACACAACATGTCAAGCTGATGAGAATGAAGATGTACAACAAGAGTGGTTCACACCAGAGTTCCTAAATGACATCAAATGTTCGGAACTACCCAATCACAAGTTGACTTTGAAACCAGGAGTCGCTGTAATGCTACTGCGAAACATAGACCAGACTTCAAGTTTATGCAACGGGACAAGATTAATAGTTAACGAACTTAGCAGCAATGTAATTGGAGCGACGGTAGTGACCGGTAGAAATATTGGAGATAAAGTGTACATTCCAAGAATGAACTTGATCCCTTCAGATTCAGGATTGCCATTTAAGTTCCAACGGAGACAATTTTCATTGACAGTATGCTTTGCAATGACCATTAACAAGAGTCAGGGTCAATCATTATCACATGTAGGACTTTATTTGCCAAAATCAGTGTTCACTCATGGACAACTTTATGTTGCTTTGTCAAGAGTTAAGAGTCGCAGTGGCCTCAGGGTTTTAATTCTAGACGAAGACGGCAATCCAAAGTCATCAACAACAAATGTCGTGTTCAAAGAGATTTTTAATAATATTTAGGTAAGAATAATATTATTTTTATTTTAATAGCATGTTATAATTTATACTTTTGTACAAATATTTACTATAGATATAACTAATTTATCTATAACTCTTTTTTCAGATTTGAAATGAAATGTGTAATAAGGAGCACAACATCCTATGCCAATTGCTTTTCTAATGAAGTTAGTAAGATACTAGGTTATCGATCGATAAATTTTTATTAGCTTTTTATACAAAATTTAGTGTAAAATTAAATGCTATTATTACAGTTATATATGTTCTTATTTTTTTCATGTCTCCCTCCTTATGGTTTAAGAATATTATAAACTTCAAACTCTTCTATTTATATTTTACTTTGAATAAAGATAAAATAACATATTTAACACATTTATTATATAACGACGATGATAGTGTTATACTAAATTTAAAAAAATATATGGTTATAAAATATTATTTTTAATTTAACTTATCAAATTTAAATATAAGCCCGTGCATCGCACGGGTTTTTATAAAGTTATTTACCGTGCTATATCAATAAATTTTAACGCCATCAAAAATAAAAGTGACGAAAAGATTAATGTGATCAACTTAAAATCTTTAAAGGACAAATTTAATTTAAAAAAATTTTCGAGAACTAATTTAAAAAATAATTAATTTTTTAAAAATGAATTTGACCATTTATTCATACTTTAAATGTAACAAAAAATATATTAAGCTATGAAAAATAATTTACCAATTTTTTTTTTGAAAAAATACTAGAGAATTATTAAAATTTATTATTTTTGGCCATCACTTAATCATTAATGTTTAAAAGTATGAGATAAAATATATTGTTAAATTATTAAACTAAAAAATTAGATTAAAGGAATTAAATTGATGACTAAGTGATGACAAAAAATAATAAATTTTTATAATCAAAATTAGATTAAAGAAATTTTGATGGTGAAAGACTCATTTGTCGCGTTTAATAATCAATTTTACTATATCTATAGGGAAAGTAAGATGTCTAAAACTCAATTTCGCCCGAAACCGATCCGGTGATGACAAAAAAAATAAATTTTAATAATCAAAATTAAATTAAAGAAATTTTGATGGTCAAGTACTAATTTGTCGCGTTTAATTATCAATTTTACTAAAGTAGGATGTCCAAAATCCAATTTCGCCCGAAACCGATCCGGTGATGATAAAAAATAATAAATTTTAATAATCAAAATTAGATTAAAGAAATTTTGATGGTCAAGGACTAATTCGTCGCGTTTAATTATCAATTTTACTATATCTATAGAAAAAGTAAGATGTCCAAAATCCAATTTCGTTCGAAACCGATCCAGACCCGTTGTATATTTTATTAGGTTCAGGTTTATCATTTTTACCCGATGTTATTTTAGTGTCAAGTTCGGATCACCCAATTTGATCTAAAGTTATTCGTTATGATAAAAATATATATTTTAGAGTGAAATTAGTAAGGTTATATCATATTTTTATACTTCAATTAATATTTTTTATATTATATAGTATTATTTTTGTTTTAAAATAATTTATTTTAGTATAATTATGATATAACATTTGTTAAATTTAATTTTTAAAATAAAATTTTATTATTTTAATATATAAAATTTATAAATTTATACATATTAATTTTACACCGAGTTAACTTCCAGTTTATTCCGACCCGGCCCAGCCCATGAACACCCACGTGAAAGAGTAAAAAATTATTTCTTCTATGTTGTCCGGTTCAGTTCACCCAGCCATTTTAAACCGTCCTTGAATGGCTTAATCCCTACAGACATACAGTTACCCTTACCCATGAATTCCGTTTAACTTTGGTGGATGCACTGACCACTCACGTGATAGGAAAATAAATTAACCAATAAAAAAAAAAGTAAATTAAGAAAATGTATTTGGAGAGTTGAAACAAAAATATTGAGAGTGAGGAGAGGGTAGCAATTTTTAATATTTTTATATATGAAAAATTTTCAATTATTCAATCCTTCGCCCCCAATTCGATTTCAGATTCAGTTCCTAATCTCTCTTTCCGCTTCTCTCTCTCACACGTAACGAGGCACACACCAAAGTAACGGTGGCGAACCCAAATGCAATGGCGACGGCGCCAGAGCCCTCCGCCTCCGCCGCAGACGACGAGGAACGCCGCCGCTCCCTTCAAATCGAGTCTCTCCATCTCGTGGACTTCCGCCAACTCTCCCAATCGGAGCTTTACGCGCTCTCCCTAACCTCCTCACCCGCCCAACACCGTTGCCAAGACGACGCCGTAATCCCTAAAATCGACCGCTCCGTCTTCAACGAGTCCGCCGGCAGCCGCAAGCAGACGTTCTCCCGCCTTCGCCTCGTACCGCGTGGTAAGCAACCCAAACCCGCCCCTTCCCCTCCCGCCTCCGCCGCCCACATTCCCCTTGACGAAGAAAACTCCAAAATCATAGAAATGCTTCAGAGGCTCTTCGGCGTCGAGTCTCTCCGCACCGCCGCGCGAGACGGCGGGGGAGGAGGCACCAGCGTAGGCTACAACGCACTCGTCCCCTTCCAGGGGGAGTTCAAGTCACCGGACCCGAACGTCTTCGCGCTCCAGAACATTCCGATCTGCGACGTCGCGGACGATAGCGCGATGAAGAAGCGGAAGCGAGGGCGGCCGCGGAAGAACGAGAATTCGATGGCGATTGTGCCAGTAGCATCGCCTCTTCCTCCGCCGCCTCCACCGAAGAAGAAGGAAGAGGGTGAGGGTTTTGTTGACCCGGTTTCGGAAGAGGTGAAGAAGAGGACGGTGGGGTTAGAGAATGAGGCTCAGGTTGTTGAGTTCTTGGAGGGTTTGAAGGGAGAGTGGAGTAGTCAAAGGAAGAAGAAAATGACTGTGGAGGCGAGTGAGCTTGGTTCTTTCTTGCCGGCTGGGTGGAAGGTCTTGCTTTCTGTCAAGAAGAGAGCCGGTCGTGCTTCCATTCTTTGTCGCCGTTACGTAAGGTTTTTCTCTTTGCTCATGTTATTTTTATTTAGTTTTGTTTCTTTCATTTGATTGTTTTGCTAGCTATAGATGCATGGAAGTGTGGTATTTTGTGTTTAATTGATTGTTCGAATTCAACGGCTGAATGATTTGTATATGGAAATTAAATTGACCTATGTGTGTCATTTCCCTGAATTGTTATTTGTAATGTGATAGTTCTTTGCATATATCCTATAGAGGTAGAGATTTGTAGCATTATTGTTATCAAGACTTATGTGTTGTTCTAGAGTTTTATCACACTATTATAGTATTAGTAATATCAATCAAGGTTTCATGTGATAGTACTTTGCAGATATGATACAGGGTTAGGAATTCTACTATTGTTTATTGATGGATTGATTTATTTTTTTATTGTTTTGGTCTCACAGTTCTCCATTGGAGGGAATTGTGTTCAAGTTCACGTGTTTGTTTTCTTCGCATTGTTGTGATGCTTTGCCAGTGTCAATTTATTTTTATTTTTGTGGGTCTTAAAGAATTTAATTCTAAGCATATTTCTAGTGCACGCTATTGTAGCCTAGCATATTTCATTTTTTTAAACTGATCAGTTTTTCCTATAGATGATCACTCGGTGGAGAATGACACTCAATTTTCTTAGCGAGTCTAGTTTTAATTACACTGTCATTGTGAAGTTTTTACAAACCAATCATTGTTGTTGTTGTTGTTTTTTTTTTCTTTTAATTTTTTGGGGAGGGAGAGGGGGTTATATGTTCTTTGTTAACTTCTGATATTCTCAAGAAGACATTTCATCACATTTTGTGTTTGATCCAATTAATTTTGACTTTATTTTTTGAACAATGAATTGAAAATATTTCTCGTTTGGTGAAAATATAACATTTGATGTGGCTAACTCCTATTATCTCTGTCTTCCTCTTTGATTTGCTGTTGGTGTTTACCATCAATTAGGAGTAATTGACTAAGAAACAAAAATTAGAAAATGGATGGAGGGATGAGTGAGATTGTTGGGATTTGAAGGTTGATGGATTAAATTGATAGAATTGTTTTTTAGGAGTTAGTTGATGAGTTTTGATTTTGAAGAGAACTCCATTTGAATCTTCAAACCCTTCTCTTCTCTCCATTTCCCTCCAAAATCAAAATACAAACACACCCTAACGAACAAGAATGCTGCAAGTATTATTTCTGAGGATGGCAAATAGATTTTATTAAAATATTTAGTTGTGATAGCCATAACTTGAATTCTAATGGTAGAGACATGCATATATGCTTTCTTGTAGTTATAACTTCTTATACATATATATACATATATTAGATTCTTAATGGATTTCCTTAATTTGTTGCTTTGCAGCCCTTATGGGCAGCAGTTTGAGTCGTTCAAGGAAGTCTCTGCACACTTGCTTTCGTTTTGTGGAGAAGATATAAATATTGTAAAATCTAGTTATCCCGATGACAGTCCGCAGTATAATATCAATGTGCCATCTGGAAGTGTAAGCTATTATATTTGTGATGTTTTTCTTATTCTGTTCCAAAAATGAAAGACAGAAATTTTAGGGTTTTTTTTTCTTCCCTGTCCACCTCCCATCCAGCAGGTTCTTTGTTACGGCCCTGCTGGAGACGTAAAGCCTGATGCTGATGCAAGCTGTCTAAGTTTAGCTAGTACATCTGTAGAATCTCACCATAAAACGCAAGTTAGTGTTCCATCATCAACTGAAAGAGAGAAGCTAAACACTCTGAATGAGAATTCCAGTAGCTCTTTGGCTGGGGGTTGTAAATTAGGAGATTCTATTGGTGGAGCCTTTGACTATCAAACTGCAAATTATCAATCCATGATGGATGGTACCCATAATGTAAATTCAGTTCGCGGATGTTCAATTGAGGAAGATAGAGTTCTAAATCAGAAGACGGTTGATATCATTGAAGTTAGTGGTGCTGCCTGCAATCCTATTCCTTTGGTTCTCCCAACTCCTGTCACCAATAATGAGTGTGGTATTATTCAACATTGTGATGAAATGAATTCTGTGACATGCATAAGAAATGGTGTTAGTGATTTTAGTACCAAATGCCATGAAACTGCTCCCTGGGGAAATGCACAAACACTTGTTGACAACAATGGGGATGGTGTTTCTGAGAGACTAGTGGAAGATGAGCAGAATGTAGGTTCTGGAAGCAACAGGCCTTTTCCAAATGCTGAGGGGAAAAGGTTTTTAGGCAACAATTTAGAGATTAGTGATGGAAAGCTTGCTAAGGATGACAAGCAACACATTTTGTGTAGTGATCAGTCTGAAGTTAAAGATGTTTCTAGTAATTCTCAATTGCAGAGTAGTTCTGATGGATTTTCTCTTCCTCCATCTCAGAAAGATATAAAACATTTTTCTATAAATAGTTCAGACAGAATGCAGAGTTTTATGCTGACAGAGTCTGCTATCGGAGACTGTTTTGACGGTGAATTATTACCTATTGACAAGAGAATTTCCCTTCCCACTGGCTACACAAATAATGTTTCTTTAAGCACGTGCACAGAAGGTGCTTCTGACTGTGGTGGGATTGATGATGCCCCTAATCTTTCAGTAGCAAATAATGTCAATGATAATCACGATCCTCCAACTGTTGAGCTTGTGACAAGCTTTGCAGAGGAAAAGAATCCATTGAATGACCAAAATCACAGAATAGACTATTTGTTGCAGACAAGTTCGAAATGTAACTTACTAACTCCTCCTGATGATGAGCAACCCTCGATTTTTGAAAATCTGTATAATATTTCTGCTGGTACCTTTGATGATGCTTTCATGGAGCCTCAATTAGGGCTTGGTTCTCACAATAATGATGTTGCAGTAGATACATATGCTAATGAAAGCATTATGCAGGGAACATTGCAAGGTTGTGAATCTGTTGCTCTTGGTAGCAGTGTTTTAAACCCATTTGACAAGCAAAGTGATAATGCAAATAAATCTTGCTTATCAGAGAATGCCAAGAGTGAGCCAGTTGACATACATCAAACCAACTCTATGGGTATGCCTGACTTTCGTTAGCAGTCAGATAGTTCGGGTGCAGATAGGCTGACTAACAAATATGCTGTGGATTAAAAAGTTTCTGAATTAAACATGTATGGTAGACTGGTAGTTCTGCAGAGTGCTCTGGTGGTAACCACAAGGCTCTGCTTGTATATTCTCAACTTCCTGTGAAGTGCGATAGCCTAGAAAAGGTAATGAAACACCCTTATATTCAGTGTATAGAAAATTATTTTATGATGAACTCATGTGTCTAGGGATCTTCTATACCTCTTTGATCAAATTGTTGCTGAAAAATGTTCAACTTTTAAGGTTGTTTGATGAGATAACAACATAGTGGTTAGCATGAATTATTTGCTTATGCATGCTTTTCTGTGTTTTGTGTTTTGTTAAATCAAAGTTACACTAGATGTAGATCTCTCTCTCTCTCTCTCTCTCTCTCTCTCTCTCTCTCTCTCTCTCTCTCTCTCTCTCTGTTGATTCCTTTTCCTTTTGGTACTAGACAGAAAATTGGTTGGAGGCAGCATTATTTTGTTGATAGATTCAGAAGTTTGTGCTGGTGGCATCTCCATTAGAGATCATTTTGCAGTTCTGGTGTGATGCTTCTCATGCTTCTTGCTAGTACTCAGATGCTTGTTTTTCAAGAAGTTCCCTTTTGTTTTTTCATTTTTGTAGACTGGTATAATGACATCAAAATTAGGTCTATTCTAGATGTTAGTTAGGTTGATCATATGTTGGAGCTATTCTTTCCCCTATTTTTTTTTTTTTTTGGAGAAATTCCAAATTACCTGATGATTTTGGTCTTTGACAAGAAAATAACCATTGCACCATCCTATTGATATTGTTTTGAGATTCTTTATCTTATGTGTACTGCCTGGTTTAAATTCCTTATCACATTTATTCGATTTTAATTGGTGTTCTCATCGCCATAACAAATTGGCTACTACAACCTTGCACTTATGAGGAAGATGAATTGGTTTTTTTTAGCATGATGACTGATGAGCATGGAATTATGAGGGAACTCAAGGGTCAAGAGAGATCTAGTATTTAATTTCCCTTTAAAAGCTAACACTTAAAGAATCAAAGACAGTCCCTTTTATTACTACATTAAAGATAGTCCCTCGTATCATATTGAAAGGATTTCTTTCAAGATAGCCTAAAGTGATTATAATCTAAATTTTGATTTGATAACAGACAATAAATTTTGTTACTATAATTGTAGTCTCCTTTAGATTGTTACATTTTAAAATTGTAACATGATATTCCATCCTAAACAAGGAGTATGAAAGTAACTTTGGGTGAATCAAATAGGGGAATAGATTTTTTCAATTTTTTTTTTCTGATAACGTGTGATTTCTCACTTTACACTTTTTAAGTGAAACAGAAAGAAAAATGTGAGAAAAGATATTGAATGATAAAAAATAATATTTTAACAAATAATTAAAAAAAATTAAGAAGATTCACTCCAATCAAATTGAGTGGCTTGAGTTTTTTTAACACACCAAGGATCATCTAATCAAATTAATCATATGCATGATTTCTGAAGTGGTGGAAGGATAACTCAAATATTTATGCCATCTAATCATAATTGATCATACGATTGATTTCTGAAGTGGTAGATGGATATGTCAAATATATTTATATGAACGGGATAAGTTTACTATTAAACATAAGTTTTTATTATTATTTCATGGCCTAAAATATTGTATTAAAAAAACTACCAAAAAAGTACTTATGAAGTTTATAAATACTGACAAAAATATCTATAAATTAAGAAAATTAACGTTGTACCATGAAAGATGGTTCACAAAAGTATTCAAATTTTAAACTTTTGTTAATTTTTTTTTAATAAAATTTTTAAACTATTCCACCCTCAACCTCAATTCACTTTTTCAACCTTTCATAACCCAACCTGCACTTTTAAAATCCTTACCATGGAGTTCAAAACTGCTCCTATAACAGATCAGGTCAAAATCAATGGTGGTGGTGGAAGATTGGACCTCAACCGATTTAGTCATAACTTTTCGAACCCTCTTTCTACATGCAGCAGCACCACGACTCCTCTCTTTTCTCACGTGCGCGACGACGGTGTTCTCATTAACGATCTCTTTGGCTGAGACAGGTGCGCCACAGCGACGTTCTCCTTAGGTTGGGTCATAGGCCGACGAAAATATTGTAGCCACTTTAAGAGTGAGAGGGGGATGCAGTGAGAGGGAAGGAGATTGACGGTGATGGAGTAGGTGGGGGCGGAGGAGAGTAAGGAAGTAGGAGGAGAGTTATGTGACTCTGTGAGAATTTTTGAGAGAGAAAAGTGAGGAGAGAGGAAGAAGTGGGAAAAGAGGGAGTGAGGGTAAAATGGAATTAGGGTGGGATAATTTATGAATTTTATTAACAAATTAACAAAAAATTAGGATTTGGATATTTTTGTCGTATGAAATCCATCTTTCATGGATATATTGTTAATTTTCTTAATTTATGAGTACTTTTGTCACTATTCGTAAAATTTATGGGTACTTTTGATAATTTTTTCTATTATTTTTTGTTCATAAGCAAAAAATTAAAATATATACTCTCACGAATCATTAAGTTTTGGAATAAATTTATAAATTTGTGAGATAAATTCATCAATATATAGAAAATTTTTATTTAACTTGTTAAACTTTAAATTTATTTTTTAATTTTTATATTTATTTTAAACTAAGCTGAAATATAATTAATTTTTGTATATTTTATATCAAACATAATATAAAAATTTAATATTTTTTTAAAGATATTTCTCTCGTATAGTTATCTTTATGTGAAGGTGATAGTTAATAACTATTAGATAATAACTACCAACAAATTATAATTCAAATGACATAATCTTTTCATATTCATTTAGATATTATGAGTTTCAGTCTTACTTTTAATTTAAAAAAATTATTAAATAATAATTTAGTTAAATTTATTAAATTATCTAATAATTTTTAATTTTTTTTTACAAATTTTGTTTAAGGGGAGAAAATGGATTGTCGTCCGGTGTTAAATAAATAATTAACCATTTTTATATTTGGGGAGAACAAAAATAAGGTGAAGGCTGACATGCATATAAAGCATGCCGAGACACTTAAACCAACCATAGTGCTTTGATCTGTTGACGAAAAAGGTAAAGAATGAACCAAGCAAGTGAAACCTCTCTCACGCACTCGTAAAAGCTGAACGGTGATACCGTTGCCACCACCGATCGTCGCACCCACCAACTGATACCAATAGCAATAACCCCCTTCTTCTTCTTCTTCCCACTCCCCATTTTCTAAACCAACCCAGCCCCTCTTTTTTTTATTCTTTCATTTTTCAGAAAAAAAGAGAAGAAAATAAGAATCTATCCATTCAGATTTTGCCACGTCAGATCCTCTCATCTCTGTCTTCACGACCTTCCTTTCATCTCCCTCATTCCCCTCTTTTTCCCCCCTTCCCTTCAAATCCTGTACGCTATACGATTAGGGTTTTCCATTCCCCCAAACTTCCTTTCTTTTCTTTTTTTTTCCCCCTAACTTTTTGTTTTTGGAAACTCTTTTCGGCTGGGTTTGGTGCCAATTTTTGGTTCGTTCGTTACTCGAGGGGAAAAAAAAGGAACGAGGGAGATGATGAGGTTTTCGGGATCGGAGATCGTGGTCGCCACGTTGCTCTGTTGGAGCATTTCTTGCACCGCCCAGCCGCACAAGGTTTCGGTTTCTGCCGCCGACGCCGCCATATGTCCGAAGGAGTCAGTCTTTGATTTCATATTAGGGTTTCGAGATGCGACCTGCTCGCTCCCTGATTCCGTTGGATCCATCCGTTACACTGGTGTCACCGAGGTCACTCATTATTCTCTTTCCCTTTACCTCTTATATTTATTTCGTCTTAATCTGACGTTGATACTGCAATTTTAGGATTATTGCTTTGACTAGCCTTTTTGTGATATTGTGATGATGAATCTGTGATTGCTTTAATTTTCAATAATTTGAGTTTGGAAGCTGGAAGCTGGAACTGCTTATTATGCTGTTTAGGTTTCATGTCTTCAGCAACTGTGAATCAACGTGCCTTGTTGTTAGCTAGGTAATTTTAGAAACCGTAGGGATTGCATTCGCCAAAGGAATAGTAGGAATGGTTTTAGGGAGCTTTATACTTGAGAGTTTACAGAGAAAGGGAAGGGGAAGTGGGGAACACCTCAGCAGCTCGCCCTTCCATACCCCGGGGTTTTTCAGGGTCACATTTCAGTGTGTAGGATCGTAAGGAGAGGATCCACTTTCACACGCACATGTTCTGATTTGTCACTGCCATCCGTAGCCTTTCCCACTACCATAACTTCCAAACAGACCTATGTTATTTTTCTTCGTAGCACATGTATGTTTTCAAAGAAACTTTGATTTGTTAAATCCAGTTCTTAGAACTTCTTTCAAATGTTTATGGTTGCTGATAGAGGATTGTAAGTATGAATTTATGATGCCTAATTGCCTATTGAAACTATGCAGGGAGATGAGGTTACTTTGCAGAAGGCATTGAGTATGGTTCACAAGAATAGTCATGAATATGTAGCTGTACTTTTCTATGCATCATGGTGTCCTTTCTCTCGGATTTTTAGACCAGTTTTCTCCATCCTGTCTTCCCTATACCCTTCCATTCCCCATTATGCTATTGAAGAATCATCTGTTAGGCCAAGGTTTGTGTTTTCACTTTTCAGTCCCAATTCCTTTCTTTCAAGTTTCATGGATTCTTTCCATTTAATGCCTATTTGATTCTTGCAGCATATTATCAAAATACGGTGTTCATGGTTTCCCTACACTACTCATTTTAAATTCTACTATGCGCATTCGTTATCACGGATCTCGGATATTGGGTTCTCTCGTAGTTTTCTACAATGAAGTTACCGGTAACATTCATTATGTCACTTTCATATTTGTATTTGTATTTTGATATTGTCGCTTATGAGTTCATTTATTTTACATAGCTTGAAGATTTGTTAAGCTTAAATTTAAATATTTGATCATTCTCATGCTCTGCATGTGCCTTGGTTGTTCTGTATTGCAATTAAATAGTGTCTTTTACATGTTAAAGGGGGAAAATAAATAAGCGTATCCTGAAACACACCATACTTAATGGTTCCACAACAATATTAGAAACAATTAGAATATTTTCCTGTTTATGCAATTTGGGAATTTAGCTGATCATGATATCCCTATTTTCTTTTTAGTTAATCTTTGGTTGTCATTGCAGGAGTTAGGGTTGATTCACTTGATCAACTATCCCTGGATAAAGTTGGGCATCTGTCAGTTCATGAGAGTCATGGTACCACAGAGCAAGAAAGTTGCCCCTTTTCTTGGGCCAGATCTCCAGAACATTTGCTGCGGCAGGAGACTTATTTGGCTTTGGCCACTGCATTCGTGGTTTTGAGACTACTTTACTTATTTTTTCCTACACTGCTTATGTGTATCCAATATGCTTGGAATAGGGTTCTCCAAAACGTTAGATTAGGGAGCTTGTTGGAACATCCTTTGGTGTATCTGAAGCGAACAGTACAGTCATTTAAATGCCTTAAAGAGCCATGCAAGAGAAGTAATCTGCAGGAAGGAGCAATGAATGCTAAAGCTTGGGCTTCTAAGTCCCTTGCCTCGGTCTCAATTGGGGAGGCTAGCACTAGCCGTGGTACGCACCAGTAAGTATATGGAACCAACCAGTGTTCCCTCATGAAATTGGACATTTGGAATATCCTAAAAGAAAGCATAGCATGGCTGCAAGTTATGGCATGTAGTTTTGTGCTCAGCTAAGCCTTATGAGTAGTGAGACCAAATTATGTTACTGATTGATGTAATTCCGCCCCTTATAAAATCCTGCATTCAGCATTCTAGAAAAATCGAGACTTCAATGTGTATAGTTTAAAATGTAGCAAACTCGAGCTGAAATATGTAATTCTTTGACTTTGTAGGTTTACTTGAAGGTCAGTCGACGACCATCAGTTGATAAATTAATTTTTGTTGGGAATGAAGTGAATGTAAATCCTCGTTTATTACTGAGTACTGACTGTATACCATGTTCAGGTACTGGATGTTTGCTTGGATATTTGTAAAAGTTTAATAAGATGATCATCAACAGATATCATATAGAAGCATTGTTATCAAGAGCCATTATTTAAATTTTAAATTACTGGTTTTTGCCCCTTTTGGTGATTGAATTCATCCCACTTGAACTAGCCCCTTCCTAGTTCCTCTCATTTGCTGCCTGATGTAGAAAGATAGCTAACCCTTGACGCATTGTTTGTTGTGACTTGATTCTCTTACCATCTTTTTATGAGCATTGACTAATATTCATTAGTGTTATAAAGGTAGATCATGATGAATCAATTATTAAGAAATCATTAACTCCTCGAATACCTTTTCCAAGTGTTCTTACTACTCAAAGTACTTCTTGTACCAAAACTCTAATCCGATTCTTGGAAAACCATCTAAAGGACCAAGGTGCACAGCCCTCTCCCCTTCCCCATTTGGAACAATGGAACAAAATAAAGACATGTGTGGACCAAAATCAAAACATCAAAGATATATAGGGTCCATTCGTATCAAATGATAGTAACAGCCATGGATTAGGACCAATCACCGTCCAAACAATCACTACACTAGCACAGATTTTGACATAAAGAAATGGGACATTCTCACACGGACAAAATCTAATACAAAAAAGGCACTTTTACAGCTTTGCATAACTGACTCAACCACGAATTTAGACCAATTATGTGATATACTATTGTATGTATGTATGTATGTATGTATGTATGTATGTATGTATGTATGTTTGTGTGTGTGTATGTGTTGAAAGATAATGATGATCATCTAAATCTAACGACAACACAAGATATGTCATCTTTACTGTCTCTTTCTAATGCTTCAGCAGTTAATTGCTTTGCTGCTTTCTGTGGTTCTTTCATCCTTCTGGCAATGTCTACTGCCTCTTGATTTGTCATTACCTTCCAGAGTCCATCACTTGCAAGGATTAGAAGATCAGTTTCAGCATCTATATCACTTGTTTGTACATCTGGGTCTGACCGCAAATGCGACTTTAAGCTCTTATCTCCAAACGCACGAGATACTGCTAGTTGACCATTCACTCTTGGCACGTCACCTTTGCATTCATTCATTAATTTGTTCATGTCAGTGCCATCCTCAAATCATCACTAATTCAATCACCTTTGCATTCATGTAATGTTTTGTGTATTTGTTTCGGATGGAGAAAGTTACCTGGCAAATTGGAGACAAAACCACCTTTGTTCTCAATACTACCTCGTTCAGTGTTAGGTTCATGGTCTGTGGTCATTTGTAAAGCTTGTCCTTTCTTTGAAAGAACAGCTCTTGAATCACCAACATTAGCAATCCACAACCTGCGTCCATTGATCAATATTGCAGTCACAGCCGTCGATCCACCACGCCCCAAATCGGAACTGTGTGATAGAATTGCCTTATCTGTGCTCTCATAAGCCTTTGAGATTGATAAAGTTGGGTCTTCCCAAAACTCATCCTGAGATATGAATTCAAACAAACATTTCTTTAGGGACAAGAAATACAAGAAATGCATTCTATTATCTCATTATATCAAGGAGAATAGCATAGAAACATATGGAATTGTACAAACCCACCTCCCTTAAAATGTTGGGGAACAAGTTTTTCTGTAAGTAGGCAGGAACACGGTCTCCAAGGTGGCCATCATAAATTGCAAACAAACCCAATTCTTTGTCTTGAATCTGCACAAACTTGGCAACATGATAATCCTCCATTGGATGATTAGCTCTCCCTTTCACTAGGCTGAAACCATACTTTACTGTCCCATCATGGTTTTTCCCCTTACCAGTGCTTGATGAAGAACGTGTTGCTACAAGCTATAATGCAACCAAACAAGATTTCAAAATAAAAGAATTTTTTTGCTTTCTCAAAATATCTGCAATAATTTGAACATCTAAAAATGATAGAATGAATATCAATATAAAATATGATACATGTTCAAAGAATATTTTCAGATGATATATCATTAACAACATGCTATTGGGTGCTCCAAGAACAATAGAAAATGGGTTTGTAAGTTAATTGTATTTGAGTGACTAATTGACTATTATTGAAAACAATTATAAGTTCCAAAGCATGAAGATTCAGACAAAACAAGTATTTCATTACATATCAAGATTGATTAAGTCACTATTCTTATTCTGCTCCATTGTTTGCATACCAGATCAATCTATAGTGGTTAAGAAGATTAAAGTTGCATACAAAAGTAGTAGTTGAAAAAATTTTTTTATTGTGGTTAAGAAGATAGAAGTTGCATAAAAAGAAAAAGAAAGTGGTTGGGAAACGACAGATTGATGTGACATTCAACTAATGAGGCAACATTAATCGGTTAATAATCTCTCCTACCTACACCATAATATTATTCACCAACATTGCTAACCAAGCTAGAAGTTCAAGATTTAGAAAGAAATTCAAGATAAATTATAAAGGAACATTGAATCATTTATCATTCCAAACCACTAAAAAATTCAATATTTTCCATCAAACTAGGAATTTCAGAAGAAGAAGAACTGAAGTTTAGCCTCCAAAGTAACTGAACGATAACAAGAATATAAACACATTATATTCAAGTTGATCATGGAAATAGTCCTCCACAGAAAACTGAATATGCATCAAATTCAGTAAGAATTAGAGAATAATGTCACATTTTCTTACCTGAGAGTAAGAAGCCTTGAAACAGCACAACTTAGCCATGAAAAAGAACAGCTTTGGAGCAACTTGTGGAATGATTTCAGTTATTTTTCAGCATAGGCTACTCTGCAGACATCTTGAATTCAAATTTGGAAAGAAACCCAATTCAGGAAATCACAGCACGTTTACAAATTCAATAACTTCATGGTCAAAAACAAAAATCCAATAGTCAAAAGCAGAATTTTCATAAACAACAAACCTACCCCATAAAGCCAAGCATAAGAACAGAACAGAACAGAACAGTGAGTGAATCTCAGCTCACCTATCCAATCAAAATTCAGAAAGGATTCAATTCAACTTGGAATTGATTAGATGATAGTTTATGCTCACGCTCTTTCTCTTTCTTTTCCTCTGTTCAGCTTCCTAGTTCGCATAAGCTTTATATATATATGAACTATGATGATGATTATGACAAAAAAGAAACATAGTAAAAGGAGTGAGGGAGAACATCTTTTGTGGGAGAATCTAAACAAAACGATAATTATTGTGCGAGACAAAAAGGAAGCTTATGTTATTTTTTCTTCCTTCTCTTGTGTATTGATATTATTATTTTTATTATGTAACCGTTTCGGAAGCCTTAAACTTCACAAAGACAAAAGATATATACTCCTCTTTTTTTAATTAGAGAGTGATACGAAGAGGAAAACTTATGGTGCCCACAAAAAACAGAGCAATGTTGACTTTGCTGGCTTCTATTGTTTAGTGATTTTGTCTCTCTGCTTTATCCAACCATTTATCTTCGCTAAATATTAAAAACATAATAAAAAAATATTTTATTTATGATTTTGCAGAGGGAAATTGCAGGGTGATTCATTGTTTTCTTTAAAGAGAATAAAATAGTGTGGATAGGGTGTGTCTTTTTAGGGTTATTATCGGATACATGTAACTTATAAGAATTTGCAAACTTGAAATATATAACTTTTCAACCATGTTGCGTAAATGTCAACAATAAATCATTAATTATTTGTATATAATAATAATAACAATAATAATAATAATGTCAAAAAATTTCAGATCAGACATTTTAGTTTCTAACTAAAATTAATTATTCGATTGGTCTCAAACAGTTAACCCCGTCAGTCACTTAGGTCATTTACTCCGTCAACTCTAACGGAGGACAAAATAGTCTCTGAGAACTAATATGAGACAAAATAGTCTCTGATCTCCTCTATTCGAAAACGACACTATTCCCACCCAATTTCCATCATATCTCGCATAGCACTAATAGTCTAACACTGTAACTTCAAGCTACATAATGCACACTCTACAACTTCAATGTTCACAAAAAAAAAATCCTCAACTTGTTCTCAACCAATTCATACTCAAGAAACTAATGACTATGTCTCTCAACTACTGTCGTCTTCGATGAATCTCATGAATCTAGACAGCAAGTCTGATTTGTCAAGACCCGTCATCGTCGTTGCCATCTCCCTCCTCCTCTGCCCTATCATCTCCGTGAACACATTGTCCACCACTCTGATCGCTTCCTTCAGCTTCTTTTCCGAACCAATGTTGAGTAATCGCTTCAGTTTTCAACTTTTCATACGAGTGGCAACGGCGACATTGCTCATTGTACTAATAGCTTGGATGCGAGGTTGAAACTGTCTGCCAACTTGGACTCCAGAAAAGAAGAAATGAATCACTCAGTGTCTATTTCAAATGAGAATTTGCATATGATGTCGAAAGATAATCTTCTCATGATGTCCTAATGTCCAACAATCTATATTGCTTGTCGGAAAGTGGAGAAATGCGTGCCCTTGGGGTAGTTGTGGAACTTGGTCTTGAAGATGTCGTGGACGTTGTCGGGGTTGGAGGTGATGTTATCGAGGACGTGAAAGTGGACGCTTCTGGTGGGTGAAGTGA
Source organism: Arachis stenosperma (assembly GCF_014773155.1). NCBI lineage: Eukaryota > Viridiplantae > Streptophyta > Magnoliopsida > Fabales > Fabaceae > Arachis > Arachis stenosperma. The sequence goes on along the minus strand of NC_080384.1, from coordinate 15,846,981 downwards.
GGAGGTGGATGTACCAGTCATAGAGATTTAGGAAGTGTGTGGTCCATGACATATTGGGGTATGTGCGATACGTGTGGCAATTATACCATGTCTTAATCTTGGAACTAAAGAAGTGGAAGGAAAAGATGGAAAAGAAGACTGTGAAGGTGAAAAAGGAGAATATGAATGTTAGGGTTGTGCGAGATATGATAAAAATTGGAGAAAAACAGCGTCGTTTTCGAATAAAGGGGTAAGGGATCATTTTGTCCCTTGTTAGAGTTGTCAAGGATCATTTTGTCCCCTGTTAGAGTTGTCAGGGACCATTTTGCCTTCCGTTAAAGTTGACGGAACCAAGGATCTAAGTGACTGACGAAATTAATTGTGAGAGACCAATCGAGTAATTAATTTTAGTTGGGGACTAAAGTGTCTGGTCAGAAATTTTTTGAAGACCAAAATGGGTATAGTATTTATCAATGAGCTATATTTCAAACGGCATAGTATCTCTATACTTATCTAGAAATTGTGGATTCAAGTTTTTATAATTTTAGAAAAAAAAAAACTGATTTAATATTTGATTTTTAATATATATATATATATATATATATATATATATATATATATAATATAATATTTTTTTATAATTTTATCACCTCATCAGAATAGCTTAACTCTAAATTTTGGGTTAATGATATTTGGACCTCAATATTAGGTGTCACATTATTGTAATTTGTAACATACCATATACTAGGGTCCTCTCTTCTAATTTTCATCCCCCCCCCCTCTTTTCTTTGACACAATATTTTTTTTTTGGCTTTATCTTTTAATTTAATATATCTTTTGGATTGCAGAAGTATTTTCCATTTCAAACATGGTTAATTAAAATGGTATTAGTGATATTCAAATCTTTATGATTCCATAAAAAAAAAGCATAGATACTAATTAATAGGGCTTTCAACAAGGTTTAGCCATTTTACTAATGAGTAATGACACTTGTTAAAACTTCTAAAGAAGTTATAGAAGAAATAAAAATCTTAGTGTTTTAATATAATGCACATTTGAACTTTTTTTTTCTAAAAAAGGAAAAAAAACTATAATATGTACTTTTAGAATACTTTGATCATTAACAAAAATAATTTCTTTAACTTAGGTTTCATATTTCTTACTTAGTCTTAACATATTAAGTCGAAAATTTGTAGCAATGGGCTTGAATATATTATTTTGAAATCATAAATTCATAATAAATATATATCAACATCAATATGATTAATTATAAACGGTAGTTTAATTGAAATGACCTTGTTTTTCTAGTGCATTATTCATCAAGTAGTTGAAATTTTCAGTGATTACAATAATCAAAACCATAGGTCATTGACCAATGAATTGAATTGGTCCGAATTTGACTCTGATTGTATAATCAATATTCAATGATGATCATCTTTTACAATTCTTTCATGACAAGGCTAACTAGTACTCATCATCCACTCAATATACAACATTATTTATTGGTTGAAACAAGAATTTTAGACCGTAATATAAAAAATAGACAAATATAATAAAGATAGTTTTATTCAAAAAGAAAACCGAAAGTTAATTTGGTCATTAGAACAAGTCAATTAATAGCAGGCCATCTTTTTTATAATTTCTTTAATATAAGCCATTTTTTGCAGGATAGCTGCAAGTTTGCTTTGATTTTTATTACAAGCTTTTGTTTCATTTTTCAAAGTTTAAAAGTCACACATTGCTATAGCCTTAATTTGTTTTCACATTGGTATATATTATGAGCTTTTGTTTGATAATCTCATTTAGAGAGAGGATATAATTCAATTTCTAAATAGAACACATACACCATTACTTACATAAATTGAAAATTTAAGTATTTTTTAATTAATAAAACAAAGAGGGAAGAGACTTTTACCATAAATAAGCGACATAATATATATAGAAGTAGTATTCTACATTTCTTTTAGCATGCATCTAATTATGACTTAACTTTTTTCTAATTACTACCAACATATCATGCATATAACAAAAGAAACCCTTATGTAGTAACATATATGTTGTCTGTTTGTGCATATATTATCATGCATGTTGAGAACTTTTTGGTTACTAAGAACTATTTTTTTGTTTTTAGAATACATTAAAGTTATAAAAAATGAATTTATATTATTTTTTTAAAATTGGTGTAAGACTATAATACTATATCAAAGATCATTTTTAATTTTATATCTTTTTATATTAATTTTAGAAGTACTTATTAAACATATCCAAAAATCTATAGCATGACACATGATTTTTTTTCCATAATATCATCTTGTCAAAAGAAGGATTTAAATAATAAGTTAATATATTTGTGGAGAGGTGTACAATTTACGTCGTAAATTATAGTAAGTTAAAATATATGGAATGTAAATTCAATTTACAAGAAAAAATATTAATACATAAGTAAAAATAGAAGAAAATATCATATCACAAATAAAACATTATAAGTATCTTGGATATATCATACAAGATAATAGAAAAATTGAAGAGAGTATAAAATATAAGATTCAAATGGGTTAGTCAAAATAGCAGTGTGTTTGATTTTATAGGTAAGAAAAAGGCATCACTAAAACTTAAAAGATAAATGTTATCGTACTGTCATTATACCGGTTATGTTAAATGTAGTAGAAATGAGTGTTGAGATAGATGAAGCCAGATAGGTATGGACAAAGTAAGAAATAAAGATATATAAGATTACATTTGTTTTTGAGAACAGGAAGACAAGACACTGAAAACAAAACATAAAGGATAGAGATATAGAATTTAGTGTTCTTATATTCTGTTTGTGATAAAGTAGCTAGAATAAATTATGAAAATCTAATTTATTCTTATTTTTTTATTAAAAAAATTTAAGAAAAAAAATATAATAATAAAAAATATAATTATAAAAAATTAACAAGAATAATAAAAGAAGAAATAAAAAATAAGTTGTGTCCTTTGTCAGTGTCTCTGTGTCATTCCTGTCATGATGGACATAAAATACACTAATTTAGTGTCTTTAGATACAATGTCTTTGTTCATATCTCATTCGTCAAACACGATTTTGTGTCTTTGTATCTCTGTTTCAGTGTTCCATTCATGGAAACAAACTCAGTTTAAAAGATAAAGTTGGAGTAAAGTTTATTATTAAAAAATGAGTAGAATCTCATTTCAAGTAATTTAGACATAAAAAAAATTGATAGAGTATTCAACTACAAAGATGAATGAGATGAAAATTAAATGGGGAATAAAAGATAGAGGAAGACCCCAAAATACTCATATATAAAATAAGTAGAAAAGATCTATCCATATAAAACTCAATAATCTCGTGTGATCTATATATGACTGAATCATTTAGTGAGATAAGATTTTATTATTGATGTTTTGGAAATGGATATTTATTTTAGGAAAAACAACCATTTGTACCCATGAACTTTACGAACGCTGACAAAAATACTCATTAAAGAAGGAAACTAACGTTGTATTCATCAAAGATGGATTCCATACGACAAAAGTACCCAAATCCTAAATTTATGTTGACTTTTTAATAAAATTCTAGAATTACCCCATCCTTATCTTCAACCCCCCCTCTCTTCTTTTCCAAATCTCAAACACCTCCATTGCCATTACCTTAACCATCATTTATTCTCTACTACTCCACTAACCACCACTGCCGCCATCTTTCTACGCTGACAATGACAAAGAGTCAAAGACGATAACAAGGTAACCAGGAAATCCATCCGTTCCCACACAACGCTATCACCTTCAACTGCAGTCACCCAAACTTTGCGGCGGCCCCAGCGCCGCCTCAAGCCCATGCACAGATCACCTATACCTTGGCACAGTGGCAAGTTTAGAGTTTAGAGCCACCAGATTCAATCTCCAGCAGCGCCGTTGCACAGAGATGCCGCAATGCCTCTCCGGCCAAGACCCCATCTAATGTCGCCACAAGATGGAGAAGCTCCGGAAGCAAGACTGAACCGAGATCCAGCGCGCAAGGTCCCTTCCTATATATGGTGCGATTCAATTCCTCCTAGATCCACTTCAAGCTCATGGACTCCATGGAAAAAGGTCCTATATTTACAACAGTATAAATTATAAATTTATCATATAATTAATGAAGTTGAACAAATCTTCTGTAACTAATAATTTATTTGTTTTTATCTATACCCAAATTGAACCATTTCAGTGTATTCATTGTTCAAATTCTCTCAGAAATCTACAATCATATCTATGTTAGGATACTTGTCAAGTCAGAGAATGACTCCGATAACCACAAGGCAATGGAGGTGTGTGGCGTTGATTGTGATGAAGATGACGCGGGGTTTGGGGAAGAAGGAGAGAGAAAGGGGGAGAGGGATATGGTTGGAGAGGTTGTGTCAGTGATCAAGTTTTTTGGAGATGGGTTCATGAAGATGGAAATGTCATCATGATAGCGGTGGTGGAGTAGCAGAGAAAAAAGAGGTGGTTAAGGTGGTGGTAATGAAGGGATGTGAAAGTTTGAGTGGGAAAGAAGAGATAGTTGGGAGTTGATGTTGAAGATAATGTTAGAGATAATTCTGAAATTTTATTAAAAAGTCAACATAAATTTAGAATTTTAGTATTTTTGTAGTACGGAATCCATCTTTGATAGATACAACATTAGTTTCCTTCTTTAATAAGTATTTTTGTCGGTGTTTATAAAATTTATGGGTACAAATGGTTATTTTTCTTTTATTTTATAATAGATGAAAAATATATGAAATAAAGTTGCTGCTTTAATTAATTGACATACATGCATGATCTCTAGCCTTGGAAACGAATAAGGTTTACTTAATTAATGTTTTGACTTTGGACACTATGCTTAGCATGTAAATGTAGAATCCAATGCCATTGCTTGTAGGAAAGTGGAAAACAATTAAAAGGAAGAAATGATAACCCCTCCCAAATCCCAAGATTCTTAAAGAAACGAAGCATAGTTCACACGATCCCATGATGGCCAATAATGATATATGTATGATTTAATTTCATGATATATATGAATATGATGAGGCTATGATAGGCTTTTGTGCCGGAATTGTAGCTTCATTTATCCTGTGATTCTCATAATACGGCACCGAGAATATATTGATAATTTCCCACTAAATCAAAGTTTTCATGGAATATATATAAATAAAGGGATGGTTGTGCTTCATTTGTTCTACAGTGTCAACTTGCTATCCGAAGGTCGTGAATTATTGTTCAGCATAAATTACGTGAAAATAACTCATATCATCACCATTATTTCATATAGAATCCAATCTCTGCCAAATTATCTACCTGTGAACAATGACCCAATGAGGCAGCAAAAAAATCACACATAGCGAGGTGGAGAAAAATCTTAATAATAAATGATGGGGCATTACTGTTGTTTAACTGGTTTTATATTTCTCGGCACTAGATTTGTTTTGTATGATATAAATTATATTGATTTGTTATTGTATATATAAACTTTTTAATTATATTAAAAGATGTGTAATCCATTTTTTTAATTAATATTTTTCAGGTGCTTTTGTAATATAACTGGTCCTTTTGTAATCACTGTGAACATCTCTTTCAATCCAACACTTGTAAAACTATGGAAAAAATTTGAAACTTCTTAAACAAAGAAATTTATGAAAAGGCTAGTACTCAATTACTCATTTCACTCAATATATACAAAGCAATTTGTTGGTTGAAACAAATATTTTACTATTAATTAGACCGCCAAATATTATTCATCTAATATAAGAAATAGACAAATAAAGATAGTTACTTTTATTCAAAAAGAAAACCGAAAGTTCATTTGACCATTGGAACAAGTCAAATTAATAGCAGGCCATCTTGTTTATATATACTTTCTTTAATTTGCGCCATTTTTGTAGGATATATAGCTGCGCTTCAAGTTTTGCTTTGATTTTTATGACAAGGTTTCGTTTCATTTTTTAAAGTTTAAAAGTCACACATTGATACAGGTACATTACTTAGCTATATGCTATACCCTTAGTTTGTTTTCACGTTGATATGAGGAGCTTTTGTTTCATAATCGCATTTATAGAGAGGATATGATTTTCATTCCTAGACACAACACACACCATTACTCAATAGAAGGGGTTAATGTTTAAATTCGTCTCTGAAAGATCACGTGATCTTTATTTTTGTCTCTGAATGATTTTTTTAATTAAATTAGTCTCTAAAAGATAAACTGTTAGTCAAATTAGTCCTTCAGTCAATTAGATGATGACGTGTCACGTGACATGATGACGTGACACGCCACGTGGCAGGTCAGTAACACGTGGCGTGCCACGTGACAGATCAGTGACACATAGCATGCCACGTGTCACTTGATATATAAAAAAATTTTTATTAGTCAAAATAGTCTTTAAAAGTCAAGACGTAAGTTATTTTCATCCTTCAAATTTTAAAAATTAGTCAAACTAGTCCTTATATAATTTTTTTTATTTTTTCTTCATAAAATTATCTCTCTCTTTTAATTCTTCTCAAAATCTCTCTTATTCTTTTCTATTCTAAAACCTTTTTTGTTACATTACTACATTTTGTTGGAATATATATATACTCAAATTTGAAATGTTTGTATTTATTAACCTAAACAAAGTTATATGCTCAAAATAAAAATTTATGTATGTTAACCTAAACAAAGTTATACCACTATTTTTTTTTACTACATCTTTTTTTTTCCATTACGATATTACTTATATATAGGAGGTAATGGTAGTGATACTTAGAGTCAAAATTCAAGAAGATCCACAAATTTTGCTTCAATTCCAAACATTACAAAATATTGAAAATTTGTTGGTTAATTATTATTATTATAAATGAATTGCTTCTTAAGCGTAATACGTGCAAACATAATAATAAATTTTTGTGTGTTTCATATGTTTGAGATAGATTATATAATTTTTCTTTTAATTTTACAAATCAATGAGATAAAATAAAATAGGAAACATTATACCTATGCATAACACAGGCTACTCCGCACTAGTACATTATATAAATAGATATGCTTCGTATTAAAATAAAATTTCTTTTGTTTTAAATGAAATATTTAAAAAATTATATTAGAATATTAAGATTTAAAAAGTGATTCCATAAACCAGTTTTTCAATTATTGAGTTTTACTATATAAATTAAATAATAATAAAAATTATAATTTTAAAAAATTTAAAAGATTTAAAATTTAAAATAATTACTATATTATTTTGTAAAATTTAAAATATTAAATTTTTAAATATATAATCAACAACAATAATTTGATAAACTCATTTAAATAAAAAAATTTCACATAAAAAATTATAATTTGAAAATGTAAAATTTTAAAATACAAATGACAAAATAACTTTATGAAAATTTAATTATTTTTATTATTTTATGTAAAGAGAATTTTGTTTATTAAGGTTTAAAAAATAATATTAAAATTAGTAGTATAAAAAAATATTATAAATTTAATATTATAAAAAATTATATAAGGATTAGTTTGACTAATTTTTAAAATTTGAGGGATGAAAATGACTTACGTCTGGACTTTCACAGACTATTTTGACTAGTAGAAAACTTTTTTATATGTCAAGTGACACGTCACTGACCTGTCACGTGGCGTGCCACGTATTACTGACATGCCACGTGGTACTTAACATGACACGTCATCATCCAATTGACGGAATGACTAATTTGACTAACAGTTTATCTTTCAGGGACTAATTTGATTAAAAAAATCATTCGGGGACAAAAATAAAAATCGCGTGATCTTTTTGGGACGAATTTGAACACTAACCCCTTAATAGAAATGTTCAAACAAAACAGTCGTTAAATTAGATATTATGTATTTATGTATAAATACATTGATGAGTTTGGAAAACTCTAATTTAATTTGATGATGAACAAACATTATTAAAAATAATTAATTACAAAATTATTAATTTGATCTTAATTTATATTTGTTTAATTAATAATTTTGTTGTGCAGATTTTTGTTGGGCCGAAAATAAATCTACAACAAGCCCAGTTTGATTAAAATTATTCAGCATTCATACAAACGGTCTTAATCATTGAAGCTGAATTGGTTTGGGCCAGACTTAAATATGCAAGCCCAAATCTATTGTTGGTGTATAACCAACTTGTTTGGTCCGAAACAAAAAGGGAGAGATGGGACACAATATTGCTTTATTCATTTAATCAAATAAAACCCATTCCCTTGATCATGGTTGCATGCTCCAACGGATATCACTTTTATTCCTTGATGGAATTCAAGTTTTATTAAATGGAGTTATTGCAGACCTTGGAACAATGAGAGAGAAATTGATTTGATGGGAATCATTATGATTAATGCTGCACGTTATACCACTCAGGGAAGTAAAAGCAAGCTTTTTTCAATTAAATTGTTTAATCACTTTGAATTGCTTTTACTTCATATACTCTCTTCTCTCTCATCTCTTTCTTCTTCTTTCTTCGGTCATTAACCAGGAAGCCATGGAAGCTACTTGAAGCTACCGAAAGGAAGGGAAAGCAAGCCTAAAGACCATCGAGTTGATGGCACGAAAAAGGAAAATAAAAGTATGTTGGGGCTGAGATTTTCACCAAATGAGGTAATATATGGTGAGGTAATCTCGGATCCTTCATACTCAAAAAGAAAGATGAAGATTCGGCCAGCAAAAAAGATCTTTGGAGGCATGGCTTGTCTCTGATTCTGCTCAACCACCACAGGAAGTAGCTAGAGTGGCGAAGTGATGGAAGAGGCAGAGATTGGAGCAGATGAAGCCATCATCATCATGAAGCATCAAGGGCCAGAAATCCATCTCGGAGAGGAAGCCAAGGATGGAGCGCTCGGATTGATGAAGAGTGATGACCAAGGAAGGACTAGAGGTATTTGCATGTTGGTTTTTGCATGAGTTACCTCTTCTCTCTCTGTGGCCGAACCGGTTTTGTTTTGAAGGAAAAGAAGTTGAGCTCGGGTTTGTGTTTCAACTGTGAAGGCTTCACTTCTCTATAAAAGGGGTGAACAGTCATGGTTTGATTCAAGGAGTAAGATTTAAGAGTGCAAGGCACAGAGTTCTCAGAGCTACCTAAGCTAGCAGTTCTTCTTCTCCTTCAATGTTTTCTGTTTTATATTTTTCTGTTTAATTTTGTCATGTCTTGAGTCTCATGGAAAAAGGCAAATAGTGAGGTTTGTATGAAAAAGCCACAGAGCGAAAAAAGGCAGAGAGTGCAAAATTAAAAGAAAAAGCCATAGATGTCTTAGAGTTCCTTTGTACATCTGTGTTGTGTTTCATGATTCTGTGGGAATTCCCTTGTAAGTTGGGTTAGCACTTTACAATTTGTAATCTGGATGATTATAGTGAAATTCCATCATTGTTGTGATGGAGACTGGATGTAGGCTGCACTGCACTTAGCAGCTGAACCAGGATATATCTGGGTGTAATCTTCTCTCTCTTCCTACTTCAATTCTATTTTTACTGTTCAGATGAAAAATAAAAAATGTCTCGTGTCAAGTGACGAGACAAAATGAAAATGTCTCGTGGCTAGGGACGAGCTAAAAACAGAAAAGTTTCCTCTAAGTCCAGCAAGTGTTAGCAAGCAAAAAGGGGGCTAAGATTCAACCCCCCTTCTCTTAGCCACTGAAACCATCAATTGGTATCAGAGCTTGGTCTCAAAGAGATCAAGCTATGCAGCTTGGAGTAAAGATCCTCATGGCGGAAATCAGTGGCGCAAATGTGGTGTCATATAATCTGACCGAAGGACAATCAAGCAACAGACCTCCTCTTTTCAATGGGAAAAATTATACCTATTGGAAGGAGAGGATGAAGATATTTGTACAAGCTGTGGATTATAGACTTTGGAAGATTATCCTTGAAGGGCCTCAATTTCCAACTACTACAAGTGCTGAAGGAGTAGTCTCTCTCAAACCAGAAGCAAGTTGGACCGAGAAAGATAGGAAGAAGGTAGAGTTAAATGCCAAGGCAGTAAACCTGCTCAACTGTGCTATCAGCTTTGAGGAGTACCGACGGGTATCACGATGCACAACGGCAAAGGAAATCTGGGACAAGCTACAAATCACTCATGAAGGAACCACCATTGTAAAGAAGACTCGGACAGACATGTTGAACAGAGAATATGAAATGTTTACGATGAAGGAAGGAGAGTCCATTGATGAACTGTTCGAACGGTTCAACACTATCATTGTTGGCTTAGAAGTTCTGGGAATTTCACATTCAGAATCTATGCTAGTGAGAAGAGTGTTGAGATGTCTTACAAAAGAGTGGGAAACAAAAGCTTTAATTATTTCTGAGAGTAGTAGCTTAGATTCCATGACACTTGATGATTTGAGAGGAAATCTTCTTGCTTTTGAAAATTCCTATTTAAAAAAAGATTCAAAAAAAAAAAAGGAATTGCTTTTTCTTCTGTGACTAACCCTCTGGATGATGAATCCAGTGATAACTCCTCTGAAAATGAGTTTGTGTTGTTTGCAAAAAAATTTAGAAAAATGATGAAACTCAAAGGCAAAGGCAGCAGCTCAAGAAGGATGAAGAAAGATCTTAGCAAAGTAATCTATTACAATTGCAAGGAAATGGGGCATTTTAAATCTGATTGTCCCAAGTTAAAGAAGGAGGAAAAGCCGAAAAAAGGAAAGAAGAAGGGACTGATGGCTTCATGGGAAGATTTGGAAAATGACTCAGATGATGATGATGAAGAATCTGAGACTAAGTCACAGCCTTGCCTCATGGCAAATGAGGTAGATCAGGTATTCTTTCAAAACCCTGACACTGAAGACCTTCATCTTATGATAGATCACCTCTCTGAAAAAATAAGATATTTTCTAACTGAGAATCAAGATCTTGAACAACAAAATTTCATTCTTAAAGCTGAAAATGATTTTCTCAAAGAAAAACTAAGAGAGGCCGAAACTGCTTGTGATCTTGTGGAAGAGAATAAGCAGTTAAAAGCCCAAGTTAGAAGCTGTGAAAGTGACCATTCTGTCCTTGCATATGTGAATTGTTTTAAGCAAAATGAAGAGTTGCTTAAAGAGGTTAAAAGACTTAAGGAAGACTTAGCCAAGTTCACCCAAAGTTCTGAAAATTTGAATCAAATCTTGGCTAGTCAAAAACCTCTTTATGATAAAGCTGGGTTGGGTTTTTATAAATCTGAAAAATCACATTTTGAAAACATTGCTTCATCTTCAAATGATACAAAGTATCAAGACCTAACTTACTTTAACAAAACAGCAACTCCAAGATTTTGTAGGCTATGCAATCGAAGTGGACACTTTCCTATTCAATATTTCTTTGGTTAAAAAATGATTGGTGATAAAGTTTGTAAAGTTGTTTTTTATTACAATGATTTGGGACATAAGAGATGGTTTAACGTGAAAGGATCCAAGAAAATTTGGATACCTAAGGTCACTTGAGCTTATTGTGTAGGTATGCCTAGCATCCAAGAAGAAAGAAAATATGTGGTACATGGATAGCGGATGCTCTAGGCATATGACCGGGAAGACAACCTTCTTCATAAAGCTTGATGAATATGATGGAGGATTTGTCACTTTCGGTGATGATGCAAAAGGAAAAATAGTGGCTGTTGGGAAAGTGGGTAAAAATCTCTCATCTTGTATAAATGATGTCCTTCTTGTACATGGCTTGAAACATAACTTACTTAGTGTTAGTCAATTGTGTGATTTGGGTTTTGAAGTTATTTTTAAGAAGCTTGTTTGCTTAGTTGTTTGTGAGAAAACTGAGGATGTTCTATTTGAAGCTAAAAGATGCAATAATGTGTATGGATTAACTCTTAAGGATTTAAAGGAACAAAATGTAACATGCTTTACCTCTCTTGAATATGAAAAATGGCTTTGGTAAAGAAAGTTGGGTCATGCTAGCATGTACCAAATTTCTAAGCTAGTCAAAAAGAATTTAGTTAGAGGAATTCCAAACATCAAGTTTGATAAAGATCTTACTTGTGATGCTTGCCAATTGGGCAAACAAGTAAAATTCTCTTTTAAATTAAAAGATGGAATTTCAACCAAAAGGCCATTGGAGATGTTACATATTGATCTTTTTGGTCCTACTAGAACTCAAAGTTTGGGAGGTAAACATTATGGTCTTGTGGTGGTTGATGATTACTCTAGATTTGGTTGGGTACTTTTCCTTGCTCATAAGAATGATGCATTTTATGCCTTCTCTACCCTTTGCAAGAAAATTCAAAATGAAAAGGATTTAAAAATTGCCCATTTGAGAAGTGATCACGGAAGAGAATTTGAAAATCAAGACTTTGAAAAATTCTGTGATGACTTAGGGATTTCTCATAATTTCTCATGCCCTAGAACCCTCCAATAAAATGGGGTGGTTGAAAGAAGGAATCGAAGCCTTCAAGAAATGACTAGGGCCATGTTATGTGAGAATGAAATTCCTAAATTTTTATGGGTTGAAGCTGTGAACACAGCATGTTATATTTTGAATAGAACAATCATTAGAAAAGGGTTAAAGAAAACTCCTTATGAGCTATGGAAAGGAACCCCTCCAAATCTTAAGTACTTTCATGTTTTTGGATGCAAATGCTTTGTACTTAACAATAAGGAAAACCTTGGAAAATTTGATCCAAAATTCTATGAAGGAATGTTTGTTGGATATTCCACCACAAGCAAGGCATATAGAGTTTATCTCAAAGGGTATAGAACCATAGAGGAATCTATACATGTTACCTTTTGTGATTCTAACTTAATTTCCAGTATTGTAAAGGATAATGATTCAGATAGTGAAGAGAATGGAACAAGTAAAGAAAATCCCAAATCTGTGCAAAATGAAGAATCTGTCAGCCCGGTTTTATCTCGTCAGATCGAATGAGAAACTTCCATTTTGTCTCCTGAGCAGACACGAGAAACTGAAACAGTGAGACCACCAGAAGATCATCAAAGCTCAACACCTGTCCGAAAGCCTAGAGAATGGAAGTCCATGAGGGGTTATCCTCATGACTTCATCATTGGTGATCCCTCTCAAGGTGTAACCACAAGATCCTCCACCAAGAGGCAAACCGAACCTATCAACTTTGCTCTCTTGTCACAAATGGAGCCCAACAATGTCAAACAAGCTCTTGAAGATCCATCATGGGTCAAGGCCATGCAAGAGGAGCTTGCTCAATTTGACAAGAATAAGGTTTGGACTTTAGTACCTCATCCGGATGGTAAGAAGGTAACGGGTACTAAGTGGGTATTCAAAAATAAACTTGGTGAGGATGGACAAGTTGTTCGTAACAAGGCTAGATTAGTGGCCCAAGGTTACGATCAAGAAGAGGGAATAGATTTTGATGAGTCTTTTGCTCCGGTAGCTAGAATGGAAGCAATTAGGTTGCTTCTTGCCTATGCTGTCCATAAAGGTTTCAAAATGTTTCAAATGGATGTTAAATGTGCTTTCCTTAATGGCTTTATTGATAGAGAAGTGTATGTGGCTCAACCCCCCGGTTTTGAACATAAAGATTTTCCTAATCATGTGTTTAAACTTTCAAAGGCTCTTTATGGCCTTAGACAAGCTCCAAGAGCTTGATATGAAAGGCTTAGTTCCTTCCTATTAGAAAATCATTTTCAAAGGGGAACCACCGACACTACTTTGTTCATTAAAGTTTCTAATGATGACATCCTTCTTGTTCAAGTTTATGTGGATGATATTGTGTTTGGATCAGCCAATGAGTCCTTGTGTGAAGAGTTTGGAAAACTCATGACTAGTGAGTTTGAAATGAGATTAATGGGAGAGCTAACTTTCTTTCTCGGCCTCCAAATTAAACAAACTCCTAGTGGTATCTTTCTTCACCAAGGCAAGTATGCAAAAGAATTGATAAAGAAATTTGGCTTAGAGAATTCCAAACCAATGGGAACACCAATGCATCCTAACACTAAACTTGAAAAGGATGATGATGGCCTAGATGTGGATGAGACACGGTATAGAGGAATGATTGGTTCATTAATGTATCTTACATCCTCTAGACCGGATATTGTTCAAAGTGTGGGTGTATGTTCAAGATTTCAATCTCACCCAAAAGAATCCCATTTATCGGCCGTTAAACGCATCATTAGATATATTAAGGGAACATGTGATTATGGTTTATGGTATCCAAAATCTGATGATTTTTGTGCAGTAGGGTTTTGTGATGCAGATTATGCGGGAGATAGAGTGGATAGAAGGAGCACCTCCGGCATGTGTTGCTTCCTTGGAAGTTCACTCAACATGTGGTCAAGCAAGAAACAAGCCACAGTGGCTCTATCCACAGCTGAAACTGAATATATATCCGCATCTGCTTGTTGTTCGCAATTAATTTGGTTAAAAACTCAATTGGAAGATTACAAATTAAAGATCAATAGTATACCCTTATTTTGTGATAATATGAGTGTAATAAATATTTCAAAAATCCTGTTTTGCACTCAAGAACAAAGCACATTGAAATTAAATATCATTTTATTAGAGAACATGTGCAAAAGGGTACTATTGATATTCAATTTGTAAAATCTGAAGAACAACTTGTTGATATTTTTACAAAACCCCTCTGTGAAGATAGATTCTGTTTGTTAAGGAAAAGCTTGGGAATGATTGATTTAAATCATGTTGAAAATTTGTGAATTTCTGATTCTGTTCAATTTTATCTCGCAGGAATAGACGAGATAAAAATAAATACATGATGGGAGAGCTATGCTTAAGGGGGAGACTGCGCAGAAACAAATTTCAATGGGCCCCACAAAATCCCTTTGACCCATCTCTGACTGTTTTGATTATTCATTTTTGAAAACCAAATCTCAAAGTTGTCCTATCATATCTAGTTGAAAGAGGGATAATGTCAAATCAAATCCTTCCTTTTTCAACTAATCCCTTGATTCAAGGAACCTTCTTTTCAAATCCTTGGGAAACCGCTCTGGTTAATAACCGCGCATGATGGCTATTAACCACCCCCATTATCTCTCTCCAATCAACATTTATTGCTTCCTTAACCTCCCTCCACTCTCCACCTTCGGCCAACCCTTCTTCTTCCACCCTCATTAACTCTCTTCACATAATGAAAAAGAAAACTGCATCAAGAAAAAGTGGAAGAATCAGTCTCTCTAAAAAATAGTTCACTCCATAATCACACACACATATTCACATTCACTCTACATCTTCTTCCTCTCCCTCTCAATCTGCCAAACAAACACCCACCATGAGAAAGAAGATTGCTCACAAGAGTTTCGGCCGTGGCAAAAACAAGGAGCCCAGTATTGAAGAAGAATCGTCTCAAACCTCACCTGTTCCTTCTCCACCGCCGCGTTCACCAAAGAAGGCTACACCACACACATCAGGCAGAAGTTCTCAGAAGCCCAAAGGCTTCGTGTTGCATGAAACCAGGGAACCAGCAAATCTTGAGTCACTGGAATTCAAGAACAAGTTTCACAAGCCACACTCTCACTATGATCCATCCAGATTCTTGACTTGTGCATTCTATGAATTTCATCAAGAAGTTTTAGAAAAGAGGCATATCTGTCCCTCATACTTGGTGAATCTTGATCAACTGGCAGCCAAAGGAATTATCTTTCAACCTCTATTTGACAACATCAAATGGTCTCCATTGCTTCACACTCACAAAATAGTATATTCAAAATTGGTTAGGCAATTTTATGCGAATCTCAGACTGATTGATGGTAGTCTTCACTCCTATGTGAAACGTGTGCATATCGCTTTGAATACTGAAACCATCAGTGCTGTTCTTGGCTACACGAATGAAGGACCGAGGGTATACATGAGTGACAAATGGGATGATCATGTTGGGCTTACTTACAAGCAAGTTCTCTCTCATATCTGTGCAAACATGTCTGGATTAGATGACACTGTTCCTACTCACAAAGCTTTTGGACCAACCAACTCATTGCTGCATCGCATCATTACCCACATTTTAACTCCACAAAGTGGTTCTCACAATAGGGTAACCGTATCTGATTCTTTAATAATTTTTGCCCTTGTTACTTCTTCTCCTATTTCATTTGCTTATCTCATGATTAGACATATGTGGGAGTCTGTAAGAAGTACCAAAAAGGCTAATTTACCTTATGAAATGTTTCTCACGTGTATTTTTGAGTACTATAAGGTAGATTTAACAAATGAAACTGTGGAGAACAAATTTTCTATGATCAAAGGCGGTGGTGCTGTAAAAGAAACAAAGAGTAAGAAATCAATGCCAATGGACAGCGACCTTGAAAGTCAGTTTGAATCCTCCAAAGCAACCGAATCCATAAAAGAAATCCTCACCGAATTTTCTAATATGTCTACACTCATGGTTCAATTTCATAGGGCTGCTCGCAAGCTAGCCTATGAAAATGAACGGGCTTGGGGGAGATGCAAAGAAAGAGTTGGTATGATGCTGGAAAATTTGGAGAAGGATCTGGGAGTTGGCAGTGAAGAAGAAGTTGGAGACTCTGATCTCAATTTGTCTGATGATTAATAACTGTTTCTTTACTTTTATTTGATATTGCCTTCATTAGGCTCAATCTTTTTTTTGTGTATGAGCATGACTTGATACTCACTGCTCTATGATACTTTGATCCACTTTTGTTATTTTGTTATGGATATTTTGTTGTGTTTCTTTTATATATCTTGTGCAGGTGCCCTTGATGACAAAAGGGGGAGGAAAACTAGTCTCCAAAATTGAAATTGGAACTAATGAAACAGGGAAGGATACTAATGAAAACAGGGGATGAAACTTTCATTTGATGAAAGTTCATGATCACCCTTGTTAAGAATGCATGTTGATAGTGCATTTGTTTCAATATGGTTACTGTTGCTGAAAAAGAATTTGGCATTTAGTAGTTTATGATGTTCTGATTATATAAATGCCTGGATGTTGATTTATCTTGATGAACATGCTTTTATTGAAATAGGAATATTCGTATTCATCTTGGTAAATATGTTGGTTTGAAAACTTATTTTGGCAGTTCCTTTAAACTGTGATATCTAATAGCTGCCATGTTTTGTTCATGTATGATTCAAAATATTTTCCTTACTTGAATGATATGGCTCTGATACTTGACTGGAAAATAATTGAATTTTATGAACAACACTGATTGTGCTTAGTTGACGTGTGTTCTATTGAACAGAAAATCAGTTTATGATATCAAATGAGTTTTGATTATCAATTTAAAACTGCTTATAAATCAAGCATTTAGCATCATATAACATGCTAAATAACATTGTTCTTGAAGCTTGATTAAAATGTTACAGGTTAGTGCTTCCCTTGGTAAAATTAGCATACATCAAGGGGGAGCCATGTGACATTTTGAAAGGGGGAGAAATTCAATCTTCAAAGGGAGTACTCGTACTCTAATCTTTAATTTCTTTCCATTTCAATTTTAATAATGTTTGTCATCAAGGGGGAGATTAATGAGTTTGGAAAACTCTAATTTAATTTGATGATGAACAAACATTATTAAAAACAATTAATTACAAAATTATTAATTTGATCTTAATTTATATTTGCTTAATTAATAATTTTGTTGTGCAGATTTTTGTTGGGCCGAAAATAAATCTACAACAAGCCCAGTTTGATTAAAATTATTCAGCATTCATACAAATGGTCTTAATCATTGAAGCTGAATTGGTTTGGGCTAGACTTAAATATGCAAGCCCAAATCTATTGTTGGTGTATAACCAACTTGTGGTCCGAAACAAAAAGGGGGAGATGGGACACAATATTGCTTTATTCATTTAATTAAATAAAACCCATTCCCTTGATCATGGTTGCATGCTCCAACGGATATCACTTTTATTCCTTGATGGAATTCAAGTTTTATTAAATGGAGTTATTGCAGACCTTGGAACAATGAGAGAGAAATTGATTTGATGGGAATCATTATGATTAATGCTACACGTTATACCACTCAGGGAAGTAAAAGCAAGCTTTTTTCAATTAAATTGTTTAATCACTTTGAATTGCTTTTACTTCATATACTCTCTTCTCTCTCATCTCTTTCTTCTTCTTTCTTCGGTCATTAACCAGGAAGCCATGGAAGCTACTTGAAGCTACCGAAAGGAAGGGAAAGCAAGCCTAAAGACCATCGAGTTGATGGCACGAAAAAGAAAAATAAAAGTATGTTGGGGCTGAGATTTTTACCAAATGAGATAAGATTTGGTGAGGTAATCTCGGATCCTTCATACTCAAAAAGAAAGATGAAGATTCGGCCAGCAAGGAAGATCTTTGGAGGCATGGCTTGTCTCTGATTTTGCTCAACCACCACAGGAAGTAGCTAGAGTGGCGAAGTGATGGAAGAGGCAGAGATTGGAGCAGATGAAGCCATCATCATCATGAAGCATCAAGGGCCAGAAATCCATCTTGGAGAGGAAGTCAAGGATGGAGCGCTCGGATTGATGAAGAGTGATGATCAAGGAAGGACTAGAGGTATTTGCATGTTGGTTTTTGCATGAGTTACCTCTTCTCTCTCTGTGGCCGAACCGGTTTTGTTTTGAAGGAAAAGAAGCTGAGATCGGGTTTGTGTTTCAACTGTGAAGGCTTCACTTCTCTATAAAAGGGGTGAACAGTCATGGTTTGATTCAAGGAGTAAGATTTGAGAGTGCAAGGCACAGAGTTCTCAGAGCTACCTAAGCTAGCAGTTCTTCTTCTCCTTCAATGTTTTCTGTTTTATATTTTTCTGTTTAATTTTGTCATGTCTTGAGTCTCATGGAAAAAGGCAAACAGTGAGGTTTGTATGAAAAAGCCATAGAGCGGAAAAAGGCAGAGAGTGCAAAATTAAAAGAAAAAGCCATAGATGTCTTAGAGTTCCTTTGTACATCTGTGTTGTGTTTCATGATTCTGTGGGAATCCCCTTGTAAGTTGGGTTAGCACTTTACAATTTGTAATCTGGATGATTATAGTGAAATTCTATCATTGTTGTGATGGAGACTGGATGTAGGCTGCACTGCACTTAGCAGCTGAACCAGGATATATCTGGGTGTAATCTTCTCTCTCTTCCTACTTCAATTCTGTTTTTACTGTTCAGATGAAAAATAAAAAATGTCTCGTGGCAAGTGACGAGACAAAATGAAAATGTCTCGTGGCTAGGGACGAGCTAAAAACAGAAAAGTTTCCTCTAAGTCCAGCATGTGTTAGCAAGCAAAAATGGGGCTAAGATTCAACCCCCTTCTCTTAGCCACTAAAACCATCATACATATATTGATTAACATATTTTTTATATAAAATTTATATTTTAATATATATTTATATAAATAATTAATTTATTGACTTATTTTGTGTACATCAATAATAAAACTTGCAAAAAACTTTTAGAAGGCCAAAATAGACAATATGTATCATATAAAAATTAATTCTCTAGATATTTTTTAGACAATGAATACTCTAACCATAAAAAGAAAATACTAAACTAAGGTTAGTATCATATAAAAATTAATTGTCTAGATATTTTTTATATGTTTCCTAGAAGAGTTTCAATTGCTTTTTGTGTTTTAGGTTGTGTGAATACTAATTATTATACTGAGACTGGATTTGTTAAGTTCAATTTGTCAAAAATTCCAATTCACCCTTCATATTTAAAGTAAAGAATTTGAGTGGATGTTGAGATAAATGTTACCTAAATTATTTTTTTTAATAATAAGTTTATCATTATAATTATTTTTTAGTAAAAATACATAAAAAGTACATAATATATAATGTATAATAACTCAACAAATATTTTTAAAGAGAAATTTTTTATTTTTTTTAACAATAAAAAGAACTTAAAAAAAATAATTTTTTTTCCAGAAAAATAAAAAGATTATACCAAACAAAATATTGGTACACAATTTATTCCTGACAAATGGATAATTCACAGTAAAAGTAAAGTTCAAGATAGGAGTTCTAAGATATTATTCTCCTACGACTAGCTTAAAAATGTTTCACACTATCCTTATAGATAAGGCCGATTGTGTAGCCAATTCTCCCATTAATTTGCTTCATTTATATGGTCCTCTCTCTTTGGAACTTAAGTATGTTGCTGGCAAGTAAATCTCTCCACCAGCTTCACCATATTGCTTCCCACTGATAGTTTTCTTGGCAGCTAGAAATTCAGCACTCATAGCATCCATTCCACGCTTCAAAGCTTCCTCGGCGTTGCCTTAGCCATGTTGCTCAGCATACTTTTTGACATCCTCGTTATCTTCGTAAAGCAGAATTTGGAGCCACGCATAGAGAAGAAATGGGCTACCTCTGTGTCTTCAAATGGCAATGTTTCATCATTGAAAGACATGGCCGTCATTGGATCCAAAAATAAAGCAAAATGATCCATCCATCGGAATTCAAATCTCGCCTTACTTAGTGCATCATCCCAGACTTGAGCATGTGGATGACCCTTTGCTAAGTCAGCAGCATGAGCAGCTATCTTGTAAGATATAACTCCGGTCTTCACATAATCACGATTTGGTAGACCGAGATGTTCTTTTGGAGTTACATAGCAGAGAAGAGATATACCAAGTACCCCGATGTTGGCAGCACCAATAGCAGAGGTAATGTGATCAATACCAGGGGCAATATCAGTTGTTAGTGGACCAAGAGTGTAGAAGGGTGCTTCATTACACCATTCTAGCTGCTTCTGCATGTTTTCAGGAATCTTGTGCATATCGATCACCTGAACATCCTTTTACCATGTTCTACGTGTCAGTTCTCCTTGCGTCAAAAGCTCAGCAAATTGAGCCATGTCATTCGCATCATATATGGATCCAGGTCTAAGCCCGTCACCAATGAATAGTGCAAAATTCTCTTTGTGATAAGTAAGGCACCACTTTGCATGAATGGATCCTCCTCTGAAAACTATTCCTGTCATGCACTTCGCTGTCAAGGGAATGTATCTAAGAAGAACACCAGCATGGATAGTGAAGTAATCAACACTCACTCACTCTTCTCCAATCCGTTTCAAATAATACAAAGTTCAGTTTGTTTAATAATACAAAGTTCAGTTTGTTGATAATATCTTAGAACTCCTGTCTTCAACTTTACTTTTGTTGTGAATTATTCAATTGTGAGGAATAAATTGTGTACTAGTATTTTGTTTAGTAAAACCTTTTTATCTTTCTAGACAAAATTATTTTTTTAAGTTCTTTTCATTATTGAAGAAAATAAAAAAATTTTCTTTAAAAATATTTATTAAATTATTACATCTTATATACTAAGTTCTTTTTATGTACTCTTATTAAAAAATAATTACAATGATAAGTCTATTATTAATAAAAAAAATCTAAATAACAGTAAATGTTGAACATAGTATAAGTTATTTAAGAGCATAGTAATTTAACCAATTGATGAGTTATTTTTTGTAAGAAGAAGAAGAATTACTAATATTTTATAAACTCTATTTTTAAGGTATATTTAACATAATTATTTTTTAATACTTATATCAATTATTAAAAGACTAAATTTATCTATTAGAAAATCATAAATACTCTATTTAGAGTTTGTCAGACTCAACAAAAAAAATCAAACCGTAAATTCTGTTGTACTGATTTGGCCAATACACAGATGTACACGTGGAAGAGTTTTTAAATTAGGACAAATTAAATTCAGAGAGATTGATATGTCCAAGTTTTGAGAAGGTCAATGAATTAAATGTATTTTCAAATTCTCAGAAGAAACTTAAGGCTGATATGTCCTAGTTTTGAGAAGGTCAATGAATTAAATGTATTTTCAAATTCTAAGAAACTTAAGGCTGCGTTTGTTTATAGAGTCAGGACACTAAGACAAGAACACAGAGATATAAAATCTTGTTTGACAGATGAGATATGGATAGAGACATTATATTTAGAGATATTAAATTAGTATATTTTGTATTCATCCTGACAGGAATGACACAGAGATACTAACAAGGAATACGACTTATTTTTTATTTTCTTTTATTATTTTCGTTAAATTTTTTATAATTATATTTTTTATTATTATATTTTTCTTCTTAAGTTTTTTGAATGAAAGAAAATGAGAATAAAATAAATTTTCATAATTTGTTCTAATTTATCACCAAATAAAATACAAAAATACAAAATTTTGTGTCTCTATCTTTTGTATCTTATTCTCAGTATCTTGTCTTGTTATGTTATTAAAAACAAACGTCCACAAACCAAAAATCAAGGATCTATTTATTTTTTTTGTTTTAAAGCCATCCATTTAATAAACATATGACCTAATAAAAAAAACCATACTCAATTCATATATATACACTCCTAATAAATTTTAGAAAGGTGGTCGTTTTGATACTGTTGTTAATTTATGATAAAAATGTATGTGCACTTTATTTTTATATGAAATTGATAGTTGGGAGTTATTTGATAATAAGTTATTCAAACATACATGCTAAATTATCTTAGAATTTTTAATTAACAACTTCACATAAAATAACTGCATTATTATATATACATATATGGTGATTGTTATATATGGTATCTAAATTTTGATGTCTAATTTATTAAAAAATATTAAAAGGCAATATTTAATTTACATAATATAAAAATAAATAATTTTAAAATATTATAAATTTATCTTAAAAAGAAAATTAGACAAATTCGATACTAAAATAATCCACACCGAAAAATTGGCATATATATAGTAAATTTTATCCAATTTTCTTTCAAATAGAAAGTAAATAATTACCTTCTATGATAAATTTAATAATTATTAGATGAAATAATGAATTATGTCATCAAGATAATTAATATTAACTCTTAATTTAACTTAAACTTTAACAACCAAACTAATTAATTATAGTAAAATCACTTGAATTTCATACCTACAAAATTACGTAATTCTTATATCAAATTATCAACTCCATTAACAACTATAGTCCTTACTTAATTAACACTATTTTTTTTTAATTTGTGATTCGACTTTTTTTTTATTTGTTCTTTTTAGTTTTTTAATTTTTTTATTGTTAGATCTAATTAATATATGTGTGATTTAAAAAAATTAAAAAATATTATATTTAATTATTAAGTTAAATTAAAAGTTAATATTAATCATGATAATATAATTTATTTCATCCAATAGTTATTAGACATTTTATAAAAAATAACTTACTATATATATATATATATAGACAAGTTATATCCTATTACACACATGACACACTCCTTTCTCTCTCCATGTGTTTTATATATATATATATATATATATATATATATATATATGGTGACTTCTGTGGTGGCCATGTTTTGTAGTAGCTAAATGTGACTATAGTTGATTGACTAATAAAATTAGGACACATACATAAAAAATAATAACTAATGTATCCCTTCAAAATAAACACGGTAGTCCAAGAAACATCACTACAATGATAGAATAGTAATTACAAATTACAGGTCTTAGAACTATTTTTTAATGGACTAGGCCTTGAGTGAAATGAACAATAAAAAGAAATAGAATTAGAGTGAAATATTCTAAAAATGTGGTCAAAATAAAAGAAAATAGTAATTGGACATTCAGTAAATTAAATGGTTAGAATGTAATTTAAAAAAAAAAGAGTTGATACAAAATAAAGTAGTAAGCATTGTATCATATTATACAGCCCAAAAATAACAGTAAATATTATAATACCTAATGCTCAAAGGTTCCATCGTAAACAACAATAAAGTAGTAAAAATTATTAATTAAAATAAAAAAACCGCTACTAGTATTATTATACTTATACAATTGCAAATCTTTAACATTTTTTTAATAAAGTAAAATGCATAAATAACATTAGAATGTTAAATTTGGGATTATTTAAGTTAAGAAGCTATGTATTTGCGGCTAATGGTATCAGAAGTAATATTCATGGTGTAGCCAAAATAATTTAGATCAAAAGGTTTGAGTATTCAGAGATTAGGGATTATAATAAATTAAATTTAAAAGTTGTTAAGTTGAAAATTTAAGATTTAAGATTTAAAAGGTATATATATGATTCACGTTTTCATATCTAAATTATTTAATTTTATTAGTAATAAAATTAATGTACATTTTTTTATTGTTCTCATAAATAACAATCTTTTTTTTTAATTGTTCTCATAGCATATTTAAAATATAAGTAATATATTGTAGATAAAAAAATGAATCTTTTTTTAATTGTTCTCATAGCATATTTAACTTAATCATTAGATTTTAAAATTTACCAACTGAGAGAGAATTTACTCTTTTTTTTAAATGTTAAAGACTTACAATTATATAAACATAGTATAGATTTTCACACTTTACTATTTAAGATTTTGTTTTACAAATGTTAACAATGGTAGCGACTTTTTTTTATTTTAATTAATATTTTTACTTTAATATTATTACAAATGATAACAATTGTTTATAATAGATTCTTGAGCATTAGACATTACAATGTTTATTATTTTTATTTTCGTACTGGATACAATATTTACTACTTTATTTTGCATCATCTCTTTTTTTTAACCAATTCTAGGTATTTAATTTACTGAGTATTCAATTACTATATATTTCGTCTTATTTTGACACGCATTTTTTTTTTTTTGGTGAACGACACGCATTTTTTGAAATATACTATTATAATTTTATTTTTTTTTGTTTGTTGTCCATTTTCCTGAAAGCCCCATCCATAAAAAAATGGTTTTAGGACATGTGATTACCACTCTGCCATTATAGTCATATTTCGATTCTTGAAATTAGTTATACTCTAGCCAACTTTTTCATACATGTGTCTTAATTTTATTGGCCAATCAACTATAGATAACTTTAGCCACCACAAAATATAGTCACTAGAGAACTCACCTATATATATATATATATATATATATCAACATACATTTTCCAAAAATAAGATGATCCTAAACCCAACAACTGGCAACGAAAACAAAGCCCAACTCTTGAGTTAAATCACAGTCCACAGTATCTTGATCCATGTACGTACAACACTGGAGAAAGTAGAAACACTTTTTTTTAAGGGATTAGTTACCATATGAAAAAATAATTGAAACATTAGCAAAGCAAGTCCCAAAAAAAAAAAAAACATCAGCATACTGTGAATCTTACCAACAGTTATTACTTATTACACTATAAACAAAGGGAAATTGAGATTAACATTACAGTTTTACCCGGAAACTACACGCCAACTTCTTAATAAATATATAGGAGAGAAAAAGAAAGAAGTATCATAAATATCATTTCTTAATATAAAAATTGTTTTTTTTTTTACTAAAATTAGCATTATTGGAAAAAAATAAAAAGAAAAAGATGATAAGAGTAAAAGTAAATTTGCAATATAATAATGTAGACAAAATTTACCTTGTTCGATATTTGATATTCAAAGTTTAACTTAGAGTCAACACTTCTGGAAGCAGGATTTTAAACATATCACAATAAAATAATAATTTTATAAAAGAAGAACATATCGTTTTTGTTTTCAAGTGTTTGGATAAGTTTTATTAGTATCTATAACATTTAAATCATTTTATTTATATTCTAATATTTATAAAAATAATTTAATGTTATCTTGTCGTTAATTATATATCATGAG
Source organism: Arachis stenosperma (assembly GCF_014773155.1). Taxonomy (NCBI): domain Eukaryota; kingdom Viridiplantae; phylum Streptophyta; class Magnoliopsida; order Fabales; family Fabaceae; genus Arachis; species Arachis stenosperma. The sequence goes on along the minus strand of NC_080384.1, from coordinate 15,821,493 downwards.
CTTTAGTTGGTGAAATTCTAAAAATCTTTTTTTGAAGTTAGAATACAAATATTTAGGATAGAACTGATGATCCAATCCAGATAATAGCGCATCAAAAGTTAAAACTAATCTCTACAATATTTACATAATTTACTTTTTTAGAGACATAATTGAACCTGAACACAAATGGATATAATATTAAAATCGAATACATTCAAGTGAGACCAAATTGAGAATAAATATATCTAAATAAAAATAATTAAAAAATATAATTTAATCTATTAGTATAATTGACGACAGAATAACATTAAATTATATTTATAAATGTTAGGATATAAATATGATAATTTAAATATTAAAAATATAAATAAGACTTATCTCAAATATTGAAGATAAAAATAATACTCTACACCGTTACAAAATTTATCAAGCATGTAAAGACAAAACGGGACATATTATTAGGTCTTTCTTTAGTAGAAAATTCTTTCCGGCTCACCATCAATTTAATTAGGCAGGCTTATTTGATTGTCATTTGTCAATAAATCAAAGAGAAGGTATAATATATATATATATATATATATATATATATATATATTGAAATGTATTGATGGTTCGGATAAAAATATATGACAATTTGGTGAATATCAAATATAAACACACTTTCATTCAGTTACGAATGTTTAAAATATCGGTAAAATTATCTAAAAAAAATAAAATTAAACTCATATCTATAAAAAATAATATCTGTACCACAAAAATATCCAATTCTTAAATTTTTGTTATTTTAAAAAAATAACTAAAATCTTTAAATTACTCTTATACTTTTTCTTCGTCCTAAATTTATAATATTAAAGAAATTAAATGGTACACTACCACAAAAATAAAGTTTAACCACCAAATTTTTAACTACAAACACTAAATCGTGATAAAAATAAATGAGCGTGTCTTCTATTTACTACGAAACATTGTCATAGTTACTAAAATTTAATCTTTTGCCATAAATAATATTTTTTGTAATTGTACTTTCTGTTTACATTAACGTACCATGCTATCTTGTCTTGAATAAATTAATTTTTTAAATAAATTTATTAATATATAGTATCATTTTTTTAAATAGTTTGACATTAACCCATATTTATGAATTAATTTTAAAAATATAAAAAAATAAATTTTAAATAAAATAAAAAATTATAAAAATAAAGATAATATTCTAATATTTAAGTTAATTATAAAAATAAAATTTATTTAGCTAAAATAATATAATTTGAATAGATAATAAAAAGTTTAATAATTTTTAAGTAGAAATTTTTTTTAATTTTTATTAAAAATAAATTATTTTATCATTTTTAATTTAAAAAATGAGGATAAGTTTAAAAAAATTTAGTTTTTATTTACATGGTTTAGTATTCACTATATATTTTTGTGAGTACTAGTACATGTATAATTATTTTTTTAAAAATTATTTGGTGAAATTATGAATTAAATTTTTTATTTATACTATTATTTAATTAGTATATTTCATTAATTAATTATTTTATAATTATTTTTATTTATAAAAAAATTAATACTAATTAATTTATGAGTCACTTGTATAAAAGTTTGTTATTTTATTAAGTAATAAAGAGATTAATTTGTAAAATTTTTTATAACAATTTTATATAATAATTAATTTGTCTAATGTAATAAAATTTTAGTAACTAATTTAGTAATTAAAATTTATTAAACATTAAATTTTTCAGATAAAAATATTTATAAAACTTACTTAAATGTATCATTCTTATTATACTGTTTTGTGTATAATAGGTAAATAATTAAAGGATAGTACATTGTTTGAATCATCAACTATCAACGGCATAAAATGAGAGATTGTGAAGTTTATATATTTATTAAAGTAGTTTTTTGGTTATTTATTGTTATTATAATAAAAATTAAAGATAAAAATATTACGGACTCAAAATTTAAATTTAAATTTAAATTTTTAATCATATTTGACCATTAAAAAATAAATAAATAACTATTGTATTAAAAATAAAATAATTTAAAGTATATTTAGTAGATAATAAACATTAGAATAGAAAAAAAATATTTTTAAGATTAAAGAAAGTTAAAAAATCTAAACAACAATGATCAAACTGAATTTTTTAGATTTAAAATTTTAATGTGTGCTTAGGCTCCGTTTGGTTGATGTATATGATGAGACATAGACACAAAGACATAGACATTAAAGACATGGACATAAAAAATTTGTGTCCATGTATTGTATTTAGTAAAAATAAAGAACAAGACACACATATTTTAAAAAGACTGAATTACCCTTTATTCTATCACAAGTTTTACTATTATTACTGTACATCTATTATCCCAAACACTACATGTCATCACCATTGAATTTTTATTTCTTTTAATACTTTTTAGTTCTTCTAATATCATCTTAAATTATCATTCAAATATTAAATATATATATATTTTTTTTGAAAAAAATAAAAAAACTAAAGCTCATAATTTATCAAAGATTAATCAAAATTTAAATAAATAAAAATTAAATGTACAATTTTTTTTGAAGAAAATAGAAAGATAAATTTAGTTATAGAATCTAAAAGAGGAAGAGAAAAAAGAAAGGTTTGGAAAGATAAGAGGACAAATTTTAAAATTTCAATAAGGGTAAAAGAGTAAAAAATTAGTGTCTCACAAGTTGTGTCTTAGTGTCTCACCAAATTGGAGGTACACAAATTTAATGTCTCCGTGTTTATCCGTGTCCTCCCGTGTCCTTCAAAAATCTGCGTCTCACCAAACCAAACAGCAGACATGTGTCACCGTGTACCACTGTGTCTATGTCTCAGTGTCTATGTCTCTCAAACCAAATGCTGCCTTACTCCTACTTTTCTGCAGCACCTGAAAATACTTTCTTTAACCACACTATATCAACTCTTATATGATAAGGTATCCTCCAAACTCAAAATACCGATTTTTTCTTTCTTCATTTTGGTGTTATTTGTTGTTTTTTTAGCATATGTTTTCGTGAAGGCAAAACGTAATAATTTAGGAGAGGCCCTTTTAGCAGAACTACGGTAACCACAGAATATCAACAACAATGAAGAATTTGCAGAAGGTTTGGACGAAATAAGTCAAAACTAACTGTACCTACCAAAGAAGATTATAATGACCCTTTAGTTGTGAATGTCAAAAGTATATGAAATTTCAATTTTTTGACGTTGATTTTTTGAGTTCTAATATTTAGTTTATTTATTTTATTCAATTTTGTATTCAGTTGTGACACTTCTACATGAGAAATCACAATTGGCAAAAGGATGACCATTCAAGTTTGGTATTTGAAAAATGATGTAAAAGACATCATAAAATTTGATGGGCATGGACAAAGTTGAGATAATGACACAAATTTATTAGTACGATTTCTGGGTGTAATGGCTCGTAGAACAATGCTGTAAATTGAAAAGATTTTTGGTGCTGAAAATATAGGACGTGTGATAAATTTAGAGAAGCTAGTTAAAATTTTAGAGAAAAAACTATGGAAATGAAAAAATCAAAATTCAGTTGACAGTTCTGTACAAATTTTTGTTATCAAAATACAGGAATAAAGTGTATAGTTTATGCCGTGATATGCCAAACATTTAATTGGTGTATTTAATAAGTAATAGTTGAAATTTTAAATATATTTATTCTAGAAGGGATTAAAATTTATTTTATTTATGTTAAAATTTTTTTATTTTTTAGTATATATTAGTTTAGACTTGTATTATTATTATTATTATTATTATTATTATTATTATTATTATTATTATTATTATTATTATACTGAATTCTTATTAATATTTTTTTATAAAAAATGTTAGATATTATATGTTTAAAAAGTTTGATTTTTGTTATTAATGTTATATATATAAATATAATTTTAAATTAATAAAATTATTCAATTAGAATAAATTAGTAAAAATTAGTTACGAATTGTATGTGAAAAATAGAATGAGTTAGTCACAAAAATAGTGTGATTAAATAACTTAACATTAGCCACACACAAAAATCGTGACTGAAAAATTCGGCCTACACAAATGAAATGTGGTAAAATTATACTTTTCGATTTGATTATTTTTATTTAGCTACGATATTATGCATGGATAATAATATACAAATTGTGCCTCTTTAAAGGTTTTCACAATATTTAAAATTATGGCTAATAATACTAACATCATGACAAATTGAAAATGCAACTCCCAATTAGTTACAAATATTCTTTCATGGTCAATGTATGGTTGCTACGGTTATCTTAGAGTTTAGCCACAATTTTTTGTGTGACTAAACCCTTATTTCTTGTAGTGGCAGAGGTCTAACGTACCCCCAGTGCGCAATATATTAAGTATATCCATTGTAAAGAATTTATATTATTATATTATACTAGGTGACTACAGTACAATGAAAATAACAAATAATTGAAGCTAAGTGGTTGGAGGAATAAATTTTGGGTTGAAAGGAAGTAAGGTAAATAAATAGCTAGAAGATAACACCCAGGGATTCGCAAAAGATGGTCCTAGGTAAAACACCTATAGAGTGGTTAGATATACACAATTTAAAACTTGTCGTAGGTAGCACATTATTATTTCAAAATTAATATCAATTTAATTTAAAATTAACATTTTAGTACCAATAAGTAGCTCATCACTTCTTGAAGCAACTAATTAAGCAACCTTTTACTCTTTTTTTATGAACATAATAAACTTTATATAAGCGAATTATTATTTGCATGTACTATATCCATTAGAATTTAGACTTACATCTCAGTCACTATTATTAGATTTGCTGTAGTCTTATTTTAAGTAAAATCGGATATCATTTAATAGTGATATGATAATTATTAGTCAATGTTGAATATAAAATTATTTATATATTTCTACCTAAATGGCTAAAAGCTTAATAATTAAACATTTAGGAGAACTTGTTTTATGTATGCCTCTCTTTTTTGTGATGGGGTTTAAAAATGAGATTATTAACTTTATTTTATTTTAGTTTTATGAGAAGTTCACATGTGCATATTGTGTTAACCTCAGCCCGGCGGCCATTATCTCTTTGCCAAAATATAGTCTCACGATTATTATTGTTCAGACGGAGAACATCTTTATTTTGCTATCGATATGCCTATTATTTTGTATTTTTTATATCAGAATAAAAAATACTAAACAACCAAACTTTTATTTTTTAATAAGTTTATCTAAGTCAAATTTATATATGTATTTATATTTTTGTTTCTTTTTTTTTTAATTTTTATTATCATAGTCATATCATAATTATCATCATCATCTCCTCCACTTCTCTACCACCTTCTCTTTCTTCTTTCTTTTCATCTTCTTCTTTCATCCTCCTTCTCCTTCTTTCTTTTTATTGTCTTTTTCTTTTTTCATTTGATTCCTCTTCCTCTTCTTCTTCCGTCATTATTATCATCATTATCATATTTATTATTATCATCTTATTTTTAGTTAGTTCAATATCATTGAATTAGTTTAACGACAACAAAAAAAGATACAAGAATATTAAGTTAGTGACACAAAAAATTTATTAAAAATGATACTGAAATTTTTTATAAATGACACAAATTTTTTTTAAAAAAATTACAGATTTAAAATCTTAACTTACTCAACCAATAAAAGACATTCAAATGTATTTTGGAACAAAAAAATACAACAATCTATTATAAAGGACACAGAAATAGTTAAACATATTATATATGAGTTCAATACCGCTCAATTAGTTCAATAATAAAAAAAATTGGTTAAAAAATTTGTGTGTCATGATTAAGAAATTTTAGTGTCAAAATTAAGAAATTTTATATGTCATAGTTAAAAATTTTTGGTGTTTATTTTTCTTATAAATTCTACACAATTTAAAACTCTTCTTTCTCTTCTTCATCATCATCTTTTTCTCCTTTTTCTTCTTGTTTCACATTCTCATAATTCTTTTTATTTTATCCTCTTAATAAGAACCTGTGTCACAGTTAAAAATTTTCGGTGTCAAAATTAAAAAATCTTTTGTATCACGATTAAAATATTTTGGTGTTATTTTTCTGAATAAATTTTATACAATTCAAAATTTCATATTTTTTTAATCATCATCTTTTTTTCTTTTTTTATTTTTATTTTTTTATTTTTTTATTCTTGTTTTACTTACTCATAATTTTTTTTATTCTCTCAGTAAAAATAAAAATAAAAATAAAAAAAAGAAAAAATTAAATAAAAAAAGAAATAAAAAAGACTGCAACTACTAAAAAGAAAACGAGAAAAAAAAACACAACAACAATAAAACAAAAAAATAACGATAAAAAGAAATGCGCGAAAAAGAAGGAGAAATGCGAAAAAGAAAAAGAAGTATATTATTCACACATACGTTGTATGAGTAATTTTTGTAGGTTTAGATTAGTTTAATTAGATTTAATTAACAAAAATGTTTAGATATATAATAAAACTGTATCAAAATATTATTAAAGATATAATAATTTATATGTCTTATTCTGTTAACTTAAATTTTTGAAAAAAATAATTTTATGATATAATATTAGTCATTAGAATTTTTATGATATATTATTAGTCATTAAAAAAAATTTATATAAGAAATATATTAAAAATATATATTTCTATTATTTGAATGAGTTTTTGTTTATTACATAATTGTCTTCACTGATGTTGATACTCGCAGGACACATCGTCACTTCTATTGGCTTTCATATATAATGGCCTAGAATTAATTATATATAATACTTCTTGTGGATACACACATTGTCATTATTATTAGTAGATGGTGTTTAAAATATTTTTAAAATAATGATTGATTAAATCAAATACTCATAACTGCTATTGATATAGCAAAGAATATATGATTAAATAGTTAGTAATAATTAATGAGTCATACTAAAAATTAAAAAAAAATTATTATTTTTAATTAATAACTAGTCAATAATATTTAAAAATATAAATTAAAAATATATTATTAGATTAATAAATAAAAAAAATTGAGTTACTAATTAAAAATACTAAAAAAAAATCTATTTTACTGATTTTTTAGTTTTTTTCGTAATTAAGCCCATGAATAAAAAAAGCATGCAGGGGTCTAAGTCTATAAGACTAAAACGCTTATTTTATTAGACGTTAAAAATCTCATTTTAAAAACTAAACATAATTAAATTGTGGTAGTGACATAAGAATCTTTAAGTGGTACACAACCCATGGGTAGGATTAGGTGGTGAAAAAGTTTGCCGTTACACTTAAAAATTGAGAGAGGAAGGAAGAAGGAGAACAAACCTAACCACATGCATGGATTTTTCTTCGTTACTTTGACAACCATGACAATTGACAATGTTGACCCCAACCAATGGGATTGCACAAGTACATTTGACAAGGCATATATACTCCCCACTTGTGAATGGACATGTGTTGAAGACTTTGTAATGTGTTGTGTAGTGTAGGGGTGTTATATATATTTATTTATCCAAGCCTTAGCAGTCAACTTCTTAATAGAAAAGGAAACAAAGGTTTTGCTACTTTTGCCTTTTCAGCAGTCATCCCCCTCCCCTTCCTTTTAAATATACATGTTCTTCTATGATTTTTTTTTTTTTTTTATATATTTGAAAAGATTTGGTCTCGTTGATATTGTTCAAGCTTAATAAGTTATTACAAATCTACATGGTCTAATTTTATCTAAAATTTATATTTTATTGGAGATAAATTATTTATATACTTTTTTTATTTTTAAACTTTTAAAATAAATAATTTTATAATATAATATTAGAATTTTATGATAAAAAGAATAGTAAAGTGACAATTTAATTCGTGAGAATTTTAATTTCAAACTAATTAATCTTTAAAAAAATATATCAATATGTTAATCTATATTACGTCATTTTGTCAATTTATCGTGTAAAATCAAACGATAATATTTATGTGTACTATTAATTATAGTAATGTGTCTAGTTATAGAAGATCGTTATAGAGATAACAACTTTTAGAGCGAAACTTAACTTGTTTCATTAGGGTTTGTATATAGTAATTAGAAAGTAGTTAGTGAGAATTATGAAAACTTAAAAGATAAAAAATGCTGTCATCTAAAATGACATCGTTCTTATATTTATGTGATAGCAATGAGATATGTCATTATAAATAATAAAATACATGGATAATTCAATTTCGTTTGTACAATCTATAGATGAAAGGATATAATATGTCTATTGTTTGTTATCGCAAAAAACTAATTAATACTTTTTTTTCAGAGACTAATTAATTAGTCCGAGTCAAAATTCTCAATAACCTAATTGTCACTTTACTATAAAAAAAAATCTAAATTTTGATTCTTATTACTCTAAAATACAAAAAAAATAAGATAAGATAATCTATAAAAAATCTATACACAATCACATATCAGATTTAAAAAAAAAAAGTTGAGGATACATTTTAAAATATAAATATTTATAATACTTTATATTATATCTTTAACATAATTATAGTATTATAGTATAATATGAATATAAAAAATACTACTTGTATACTAAAATTAATCACTATATATATATTTTTTGTTTAACTCATTTTTAATATGTATTTTATATTCTAACTTGTATTTTATACTAATAACTAATTTTTCTGGCTAATTTTGATTTTGATGTACACTACTTGACATTATTCTATTAATATATACCGGCAAAGTACTTAATTTGGTTATCCTATATTGGAAAATAAATAAATTAATTAAGATTCTAATACTCTTCCGTCTGATCAATTAGCAAATATATTTAAGAGGCCAAAGCAAACAGATTATTGTAATTATATATCAATATTTACTTCATTGTCCTAGATACAAGAACGTATTTACTTGAATGATTTACAAGAGTGATATACCTCTCCTATCCCCCATACTTGATTCGAGTAACTAAGTTTATATATACATTCTTAAGTAAACCACCCTTTGATGAGTTGGTGGATGAGAAAACAATTCTTAACTATTTTCTCTCTATTTAATTTATAGCAGCCATACATTCTCACTACAAGAGAAGCGGGTTTAAGCTGCGGAAAAAAACAAATCATAGTTAAAGCTCGCAAAACTACTGTGGCTATAGAGGAGAATTTTAATTTTTTTAGAATAATGTTTAGGATTTATAATTTAAGAACTATTGGAAGTCATAATTTGTTTTTTTAATGTATTAATTTTTTATTTTGTATTTTTTAATTATTATTAAAATAAAAAATTATTTTAAACGTAATAATATATAATTATAGATATTATATTTTAGGTGAATGTTATCCTACCTTTTCTAAAGTAACATATAAGTTATCCTATCTGATACGTCATATTTTAATTGGGTGTTTATTTTAACCTGAGTTACTTTAAAGAGGGTAAGATAGCATTCACCATATATATAATTATGAATATTAAATAAAATAAAATAATTTTATGTTATTATCTTTCTAATATTTTTTTTTATTTAGCATGACTTTTGGTTCATTAGCCACGATTTTTAGAATTGTGGAAACTTTGATTAGCCGTGATTTATTATTTTGCTTCTGTTTTACTGCAGAAACTACTATACATGTTTGTTGATATATAATTCATATGGAAATTAACAATGTGCATTGCGCGCCAGTTGTAATAATTTTTATGTTACAAACATTCTGATTTTATATCATAAAATTACTTTGAAAAAAAAAAAATGAGTCGTTACCTCTTTCATTCAAATTCAATGCATAGAAATCTAATTAATTTAATTACAAATAAACATAGATAATTAAAGAGAAAAATAATTGTATTGACATTCATATACTATGTCCTACTAATCTTTCCAAGAGTTATGTACACCAAACATGTATCAATTATATAAATACGCATACATGTAATACATATATATTTATACATACTATAATATATATAACCTATATATATGTAGATGTGTGTTGATTTGAAAGAAGTGGCAAGAAACAATAATGTGATGATGAACAAGGCATAAAATAAAAACACACACACACACACCAAATACAGTGCCAACTATAATCTGAAAATAAAAAATAAAACTAAGGTAGCTCATGCATGATAGTAGGGTCCACAAGAAAGAGTTCAGACCAATAAGAAGAGGAGGAAGAAGCAGGTCCTCCTCCTCCTCCTCCTCCATAGCTAGAAGTGGTGCTGCTTGTATCTCCTGGATTATTATTGTTACTAGTAGTAGTAGAGGGTCCATTATTATTTGGAGCAATAGATGATAATGGAGAAGAAGATGGAAGAATCCAGGAGGAATTATCATCAGCTGTTGTGTGATCCATTTGACTTATGATTGCATAGTTAGTAGTAGAACCTTGACCTTGCTCATTAATATTATTCAAACATGATTGGGAATTGAAAGAGACTTGTTGTGATGGTGGGTCTAAAAAGTGAGATAATAGCATGTTTGGGTGGTAGTGGAGTGGTTGACAGCTACTATCATCATCAATAAGAATCCCATTCCCATGATGATGATGATGAGGAAATGAAGAAGGACCATTATTATTATTATTATTATTAGTATTAATATTCTCTTTCACATTTAACAAACTGAAAGGAGGTTCCATGTTTGTGATGTTGATGGGATTGTTTTGGTCCAAGGCAAGGTTGGAATTTGATGAGGAAGATTGGAGTAAGTAATGAAGGTACTGAAGCTTTGCCATTTGAATTGCCTCTGCTTGTAAGCTCAGAGCATGTTCATCAATTGATGATGATGTGTCCATCATGCTCGCCAAAGCTATGAGGTATGGGAGGGTAGAAACAAGGTCAGTTCTTGGTTGATGAGTCATTGGATCAAAACCCATCTGAATCAGCTTCTTCTTCAAATGAGTGTTCCAGAAATTCTTTATCTCGTTGTCTGTTCTCCCCGGAAGATGGGTCGCAATTGCTGACCACCTGTTCAACAATATCGCTCTTATATTACTAAACCATTCTTTCTACTCAAGTAGAGTCAAATTTAGGTGAAATTGATAGCTGAGAACTGTTAAATGATTTAACTAAATTTTTATCTAACAGTTCTCAGTTATCAACTTTACATGAAATTAACTGCACTTGAGTTTTTACCTTATTAAAAACTAACACATAGATAATTATATTTTTAATAAAGAAATATATCTAAACATAATTGTTGCCAAAAGTCTTTTTGTCCATTTTCTTTATCCCTGAATAATGAAACAAAAACTATATTATAGAATAGAATCTAGCTCACTAAAAACCCTTGAATTTCTTCTCCACTAAAAAATAAAAGAAGAAAAAGAATTGGTGTAACTGAGATGGTGGGAAGTATATATTAGGAAAGTACTTGTTTCCAAGAATGGAATGAAGATGGAGAATGGTTTGCTCTTCTTCTTGGGAGAATTTGCCCCTCTTAATATCAGGCCTCAAATAGTTAGTCCACCTAAGTCTACAGCTCTTGCCACATCTATTAAGACCTGCATCAACAAAATCAACAAACTACATCATGATGAATTCAGTGAAAGAAATTAATATTGTAAACTTTATATAAGAGATTTAATTATAATTTGCTGACCCGCTAACTTAGGAAGTGCTCTCCAACTTCCATGGCCATGTTTCTGAATGTGGTGAACAAGCTTTTGATCTTCTTCAGGAGTCCATGGACCTTTCTTAAGGCCACTCTCATCGCAGCATGGAGACCTTCCCATATTGTGCAGTCTTTTTAATTTTTCCACTCTTACCGCACCAAATCAAACTAACAAGGGGCTGCGCCACACTATTTATATATCCATTAATATTATTCTTTTTGCTTGCTTCTTAGTTTAGCTTGTCGTTCATTATTTCTATTAAAGTATACATTTTGCAAATCTTTATTAGGTTGGTAAAAGATTTGGACACTTCCATATCCGGTTAAACTATATACTCAATAAAATGTCTCGTGCCTTGACCATATTACCCTTCAAATTAAATAAAGAGTAAGCTTATAAATTTATCTCCAAAAAATTTTAGATCAAGACTTGCTTTTTATAATTTTTTGAAAATTATTCTCGTCGAATAGATTGATCATTATGTCGCTTTTAATCAAATTTTTAATATACGTATCAAATAAATAAATCTCTAACAAATTTTATTATAAAATAATTAAGTTTTTAAAAAATATTACTATAAGATAAATTAATCTCCTTCAAAATGATAAAGAGGCAAATTTATCTCATGTAACTTTTAAAGAATAAAAATTTATCAGGGATCAAACTTTTTTATCTAAATGTTTTTAAAAACCAATTCGAGCATCTGTTCTTCAATAAATTGTGTACTTTGAATATTGGATGAATGAATAATGATAGATGGTGACTATTGTAAGTTTTTAAAATAGTTATGTTTAGATAGAAGGTTCGAAAAGATACTTACATACATAAATAGTATTATTGCTTTAATGTTGCATGTAAAAGGATTTTCTTTTTAAAAAACTATCCAGTATAACCATGACTAATTTTTTTATTGTTTAAATTTTTAAAAGAAATAGAGTACTTGTCTGTCAGAGAAAAAAAATAATATATATATATATATATATATATTAAAGATTAGTTATCAAATTATTCATGTTAAAAATATATAATTATTTATATATATTTTTTATCAATTTAACTTTTTAAAAGAATAATTTTATAATATCATATTAATCTTTCATAATTTAAAAATATAGAGCTCGATCGTTATTAATCTCAATTATATGCTTCATTTTTTATTATTGGAAATCAATTTCTAATTATAGAGGTATGGGTGAGATGAACTACTACTACCACTTTACGCCTAAATATTACTTGTGATTTGTGAGATTTATTACTTTTGAATAATTAAATAATGTTTCACTTATATATTCAGTAAAAAAAAAAAAGTTGAGTTAAAACGTGTTGGTCGAAGAATTTCGACCAATTGGATCGTTGATACTCGATAGAAACTAGGAAGCATATGTAAAAATTGGTGAAAGAGAGACTTCATTCTCATCATTACTACAACAAACAAGGCTTTTCGCAACGGTCAAAAACCGTTGCCGTAGATTGAAAAACCGTTCCCAAAACTTTAGGCAACGCTTTGGCAACGGTTTTTGACCTGTGGTATATGCGGCCGTTACCAATGCTCAAAGGCAACGGTTTTTTACCTAAGGCAACGGTAACAGAAAAACCGTTGTCACAGTTAGTGGCATAGACAACGGTTTTGACGGAAAATTTTAGACAACAGTTTTGATCCGTTACTCAACAAGCAACGGTTTCTAACCATTCATATTAACATGACAACGGTTTAAAATCGTAACTGGATAGGCAACGGTTTTAAACTGTTGTGGTTTTATTATTCACATAGCCAACGGTTTTAAACCGTTACCGTTGGCTCCAGGTTTCGGCAACGGTTTTAAAACCGTTGCCAGTTTATAGCCATCTAGGACAACGGTTTTAAAGCGTTACTGTTGATGTCGTTTTCGGCAACGGTTTTAATACCATTGCCATTTTATAGTCATCTAAAACAACGATTTTAAAGCGTTACCTTTGGAGTCGTGTTTTGGCAACGGTTTTAACACCATTGTCTTTTGTAACTATTGACAACGATTTTCTTGTGATATATAATTTTTTATTTACAATAGTTTTTTCGTGAATGAACTTAATTTCAGTTTTTTTTAAATTATTTAATGTCAATAAATAATCTAAACTATTTGAATGAAGTCACTAAAGAAAAAAAAATTGAACATTTTCCATCAAATTTAACTTATAAAAATTGTTGTAAGATCCACAATATCATCTAAGTTTGCAAAAAATATAATAACAAAAGAGAGTTGAAATAGCTAAGTAGCAAATAGTCATCATGTTAGTAAGAATAAAATACATGTGTACATTTCCAGATACTTTCTAAAAGAAACAAGACTAAAGTTCTCACTTGAATATATTCCCAAATGGCTTCTTTATCTTTAATCCCCTTCCAATTTGTGTACATTAATGGACAAAAATCTGAATTCCTTGTCACTGTGCCCAAAAATTTGCTCAAGTTGTTTCCAACTTCATCAGTAGGACCAATTGCCTCTCCTTCACTATCTAGAGTAATTTCTTCTCTATCTTCCAGCTGTCTTGCATGAATCTTCAAGCATTGTGTAGGTCCTCGTGTTTTCTTCACTGTTTTCTCTATACAAAGATACTAATTATATATGACATTTTTAGAAATTACCAAATTCGATTCACAAATTGGAATTCAATTAACACAAATTTTTAGAAATTTTGGCAGCATTCTGGCATTAAATATGACATTTCTGAATTTAACAAATTAACCCATATGAACTCACTAAAACCAAATCAGCACTAATCAGCAAAATCAACACTAAACAGCAAAATCAACACTAAAACCAAATCAGCACAAACAGCAAAATCAACCCATATGAACTCACTAAAACCAAATCCGCACTAATCAGCAAAATCAACACTAAACAGCAAAATCAGCAAAAAAACCAAATCAGCACAAACAGCAAAATCAACCCATATGAACTCACTAAAACCAAATCAGCACTAATCAGCACTAAAATCAAACGGCAGCAAGCGAAAATGGCAATCAGCAGCAATATAACTAATTAAACTAAAAAAATGTAACCAGGGAAAAAAATTGAGAACCTGCAGAAGAAGCAGAAACAGAAAATGGCAAGCAGAAACAGAAACTAATTAAACTAAAGCAACAAATTACCAAATTCAATTCACAAATTGAAATTCAATTAACACACAAATTTTTAGAAATTTCGGCAACATTATGGCAGTAAATAGGACGTTTCTGAATTTAAACAAACAACAAAATCAACCCATATGAACTCTCTAAAATCAAATCAGCACTAATAAAACAGCTCAGAATAAGGCCATCAGCATCATTGCTCAATCAAAACAAGGCATGGAGTCAGCCATTAACAAGGATAAAGCAGCACTAAACAGCAAAATCAACCCATATGAACTCACTAAAATCAAATCAGCACTAAAAAAATAGCTCAGAATAAGGCCATCAGCATCATTGCTCAATCAAAACAAGGCATGAAATCAACCATTAACAAGGATAAAGCAGCACTAAACAGCAAAATCAACCCATATGAACTCACTAAAATCAAATCAACACTAATAAAATAGCTCAGAATAAGGCCATCATTTGACAACATCAAAGTAAATAGTAGAAATTAAGAATAATATCAGGAGTCTTTAACTCAACTGTAAACGTAAAAGTAACAACAATTGATGGACAAATTGCCAAGAGACAGGAAATCTATAACCTATTTTAACTCAACCCCAAAGCTAGCTCAAAGGCAAAGAATGTCTCACATTTATAAACCACCTAGAAACCTCATCTTTGAATGATGTTGGATTTGTAATGCTGGCAATGTTCATTACCTCACAAAAGTCACCAGAAATCTGCTTAGATTTTGCTTGTAAAGTCGTATGGTACTCACGCATAGTAAGTATAGTAATCAAGAACTCAAATGAGTTTTGACAAGAAAATGTTAGACGGTTTACATTATAGTAAGTAGCTTCTCGTATGGAAGGAAGAAAGCATAGTAATCAAGAACTCAAATGAGTTTTGACAAGAAAAAGAAACTCACTGATCTCAGGGAAACCTTCAAGCTCAATGGCGAAGCTTCTTTAAGTCTATTTAGGGTAGAAATGCACCATGCATCATTTGTTTCACTTGCCACTCTTTCCTAATGGAAATTTAAGTAATTAGATGGAAAAAGAAACCGTGAACTGTTACCAGAAAGTTAAGCCACTCACAATAGATAGATGTTAATCAAGACTAGCTGGTACAAATAGAGTTAACAAGATAAGAGACTACAACTAAAAGCAACACTAAAGACATTTTAGCAGCAGAATAAATGAAATTCTAAGATAAAGTTGTGCTAGAGGTACTTAAATTTAATGGAAGATGTAAAGCTCACCAAAGAATCAACAATCTGTTCCATTATGTCATGGCAAAAGCATTTATCTACAATTTCAATCCTGAAGAAAATGAAAAGTAGAAAAAAGGGCTATCTTAAACTGTGAATCAGAATATAAGAAACAAAGTTCGTAAAGAGAGCATCTAAACAGCTATAGGAAATTTTCATTTTCAGAGAACCAGTTTCCAAATCAAAATCAGAACAACATTAGACATGTATCTTCTCAACACACTCTTGCAGACTACAGCATACACATATCAACATGTTCTACCTTACTATCGTAAAATCAACAAGAGGCACAACCAGTCACACATTTAATCTACAACCAAAATCCATTACATATGAAGCATTCAACTATTAGTAATAATCCAGTAAACTTTTCAGGCATTCAAAGTTTAAAATATTTAATTTAATAAAATATTTCCTACCTCGATGTCACAACTCGCGAAAATCACTAAACACAGCAGCTCCATCAGTGGTTCCAATACCAGCTCCCATGGCAGTAGCAGTAGTGATTCTGGGCAGCTCCAGTGCTGGTTCCCGGCGGCTGAGGACTCCGGCAACTTGCAGAACCTAGAGGCGAGGCAGAACAGAGCCGTTTTCCTCAAATCCCAAGTAGCAGCTTCCCTGTTTCCTTTTCCATTCACGTTCCTCTCCATGGCCATGATGAAACAACGAATTGAACGGCGGTGTAGCCAGGATGCAACGGCGGTGGCTCCCTTTCCCTGGCCCCTGGCTCATGCGTAGTTCTTTCTCTCCGCAATATGAAAGTGACGGAAATGGAAGCTTCTGTGACAGAAACGAACGCGACGGCGACGGCAGCGGCTCGGCGACCCCTCGACGGCTCCTTCTCCTTTCTTACACGATGATGGCGACCGCTCAACGGAGGCGACGACGCAGTGGCGTTGCGGGGTTAGCGCGGCTTCTCTTCTCCGTCCCTCACTCTCCCTTTGCGGACTCTCTTTCTCCTTCGGGCTTGGCAACGACGGCGACGGCAGCACCTAACCCGCCGGCGCCGTCCTCTTCTCCTTCCTCCTCTCTTGTCCGTGTGTGTGTATGTGTTATGCTTATGAGTGGGGGTTGTGTGCTCAGTGTGAGGGGGGTGGTGTTTAGGGTTTTAGAATTTGGAAATTAGAGTTTTTTATTTAATTTGGGAATTTAGTTAGAAATGAGAGATTTTATAAAAGAATATAGATAAAATAGATATATTGATAAAAATGGGTGGATAGAATAATAATTTTAAAATTTAATATACTATAGTCACCAAAAAAATTTAATATACTATATTAAAATTATTTAAAAATATTATTTATCAATCTATTGCTGAATTCAAATAATTATTTCTAACAAAAAATATATATTTGTTATAACAAAATAATTATTTATAATAAAAATATATAATATTTATTATAAATTTATTTTAATTTTATTTTTTTCAAAAATAATATTTGCTATATAATAATCAATAATAGATATATAATATTTATTTTAAAATTATTTTAATTTTATTTCTTTTATATTAATATTTATTATATATTTATAATAAAAATATATAATATTTATTATAAATTTATTTTAGCCTTATGTGTTTAAAATATAATATTTTTTATATATTTATAATAAATTTATTTTAATTTTATTTTTTTAAAATAATATTTGTTATTTATTTATAAGAATAGTTTTTGAGTATTTTATAAATTCAGTATTTATAGAAAAAATAGTTTCAATTTATATAATTATCTGAAATTATTTTTATTAGTATTGTTTAATTTGTACAATTATTTAAATAATATTAGAAAATAGTTGTTTCATAAATAATTGTTGTAATGGTTGTAAAACCGTTCTTTAAAATAGTCAAAGAGAACGGTTTTATTTTGTTACTATAGCATAATGAAAAAATGAACTTCAACAATAACACTGTAAAAACCGTTGTCTAAGACCATCTAATAGAACAGTTTTAAAGTGTAGCATTTTGGCAACGGTTTTAATGCGTTTCTTTTGTACAATTCTTTAAACAACAATAAAAAACCGTTGTTTAAAGCCAAATCATGGTAACGGTTATAAAACCGTTCTTTAAAATAGTCAAAGAGAACGGTTTTATTTTGTTGCTAGAAATTGATGAAAAACTGAATTCAACAGTAACACTTTAAAAAACCGTTGTCTAAACCTATCCAAGAGAACGGTTTTAAGGCGTTGCGAAATTTGGCGTTGCTAAAGGCCATATTTGTTGTAGTGTCAAACACTATTAGATGAGTCTAAGAACAAAAAAAAATGGATAAAGAAAAGGAGGTGAGAAGAGAGATGGTTCGAAGAGAGAGAAAGGAAGGAAAATAAACAGAAAACCAATATTCAAAAAGGGGCTGAATGAATTCTCAAAAGAAAAAAGTTAAAAAAGAATACCCTAATAGCTATTGTATATATATGTACATAATAACATTAATTGAATAACTAATTTGTCGAGGCATTAGGGGTAACAAATCAAATGCCAACTAGCGCATACTTAGCAACCTATGACTCAACTTACACCCTTCCGCAAACTAGAGTTGTGGATGTTTAGAAGTCTTAGTTTAAAAAGATTAACCGCAAAAGAACCTGGTGCCAAAGCTTTTGTCAGAAAATCTGCAAGTTGACTAGATGAGGAGACTGGCATCAAGTGAGTGAGGCTAGATAGGTGTTGATTCCGAACGGTGTGGCAATCCACCCGATATGCTTTGTGCATTCGTGAAAAATAGGATTAGTGGCAATGTGAATGGCGGATTTATTGTCACAAAAGAGAGTAATGGGCTCCGTTAGGGGCTATCTAAGGTCATGCATGATGAAAGACAGCCATTGAGCTTGGCAAGTAGCCAATGCCAAGGCTCGATATTCTGCCTCGGATGAGGATCTAGCGACGGTGCTTTGTTTCTTACTCTTCCAACTAATTAAGGAACTTCCAAGATAGAAGCAGTGGCCAGTGATAGACTTTCGAGTATCTGTACATGTTGCCCAATCGGCATCAGCAAAACCAGTGAGCTTGAGGTCATTGTCTGCTGAAAAGAAAACACCAACGGATGGGCATCCTTTTAAGTATTTTAACACACAAAAAGTTGTCCGCATGTGCTCATCAGTTGGGCAATCAATGAACTGACTAAGTTGCCCTATAGCATAAACAATGTCTGGTCGTGTATTGGTTAGGTATAATAGTCTTCCAACGAGCTGCCGGTAAGAAGTGCGATAAGCTAGAGCAGTGCTACTATCTCGTGACAATTTGAAAGCACAAGTGTAATCCATAGGCGTGCTAACAGGTTTGTAATCTAAGTACCCAAAATCTTTGAGGATGTCAAGCACATATTTTCTCTGACAGATGTGAATTCCGTTGGAGAATCTGGCCACTTCCATTCCTAAGAAATACTTTAAATCACCCAAATCTTTAATTTTAAACCGCAGATCAAGTAATTTTTTTTATTCTCTAAATTTCATCCAAGTCATCACCAGTCAAAACCAGGTCATCAACATAAACCATAATGATAGTAACCCCTGAGAAGTGATTTTTGTATATAAAGAGTGATCTGATTCAGATTTGGTGAAGCCCACAATGGTGAGAGTTTCAGTCAACTTTAAGTTCCATTGTCGACTCGCTTGTCTCAAACCATAAAGAGATTTTTGAAGTTTACAAACTGAATCTGATCGTACAGCCGGATGATCGAGCCCAGGAGGAAGTTTCATGTATACTTCCTCATTCAAATCACCGTGAAGAAAAGCAGTGTTAACGTCTAACTGCTTGATGTGCCACTGCTTGGCCGCAGCTAAGGCCAATATAATTCTCAAGGTTGTCATGCGAACCACTGGACTGAATGTGTCTATAAAATCAACTCCTTCTATTTGGGTAAACCTTTTGCTACAAGCCTGGCCTTATAGTGTTCAACGGAACCGTCAGGGTGAAGTTTGACCCGAAACACCCACTTGCAACCTATAAGTTTCTTAATTACCAGCGGGGAGTTTTGTAATGCACCAAGTTTGATTTTGCTTCAAAATCTCCAGTTCACTATGAATGGCTTCTCTCCAGCAAGGATGAATAATTGCTTCCTCATAATTTCTAGGTACAATAGTTGTGGCAACAACCAAAGAAAAAGACTTGTGTTTGGGACTAAGTGCATACTAAGATATATATTGTGATATCGAGTACCTACAAAGAGAATTGATAGTAGATGTTGTGGTATGTATCTTACAATGGTAGTCCTTAAGGTATGTTGGCATTTTTTTTATTCTTGAAGATTTTCTTACTTCAATTGGGGGGTGTTGGTGTGTGTAATGAAGAGTTGTGTGCTGGCTGAGGTGTGAATAATGCATGAGTAGTTTGTGATGCATGTGATGAAATGGGACTCGGGAGATGGTTGTCCCCACTTGTGATGTTTGGAGATGTAGTTTGTGCAGGATTGGACAGCAAAGGATTCCACAAGTTGGTAGTGTCATCAATAAAGGGGGTTAAAGGTGTTTTGATGCAAGTTGGATGCGAATTGAGGTTGGTCTGTTCATGAGAATGATAAGAAATCACAGAATATGGAAAGCAATCCTCATAAAAGACAACATTTCTTGAAATAAAAATGTTTCTAGAATTTAAATAAAAAAAGTAAATCCTTTGGTACCATCTTTAAAGCCTAAGAATATGCACTTTCAAGCTCTAGGATCCAATTTTGATCTCCCATTGGTGAGGGTTGATGCATAAGATAAGCAACCAAAAACTCTTAAATTTGACAAAGTTTGCAATATACCAAAAAGAATTTCGAATGAAACTTTATTTTTGAAAAATTGACTAGGCTGAATGTTAATAAAGTACACTGCATGTCAAATAGCAAAATTCCAAAAATATTTAGGTATCGATGAGTGAAATAATAATGCTCGAGCAATGCCTAAAATATGTTGGTGTTTTCTTTCCACCATCCCATTTTGTTGTGGGGTTTCAACACAAGAAGTTTGATACAAAATTTCTTGAGATGCATAAAAGGTTTTCAAAGCAAATTCAGGTCCATTATTTGACCTGAAGCATTTTATGGTTTTGTTAAATTGAGTTTGCACAAATTTGACAAAATTCTTTAAAATTTCAGATGCCTCGGATTTTGCTTTCATACAATGAACCCAAGTATATCCACTTTTGTCATCAACTAACGTTAAAAAATATTTTTCTCATTGCATAGACGGGTGGAAATAGGGTCCCAAATATCCACATGCAACAAATCTAAATAATTCACAGATTCAGTCACGCTATAAGAGAAAGGTAATCTTTTTTGCTTTGCCAAATGACAAGAGTTGCAAGGATCTATGTTCTCATTACAATCAATTAAAGGATAAATTTTGTGCATGATTTCTAGTCTATACGGTGGAACATGTCCTAAGCGTGAATGCCAGAGTGCAGTTACATTATTTGCTATGTGTGTAGTCACATAGTTGCTGTCCAAAGTGGCAGCAGCTGCATAAGGGTGTGGTGAAGTGCTTGAATCATGAATGAAGTGATTTACATGCTTGTTAATGCAAACAACAGCTTGACTATCCATAGTATAGAGTCCATCCGCACATTTAACTACTCCAATCCTCTTCAAAGTAGCTTGGTCCTGGATCTCACAAATTTGATCATTTATAAGCATTTGGCACTTCAATCCATTAGTTATTTTATTTACAAAAATCAGCTTGAAGTCAAAATTTGGAATAAAAAGTACATTTGTGATGTATACTTGATTAGAGAATCTAATAGTACCAATGGTACTACTAACCGTTTGGCTCCCATCAGGCATTCTAACAATTATGAGGCTGGTTTGAATATATGACTCAAAATCATTTAAATCAAATGTCACTTGATTAGTTGCCCCAGTGTCTATGACCCAAAGGGAAGATTTTGCAGCAACAAAGGATGAAATATTTGTGCTATATTTTAAAATGATACCTTTACGTTGACCCATTGGAGTGGTGTTTGGAGAACGTTGTGCCTGATTTGCAATTTGGGGTTGCACATGAGCCTCTTGTCCATTGAGAAGTTTGATAATAGCTTCCTTTTGGTGAGAAGTTAGATTTAATTTTGGTGAATCACTAGCTTTCTTTTGGTAATTGTTTAGATTGCTCTGACTGAATTCATCACTTTTCTTCACAGCTTGTGGTTTAGCAGCCATGTAATTGATGCTGCTAACTTGTCTCTACCTAAGATGAGGGAGAAAGCCATGCTTCTTATAGCATGTATCCACTGTGTGTCCTGTTTTATCACAGAATGTGCATTGCATTCAGTTTTCGTTGTCTCTTCCCTTAGCCTGAAACCTGCCTCTTCCTCTGCCTCTGCCTCGATTCCTCTCATCACTAAGCTGAAGTCAAGAGTTAGTCTTATTGAAGAAAACTTTTGACTCTTGAGTATCACCAAATTGTCTTTCCTGCTGAGTCAACATTGAGAAGGCAGCATTTATATCAGGCATTGGGTTCATAAGCATCAACTGCGACTTACGGTGGAGTATTGATCATTCAGACCCCGAAAAAACCGAGTTGTATAGTCTTCACGCCTATATTGTCGTATCACATCCAATCCACATGAGCATGAAAATTCACATCCTTTGCAATTAGGTATCAGTCTAAAATTGTTTAGGTCTTCCCAAATTGATTTCAATTTAGTGTAATACACACTCACATTCAAATCGCCTTGCTTCATAGAGAATAATTCTTCTTGACGTTCAGCCACTCTGTACTTGTCTCCCTGATAATATCGATGTTTCAAATCTTTCCAAAGGTCCGAAGCAATATTATTTCAAACCACGCTTGCTGATATTTTGGGACTCAATGACAAATTGATCCAGGATACTACATATGTATTGCACCTTTTCCAAGCCTCAAATAGTGTATCATCCTCATTTGGTTTTGTAAGATATCCATCTACAAACTTTAATTTGTTCTTTGCTTTCAAAGCTGATAACATTGCTCTACTCCACGAACCATAATTGCTAGCATTGAGAGTAATTGAGAGTAAAGGATTACCAGGATTTTCACTTGGATGAATGTAGTAGGGGCTAGACGGATCTTGCATTGGATTGACATTGTTCTTTGCCATTTAAGCTTGAAACGTTGAGAGTTGGCTCTAAAAAGTTGCGATTGACTGAGCATCCAATGGATTAGAACTTACTCCTTGATTATCAACCATTACTGGTCAAGAATTGAGAATTGAAATTCAAGAATCGAGAATTGAAATAGTTAAGAACAGAGAATCGATGAATCTATCGCAACGTCAAATCCCAAGTCTTCTATCCTCAGTCTCGTCGATTGAAGATTCACCTCTCCTCCACGCTCATCGCACCATGTAAAAATTGGTGAAAGAGAGGCTTCACTCTCATCAAACACTGTTAGATGAGTCTAAGAACAAAGAAAGAAAGAATGGATAAAGAGAAGGAGATGAGAAGAGAGATGGTTTGCAGAGAGAGAAAGGAAGGGAAGTAAATAGAGAACCAATATTCAAAAAGGGGCTGAATGAATTCCCAAAGGAAAAAAGTTAAAAAAATACCCTAATAGCTATTGTATATATATGTACATAATAACAGTAATTGAATAACTAATTTGCCGAGACATTAGGGGTAACAAACCAAATGTCAACTAACGCATAATTAGCAACCTATGACTCAACTTACAGTGTCGAATTGAGAGACGGAAATTAATATAGAGAGTCTTGATTTGTTTGAGCTTGTCGAAAAATGGAGCCAACGAGTGAAATATTGTAATCAAAAGTAAGTTGTGCAAAGGGACGGTTATTTAAATTTACAATTAGCGAGAACAGTTATTTTTGAACTCTTTAAAGGGCAATACTTGGTAAAATAAGATTGGTCAGCTTGTTCTATAAATTAAGAAGGTCCAAAAACATTAAGGGGTTAGAATTCATTTTTAGAAAACGCTCACATCCTAGCGACAATTTACTGAGTATGCCTCGTGTCTCTTTTCTGTAGGATTTCTTTCATTGTCTTTACATTTCTTTTAAAATTTCTTGTAATTTTTTTCTACAATTTACTCTTCCTTCACAAGTCTTTTCATTTCTTCTTTTAATATTTTCGCATTGTCTTTTGAATTCAAAGTCCTTCGACTGTGTTGGAGGTATTTTGATTGCTTTCTTTTAATTTGAAGTCATTTACTTCGCTTTTTGAAACTTCAATATCAAGCAATTTAATTTCAATTTATATTTCAAGTTTTTTCTTTTTTACTCGTTCAAAAATGAAATCTTTTGTGCAATTGTTCAAACTGGTA
Organism: Arachis stenosperma; assembly: GCF_014773155.1. NCBI lineage: Eukaryota > Viridiplantae > Streptophyta > Magnoliopsida > Fabales > Fabaceae > Arachis > Arachis stenosperma. Next base: position 15,797,354 of record NC_080384.1, on the reverse strand, counting down.
TCTATAAAAGAGGAGTAGGTTTTGCTCCCAGACCATAAATATTGAATCGACCAAGATTTGCTAAAAGTATGCATAACAAATTGGCACGTCCAATGGGACAATTTTTTACAAAATTATGTCAAAGATTTTTTACTGTGATCTTGATTTGGTGTATGCAACTTTAGAGTGGGAGAATTATTAATATAGCAGAAAAAGTTTCTAACAGTAATTTAGAGTCTTCAAATAATAATATTCCTATTTTTGTGGCCCAAATTTCTGCAAGTTTAATAACAAATGCAGAAGGAGTTATTCAAAATCCAGTTTTGGGAAAAAATGTTGTGGTTAATAATGCAACTGCTGGAGGAAGTGGGCGTAGTCCATGTCTTAGAATTTCTCCAAATCCAGTGCAATTGCCAGTAACCGTAGGTTGGCCTCCTTTTGGTCTTTCTCTTGGTTACACCATTTTTATAGGAAATTTTGCACCCCAATGCGATGTGGGAATGTAATAAGTACAGTTAATAATTAACCTAGTTTTTCTCACTCTGAAATGAATCGAGAATATCATGTTGGTTCAACTTCAAATAATTTGAGGCCTATGGCTGCTTTTCGAAAGCACATCAATTAGAGTCATTATGACATGATTAATTTATTAACTCAATAAATGACTACCACTTTAAATCTAATAATGGCCGATAATAAAACTAAGTATGAGCGTTTGACTAGATAAGTCGAATGAATTGCTCAAAATGTTGATTACTAAAGGTCATACACAAAATCAAAATTTTGGAATGAATCCTGAAAATTTGGATCTCGACCAAGGGAATTTACATGTTAATCCCAATGAGATCGAAGGTGTGCCTCATATTGTTCAACGTGATCAGAATGCTGATAAGGTGTTGAATATCGTATGCGCTAATCTGCGTGGAGATCATTATCAAATGACTAGAATTGTAAAAAATGTGCTTAATCGAGTCGACATCAATGTGAAATTTATTATTTGGCCATATTTTATGCAGCTTTTTCTGTTGAAGTACAAACGACTGATGTGTCAACGATGAAAATTTAAAAATGAAGTTTTTTTTTCTTCTTCTCTAACAAAAAATGCCTTCACCTAGTTTTTGAACTTAAAGCCAAATTCGATTTTAACATGGGCATAATTAGAGAATGCTTTTCATGTCCAGTTTTACCGAAGAGAATTGCGAATGTCACCATAACTAATCTGATTGCTATCAAACGTGACACTGAAGAGTTGATCGATGATTTCATGATTAGATTAAAAGATGCACGTAATCATTCCTATGTGTCATTACTTGAGAGTGAGGTAGTCAAAATTGCAACCATGGGTTTAAGTGTTTATATGTGTCAAAGATTGTTGAATATTCATATTTTCGATTTGGCTCATTGAGCTGAGAGGCTCTGACAAGATGAGTTGCTTAAAAAGGAAAAGAAAATCATGAATTATAAATATCTTCTTGCTCGAAAAGAAAAAGTTTCTTATATTGATATGGAGACTTCAAGTGAAGATTATGAAAACGAATACTTCGAAGTTGATCTGGCTGAATTAAAAAAAGGGCCACCTTATGCGTGTTCTTTATCGAAGAATGTTTCGAATATTGATAAAGTTAATGAAATGAAGTAAAAGGGTGGCAAAAAGTATAGTTTTGATATTTTTAAATCAGAACAAATTTTTTATGTGTTACTTAAAGATAAATAATTGGTTTTACCAGAGGATAAAACTTTACCCTCAGTTAAAGATTTGAAAGGAAAACCTTTTTTTAAATTTCTTCAAGCAACTAGTCATTCAACTAATAATTGTATTCGTTTTAGGGATTTTATTCAAGAAGTGATCATGAAAAGAAAGTTAAAGTTTGATGAAGGAGAAAAAGATATGAAGGCTGATGTCGATCCCTTTGATTCGACTGCAAATTTTGCTGAGCCTCAATTTTTTAGAGTGAACATGGCTAGATTCACTTTTTTTGAATTCGACACCACTTTGGGTGATTTCGAGGCTAATGTTCAACAGATTTACCCTGGAGTAGGGGATGACTTGTTAGATTTCTTGATGCACCAGAAGCTGTAAGATAGGGGCGTGTCCTTATGTCTTAGGTGCAATGTTATTTTCTACGCAGAAGCTGCTGCAATATTCAAAAAAGAAAGAATGAAAGAGAACTTAGCTCATAAAGAAGAGCAAGTCCGTCAGAGACATCCTTCTCGGCGTCAGGAGGGAAAAATTCTCGAAATCCTCAAAAGAATTACTCCCCTTCGTTTAATCATTCTCATGCCCAAGGTACAAGAGTATCCATTGTATTTATGATCTCAAACTTTTGGGTTTTGAAAAGTCTTCAATTAATGATAATCATATCAAAAAGGAATTTGAATCCTAAGATCCACTTGAATAAATTAATTTAGGGTTTAATGGTGACTTAAGACCTACTTATATTTGCAAAAATATTTGTGAGGAATTTCGAACAAGTTTGATTAATCTTTTGACTGAATACAAAGATTGTTTTGCTTGGGATTATGATGAACTGTCTAGTCTTCATCGGTTTCTAGTGGAACATCGTTTATTGTTGAAGCCCTTTTCTCGACCTGTAAAACAGGCACATCGACGCTTTGTCCCTGAAATAAATCTCAAAATTAAAGAAGAGATTGAACGATTATTCAAAGATAAATTTATTCAGGTAGTCCGATATGTGGATTGGATGTCGAATATTGTACCTGTAATGAAAAAGAATGAAAAATTATGTGTGTGCATTCATTTTTGAGATCCGAATAATGCTACTTCTAAGAATGAGTATTTCATGCCTATAGCATATATATTAATGGATTCCACAGTTGGTAACAAAATCCTAAATTTTATGGATGGTTATTCTTGTTATAATCAATTTTTTATTGCTAATGAAGATGTATCAAAAATGACTTTGCGATGTCCTGGTGTTTTGGGCACCTATAAATGGGTTATGATGCCTTTTGGTTTAAAAAACGCTGGAGTGACATACCAACGTGCTACGGATACTATTTTTCATGAAGATATTGGAAAATTTGTTGATGTTTATATCAATGGTGTGATGGTTAAGTCAAATTTGATTGATCAACATTTTAATTATTTACGTCAAGCTTTTGATACAATGCATTGGAAGGGGTTAAAAATGAATATGTTAAAGTGTGCATTTGGAGTGTCAGCAGAAATTTTTTTAGGATTTGTGGCTGATAAGAAAGGAATTGCTTTCAATAAAAATAAAGCTAAAGCAATTTAGAATTACGTCCTCCGACGTCAAAAAAAGAAGTTTAGTCTTTTTGAGGGAAAGTCAATTTCTTACAACGGTTCATTTCGAAATTGTTTGGTCGAACTAGAATTTTTTCTCTTTTAATCAAACTTAAAGACAAATCACAATATGTGTGGACTAAAGAACATCAAACAACATTTGATTCCATTAAGGATTACTTATCCAAGGCACCAACAATGGCTATGATTCATCCCTTGGAACCTTTAAAATTGTATGTTGTAGCCTCGACAAACCCTATTAGGTTTATGTTAGCACAGGACGATGAAGTGGGACATGAGAGAGCCATTTATTACCTGAGTAGAGTGATGTCCAATATCGAGATGAGATATTCTCCTATTGAAAAATTTTGCATTTTCCTTTATTATGCTTGCACGAAGCTAAAGTATTATATGATTGCAAAAACTATTAAGGTAATTGCATAAACTAACCTTGTAAAATATATGTTATCTTATCCAATATTATGAGATCGAATCGAGAAATGGATGCTTGCTTTAATAGAATTTAACTTGGAGTATGTCCCAGCCAAGACAGTGAAAGGTAAAGTCATTGCAGATTTTCTGGTTGATCGACCAAATAGTTTTAATGACCAGGGAAAAAATATTGTTGATGTTAAACCTTGGAAGTTATATTTTGATGGATCGAAGCATAAAGATGGTGCTGGTATTGGTAATTTGATCATATCTCCGAATGGGGTTCTATCGAAATTTTTGTTTGAATTAAAATATCCATATTCGAACAATGTATCCGAATATGAGGCTTTAATACTGGGGTTAAAAATATTGATCAATAAGGGGCATTAGATGTCCAAATCTTAGGAGATTCTCAATTAGTTTTAAAGTTGTTATTGAAAGAATTTAAGTGTATAAGTGAGAGATTGCAAAAGTATTTGTCGATAGCATGAGAATTATTGGTTTCTTTTTGAAAAATATCAGTAATTCATATTCCAAGAGTTCAAAATGAGGTGGCAAACGAGTTAGCTGAAATTGTTTCGAGATATAAAATTTTTTCTAGAATTTAAGAAAATTTGCTAGAGGTAAAATAGATCCCGTGCCCATTGAAAAAAGAGAAATTTTGGCAATTGATGAGTGGGATGATAACGATTGGATAAAACTAATTCCTGAATATCTAAAGAATCCCAATGTTCAGGTCAATTGAAAAACAAGATTAAGGGCAATGAACTTCGTAGTAATAAGTGATGAGTTGCTGATGAGCGGATAATTTGTACGCTTTTTGGCATTGTTTTTAGTATGTTTTTAGTAGTTTGAGTTGAGTTTTTAGTATATTTTTATTAGTTTTTAGTTAAAATTCACTTTTCTGAATTTTACTATGAGTTTGTGTGTTTTTCTGTGATTTCAGGTATTTTCTGGCTGAAATTGAGGGACCTGAGCAAAAATCTGATTCAGAGACTGAAAAGGACTGCAGATGCTGTTGGATTCTGACCTCCCTGCACTCGAAGTGGATTTTCTGGAGCTACAGAAGCCCAATTGGCGCGCTCTCAACGGCGTTGGAAAGTAGACATCCTGGGCTTTCCAGAAATATATGATAGTTCATACTTTGCCCAAGATTTGATGGCCCAAACCGGCGTTCAAAGTCACCTACAGAATTTCCAGCGTTAAACGCCGGAACTGGCACCAAAATGGGAGTTAAACGCCCAAACTGGCACCAAAGCTGGCGTTTAACTCCAAGAAGAGTCTCTACACGAAAAATGCTTCATTGCTCAGCCCAAGCACACACCAAGTGGGCCCGGAAGTGGATTTTTATGTCTTTTACTCATCTTTGTAATCCTTAGGCTACTAGTTTCCTATAAGTAGGACCTTTTACTATTGTAAAAAGAATCTTCTGATCTTTGGAACCTTTTTCTTTAGATCTTTTGATCACTTTGGGAGGCTGGCCATTTGGCCATGCCTAGACCTTGTTCTTATGTATTTTCAACGGTGGAGTTTCTACACACCATAGATTAAGGTGTGGAGCTCTGCTGTACCTCGAGTATTAATGCAATTACTATTGTTCTTCTATTCAATTCCACTTGATCTTTGTCCAAGATATCACTTGTTCTTCAACTTGATGAATGTGATGATCCGTGACACTCATCATCATTCTCACTTATGAACAAAGTGACTGACAACCACTTCTGTTCTACAAGCAATAAGGCTCTAGTGAATATCTTTTTGATTCCTGATACACGATGCATGGTTGATCGCCTGACAACCGAGTGCTCGCCTGACAACCGAGCCAGCCATTCCGTGAAATCAGAGTCTTCGTGGTATAGGCGAGAACTGATGGCGGCATTCAAGAGAATCCGGAAGGTCTAACCTTGTCTGTGGTATTCTGAGTAGGATTCAATGATTGAATGACTGTGACATGCTTCAAACTCCTAGCAGGCGGGGCGTTAGTGACAGACGCAAAAGAATCACTGGATTCTATTCCGGCCTGACCGAGAACCGACAGATGATTAGCCATGCTGTGACAGAGCATAGGAACGTTTTCACTGAGAGGATGGGAGGTAGCCACTGACAACGGTGAAACCCTTGCATAAGCTTGCCATGGAAAGGAGTAAGAAGGATTGGATGAAGACAGTAGAAAAGCAGAGAGACGGAAGGGAAGGCATCTTCATACGCTTATCTGAAGCTCTCACCAATGATATACATAAGTACCTCTATCTTTATCTTTATGTTTTATTCATATATCATCTATACCCATTTGAGTCTGCCTGACTAAGATTTACAAGGTGACCATAGCTTGCTTCATACCAACAATCTCCGTGGGATCGACCCTTACTCGCGTAAGGTTTATTACTTGGACGACCCAGTGCACTTGCTGGTTAGTTGTGCAAAGTTGTGTAGTGATCACAATTTCGCGCACCAAGTTTTTGGCGCCGTTGCCGGGGATTGTTTTGTGTATGGACAACTGACGGTTCATCTTGTTGCTTAGATTAGGTATTTTTCTTCAGAGTTCTTAAGAATGAATTCTAGTGTTTCATGATGATCTGCTGAAATCTGGCTGGCTGAGAAGCCATGTCTAATCTTATTGGACCGAGTTTTCAACTTATCATCACAAGAGCTTGTTGATCTCTATCAATCTTGCTATTGGATCAATGATCTGCTAAGGCTTGGCTGGCCATTGGCCATGTCTAGTGTTTTGGACCGAAGCTTTCTTTGAAAGCTTGGCTGGCTATGAAGCCATGTCTAATTCCTGGACCGGAGTCTTAGACTAGCATTGCAATGATTCCTGGAATCCAAACTGAGAATTCTGAAACCTTTATTTTCTATTTCCATATAATTTTCAAAAAAAACACAAAAAAATTACAAAATCATAAAAACCAAAAATATTTTATGTTTCTTGTTTGAGTCTAGTGTCTAATTTTAAGTTTGGTGTCTTGCATGCATTGTTTATTTGATCTTGGTTCTATTTTCAAGTCAATAGTACAGGGAACTGAAGATTCAGAACATGCAGCAGAGGAATTACACAGAAAAAGCTGGGCGTTCAAAACGCCCAGTGAAGAAGGACAGACTGGCGTTTAAACGCCAGCCAGGGTACCTGGTTGGGCGTTTAACGCCCAAAAGGGTAGAGTTTTGGGCGTTAAACGCCAGAATGTGCACCATTCTGGGCGTTTAACGCCAGGATGGCACAAGGGGAGGATTTTGTTTTCAAATCAATTTTTTTTTAAGTTTTCAAAGTTTTTCAAAATCAAATCTTTTTCAAATCATATCTTTTCAATCAAATGTTTTCAAAATCAATTTCTTTCCTTTTTCAAAGATACTTGCTAACAATTAGTGATTTGATTGAACAATTCAAGTATGTTGCCTTTTCTGTTGAGAAAGGTTTAATGTTTGAATCATATCTTTTCTTGTTAGGCAAGTCATTAATTTTTCAAATCAAATCTTTTTAAATTGTTTTCAAAATCATATCTTTTCAATCATATCTTTTTAAAATCATAACTTTTCAATCATATCTTTTTAATCACATCTTTTTCAAAATAGTTTTCAATCAAATCTTTTTAATTTCTAATTTCAAATCTTTTTCAAAAATCACTTTATTTCTTTCCCACTTTTATTTTCGAAAATCAATTAAGTGTTTTTCAAAACGTTTTCAAAATCTTTTACTTAATTTTCGAAAATTACTTCCCTTCTTCTCACATCCTTCTATTTATGGACTAACACTATTCCTTAATGCAAAATTCGAACTCCATCTTCTTTGATAAGTTCGAATTTTCTACTTCTGCCTTCTATTTTTCTTTTCCTCTGACACCTCAAGGAATCTCTATACTGTGACATAGAGGATTCCATATTTTCTTGTTCTCTTCTCTTTCATATGAGCAGGTGCAGAGACAAAGGCATTCTTGTTGAAGCTGACCCTGAACCTGAAAGGACCCTGAAGCGAAAGCTAAGAGAAGCTAAGGCACAACTCTCTGTAGAGGACCTAACAGAAATCTTCAAGGAAGAAGAACCCATGACAGCCGAGAACAACAACAATGCAAGGAAGGTGTTGGGTGACTTTACTGCACCTACTCCCGACTTCTATGGGAGAAGCATCTCTATCCCTGCCATTGGAGCAAACAACTTTGAGCTTAAGCCTCAATTAGTTTCTCTAATGCAACAGAATTGCAAGTTCCATGGACTTCCATTGGAAGATCCTCATCAGTTTTTAGCTGAATTCTTGCAAATCTGTGACACTGTCAAGACTAATGGGGTTGACCCTGAGGTCTACAGACTTATGCTATTCCCTTTTGCTGTAAGAGACAGAGCTAGAATATGGTTGGACTCACAACCTAAAGAAAGCCTGGACTCATGGGAAAAGCTAGTCAATGCCTTTTTGGCAAAGTTCTTTCCACCTCAAAAATTGAGTAAGCTTAGAGTGAAAGTCCAAACCTTCAGACAGAAGGATGGAGAATCCCTCTATGAAGCTTGGGAAAGATACAAACAATTGATCAGAAAGTGCCCCTCTGACATGCTTTCTGAATGGAGCATCATAGGTATTTTCTATGATGGTCTATCTGAACTGTCCAAGATGTCTTTGGATAGCTCTGCTGGAGGATCTCTTCATCTGAAGAAGACGCCTACAGAAGCTCAAGAGCTAATTGAAATGGTTGCAAATAACCAATTCATGTACACTTCTGAAAGGAATCCTGTGAACAATGGGACAAGTCAGAAGAAAGGAGTTCTTGAGATTGATACTCTGAATGCCATTCTGGCTCAGAATAAGATATTGACTCAACAAGTCAATTTGATTTCTCAAAGTCTGTCTGGAATGCAAAATGCACCAAGCAGTACTAAGGATGCTTCATCTGAAGAAGAAGCTTATGATCCTGAGAACCCTTCAATGGAAGAGGTGAATTATCTAGGAGAACCCTATGGAAACACCTATAATTCTTCATGGAGAAATCATCCAAATTTCTCATGGAAGAATCAAGAGAGACCTCAACAAGGTTTCAACAACAATAATGGTGGAAGAAACAGGTTTAGCAATAGCAAGCCTTTTCCATCATCTTCTCAGCAACAGACAGAGAATTCTAAGCAGAACTCCTCTGACTTAGCAACCATGGTCTCTGATCTAATCAAAACCACTCAAAGTTTCATGACTGAAACAAGGTCCTCCATTAGGAACTTGGAGGCACAAGTGGGACAGCTGAGCAAGAAAGTTACTGAACTCCCTCCAAGTACTCTTCCAAGCAACACAGAAGAAAATCCAAAAGGAGAGTGCAAGGCCATCAACATGGCCGAATTTGGAGAGGAAGGAGAGGAAGTGAACGCCACTGAGGAAGACCTCAATGGGCGTGCACTGACCTCCACTGAGTTCCCCAATGAGGAACCATGGGAATCTGAGGCTCAGAATGAGACCATAGAGATTCCATTGGACTTACTTCTGCCATTCATGAGCTCTGATGAGTATTCTTCTGAAGAGGATGAGTATGTCACTGAAGAGCAAGTTGCTAAATACCTTGGAGCAATCATGAAGCTAAATGACAAGTTATTTGGAAATGAGACTTGGGAGAATGAACCTCCTTTGCTCACCAAAGAACTGGATGACTTGTCTAGACAGAAATTACCTCAAAAGAGACAAGATCCTGGGAAGTTTTCAATACCTTGTACCATAGGCACCATGACCTTCAAGAAGGCTCTGTGTGACTTAGGGTCAAGTGTAAACCTCATGCCTCTCTCTGTAATGGAGAAGCTAGGGATCTTTGAGGTGCAAGCTGCAAGAATCTCACTAGAGATGGCAGACAATTCAAGAAAACAAGCTCATGGACTTGTAGAGGATGTTTTGGTGAAGATTGAAGACCATTACATCCCTGCTGATTTCATAGTCCTAGAGACTGGGAAGTGCATGGATGAAACCATCATCCTTGGCAGACCCTTCCTAGCCACAGCAAAGGCTGTGATTGATGTTGATGGAGGTGAACTGATCATTCAAGTGAATGAAGAATCCTTTGTGTTTAAGGCTCAAGGATATCCCTCTGTCACCATGGAGAGGAAGCATGAAGAGCTTCTCTCAAATCAGAGTCAAGCAGAGCCCCCACAGTCAAACTCTAAGTTTGGTGTTGGGAGGCCACAACCAAACTCTAAGTTTGGTGTTGAACTCCCACATTCAAACTCTAAGTTTGGTGTTGGGAGGTTCCAACATTGCTCTGAGTATCTGTGAGGCTCTATGAGAGCCCTCTGTCAAGCTATTGACATTAAAGAAGCGCTTGTTGGGAGGCAACCCAATGTTATACTTTATCTATTTTCTTTTGTTATTTTATGTTTTTTTTGTAGGATGATGATCATAAGAAGTCACAAAATCAATTGAAAAAGCAAAAACAGAATGAAAAACAGGAAGAAAAACAGCACACCCTGGAGGAAGAACCTACTGGCGTTTAAACGCCAGTAAGGCTAGCAGGTGGCCGTTTAACGCCCAGTCTGGCACCATTCTGGGCGTTTAACGCCAGAAAGGGGCACCAGACTGGCGTTAAACGCCAGGAAAGGGCAAGAACCTGGCGTTAAACGCCAGAAATGGGCACCAGCCCGGCGTTTAACGCCAGAATTGGCTCAAAACGTGATTTTGAATGCCATTTGGTGCAGGGATGACTTTTCCTTGACACCTCAGGATCTGTGGACCCTACAGGACCCCCACCAACCCCACCACTCTCTCTCTTCTTCACCCATTCACCAATCACCTCAACACCTCTTCCCCAAAAACCCTTCACCTATCAAATCCCATCTTTCTCTTCACCACTCACATCCATCCTTCATAAAACCCCACCTACTTCACCCTTCAAATTCAAACCACTTTCCCTCCCAAACCCACACATACATGACCGAACCATGAACCCCCCTCTCCTATATAAACCCTTCTTCACCCCTTCATTTTCACACAACCTAAACACCACTTCTCCCCCTCTTTGGCCGAACACAAAGCCATTTCCTTCTTCCTCATTTCTTCTTCTTCTACTCTCTTCTTTCTTCTTTTGCTCGAGGACGAGCAAACCTTTTAAGTTTGGTGTGGTAAAAGCATTGCTTTTTGTTTTTCCATAACCATTTATGGCATCCAAGGCCGGAGAAACCTCTAGAAAGAGGAAAGGGAAGGCAAAAGCTTCCACCTCCGAGTCATGGGAGATGGAGAGATTCATCTCAAGGGTGCATCAAGACCACTTCTATGAAGTTGTGGCCTTGAAAAAGGTGATCCCCGAGGTCCCTTTTTCACTCAAAAAGAGTGAATATCCGGAGATCCGACATGAGATCCGAAGAAGAGGTTGGGAAGTTCTCACCAACCCCATTCAACAAGTCGGAATCTTGATGGTTCAAGAGTTCTATGCCAATGCATGGATCACCAAGAACCATGATCAAAGTGTGAACCCGGATCCAAAGAATTGGCTTACTATGGTTCGGGGGAAATACTTGGATTTTAGTCCGGAAAATGTAAGGTTAGCATTCAACTTGCCCATGATGCAAGGAGATGAACATCCTTACACTAGAAGGGTCAACTTTGATCAAAGGTTGGACCAAGTCCTCACAGTCATATGTGAAGAGGGCGCACAATGGAAGAGAGACTCAAGAGGGAAGCCGGTTCAATTGAGAAGGCATGACCTCAAACCCGTGGCTAGAGGATGGTTGGAGTTTATCCAACGCTCAATCATTCCCACTAGCAACCGGTCCGAAGTTACTCTAGACCGGGCCATCATGATCCATAGCATCATGATTGGAGAAGAAGTGGAAGTTCATGAGGTTATAGCCCAAGAACTCTATAAGGTGGCGGATAAGTCCTCTACCTTAGCAAGGTTAGCTTTTCCTCATCTCATTTGTCACCTCTGTTATTCAGTTGGAGTTGACATAGAGGGAGACATCCCCATTGATGAGGACAAGCCCATCACTAAGAAGAGGATGGAGCAAACAAGAGACCCCTCTCATCATGAGATCCCTGAGATACCTCAAGGGATGCACTTTCCTCTACAAGACTATTGGGAGCAACTAAACACCTCCCTAGGAGAATTGAGTTCCAACATGGGACAACTAAGGGTGGAGCACCAAGAACATTCCATCCTCCTCCATGAAATTAGAGAAGATCAAAGAATCATGAGAGAGGAGCAACAAAGACAAGGAAGAGACATTGAGGAGCTCAAGCACTCCATAAGACCTTCAAAAGGAAGAACAAGCCGCCATCACTAAGGTGGACCCGTTCTTTAATCTCCTTGTTCTTTATTTTCTTGTTTTTCGAATTTTAGTGCTTATGTTTATCTATGTTTGTGTCTTATGATCATTAGTGTCTTAGTGTCTATGCCTTAAAGTTATGAATGTCCTATGAATCCATCACCTTTCTTGAATAAACAATGTTCTTAATTGAAAAGGAGAAGAATTGCATGAATTTTGAATTTTATAACAGTTTAATTATTTTGATGTGGTGGCAACACTTTTGTTCTCTGAATGTATGCTTAAACAGTGTATATGTCTTTTGAATTTGTGGTTCATGATTGGTTGTCTCTTGAAAGAATGATGAAAAAGGAGACATGTTACTGAGGATCTGAAAAATCATAAAAATGATTCTTGAAGCAAGAAAAAGCAGTGAATACAAAAAAAAAGAACGAAAAAAAAGGAGAAAGAGAAAAAAAAAGGAAGAAGAAAGAAAAAGAAAGAAATAAAGTTGTGATCCAAGGCAAAAAGAGTGTGCTTAAGAACCCTGGACACCTCTAATTGGGGACTTTAGCAAAGCTGAGTCACAATCTGAAAAGGTTCACCCAATTATGTGTTTGTGGCATGTATGTATCCGGTGGTAATACTGGAAGACAGAGTGCTTTGGGCCACGGCCAAGACTCATAAAGTAGCTGTGTTCAAGAATCATCATACTTAACTAGGAGAATCAATAACACTATCTGGATTCTGAGTTCCTAAAGAAGCCAATCATTCTGAATTTCAAAGGATAAAGTGAGATGCCAAAACTATTCAGAGGCAAAAAGCTAAAAGCCCCGCTCATCTAATTAATACTGATCTTCATAGATGTTTTTGGAGTTCATTGCATATTCTCTTCTTTTTATCTTATTTGATCTTCAGTTGCTTGAGGACAAGCAACAATTTAAGTTTGGTGTTGTGATGAGCGGATAATTTGTACGCTTTTTGGCATTGTTTTTAGTATGTTTTTAGTAGTTTGAGTTGAGTTTTTAGTATATTTTTATTAGTTTTTAGTTAAAATTCACTTTTCTGGACTTTACTATGAGTTTGTGTGTTTTTCTGTGATTTCAGGTATTTTCTGGCTGAAATTGAGGGACCTGAGCAAAAATCTGATTCAGAGACTGAAAAGGACTGCAGATGCTGTTGGATTCTGATTTCCCTGCACTCGAAGTGGATTTTCTGGAGCTACAGAAGCCCAATTGGCGCGCTCTCAACGGCGTTGGAAAGTAGACATCCTGGGCTTTCCAGCAATATATGATAGTCCATACTTTGCCCAAGATTAGATGGCCCAAATCGGCGTTCAAAGTCACCTACAGAATTTCCAGCGTTAAACGCCGGAACTGGCACCAAAATGGGAGTTAAACGCCCAAACTGGCACCAAAGCTGGCGTTTAACTCCAAGAAGAGTCTCTACACGAAAAATGCTTCATTGCTCAGCCCAAGCACACACCAAGTGGGCCCGGAAGTGGATTTTTATGTCTTTTACTCATCTTTGTAATCCTTAGGCTACTAGTTTCCTATAAGTAGGACCTTTTACTATTGTAAAAAGAATCTTCTGATCTTTGGAACCTTTTTCTTTAGATCTTTTGATCACTTTGGGAGGCTGGCCATTTGGCCATGCCTAGACCTTGTTCTTATGTATTTTCAACGGTGGAGTTTCTACACACCATAGATTAAGGTGTGGAGCTCTGCTGTACCTCGAGTATTAATGCAATTACTATTGTTCTTCTATTCAATTCCGCTTGATCTTTGTCCAAGATATCACTTGTTCTTCAACTTGATGAATGTGATGATCCGTGACACTCATCATCATTCTCACTTATGAACAAAGTGACTGACAACCACTTCTGTTCTACAAGCAATAAGGCTCTAGTGAATATCTCTTTGATTCCTGATACACGATGCATGGTTGATCGCCTGACAACCGAGTGCTCGCCTGACAACCGAGCCAGCCATTTCGTGAGATCAGAGTCTTCGTGGTATAGGCGAGAACTGATGGCGGCATTCAAGAGAATCCGGAAGGTCTAACCTTGTCTGTGGTATTCTGAGTAGGATTCAATGATTGAATGACTGTGACGTGCTTCAAACTCCTAGCAGGCGGGGCGTTAGTGACAGACGCAAAAGAATCACTGGATTCTATTCCGGCCTGACCGAGAACCGACAGATGATTAGCTATGCTGTGACAGAGCATAGGAACGTTTTCACTGAGAGGATGGGAGGTAGCCACTGACAACGGTGAAACCCTTGCATAAGCTTGCCATGGAAAGGAGTAAGAAGGATTGGATGAAGACAGTAGGAAAGCAGAGAGACGGAAGGGAAGGCATCTTCATACGCTTATCTGAAGCTCTCACCAATGATATACATAAGTACCTCTATCTTTATCTTTATGTTTTATTCATATATCATCTATACCCATTTGAGTCTGCCTGACTAAGATTTACAAGGTGACCATAGCTTGCTTCATACCAACAATCTCCGTGGGATCGACCCTTACTCGCGTAAGGTTTATTACTTGGACGACCCAGTGCACTTGCTGGTTAGTTGTGCAAAGTTGTGTAGTGATCACAATTTCGTGCACCAGTTGCATAAAAAAGATGTTGAAGGAAATCTTGTGAGATTTTTGAGAAAACCTTAACAAGTAATTGCTTTTGGTGAAATTGATGAAGGTATTTGTGGAGCCCATCAGGCAGGAGAAAGAATGAAATGGATACTTCGATGTGATCGAGTGTTTTGGTTGACAATGATCAAAGATTGTATTGAATATGTAAAAGCGTGTCAAGAATGTTAGAAACATGATGTAAAATAACAAATACCTGCTTCTAAATTATATTCGATTATGAAACCTTGACCATTTAGAGGTTGGATTTTGGGCTTGATTGGAATGATTCATCATCAATCATAAAAAATCATAAGTTCATCTTAGTAGTAATCGATTATTTTATAAAGTGGGTTGAAGCTGTTTCTTTAATAGAAGTTGGTCAAAATAAAATTATTGACTTCATCGAGGAACATATCATCCATTGTTTTGGAATTTTTCAAACTTTAAGTACTGATCAAGATATCATGTTTACTGGCCAACGAAAGTTTTGCAGCATTAAGAAATATAACTATGGTGGCTTCGACCTCATATTATGGGCAAGCAAATGGCCAAGCTGAGGCTGCAAATAAAATTTTAATTAATTTAATTAAGAAGAAGATTGGTAAGAAACCCCGTACTTGGCATGAGACATTAAGCCAAATTCTATGGGCTTATCGAAATTCATCAAGAGACTCGACAAATACATCACATTATAATTGGTTTGTGGCATGATGCGATGCTACCTTTGAAAATTAATCTTAATACTAGGACAGTGATGAGGCAAGATGAATTGCCAATCGAGGATTATTGGAATGTAATGTTTTATTAATTAAATGATTTAGATAGTGAATGTATATTGGCACTTGATAATATTATTTGTCAAAGAGAATGTAGCTCGTATTTATAATCGACGAGTAAAAGAAAAAGTGTTTTGTATTGGTGAGTTAGTTTTAAAAGCTATTTTACCATTAGGTAAGAAGTCGAGAATTTATGGAAAGTGGTCTTCTAATTGGGAATAACATTATCAGGTGATTAAGCTATATTCAGGAAATGCATATAAAGTTAAACATGTGGATACTGGTGGTGAAGTAAAGCCAGTCAATGAAAAGTATCTAAAACAGTATCGACATCTATAAGATAATACTTAAAGTAAAAGTTAAATTGTCGAAAGTAAAAGACAACAAAATACAAAGGAAAATAAATACTAAAAGTAATTTAAGACATGACTTGCTTCATAGATAAGGCCCCATAAGTTCTTCCAAATCAAATCTGAGACATACTCTTTCTTTATCAATTGAGCTGAAAACGAGAATTTCTTCATGTTCTTCGAGTTGTAACTTCTCGTATTTTCTTTTAAGTTCAGCTTGAGTACTTTCTGTTTCACACAGTTCTCGATTAAGATCTTTCTTCCTCTTATCATCTTTGAGGAAAGGACCTCATAGTAGAGCTACATCTGCACGAACTTGAACAAGTTCTTTTTCAAGTTCTTCCCGACGAATCAGTTGCTCAAGAGTTCTAGCTGCATGAGCAACATTGGTTTCATATTTTTGATAAAAATTTTTTTTGTGAAGATTCATATAAAACATCAAGTTGTGCAAATTCTATCTTAATGTCCGTCATCCCCTTTTTGTAGTCAGCAATCTTGTTGTGAGAGATGAGCAAGTTATTGATAATTTTCTCGAACTTCTTTACTTGCTTGGAGAAGCTTCCAGGTACATGATACTTGAGGGATGAGCTCAAGATGTCAGAAAGCAGATTGTTCAGGTCATCTTGATTTACCATTCATCGACAGTATATTTTGAGAATTCAATAAGCTTCTTTAAACCTTTAAGAGCACGAGGGGATAACTCTTTTGGAATTGAGACTTTGGTGAACTCTCGATGGATGATGCTTGAGATGTCATGTCCACTTTATGAGATAAGTTGGAAACAGATGAAAGGAGTTCTTTTAATTCGGTTCCTTGTGGGCTAGGAGCTTGATCCAATACAGGTTGATTGCATTATTGATGAGTGTTAGCATTGGAATTAGCTTTTTCAGTGGGTTTGGCTTCATCAACGAGATGGCATTTTACTAACTTGTAGATTAGCTTGAGAGATAGGTTCAATAATTTTCTTTGATTTTTCCGATGGACTCTTCCCAATAGAAGGGGAAGAAAAGGTGGTAAGATCGACGTTGACCCTTTCAGGAGAAGCTTATTTTGATGGGTTGAATTTTTGGAGGATTTTCTTGTTTTGGCTAGTCTCCAAAATCTTTATCTTTGTCAGGCTGATCAATCTCTTTTTCATTCTACAAATAATGCGACAAGACATGTCCACTCGATGATGAGGACGGTGTTTTCTCTTTGTGTTCTTTGACAAAAGATATGCTCTTGGTTGGTGTTGTGTTCACATTCGAAGCTGGTTCTTTAATGAATTTTTTTTACTTATAACAGTTAGCAACAAGTGTCGAAAGTAAATATTTGATGTGATGATTTCATTGAAATGAAATAGAGGTTATCGGTATACCTCAATTTCTTGAGCAAGTGAGCTTAAAAAGTGCAGCGAGTCTGTGGCAGTATTGTTTGAGCTCGAAGTATTCGAGGAAGTAATCGAATTGTTTGAAGAAGTTTCCTGTATAATGATATTATTAAAAAATAATAATAAAATATGTGAAAAATTATACTAAGAAAGGAGGATGGAATGAAAGTCTTAAGAGTTACCTTGTCAGTTTGTTTAATTGATGGTGAAGATTTTTGTGTCTTCTTCTTTTTCTAGTGTTGTGGTGCTTTGGTTTTCCTTTTCAAAGCTTTGGAAGTTGAGACGTCGAGAGAATCTGTAGGAGATTTGATAAACCCTTGAAAAATATCTTTTAATATTCGATCATAGGGGGATAGTAGTTCCCCCACCAGTCAACAAATGACTTGGTAATGTAATTGCTGTGAACAAAAGAAATTGGAAAGTAATTTTTTCGACGTCTCTCATTGTGCTCAAGGCATTTGTCGATTTCTTATTACCCACTCTTGAAGTTAATCTAATAAAGGGGGAGTTTTGCTCGAAAATGGTAATTGCTTGGAAAAATACTATTTGGCTTGCAACATAATGGGGACATAGAAAGTAGCTCGAAATTGATCCTTTTGTACTGAGGAATACTTGTTGGTATCACCTGAATTGAATGAAAATTGGACCATATTTCATCATTCAAATGTTGTGCCTCTTCATCATTATCTTTTCAAACTAGTGGACGTCGAAACCAGGGTGGCCCACATTTATTATCGACAAACGGAGCAAAGTTCAAATTTCTATTTTGAAAATATTTGCTCAAGTATAGCTCTGAAAAAACTTTCTAGAAAAGTTTAGTAGTAGAATGAGAATGAGTGAAGTTTGGTTGCAATGTAATTAATCGAAGACCTTTGGTTGCTGGTCTGTCAGAGGGAGGTATTCCTCCTTTGTGCTTCATGTGTTTCTCAAAAACTACACTGAGCCAAAGTTGCAAGAGTCAAAGTGGTCATCCAGCACTAACAGAAGACTTAGTACGAAGGCTATTGGCCATCTAACCTAATTCATCATACAAGTTTCCTAATAGGAGCTTGGCCAAATTGAATTCTTTTTTCTTCTCATGAATGGGAGTAGCAAGAGAAATGTATAATTTCTGCATTGAAACACTCTTTGAACAAAAAACTATAGCATTTAGCCAGTAATACAAGAAAGCTACATGCTCATCATTTGTGACTAGTGTGTCTTGTTTTCCTATTTTTTGTGTGATAAATTCTCCATATATAAGAGTTCTTTTTGACAATGTGATATTTGTTGTCGGGTTTTATGTTAAAGGTAGCTGTAGGTCCAATTGCTGATAACCCTGTGATAGCTGATGTCGAACAGTGTTGGTCCGACCATTCCACATGGTAACTGAAAATGGTTAGTGGTCTTGCTCCAAAAGCATAAGGTAGCCCCGATCATCCAATGGTGTATCGATGGTTGAAATTGAAAAAGTTTAAGGAGATCATAAATTCTTCGGTGTTGCCAATCTTTTTTCCTAGAGGGTTCTAATCTTTTAAACTAAGCTAGAAAATTTACGTTTTTAAAAAAAATTAGGGTTATTTTGAAATGGTCGAGCATGATCGATAAAGAGGACCACAAAAAGGTTTTGTTTGATTAACAAATCCTGATTTTCACTATTGAAAAAATAGTGGAAAACTTTCTTGGCTTGTTCTGGATAATTCAAAGGGCTAGAAAAGCAATGAAGTTCATTCTCGACAGAAAAAGAGAATAATATTTTCTTGCCATTGGTGGTATCTTCAGGATCTTTAATGATAGTATCCGCATCGGTGAAAAAAATTTTCAGACTTGAGTGTTTGAAGGATTTTGCAGATTCTTGTTCATCCTTGTGTCCTTCAAGTTGTTTTTCTTTGGTTTTTACTAAAGGGGATACCATAGGAGTTGAAATATTTATTTTTGTAATCTGTAAAGACGTAAATTCAATTATTAATTTCTGAATTTAGTAGAATAGAGAAGATAATCATATGTCGGTGTACCTAAAGATGAGGGTATTTTGTTATTCAATTTCTATGGGTTAGAAGTTTTGAATGAGGAAGATGTTAGTTCTTAATAGTAAAGTGAGTAAAGAAAGTGGAACATAACTAATGAGTTATAACTCAAATGACATAATCTCTCTATACTCATTTAAAAGGTTGTGGGTTCGAGTCTTCCTATCTTTAGTAAAAAAAAAAAAAGAAAGTGGAACATACCAAAAAAATGCAGAAGGGAAGTGAGATATGAAGCTTGAGATCTTTCGCGGTGATGAAAGATGAAAGAGGTGAAAAGAAAACTCTTTAAAGATAAACGATCTCAAAAAAATTTTTAAATTTTAAAAGAAGAGATATTTATCATTAAACTCATAGTTTTGGAAAATAAAAATATAATTAATTAATGATATGCGTGAAGTTCGTAATTAATGGAATCGTGTTAGGACAGCATTTTTGCATGGAAACAGACTTTTTTTTTTCAGTTTTAAATAACATTTATTTAGGATTAATTATTTTTCATCTTTTTGAAAATTTCAATGATAATAATAATTTTAGGGAGAAATTTGTTGGTCGAAGAATTCCGATTGATTAAATTGATAGGGAGCATTGAATCAAGAGACGAAAACTGATGCAGAAAATTTCGATTTATTTGAGCTTGTCGAAAAATGGAGCCAATAAGTTGAATATTGTGATCAAAAGTACGTTATGCACAGGGACGGTTATTTCAATTTGTAATTGACAGGAACAGTTATTTTTGAACTTCTCAAAGGGCGACATTTTGTAAAATGAGATTGGTCAGCTTGTTTAAAAAAATTAAGTAGGTTCAGAAACATCAAGAGGTTAAAATTTATTTTTATAAAACACTCTCGCACACTCACATTTCAATAACTTATTGAGTTTGTCTTGAGTCTCTTTTCTATAAGATTCCTTCCATTATCTTTACATTTTTTTTTAATTCTTTGTAATTTTTCTTTTCTGCTATTTACTTTTTCTTAACAAAATTTTTTTTTAATATTTTTGTATTGTCTTTTGAATTTAAAGTTCTTATTTTTTGTAATTTTGATTTCAAACAATTTAATTTTAATTTATATTTCAAATTTTTTTTTACTCGTTTAAAATGAAATCCTTGATACAATCATTAAAATTGGTATCCATAAAAAAATATATATAAATTTCATTCTCAGATCATATAGATATCAAACCATACAAAATTTACTAAAAATCTGCGTAATAAAACGATATATTGTCCTAACGGCAACTTAAGACAAAATACTATGAAGAGTGTGGAAAATGAGATTACTTGGCTTAGAAACTGGAAAATGAAATTAGAAGTCTGATATTCATATAAGACATTAGGGCAGTTTGGTAATTGTGGACTAATCATTTTATATAGTCTGAAAATGAATATGGCACAATCCTAACTACTGATAGGACGAAGAAAACAAATTTGATTACGTTACACGTGGCGAATGAGAGCTTGTCGGAGGAACCCCTCCCATGCACGCAAAGAGGAAGCTGTTTCCCTCTTTCGTCATATTTGCATGGCATCAATGCCTCACGTCCTCTCTTTTTGGATTCATGCCCCTTATTACCCCACACAGAATAATCATTCACACAAAAATATTGTCGCATATAATCAACAGAGACAACTATATATCTTAGGCTAATTTTTTGGGATATGATGCAAGGTGTGGTGTAATACCCCGTTATGGAGGTTGGTGGTGTTTAACCAGGCTGTGACGGCGTTCAGCAGAGGGGTAGAAATCGGACGGTCCGATTTCTTGACGTCACAAATCGGACCGTCCGATTTGTGGAAGCTGAAGATGATTTTTTGCCCAAGGAAATCGGACCAACCGATTTGAGGGCAGATTTCAAAATTTTTTTATGACCAAATCGGACCTACCGATTTTGGGTAAGGAAAATTTTCTGGGCGGACTTTCTGGTAATCGGACCGTCCGATTTTTTTGTTCTAAAAAATTCGAATGGGCATACATCCGGTCGGATGGTCCGATTTGGGTGTGGTATATATATATAGATGCACCCACTGAATTTAAGCACCTCATATCATTCTTCTCCTTCGTAGCTACAACTCTCTACATCTCCTCTTTGCATATCTTTTCTTCTCTATTTGTAGATCTCTTCTTCTCTATTATCATGGATGATAGAGTAAGGTTAAAAGTATATTATGATGGCCATATTTATTACAAACATCAGAAGGAGTGAAATTTGTGTGTGATAATCCGTTAGATATTGTTATTCCATTCACACTGTCATTTGAAGAATTAAAAGGGATCATATGTGAGAAGATGGATTTTGAAATATCTAGGAGAGTGTCGTGTATTCTGTACAGATATCCTATATCTGTCTTTGGTGGGTTCGTGCAATTTCAAACGAAATACGTGACCGACGAGGCGAGCATGCAAGAAATGTTTTCAGTGTATCTTGAAAGTCGGTCGCGAGTGACGTTTATTGAAATGTATATCGAGTTCGAGCAATCTGAAGCGGACCGAGAAATTGAATTGGAGGAGTACAACAGTGATAGTGAAGAAGACTTCGAAAGTAACTATGAGGTCGTTGATCCAGGTGGAAACGAAGATGAAGCTGACGAGGCTATGGTGGCAGATGTGGCGGACGTGGCAAATGCACTAGCAAATTAGCAGCCGTTTGTGGAGCCAAGTTTCATGCGGTCGTTGGATTTGGATGCCATGCATGCACCGGAGTTTCCTCAATATTTAAATGCAGGTGCGTCGTTAATTTAAGTTAAGATTTGTGATAGTATGATTTGTGCATGGGTTATTTGTTTAGGACAAATAATTAAGACAAGGGTAAATAGTCAAAATATAGCATGTAATTAGTAATTGTTTAAAACAGGGGTGGTTGGTTCGACCGGACCCGACTGGTTGCCCAGACCGGACCGGCCGGTTCGACCAGACAGGACCGGCCGGTTCGACCAGACCGGACCGGCCGGTTCGACCAGACCGGACCGTTGGACCGAACCGGCCGGTTCGATGACGACCGGCCGGTTCGATCACGACCGGCCGGTTCGATAACCGGTTCGGTTTCGAAAAGTACGTTTCCCATTGTTATGCGCTTATTAGTTTGTTACGTTATTAGTTCTGACTATTCTAAAATTTGTGATGTTATTGCAGCAGAGCTTCCCCTTATGCCGGATGGTGAATTTACTGTGGGGATGGAATTCAGTTCTAGGGAGGCAGTAATTAAGGCGATGAAAGATTATACAATCCGCAGAGGTGTGGATTATCGGGTGCATGAGTCAGAACCGACGACATTCTATGCTAAATGCACCCAGTATGGTGCAGGATGTGATTGGCTGATAAGGGCGATGGTGGTTGCGGTGATTGTGTGTCTTGGTTCTCCTGGTTATGAATAGGATCACCAGGCTGATTATCTTGCGGTTCCATCTGTGACAGCTGCAAGTGGTCACCATATGCACCTCGGTACCAATGCAAGTAGATATTTGCCTGATGCTCTGAAGGCACCATGTCATCGACAAGAACTAGACTATACCGGTTCGTCCACTGCATAACCCAGGATGAGTGGGTTCCAGACCAATCCTGATTCTTCGGACCTGTCAAAACTTCGCCGTGTGCTTCACCTAGGTCTCGCTCCTGATCAGGAATACCCTGAGTCAAGCCAAACTGCCTCCGCATTCTATCAGATGCATGCCACTCAACACACTCAAAAGACATAAGTGGAACTGTCGCACTCCAAATAGCAGAATGCTGACGGATGTCAGGAGGAATCACTTCCGGATCGGTCCTTCCAATTGCATAAGGCTCCCAAACAAACTGCACACATTATGCAAGTAATGATACCATTACACACGGAATAACAATACGGCTAAACGAATAACCAACTCAACTAATCAACTCAAATAATCAATATACAACTCAAATAATCAATATACAACTCAAATAATCAACTGCACACATTATGACAGCAACCGAGGAATACACAATTAATAATAACACTACTAATTGAAAACAACTACGTATTTATTCCAACAGACCTGTCCTTCTTGCAGAGCATCCAGGTAGCCCCTAAAAAACTCAAGTTTCCTCAATCTGTAAGGCCAATTCACACGTTCCCAGTTATGCCACCTAACATCATGCAATTCGTTAATATACATTTATCAACTAAATTTAAGATACACTATTATAAAGTGTTTACTAATTAAGTTTACCTTTTGCAATCGGAAAGACTTGAGGATTGCTTGGAATCGGCGCAAGGAACGGTAGGCGGATCCAAGCCCAGGCAAGCAAGAGTGTCAACGGACCATCAACCTCCTTACAGTCGACACGAGTTGCCCTGCACAAAGCTCTGTACAGGTGTGCCAAGCATGCCGAACCCCAACTGTACTGTATTATCCCGGCAAAGTTACGGAGTAATGGGAGAAACTTCCAGTGCACCCCTGCTCCAGACTTATCTCCAAACATAACGGTTCCAAACAATAACATTATGTGGCACTTCACGTACCTCTGAATCTGGATATCATCAACCAACACTAACCGATCCTTCAATGCTCGAAACCAAGTCAACTTGATGAAACTTCCCCTACAGTCTGCCTGCCTAGGTGCAACACCAAACTGATCCAAGCATTCAGCCTCTAACGCCTCATAACTACTCAGTGTCGGTCCCGTAACTGGCAAACCATTCGTCGGAAGACCATAAATTAATGCCACATCCTCTAGTGTCACAGCACACTCACCAATCGGAAAATGGAAGCTGTGAGTCTCGGGGCGCCATCTCTCAATCAGAGCATTAACCAATGCCGCCTGACATTGGACAACTCCAATCTGTGAAACATAATAAAAACCGGTGTCCCGTAAAAACCCCTCCGCTATTGAATTGTACCGATCCGGCGGCATGTAGTGGTCACATTCCAACATTCTAGATCCCTAAACAAAAACAATAATATTAATAAATTAACAAATTAAACTTAAAAGAATCTAATTCTCATTATCAAATAATCAGCCACACATAACAATCAATAAATATATTAATAACAACAATACAACACAATACTTTACACAAATAACTATTATATTATCTACTAATATCCAAATAACTAACTACTCTATTTTATTCTATTCTAAGAGCAAGCAAACATACAATAATAAATCAATCACTAGCCATTAAAACTAATTAAAACTATTCTATTCTACTATATGTATTCTATTCTATTCAAATAACGACTACTACTACTACTAATACAATATTAAGTAAGTACAAAAAAATTATTTGTTACTAACAATTAAAACTACTTCACATATCTATATTTACACTTAACAGCACACACATTGCACTACTATATGTATTCTATTCTACTGATACTTAAATAAAATTAAACGCTACTAGCAATAATAATAATAATTATTATTATTATTACATTAAGCGTTGTAGTAATAACAATTATTAATATTAATATTACTTATTCCATTTATTTTTCAGACATCCAAAAAATTTTATAATAACCGTATTATTATTAATAATATTATTATTACAATTATTCTATTAATAACAATAACTAATTTATTATTATAATGTAATATCTGAACAACATTAATATCCAATAATCTCTAATATTATTTTGATTGAACTCAAATATCTAAATATTATTACTCCACTAATTCCTAATTAACATTATCATTACAATAAAGTATTACTAATCTCTAACATTATAAATATTATTTTAACTAAAATAAAAAATTTTGGATTGAAAACTTACATAATTAGGATGATCAAGATAATTAGCAATATGGAGTTCTGGACGATTTACATCTTTTATTTTTCTTCTTTTGGGCATTCTTGGAGCTCGAATGGCTTCAACAATGGGGTTTGGGTTTTTACAGTGGCTGGGGGTGGGGTATAGGAGAAATGAATGAGAGTGAAATGTGAAAGGGAAAGGGAAACTCGAACTAGCTTAAGCCTCCCCCGGATTTGGTCTCCACCTTCGGACCAAGTGCATGCGCGACACGTGGCCTGGGGAGCGCAAATCGGACCGTCCGATTTGCGTACCTTCCCAGCCAGAAATCGGTCCGTCCGATTACAAGACCTCAAAACGGACCGTCCGATTTCTACTATCCTAGCCGTCACACTCTGGTCATGCACCGTGAACCACCATATCTTGGTAATACTCCAGTTCTCTCCCAATATTAAAAATAAAAAACGCTATATCTTATGCCATCTCACTTATTTTAGTGTGACTCAATTTATAGAAAATTAATAAATAAAACGTATTGGCAATAATAATAAGTATCATTTTAGTATAATTATGTTACAACTAATATGAGTATTACTAAAATTAAAGTAACGTTTTTTATTGTTAAACAACATTTAAAAAAAATAAAAAATATTACTAAAATAAAAAATATAACTTTAATTTTAATAATACTTATATAATTACTATAGCCACATATCATAATAGTATTAGAATCCACCAATTAATAATCCCCAAACTAAAAGAACAGTTCTAGTAAAAGAATTCAAATATTCAATAACTACTTTCATTTTAAATCCTAACTCTAAACGTTAAATCCTAAAATAAATAAAAAAAATAATTGATTAAGATCATTCCATTATTATACTTCTTATTCTGGCAATATATATACATTCCATCAAATCCGTAACTACTACACCGTTTCCCATTGCAATCCTCAGCCCTCAGGTGATAGTAGGAAGTTGAGAATGAACAAGCTCTAGGCATTGATTTCCGTATACAAACAAACGCCATTTCCTTTCAATCCGAATTCCTTCTAGAATTGATTATTACTTTGTGTGAAAAAGATCAACGTATAATCATGAGTTAGTTAGGGAGATAATTTTTTTAGGTTCATTCTTTTTAATTTTAAATTCTAAATTTTAATATTTAAATTTTTAAAAAAACAAATTAAAAATAATATTAATTAATTAAAAATTAATTCTCCATATTTATCCGTGGTACCCAACCCCAACCTAATCCGCACCGGGTAGAGTATGATGCGGGTAGGGTTCTCGTACAGGTCGAATAGGGTGCGGGTTGAGACTCAATCATATTCGACCAACCCGCACCTTATATATGTATATATTATATACTTATATAAAAATATGTTTCAAGTAGATGTTAAACTAAAGACTTCTCACTAAATGCAAAAGATCATTAGTCACTAAAAGAATATTATTAATTGATAATTTAATATTTTTTTTACACAAAAGTCAATTCTATTTTAAATTATCATCAACTTATATAATAATATTACATCTTTTTTATAACCCGTGGGTAGAGTCAAATACTTACAGATTAAGTAAGATTGAATTTATATAAAAATCTCAACTCGCGAGTAGGATTAAGGTTGACTCCAAACCCTACCCTCCCCTACAAACCACAACTACCAACAGCCACTCATTAGTACTTATTCTTCGAATCTGTTTCTTGTTAGTTGAGAATTCTTGGCTTGTTCTTTCCATTGCTGGGCAGGTTATTGCTCTTTGCACGTTCATAGTTTGCTCGCATCAGAAATGGAAGCTATGGTGTGGACATACACTTGTGGATATTTACCAACAGTAGTGCCACTTTACATAACGGTGTCTTAAATTAACAATAATATTTGAGAAACAATAAAAAAAATCAATCTAAACAATTAAAGTTATTTTATTTATAATGAATATAGAATTATAATTATTCTATATTATATATATAAATTAAATTATAGATAGTATGTTAAATAAAATAACTTTGGTTATTGTTTTTCTATTATTACCGTAAATTAAATCTTATACACCTGAAACTCATTTTTTAATTGCTGAAGTTTAGATACCAATATTCTATTCTTTTTTTTAGTACCGAACTTCATTTAAGGGTTTGTTTTGTCGCTGGTCAATGAGTTATTGCATGCATAAAGTGGGATTCGAACTCCCGACACTTACTTAAGCGAACTAGTGAGCTAACCACTAGACCAACCCAACTTGGTTAAATCAGTTCCAATATTATATTCCTTATTTAAGTATGTATAGTATATATCATTGGGTCTTGTTATAAATACCGTTTTCATATCATTTTTTTTTAAAGAGAATACTAACTATCGTGAAAGTGATGGTTAAATAACAATAATTAACATGTTTACTCAAACACACCAAACCTCATACATTCATGGTCTAGGTCAAGTTGGCACGTAAAATGTATATACACATGCCACACAACTTTAACAGAATATTTAAACAAGTAAACGAAAAAAATCTATCAAGTTGTTGAAAATAGATATATAGGCATAGCCTCCATAAACAAAAAAGAAAAAAGAAAAAATGAGTTTAACTTTTACACACAAATAACTTACAAGGTTTTACATAAATATTTAATATAATATTATATAAAAAATTGATTATAATATACATATTCTTATCTATTTTAAAAACCGTACAGTAAAAATTCAGGTGCAGTCGACTTCATGTGAAGTTGATAACTAAAAACCGTTAGATGATTTAACTGATTTGACTAAATTTTCATTTAATGACTTTCAACTATCAACTTCACGTGAAATCAACTGCACCTTAGTTTTCACCGAATTCATGAACTGATAATGTAAAAATTAAATTTCATTATTTCAAAATTAAATTTGAAAAAAAAAAAAAAACAAACAAACTACACTAGTGAAAGCCTAAAGGTTAAAAAGTGTGAGGAGTGAGGATAATCTGAAAAGGACGTAAAGGATGTGATTCACATTTGACTCTGTGGAGGGTGGTGCAGTTGGAGACGTGAAGGAGAATTTGGTGCATCAAACACCAAAATTTACACCAATTTTTTCTTTTGTTAACCCTTAAGATAGACATTCTTTCTTTTCACGGTTGAGAAACCTTCAATGGCGTTTGTTGGTGTAGTTTGTCCTCGAGCACCTTGTTCTCTTGTAGATTTTCTTGGTCATGGTATATATATACTCTTGCCTTTTGTTTTTGAACGTAATACAAAGTAAAAGGTTATCGCTTAGTACAAATTATGTTTCAAAATTTGGCCAAATAACGTGTGTGAAATCAATTTTATTTATATATATGTTGTATCGGCTAATTAAATTACATTCAAGATGTTTCCATAAAGAAACACGGTTTTGGGTGGGTTGTTCTTGAGCAATATTTCTACAGTGGTTGGCTCAATCTAATTGGTTTGTTTATTTGTAATAGTATCTCTGTATCCGACTCATAGAATTTAATAATTAATTATTTATAGAAAATTAACAAAGTTTTAATATATTAAACAAGTCGCTTATTAAAAAAATCTTATATTAAAATGCTAGGAGTCAAGGGACCAAGAACTCAAGAAGTATGATTCCGAAACAGAAATTTTATGTATTTAATTTATTGATGCATCTGTCAGATATTATGGTGATTTATATTATTTATTATTATGGAACAGATATACATTTAAACTAAAAGGCTCATCTAATAACAGATAAGAAAATCTAAGAGAATAGCACTTTTATTAAAATTTGATCAATATTTAATCAGTAAAAAAAAATAAGTAATTTTATATTATTAAATATAATTTTATATTATTAAAAATATTAATAATAACTAATTTAATAATTATAAATCACAAAATTTGCTGATGCTAACATTCTTCAATAAATTATGTTCATTAACATTACTCTATACACTATTATTCACGTTTAAAGTCTAAAAGTGTTTTGACACATGCTAGCTATAGGATCATTCATATAATTTGACAAAATGTTATGTACATATATAAAAAAAATAAGTTCATATATATTTGCATATAAATAATATGTTATTTATATATTTTTAATATATATTATGTATTTTAATATATATTTTATGTATAAATAATTGATTTAGTTATTAATTTTTTATGTATGAATAATATAACTATTTTATTTAATATTTTAAATTTTTAAAAGATGTAATTCACATCATAAAAATTTTATAACTAAAAATCTAAAAATTTATTTTTATTATTCTCTATATTTCTTTAAATAAAAATAGAATTCAATACATGCAAGATAAAAGAATATTCCAAAAGATAATAAACATCCAAATTGTATATATATATACACGTTTTTATTTGTACACAAAATATATGAGAATTACTATAATGCACACATACGCTTTTATTTGTACACAAAATATATTAAAATTAGTTAAAATTCTTTAGAATAAAATATACATTGAAATATAAAATACATATTAAAAATAAATCATATTACATATGTATTTATACATAAATATATAATGACTAATTTTAATAGTTGATTTTGATATATAAATAATATATATATTGCATGCTACCAGAAAAATTGTGCCTCATTTGTTACTTCGTGCATAAGATAAATGTTGAAGAGTACCAACTGGATTTTTGGTTAGATGGATTAACTAGTATAGGGAGGCAAATTTTCAGTTAAGAACGATCCAATATAATAGCGATGAGGATATTGCAAAAGATTATGACAATCAAGTGATCATTAGAAATTTAAAAATATAAGCATTATGATAAAAATTATGTGTCCATATATCATGCCTTTTATTTATAATACGAAAAGGGAAATTATGAGAAAATTCAGTTAGATATATCCGTATTGGATTTAGACAGGACATCATGCATCCATATATATATATATATATATATATATATATATATATATAATCTATGAGTTATATTATTTGTACACTAAAATCAGCAACTAAAATCAACAATTAGTATAAAATACATGTTAAAATATAAATACACATTAAAAATAAATTAAATTACAGATATATTTATATACAAATATATTGGTGGCTAATTTTAGTGATTAATTTTGTTGTATAAATAACATTTTCGATAATGTATATTACCCTCTAATAGTGCATTCCAAGGGCTTGGGCCCTAACACAACATTTTCAAGCAAGCCTAAGCTTTAATTTAAGTTATTCAATTGATAAGTGTCAACATCTACATCGAGCTACAAAGGGCTTAATATAATATAATATAATATAATGAAGACAAGCATTTTTCTTCTTTGACACACAATTTACCTTCCCATTTCCTTGTTTAATTTATGTATGTGTAGCTAGCAACCCTTACTATTGTCTTTACCCCCGAACAGCCATAATTGCATTTATTTTTAGTAAACGGTTCAAACACACAAATTAAAAGGCTTTGATCTTTAAACAATACATCTTGTCGGGGCCGGGACTATTAATAATAATGTCTTTGAACCATGCATAGTATAGTGATGTATGATTATTAATTATCATTAACTTTATGCAATATATGATATTTTGATTTCAGTGTCAGCTAAACAACTGAATTGCTTGCTGGAATGGATTTCCAACCAATACATCTATAAATCTATAGAAAGATTTAAAATTAAAAACAGACTTGGAGAGCTACCTACTTAATTATTAGTTTGTGATTCACAATTGCCGCCGGGTACATATGCGTGGTTGTCTTGTATGTCCCCTATTAAGGGCATTTATCCCCTGGCTTGAAGGACACTCATCCAACAACACTCAAAATTCAAACTCTCTAGTCTCTATAGCTTTTTGCTTCTAATACCTTACATATTAAACGCTACGGTTGGTCAATTTGGTCAGAGCCTTCTTGGAAACGTGCTCATGCAACTCAACTCAACGCACACCATTTTCACAAAATAAATTATATTGTGGACCGTCCACAAATTAAGATGTATAACTCCAACCGGTAACTTGTGTCATAATTGGTAACCTACTAATTAAGTAACTTGTGTAATAATAATAATTAAGTCACAGGTTTCTATTTATCCATCTTCCTAAGAGAATATCTCTACAGATATAATAAGTGGATATTAATTATTATTTTTTAAAATAATTCATAAAAATAATATAAAATAATCAAATAACACAATATAATCCAGCATAGTCTAACTTAAAAGGTAAATATTCATAATTTAACAACATAAAGTTAAAATACAATATGACAATCTATTTACATTATTTTAAAGCCAAATTATCTCAAACATATAAGATTATTCATATATTGGTCATCACACTTTTATAATAATATTATGTAGTAATTCTCATATTAATAAAACTAAAATTCTAATTTTAGTAATTTATATAAAATTATAAATAGAATAATAGTTATATTATAATTTCACGTAATAATGAGAATTTAACGTGCCTTCATATATAGTATAGAAATATCTTTTTTACCATATATATGCTTATTTATTTGTAGAGATAAGTCTCTATCTCTATGAAAATGATTCCTAAATATACATATTTTAGTGAATTTTTTGCTGTAGTAGCGTAAAAATGTATTATTATTTTTTTTTTTTGTACACATGAGGCACAAAAGCTAGAAAAAGAAAAAACAAAACTACTCTAATTGGGGAAAGAAAACCCCACTAGCATCAACAACTAGTTTAAACTCAACTCAAGTGGTAGAACTTCAAATATCATATTCTTCTCGTTCGCATCCAAAATCAAATTTGTCGATCCATCGCTATCTAATTGGCTTCTCTAATCACTACAAGAAAGTTATCCGATATCGTCAGATTTACTGACAAATTTATCAAAAAAAAATTATTAATAATCTGTTTATTGTTGAATTTAGTAGTAAAATAAATTTGACGGTATAAATTTCGCTGGTAACTGTTTATCGACAAATTTTTTCGTCTGCTGTTAATTACCGACGGATTCAACAACGAATATAAATTTTTAATTATAAAATTATAAAATTTATTACTGTCGGATTTTATCCCCAATAGATCCGACGATAATATATTATTTATTATTAATAATTAAATTAATAATTACCAACGAATTTAACTTATGATAAATCCAACGATAAACTTATTTTTTTAAAATTTGTTTAAAAATTCAATATATAACTTTAAATATTTAAATTTAATATTTTTTAAACTAACAAAATTTAAAATTTTACAATTTTTTATAATAATTTATCTATAATGTTTAGTTAATAAACAATTTTAAATATTAAAGTTTATTATTAAAACAAAAAAGAGAATTCAATTAAACAGAAAAATCAGATTTAAAGTACACCAAATCCTCAATTATAAAAATTGAACAAAATTAAATTAAATCAGAAACCGAAAGAGCAATACTAATGAGTATTAGAGATTAGGCTATAATAATACTAATACATTACATAAAGAGTCAACCATACCAAACTATTTATGATACTAACAATTAACTAATTTATCATTCACAACATCAAGCATATATTGTCATAAATTAAACTAATACAATAGCCAAATCAAATACCAATTCATAACCAATAAAAATATTAATGTCAACTATCATTAATATTAATTATCTAAGACAATTCTAAACGTTAAAAAGGTTTTCTTAGTTACCCAAAGTTCAATCCTGATTCTTCAATTAAGTTTGATGGAACTTGGCCTGTCATGTTATATTGTTTTGTAGAAATTTGCAATAACCAAAGAGAGTCCAATAAAAAAACAACAAAGAATAGAAAGATAAAAGAACTACAGGGACACTAAATTAATAATCAATAATAAGCAGTAGATATAATAATGTGCAACCTATGTATAAATTACTTGAAAGAGAATGAATTACTATATATACTCATTTTTATTATTAACTTATGACTTTACATCCTTTGGCTTTATAGGTTTATTATAAATCATTTTAATTATGGCAGAAAATAAGATGTGCTAACAAATATATGATTACTATTTTATACCAAATAATGTTTAATTTAATGTAACAACAAAATGCAAGTTTAGACTAAGAAAGATATGCCACATGCATATATAATCTGCAATACATTCCAGATTAATTGCAATACTGAAATATGTTCCATGGATAAACTAAAGAAATAACACAACAAACCATAAGTATAGTGTGAACTAACCATAATATAAAACTAACATTAAGGCCACTGAAACTTAAAATTATAACAAATAACTTGCATCAAATACTCAAGCAACAGTAACAGTATATACCATCATTTGTATAAATTTTAGAATAATTATTATCTAAATACCTAAGTACTGAAATAGATAACTTTTTCAATTCAAACTCCTTTAATATTCTACAATGAATGATATTCAAATATGAGAGGTAGATTCAATTTCAAAAAAAAAACACAAATTACAAAACAGTCGCAGGATGACAAAAATTGTGGAAAGAGCAATGAAAAATTTACCTTCACCACAAATTAAAGAGATTTCTTGGTAGTGATGTGAATAACTTTAGTGGGCATCCTCACGGGTCCCTTCATCCTAATGCACTTATCTTTGACAAAAGCACAGGTAGAGGAGTCGAGCAAGACAACCACAAATGGCAGAAATAGAAGGGGATGTAGGCGGCAATTGAAGCAACCATGGGCAAAGAAAGCAGAGGCAGAGGTGGACCTAAATAGTGGTTCAAAAAAGAGGTTAGGAAAAAAGGGTTAAGATATTTTTATTTAAAAAATAAAAACAGGATGGAATAAGGAGAGGGATAAAGGCGACCTACCTGGATGACGGAGGAGAGACACAACTCCAGCAAGGTAGTTCTTTCAACGGTGGCGGAGACAGAAGGAGCAAATTTGTTTGAGACAACGAAACACGATACATGAGACTTAGAGGAAGACTTTGGAGGAGAATGGCGGTGGACAGAGCTAGTAAAGGGCTGCCGAAAGTAGTTGCAGGGGAGAGAGAAGAGAGAGGAGAATGAGGGAGAGAGAGAAGGGTGTTCTCGAAAGTGAAGGGAGAGGGCCACATATTTTGAATTTAGATCAGGTTTAGTATCAGATTTACCGGAGATTTATCCGCCGGTAATTTTGACGGTAATGCTCGAGCTAGGGGTGTGCATAGGTCGGGTGAAACCGGGTTTGATGTGACCCAGACCCGACGCGAAATATATACCGGGCCTATTTGTTAGACCCGAACCCGACCCTAAACCCGATGAAACCTATACACTTTCGAGCCACCATTATATCGGGTAAAAATTGGGTGAAAACCGGGCCGTTAACATTATATTACCTTGATACCTTTTTGTAAGTTAGCATGTAAAAATATCCAAATTTCCAAGACTCCAACCATTATTTGACATGGTAAAATTCACTTAGAAAAATATAACAAGAACCAACTCTTCTCTAAAATTAAAGCATAACCATAATCAATACTAATATTGCCTAATAATACCAAATATTTAAATCAATACAAATAACACAATATTATGCATTAGTCTAAAGTCTTACGCATTTTAAACATAAAACATTAACTTATAGTCTTATATATAATGACTAATAATACAAAATATTAAGGTTTACAATACTTAAATTCTACATAATAATAGTCATCATCCATCACTAATAACACAAAATATTAATTGTGTATGATAACCGGGCCACCGGGCCAATTTCGGGTGACCCGAGCTATGTCACAGACCCGACCCGAAATAATGACCGGGTCTATTTTTAAGACCCTTACCCGGCTCTAGACCCGATGAAATCACACCAAATTAACCCCTAAAGTGTTTGGGACCGGCCGGCCGGGCCATGCACACCCCTAGCTCGAGCCAATTTTTTCTTCTTTCCCTTCAAATATTACCGACGAATTTACTATCGAAAAAATTAATTTGACAGTAACTTTTTTTCTTGATAAATTTATTGTCATATCTGCCGATAAACCTGTCGATAACGTCCGACATTAAATTCGACGATATTCAACATTTTTCTTGTAATGAATATGTGTTTTACTTTCACTTCTCAATTTTTCTTAACGGGAGTTATAATTCTTCTTAACACTCTAGTGAGGAAAAGGTGATTTAGAAGGTGGTTTTGGATTAGTTCAGTGACTATTTTAGAATTAGACTCCATTATCAACTTTGAGATCCCTCTTTCCTATGCCATCCATGATCGCTTACACCTCAACCTCTAGAGTTGTTGCGTGGTTCATCTTATTCGCAAATCTATAAATCCAACCATCAACATTGTTTCTGAGCACTCTCACTTTACTAGCAGGTCCAAGATTGTCCCTCGAGGCTCCATCAATGTTGAGTTTAGTCCAACTATTCTATGCAACTTTTCAAGAGATCTCCCTATAGTTGTTTGGTCTATTTTGTGAAGTAGGACTTCGTCGATTTCCCTCATAATTCTTCTTATTTTGGTTTTTTTGACTTCAATTGGGGGAAAGGAGTTAATGTTCGAATGGACATACTCATTCTTGTAATTTCAAATGCTCCATCCCATAATCATGAAGACATCTTTCCACTTCTTTCTTCAAATCTTGCTCTAAATATGTTTATATCAATGTTTCAATCTCCAAGTTGAAGAAGAGGTTGATTGCTTGAAGATTCAGAGCTTGTATCCATAGTTAAGAGGCTCTAGGACAATCCTGAATAGCATGGAGGGAGTTTTATCTCCCACCATCACAAGCAGTGCAGAAAGGGTTGTTACCTTGTCCCTAAGATTGGAAGTGAGTCAAGCCAACTCATGAGCTAGCTCGAGCTCGACTCGTTAATAGCTCGATAAGCTAAGTTCGTGAGCTAGTGAGCCAAGCTTGAGCTTAGAATTGAGCTCATAAATTAAATGAGTCGAGTTTGAGATTGGATAAGCTTAGCTCATTACCTCATGAGATGACTCGATTATATATATATATATATATATATATATATATATCCTATATATTTATCTATATTTTTAAGATTATATATATACATATGAAATAGTACTATATAATTATATATATTAATGATCTTAATTATTTAAAATTTCATATTTATTTTTACATATAATTTTGATGTAGGATATAAATAAAAAATTTATAATTTATTGATAGATAATAATATATAAAATTGATCTTTTCAAATATTTTTTAAAATATATACGTTATAATTTATTGATATAGAATTATAGATTATGTATTTATGTTTCTATTATTTGAGCCAGCTCGTGAGCTCGAGCCAGCTCGTGAGTTTTTGGTGAGCCGAGTTTGAGCTTAAGAAATAAGCTCGATTGTTAATGAGTCGAGCCGTAAGCTAAGCTCAATTATTGTGAGCCAAACTTGAATTTGGTCTAGCTTGACTCAGCTCGTTTCACTTCCAGCCCTACTTGTCCCTAAGAGGCCATTTTAGATGTAGTTGCATTGGGAGACTATTATGAGTCAAAGACCACCAAAAAAATTTGATTTGTTGTATGCCTTTTTAGTTCTAGATTTTTTTTTTTAGACTACTACTCCTCACTATTCAGATTTAGAAGGTTCTCATAAGTGTGCTTTATTATAAAATCCAGAAACCTTTTTGGATTGGGTTTCCAATACAACCTATCCTCTCCATCCTCTATGAGGAGACACGACCTTGCTAAGCTTGTTTACAATTGAGTTCGGGAGAAGATATATATTTAAAAATTCCAAGCCCCATCTTCGTTAACAAATTCTATCAATGAGAAAATGCTTCAATTTTTCAACCAAAATCTTTGTGATGTCTTTATAAATGGCATTGCAAAGAGATAGGCTTGAATTGGTTTATGAATTCTGGTTTATCTATTTTTGGAATTAACACCAACAAAATTTCATTTAACATTCGCACTTTTCATGCCTTACCCAAACATCAGAGATCACTTGCTCTACTTCTTTACGAATTATTCTTCAATTGTGGTGGTAGAATATACTGGGAATTCCGTCTTCACCTAGGACTTTAAGACTTCCAATATTATAAATGGCTCTCTTAATTTTTTCTTCATCTGGGAATCTGTTGGCTTAGTCATTCATGTTGCACACCATTGGTGATTCTCTTTAGTAAACATATTTTTGTTGAAGTTGATAGCCATATTTATTGCCCCATGTTTATTAGTTGTACATTGTCAAATTTCCAATAAAATTAAGGACTTTCAACACGGAAAAACAAAATAACTATAAAGAAGAGAGAAGTATGACAAGATTGGCTTGGGCATGGGAATAAGGGAAGATGACGAGGACTCATCCAAAAACAAGATGATTCGCCAACCCAACAACTTATAACAAAAACAAACCCATTTTATACCAATAGTTAAAGAAAACAGAACCACTAGACCAAAAAAAAAACAGAACCACTAGACCAAAAAAAAAAAAGCAGAACCCACTGGCCAGAACTTTCTGAGTTTCACGGTGAATGATTCAATGGTTCTTGCATCTTTTTTCACCAAAATTGGTGAAAGATAACTATTCCTTTACGCTGTTGGGTACTTGGATCTTGGGCTCAATTCTCCTTGGACACTTTTAAACTTTAAAATATCCCATTTATTGAATTCCACCTATCTTGATAATTTTAAAATAGTATAAAAATATTTTTAGGGTTAAAATAATATTAAATTAAACATATTGAATTAGTGAAATATTATTTTCACCCACAAAAAATAAACCAAAAAAAAAAGAAACAATATTTTTATTTTTTAAAATTAATTTTAGTTTGACAAAATATATATTTTGAGGATAAATAACAAATAATGTATTTATTTAATCCAACCTTTTGTTGAGTCATCTAAAATGTTATTTGGAAAGTATATATAAAAAATAATAATAAATTGATTTTTTTACTATTTTTAAATTTTTTAAATATTTTTTCAGTCATGTAAATGATATAAAAAAGTATTTAAAATAAAATGACCAAATTAAAAAAATAATTTTTTAATCTTTAAACAGATTTACAAAAAATTATATTGATATTTATAAATTATGAGATATATGGCAAGTTTCAAAATTTTGTCAAATTAAAATTATATTTTAAAGATAATTATGAAATACTTGACATGTTCTAAATTTTGTCAAAAAAATTTCTACAACAAGAGATTATAATGCGAAAATAATTATTGTATAAAGGTTCATTATGCTGCAGAACCTTTGTTATTTCTTTGTTTATTACTTTCATTGAATAATAGTGTTGTGGAATAAATTTTTGATATCCTCACTATGCTTTTTTTTAAGAAAAAATTATTATTTTTTCTATGAATTAATTTTTGACAAATAATTTTTAAAAAAAGGAATGATACTTTATATTTAAGAATGTTTTAATTTAAAATAATATATTAAATATTTGAGGATATATTTTAAAATGTTATAAATATCAATATAATTTTTTGCAAGTCTATTTAAAAGAGTAAACAAATTATCTTTTTAATTGATAATTTTATTTTAAATGATTTTTTTTGTATCTTTTATGCGATTGACAAAATATTAAAAATAGTCTAAAGATATTTTTATTATTTTTTATATACATTTTCTAAATAAATTTTTAGATAATCTAACAAAAGGCTGAATTAAATACATGAATTATTTGTTATTTATCCCAAAATGTGTATTTTTATCAAACTAAAATTAATTTTAAAAAATAAAATTTTTATTGTTCGTTTTTTGGGTCAAAATATTAATTTAATTTTAATATTTTATAGTATATTGTCACTAGTTGGGCTTTAATAAATGGGCTATTATAAGGCCCAATATTTTTTAAAAGAGAACTGAACCCAAAAACCTAGAGGTATAAGAGAAAAATTATCGTTCACCAACGTTGGTGAAAAAAGATGCTGGACCATTGAATCATTCACCGAGTTTCACAATATTAGATCCATGCCAATGAGACATAGCTTACACGGCATTTTGCTCCTTCTCCATCTCAAAGGTCTCAGATTCGAGTCCTACCAGCTGCAATCGAAAAAAAAAAATTGGTAAGTATGTGAAAAGTGTGTGAGTGTGTATGACTAAAAAAAAAAAAAACAATATTAGATCCATGAATTAAATATGAGTGGAGTTTTTTTTAAATACTTTTCTAATTATGACAAAAAAAATCTAATAAAAAAATTGTACCCAGCACATACACATAATAATAGATCATTTTATTTAGTAAACCAAAAAATATATATTTTTCGTAGTTTTCGAAAGAGATAAACAGGTCAAATATATTCTTTATTCTTATTTATATTACATGAATTTAGATATTGTACTAAAACGAATTTAGGATATGAAAATTATTTTGAAAAAAGTATGGATATGGTGTAGATATATAATTTATATAAATTTTAAACATTTTAAACTTAAGTGATAATTTTAACTTAATAAAATATGTTTTATATAAATTTAAAATTAAAATAGTCTAAATAACCAATGGTGAATTAAAAATAAATATTTAAATAATCTAAAGAGTCAAAACTTAGCATTCTAAGATAAATATATAATTAATTGTAGAATAAAAAGTTAAAAACTTCACCCAAAATAATGTAATTTTGAATTAATCTGAATAAGAAATATCTGATCTATATCCAAAAAGAATTCTTTCTCAGAATTTTTTGTTTTTTCTTTTTTGTCCGATGCAACATATACCTTGTGAATAAAGCATATTTATCATCATTAGAATCAAATGTCCGATGATTATACAGGTAAAGGTGAAATGAAACACCACCACTCCACGCCATATGGTTTATAATGTACATTACTTGTGTGCTTTAGGTAATTGTTGCTCGTAGAAATTTGGATCTACACATTTAACTTCACTACCTGCTTTTCAAGTATAGTCTTCTGTATATAGTTTTTCCTTTTTCTTCTTTTTCAGCAAATTTTCTAGAGCTAAGCAATATAATTTGCATGACAAAAGTTTCCCCTACTTCTTGAGTAAGTACGTATTTCAGCCAAATTTTGATATCCATTTTAGATAGATCATCCAAATTTTGATATCCTTCTAGTTGCTTCTTTCCGTTCCATTTTTTATTTTTTATTATGTTGAATTGATTGTTGATGATGTTATATGCATCCTTG
This sequence comes from Arachis stenosperma, assembly GCF_014773155.1. NCBI lineage: Eukaryota > Viridiplantae > Streptophyta > Magnoliopsida > Fabales > Fabaceae > Arachis > Arachis stenosperma. The sequence continues at coordinate 15,757,651 of NC_080384.1, read as the reverse complement.
AATTCAATAAATTTGTATGCCTTTTTTTTCTTTGGCCAAGAAACTTGCTTATTTTCCTTGTCAAAATTATATTGGATTTCTTGCTATTAAGCGTTGATATCTAAAGAATTATTACTTTCATGCATATAAAAATTTCTTGCCATGAAATTATACTTGAAAAGCATTTTATTCTTGCATAACTAACTGATTTGAATGGCGATTTAGCATGGCATAAAGCTTCAGTGGTTGAATTGGAGGTAAAACATTACTTAAAATATAGAACCTGACTGATAAATACAATAGAAGACCAACAAATGTGCCTAACAAAAAGCCTAATCAATTGTGCCAAGTGTCTCACTAATATTGGTTAGATTTTTTGCTAGAGAAATTTATCATTCTCCTATAGCATTTTTATGAACTCAAGATTATTTGCATGCTGAGAATTTAGTACTCAAGCAATTCACATATGATCTGTCTTATTCAACATATTTGCCATGTCTATTTTTGAGTTTAAAAAAAAAAATGTGTGTTCACATCCTCGTTGATATGCATACTTGGATTATTTCTTGTAGTCATAGTGAGCAAACTATGTTCAATGCCATAATAATAAATTAACAATTCAAATTTTCAGCTAAATAAAATTCAACAAAAAAAAATTCAAGAATAAATGACCATTTGTATCCATGAGAGATGAAAACGCTGACATTTGTACCCATGAAAGCTCGAAACTAATCTTGTACCCATGATAGATGCTGTCCGTGTGACAAAAATACCCTGGCTTGAATCTGAACTTGGTTAGTGCGTTTCCGAACCTACGTGGCACTCCCACCCCCTCCCCTCAACCCATATCTGAGCCAACCATTCACCATCATCATCTTCATCTTCTTCACCATCATTCACATCTGATAGTTTCAGTGGCTAAGAGAAGGGGGGGTTGAATCTTAGCCCCCTTTTTGCTTGCTGACACTTGCTGGATTTTAGAGGAGACTTCTCTGTTTTATCTCGTCCCTAGTCACGAGACATTTTCATTTTGTCTCGTCACTTGACACGAGACATTTTTTATTTTTCATCTGAACAGTAAAAACAGAATTGAAGTAGGAAGAGAGAGAAGATAACACCCAGATATATCCTGGTTCAGCTGCTAAGTGCAGTGCAGCCTACATCCAGTCTCCATCACAACAATGATGGAATTTCACTATAATCATCCAGATTACAACTTGTAAAGTGCTAACCCAACTTACAAGGGGATTCCCACAGAATCATGAAACACAACACAGATGTACAAAGGAACTCTAAGACATCTATGGCTTTTTCTTTTAATTTTGCACTCCCTGCCTTTTTCCTCTCTATGGCTTTTTCATACAAACCTCACTGTTTGCCTTTTTCCATGAGACTCAAGACATGACAAAATTAAACAGAAAAATACTAAACAGAAAACATTGAAGGAGAAGAAGAACTGCTAGCTTAGGTAGCTCTGAGAACTCTGTGCCTTGCACTCTCAAATCTTACTCCTTGAATCAAACCATGACTGTTCACCTCTTTTATAGAGAAGTGAAGCCTTCACAGTTGAAACACAAACCCGAGCTCAGCTTCTTTTCCTTCAACAAAAACCGGTTCGGCCACACAGAGAGAAGAGGTAACTAATGCAAGAACCAACATGCAAATACCTCTAGTCCTTCCTTGGTCATCACTCTTCATCAATCCGAGCGCTCCATCCTTGGCTTCCTCTCCAAGATGGATTTCTGGCCCTTGATGCTTCATGATGATGATGACTTTATCTGCTTCAATCTCTGCCTTCAACCATCACTTCGCCACTCTAGCTACTCCCTGTGGTGGTTGAGCAGAATCAAAGACAAGCCATGCCTCCAAGGATCTTCCCTACTGGCCGAATCTTCTTCCTTCTTTTTGTGTATGAAGGATCCGAGATTACCTCACCAAATCTTACCATATTTGGTGATTCTCTCAGCCACAACATACTTTTTGTTTTCTTGCCATCATTGTGATGGACTTGTAGCTTGTCCTTCCCTTGCTTCGGTAGCTCCATTTTGCTTTCATGGAAGCCATTGTTTCCTGTGTAATAACCGAAGAGAGAAGAAGAAAGAGATGAGAGAGAAGAGAGAATGTGAAGAAAAAGCAATTCAAAGTGATTAAACAAATTAATTAAAGATAGCTTGCTTTTTCTTCCCTGGGTGGCGTGTAAAGTTAATGCCATCAATCATGTCAATGATACTCTCTCTCATATTTCCCATGCACTTATCAAATTTATTCTAATAAATTTGAAATCCATCATGATGATTAAAGTAGTTCCGTTGGAAGCTATGGAACTATGCTTTACATGCTTAGTGGATTCGGATCATGCATAGGGAACTCTCATCAAATGTGAAGTTTGGGCTTAGTTGCAACAACAATTAATTTTTGGCCCAATAATAATTCAGCTCTACTTTGTTGGTTATAATTTTTGAAATCAAAGCTGAACAAAATTCACACTTGGGCTTTGCAACATTTTTATTTTTGTTCGGCCCAAATAAAAACCTGCATCACAAAATTATCAATTAGCATATGATTAATTGAAATTGAATTAATAATTTTGCAATTGAATATTTTAATAATGTTTGTTCATCACAAATATTAATTTGGAGTTTTCCAAACTCATCACCATCCATCACTGTCTCTTCCCAGCCACCATAACCTCCATCACCATCACCTTAGCACCGCCACAGCCACCTCCCTTCACCACAACCTCCGGCAAGAACCCACACCGCCGCGCCCCTTTCTCTTCTTCTTCCCCTCTTCTCACCTCCGCTGAGCCCAGAAACCACAGCGTCAGCTCCTCCTTTCCACCAAACAGCCGCGACACCCAACCTTCTCCGTAGGGTCTTTACGGCGTTCCAACCCGTCACCACTACCTCCCCTAAAGCTCCCAGCAGCATCAAACAAGCCAAAATTTTTAAACAAGCCAAAATTTTCAAACAGCAGCATGAATTAAAACAGCAAAATTTTCAAACACCAGCATGAATCAAAACAAACCTAAATCCACTAACGTGCATTTCTAACTAACAAAATTAAGCAAAATGAACTAAAAATAATACATTGAAAGAAACAGAACTCAGGGGAAAACGCAGGGGATGGAAGACACAGGGGAAAACAGAGGGGATGGAAGACACAGGGGCTGCACCCTGTTCTGGAATCGCGACGGTGCTAGGCTAGTTTGCGATGGTGAGACGGGATGACAGAAAAGGAAGAAGAAAGGGGGAAAGGGGCTCATCGTCGGTGTCGCTGTGGCTCGTCGACGGCGCGGCGGTTCGGCCAGTTAGAGAGAGGGAGGAGAAGGTGGCCGGTTCATTGGTGTGGCTGAGGAAGATAGAGAACACGCAAAGGGGAGAAAAGGGAAGAGGGTTGCGGTGGCTCGTTGAGGCCGACGGTGATGGTTGGCAGAGCTAGGGTTTAGACAGGGGAGTGGTGACGGGTTGGAACGCTGTAAGGACGCTGCGGAGAAGGTTGGGTGTTGCGGCTGTTTGGTGGTAGACGAGAGGAGACCCAGAAATGGAGAAGATGGCCGCTGCCGCTCTGGGCTTTGGTGGAGAGGAGGAGATGCCGCTGTGGTTTCTGGGCTCAGCAAAGGTGAGAAGAGGGGAAGAAGAAGAGAAAGGGGCGCGGCGGTGTGGGTTGTCGCCGGAGGTTGTGGTGAAGGGAGGTGGCTGTGGCGGTGCTGAGGTGATGGTGATGGAGGTTATGGAGGTTATGGTGATGGTGATGGTGAAGAAGATGAAGATGATGATGGTGAATGGTTGGCTCAGATTTGGGGGGAGTTTGGGAGTGCCACGTAGGTTCGAAAATCCACAAACCAAGCTCAGATCCAAGTCAGGACACTTTTGTCACACAGACAGCATCTATTATGGGTACAAGATTAGTTTCGAACTTTTATGGGTACAAATGTCAGCGTTTTCATCTCTCATGGGTACAAATGGTCATTTATTGAAAAATTCAACCTGCAAAGAAGTAAAGAACAGCTTTATTGTGACTTGTGAACACAAACCACTAAAATGAACAATCACTAAACAGGAGAGGCAAATCAGATTTAAGGCTTACCTAAAATCACTAAATAGGGGAGGCGAAGAGCGCAGTAGGCAGCAACAACCAACCATGAACACCGACAGTCAATGACACAGAACATCAACAACACTAAGTCAGCAACCTTCCAATGCAGTCACAGTTGCAGTTAGAGAGAGCCACAAAGGCAGAGATACACTCACAGGGGCACCGCGACAAGTCTTACGTGTCACGGTAACAAAACTTTTTTTTCTTCGATTTGGTGATTTCAGAATTTAGAGGGAGGAAAAGTGATAAATTGAATGAGGTGAAAACTGAAAAGATAGTTATAGATTGAGGAAAAATTACTAGGGTAAACGGTTCAAGAATAATTTGTAGGGACATTTACCTTCTTCACTTCAGATTGGGCTCTAGGGCTTGAATTGGTTGTAATTTGGGCCAAGTAAACCGCTTCTGGAACTTTCTTGAAACTGGAACGCAACCTCGCCAGAAACTCGCGATTCCAGCGTTTGAGCGTGTTTCCTCGGCGATTCAGCACAGAGTTGCTTCCTGTAAGATGAGAAGCATAAACGAGACGGGAGGGAGAAACAAAATCGTAGAATCGTGCGATTCTACGAGTAGAGTCGCGATTTTAACTACTTTGTCTAAAATTACTCATTTATTTTAACAATAATTAACGAACATTAACAAAAAAATATTAAATTATTTGAACTAATTTTTATTGTCATCCAACTACTTTTGTTGATTATCATGTTTAGAATAAAATTTAGAATAACAAAATATTACTAGCGCTGATCACTCCGATTCACGCACACCTGAATATCAGAGCAAACATTGATAGAAGAGAGCGCTCTTCAACGTGCGACTGTACCATGGTTAGGGGTGGAAACAGGACAGGCCAGGCTTTGCTCTTAACAGGCCTGACCTGTCATACAGTTGATTGGCCTGAGCCTGGCCTGCAGCCTGTTATAGGCTCTTTATAAAGTACTATATCTGACCTGTTATTCAGCCTGGACTAGTCTGAAGCCTGTTAAAAGGCCTGATAATTTTTTTTTTTCAAAAATAAAAATATTATTTAAAAAAAATATTTTTTAATAAAAATAGTTATATGTAATATGTCATATATTTAATATTTATAAAAAATTTTAAACTTTTAACATATTTAAAATATACAAAAATATTTATAATAAAATATAATAAATTTAAAATATCTCATAATTTTATTAATAATAAATAATTATATATTTAATTATATTTTAACAGGCCCAAACAGGCCTGACAGGCCTATAAGACTAATTAGTAAGCTTGGACCTGGTCTATTAATGTATTAAGGCTTTTAAAAGAGTCTGGGCCTGTACCTATTTTATAACAGGTCAGGCCAGGTCAGGCCAAACACAGGCCAGACTACAAGTCCTGACAGCCTTTTTCCACCCCTAATCATGGTAAAGTGAACCACACTAGCTACGATCCCATTATTAAGGAGAAGAAGAAAGAGAGATTCTTGAAAAAAAAATGGACTTAGAAAAAAAAGGAACAAAAGTTGTGATGTTATGATGTTATGAATATATTAAAGTTTTATAAAATCAACCCATAGCTAACCTACTTTTTTGGTTTTTTTTTTCAATTAATTTTATAAATTGAGAGTAAGCTTACATTATTATGTAAATGTATGACGTAAAGTATTATTATTTATGAAACTTTGCGGACCAGGGTGCCGCTGCTAGTCGTTAATTTTAATTTTATAAGGAATATTAAGTACAAACCGTTGAAATGGTGAGTTTAAGAGAGAGGAAAGAAAATACTCTACGAAATTTAAAAATAGAGGAGAGTGTATTTATTATTAAAATTTTATCATTTTTAAATTTATTTTTTGATTGCACAAAAAAATCAAGTTTAATTTACTTTTTTTAGCTAATAAATAATAGTAACTTAATGAGCTATATAACTAATTATCTAATCAGCACTCTAACAAATTTATTTTCTATTTACTCACTAACAGAATCTGTCCATATTCGCAACTCCTAACTAATTAGCTTGTTAACTATTATACATGACTCATTAGTTCACGTAACACTTCCTGTCAAACCAAAATCGGTGACATTCACCATTCTAAATTTGCCACAACATTTTTGAAACATGTTAGGAGCTAATACTTTAGTTAATATGTCAGATGTTTAGTTAATTGTGGTAATAAGCAACAACTTGATTACTTGTTCTTATCATTTATCTCTTACGACGTGACAATCCATCTCTATATATTTGATTCTCTCGTGGAAGACAGAATTTGTCGCAATATGCAAGGCTGATTGACTGTCATAATACATAGCAATTGGCTTCTGCAGTTTCACTTGCAAATCCTCTAAGATGTAAGTAATCCATTGTGCCTCCCTAGTGGCCATAACAAGGGCCCCATATTCTGCTTCACATGATGATACTGTTACTGTATTTTGTTTTTTGCTTTTCCAAAATACAGTAGATGTACCTATGAAGAAGTCATGACCAGATACAGATCTTCTTGTGTCCGAACAAGTACTCCAATCGCTATCTAAAAAATCCGGTGGCTCCAAATCTGTCTGAGATGAAAAGAATAGCCCCAATGCTGGCTCATTCTTGAAATATATAAGTACCCTTATAGCTGCCTCAAAGTGTTTATCAGTAATGCACTCCAAAAATTGACTCAATCTTCCAATCGCATAATATATATCTGGCTTTGTATTGGTTAGATAGAGTAATTTTCCAATTAACCTTATATATTCAGATGTTGAACTAAGTGGAGTTTCAGTATTCTTTGTCAACTTGCTGGTGTAGTCCATTGGAGTTGAGATTGCCTTGACTTTCATTAACTTGTAATTTTGGAGTAGATCGATGCAATACATCCTTTGACATATTGCAATTTTTCTCTTGCTTTGAACTACCTCCAATCCCAAAAAAAAAAAAAAAAATTGCGGTCCCCAATGTCCTTGATCTTAAAAAAATCATGTAGATGTTGCTTGATAAACCGTATTTCACACATATCATCTCCAGTCAATAAACCGCTTCTGGAACTTTCTTGAAACTGGAACGCAACCTCGCTGGAAACTCGCGATTCCAGCGTTTGAGCGTGTTTCCTCGGCGATTCAGCACAAAGTTGCTTCCTGTAAGATGAGAAGCATAAACGAGACGGGAGAGAGAAACAAAATCGTAGAGTCGCGATTTTAACTACTTTGTCTAAAATTACTCATTTATTTTAACAATAATTAACGAACATTAACAAAAAAAATTAAATTATTTGAACTAATTTTTATTGTCATCCAACTACTTTTGTTAATTATCATGTTTAGAATAAAATTTAGAATAACAAAATATTACTAGCGCTGATCACTCCGATTCACGCACACCTGAATATCAGAGCAAACATTGATAGAAGAGAGCGCTCTTCAACGTGCGACTGTACCATGGTTAGGGGTGGAAACAGGACAGGCCAGGCTTTGCTCTTAACAGGCCTGACCTGTCATACAGTTGATTGGCCTGAGCCTGGCCTGCAGCCTGTTATAGGCTCTTTATAAAGTACTATATCTGACTTGTTATTCAGCCTGGACTAGCCTGAAGCCTGTTAAAAGGCCTGATAATTTTTTTTTCAAAAATAAAAATATTATTCAAAAAAAAATATTTTTTAATAAAAATAGTTATATGTAATATGTCATATATTTAATATTTATAAAAAATTTTAAACTTTTAACATATTTAAAATATACAAAAATATTTATAATAAAATATAATAAATTTAAAATATCTCATAATTTTATTAATAATAAATAATTATATATTTAATTATATTTTAACAGGCCCAAACAGGCCTGACAGGCCTATAAGACTAATTAGTAAGCTTGGACCTGGTCTATTAATGTATTAAGGCTTTTAAAAGAGTCTGGGCCTGTACCTATTTTATAACAGGCCAGGCCAGGTCAGGCCAAACACAGGCCAGACTACAGGCCCTGACAGCCTTTTTCCACCCCTAATCATGGTAAAGTGAACCGCACTAGCTACGATCCCATTATTAAGGAGAAGAAGAAAGAGAGATTCTTGAAAAAAAAAACGGACTTAGAAAAAAAAGGAACAAAAGTTGTGATGTTATGATGTTATGAATATATTAAAGTTTTATAAAATCAACCCATAGCTAACCTACTTTTTTGGTTTTTTTTTTTTTCAATTAATTTTATAAATTGAGAGTAAGCTTACATTATTATGTAAATGTATGACGTAAACTATTATTATTTATGAAACTTTGCGGACCAGGGTGCCGCTGCTAGTCGTTAATTTTAATTTTATAAGGAATATTAAGTACAAACCGTTGAAATGGTGAGTTTAAGGGAGAGGAAAGAAAATACTCTACGAAATTTAAAAATAGAGGAGAGTGTATTTATTATTAAAATTTTATCATTTTTAAATTTATTTTTTGATTGCACAAAAAAATCAAGTTTAATTTACTTTTTTTTAGCTAATAAATAATAGTAACTTAATGAGCTATATAACTAATTATCTAATCAGCACTCTAACAAATTTATTTTCTAATTACTCACTAACAGAATCTGTCCATATTCGCAACTCCTAACTAATTAGCTTGTTAACTATTATACATGACTCATTAGTTCACATAACACTTCCTGTCAAACCAAAATCGGTGACATTCACCATTCTAAATTTGCCACAACATTTTTGAAACATGTTAGGAGCTAATACTTTAGTTAATATGTCAGATGTTTAGTTAATTGTGGTAATAAGCAACAACTTGATTACTTGTTCTTATCATTTATCTCTTACGACGTGACAATCCATCTCTATATATTTGATTCTCTCGTGGAAGACAGAATTTGTCGCAATATGCAAGGCTGATTGACTGTCATAATACATAGCAATTGGCTTCTGCAGTTTCACTTGCAAATCCTCTAAGATGTAAGTAATCCATTGTGCCTCCCTAGTGGCCATAACAAGGGCCCCATATTCTGCTTCACATGATGATACTGTTACTGTATTTTATTTTTTGCTTTTCCAAAACACAGTAGATGTACCTATGAAGAAGTCATGACCAGATACAGATCTTCTTGTGTCCGAACAAGTACTCCAATCGCTATCTAAAAAATCGGGTGGCTCCAAATCTGTCTGAGATGAAAAGAATAGCCCCAATGCTGGCTCATTCTTAAAATATATAAGTACCCTTATAGCTGCCTCAAAGTGTTTATCAGTAATGCACTCCAAAAATTGACTCAATCTTCCAATTGCATAATATATATCTGGCTTTGTATTGGTTAGATAGAGTAATCTTTCAATTAACCTTATATATTCAGATGTTGAACTAAGTGGAGTTTCAGTATTCTTTGTCAACTTGCTGGTGTAGTCCATTGGAGTTGAGATTGCCTTGACTTTCATTAACTTGTAATTTTGGAGTAGATCGATGCAATACATCCTTTGACATATTGCAATTTTTCTCTTGCTTTGAACTACCTCCAATCCCAAAAAAAAAAAAATTGTGGTCCCCAATGTCCTTGATCTTAAAAAAATCATGTAGATGTTGCTTGATAAACCGTATTTCACACATATCATCTCCAGTCAATATTAAATCATCTACATACACCAAAATGACTGTGAATTTGTCCTTGTTTGATTTGGTGAAAAAACTATAGTCATGCCGTAATTGAGAATATCCAGCTTGAAGTAGTGTGGTGCACAATTTCGCATTCTATTGTCTGCTAGCTTGTTTCAAACTGTAAAGAGAACGGTCCAATTTTCAAACCAAATCTGGTGAGGATAGTTGGAGACTTTGTGGAGGGTGCATATTCACGCTCACCGCACCATATTAAAATGGTGAGTTCAAGGGAGATGAAGGGAAGAACTACAAGAAATTTAAAAACAGAAGAGAGTATGTTTACTGTCACAATTCTGTCACTCTTAAATTCATTTTCTGATTACATAAAAAAAATCAAGTTCAATTTATCTTTCTTAGCTAATAAATAACAGCAACTTAATGAGCTGCATTACTAACTATTTAATCAGCACTCTAACAAACTTTTTCTCTAATCACTCACTAACAGAATTTGTTCATATCCCAACTCTTAACTAATTAACTTACTAACTATTATACATGACTCATTAGCTCACGTAGAACCCAACTAACCAAGTAATAAGTAAATATGTTGTAGGATATAATATGCAAAGTGAAAGCGATCAATTAGAACGACAACAATTTGCTGAAAATAACAGGTTTAAAAACTTGTTTCACACATATAGCAGAAGACTTTTTGTTATTATCATTTGTGTAAATAAATAAAAAATAGTTATCATTTGAGCTAATAGTAATAGAATAATAAACTAAGTGATAGAAAATCTATACAACCAATAATTTTTTATTTAACATATAAACAATAATCTCATTAATTAATTCTATCTTTCTTCTTCCATTATTAACTATCAATGCAAGTATGTTGGCTACATAATATTTCTATATGTTGATTACTAAACTGATCTGAGGACCATGTAGCAGCGTTTGATTACGTAAACTATACATACAAGATTAAAACAAAATTATATAGTTTGTACTTAATCTCCTATGAATGTAACTGTAACAGTTATCCCCGATAACCAAGGGATTTGCTTGAAGCATTTGAGGCGCAAATCAAAGTAGCAGTAGTGAAAATAATACGCTGACGCAGGGAGTCTTGGCTCTTTGCGAGCGAGACAGGGAATCCGGTATTTAATAATCCTTATGAAAGACAAAGTACATGAATATGTAAGTTTTTAATTTCAAACGACTCGGAGAACACATTAAATTATTCCAAACAACAAGGTGAAAGTACGAAGCTGGTCCTTGATCGATCTGGTTTAAATATACATATAGAACACTTGGCAAAGCATCCATCTTAATAATAGAGCCTATATATATATAATAGCATTATTACAAAAAAAAAAATCTTTGGGAAAAAGCATCCATCTTAATAATAGTGCCCCCGTATAGTAGCATTATATGAAAAAAAAAAGAAAGAAAGAATGAGTTTCTGGACATCCCTGTCTCTTGTTTCAACTCTTTCATCATTCTCTCTCTCATTCACCCTATAAATCTCTCACACACACACTTCCACTACTGGCATCAGTTGTACGGCACAACTTGGTTCTCTACTTCTCTTTCTCCTTCTCTCTTTCTCTACCTTTAACTATCTTTGTCCCTATGGACATGGACATGGATGGCATCCCAGACAGCCTCGATTTCTCCGAACGCAGCACCACCACACCCACGTCCGATGAGGACTGCAACTGGGATCATCTGTCCCCACTCGTCAACTGGGAGTCCTTCACCACCGACAACGACGACTTTCACAGCCTCGTCGGTTCCATCGTCGACGATGCGCGCGCCGCTGCCATCTTGAGCCAAGACCACGGCTACCTTGAGGAAGCCTCAAGCGCCGATGACGGCAGCGTCTCAGCAACAGAGGACAAAAGAGGCGGCGGCGAAGATCCCAAGGACTTGCGGCTGGTCCACCTCCTGATAGCGGCGGCGGAGGCACTCGCCAGCACCACCAAGAGCCGCGACCTGGCTCGAGTGATATTGGTTCGGCTCAAGGAGTTAGTGTCCTCCACCCAAGGCAGCACCATGGAGAGGCTCGCGGCGCACTTTACGGACGCCCTCCAGACTCTGCTAGAAGGCGCCTGTGGGGGTGCGCATAGCGCCACAAAGCACCATCCTATTCAAAGTGGGGACCACCAGCAAACAGACACAATAACGGCCTTCCAACTTCTCCAGGACATGTCCCCTTACATTAAGTTTGCTCACTTCACAGCTAACCAGGCCATCCTCGAGGCCGTAGCCCAGGAGAGGAGGGTTCACGTCGTTGATTATGATGTCGCAGAAGGGGCCCAATGGGCCTCCCTAATGCAGGCCTTTGTGTCCCGTAAGGAAGGCTCACCGGGCCCTCACTTAAGGATCACCGCATTATCACGGGGTGGAAACAGCGGACGGAGATCCATCGCCACCGTTCAAGAAACCGGTCGGCGATTAGTTGCGTTCGCGGTGTCCCTTGGGCAACCGTTTTCTTTTCATCACTGTAGGTTAGACCCTGACGAAACCTTTCGACCTTCTTCTCTGAAACTTGTTCGTGGAGAGGCTTTGGTTTTCAACTGCATGCTGCACCTACCGCACCTCAGTTATCGGGCCCCGCACTCTGTCACTTCGTTCTTCAACGGTGCGAAGGCGTTGGGTCCGAAGCTAGTGACGGTGGTGGAAGAAGAGGTGGGGTCCGTTGGAGGGGAAACGGGCTTTGTAGGGAGGTTCATGGAGTCTTTGCAGCACTACTCGGCAGTGTACGATTCGCTGGAGGCGGGGTTTCCGATGCAGAGTCGGCCCCGGGCTCTGGTGGAAAGGGTTTTCTTGGGCCCGAGAATAGCGGGGTCGTTGGGGCGGCTATACTGGAGGGGTGGGGATGAAGAGAGAGGATCGTGGGGGGAGTGGTTGAGTGCGGCCGGGTTCACCGGAGTTCCTATAAGCTTTTTTAATCATTGCCAAGCTAAGCTGTTGGTTAGTCTATTTAACGACGGGTATAGAGTGGAGGAATTTAGTAACAATAAATTGGTGTTGGGTTGGAAATCAAGGCGTTTGCTTTCAGCATCTATTTGGAATTATTCTATTTCAGAACCTTAATTATTTTAGCTTTTAATAACTCTAAAATAAAAAAAGTGAGAATAGAAATAAAGTTAAAAAGATCTGATCTTCTGCTTCAAAATTCATCCTACAAGAACACTTCTTAAACAAGTGCTCTTGTTGGGATTTTGCTGTCATGTGGAAAAGAATTCTGGCAACTAGTTTTCTTTCCTTTTGTTTATCCATGATCATTCATGTTTTAAAGTCTTCTTCTCAATTCAATGTTTAGTTTGTTTATCCATGTTTACTTAGCTCCTTTGAGAGTTTGTGCCTTTGTGGGATTATACTAACATTTCCTCTAAGCTAGTTGTAAAATCGTTCCTAATAAACTTCCTTTTCAGTTTTGTCGACATTTGACTGCAAGCATGTTTAACTAATAAATATAGTCACAAACTTTCTAATTTCACCGCCATATTCAACATGTGCTAACCAAAAAATGAGTCGTAATATTTGTTCTTTAATAAACCAAGGTATCATCAAGCAATATCACCTAACAAGGGATTAAGAAATCACTATGCTTATTATGTATATATATGGACAACACAAACACCAAACTTGTGGTGGTTTAAAATTATTCATATAGTTTGCCATGTTTAATTAATTTGGATCAGGTTCTGCCTCCTACCTAGTGAACTACCCCGTGTAACAGTTATCCCCGACTACCAAGTGGTTTGCTTGAAACATTTGAGGCTCAAATCAAAGCAACATTGAAAATAATATAAGCTAACGCAGGGATCTTGGCTCTTTGCGAGAGCGACAGGGAATCCCCTATTTTGTAATAGTTTCTTTGGTATATACGAGGGAATATATCTTACAAAAAAACAGAGTAGTTGACAAAACTTTTTGAACTGTTATGGCCTTGAATATTTTTCTAATTTGTAAAACCTTTCTGGGTTCCATCATGCGAGAGGGATGTGGCCTGATCCCTTATACAATATATACTCTACTAAAAAAAATGGATAACTTAATAAAAAAAATATTGTTTGTACATCAAAATCAGCCACTAAAATCAGTCATCAATCAATATATTTATGTACAAATATATGTGTTATTTAATTTATTTTTAATATGTATTTATATTTCAATATAAATTTTATACTAGTGGTTGACTTTAATAACTAATTTTAATGTATACATAACATAATTATAACTTAATTTAGCTATTATTAAAATGTAATTATTTTAATTAAAGATATTCCAAAGGAACCTGTTTGGTTAAGTATAGCGCTATGAAACGAACAGATTGGTGGTCTAAACTCACAAATTATACAAATTGATATTTTTTAATTAACCTAACTACACATTCAATTATTTTTGTATCTAAATCTAATCAAATTGGTTCAAACTCAATAAAATTCACTTTCATCACACTAGCGTGTATCACACGCGCGTTTTAATAACGCAACTATTTCGTCTTCGTCTTCGTCTTCTTCTTCTATTTTTCTGTTTCTTCCTACTCCTCCTTCTTCTTTTAAATTCGCACACGTAGATTCTTTTGAATTTATATAATAAACAATGTTTAGTTTACAATGACGTGACAACATGGCAATTAAGATGTATGAAGAGTGAAGAGCGAGTCGCATGGAATAGAAATAGCTTCTAGGCTTAGTTTGAATTTTTGTTGTTTATGTTGGCATCGAATTTGTGTTTTAATAGCTTAATTTGTGTTTGAAAGACTTGTTGTGAATCGAAACATGGATACTGTAATTGACATTTATTTTTGTATTTATAAGAATTATTGTTGATGGTTATTGTTGGCTGTTGTGATAGTATTGGATTGTATAATAGCTTCATGTTTACTTCTTCTTAAGTGATAATGGACAAATGCATATGGTGTGATGAAGAAACTCAAGTATTTGTTGGCTTCATGGAGGAGTTTGCTATTGATGGTCAGAAGACTGATTGTGGTCAACTCAAACCCGAAACTTTTGAAAAACTAGCTTTGAAGATGTTAGAGGCCTTCCCAAATTGTACTCTAACCACAAAACATTGCAAGAATAAGCATAGTTATTAAAATTGGACCGGCTTGGTCAGTTCGATCAAAAAACCGGTGAACCGAATCTAATACCGGTCTGGTCCGGTCCGATATTTGAATTGTACAAGAAAAGGAACCGGAACGAACTGGTCAAACTCGAGGTGAACCGATAAAAATCGGTCAACTCATTAAAAACCGATTCAACCGAACCGCTTGAGATCTAAAATTTCAAGAAATGTATGACATGGGTAGGGGTGGAAACAGGCCAGGTCAGGCCAGACTTTACTCTTAACAGGCCAGGCCTGTAATAGAGTATGTTGGCCTTAGCCTGGCCTGTAGCCTGGTATAGGCTTTTTAATGAGTATCGAGCCTGGCCTGTTGTTAAATCTGGCCTGGCCTGAAGCCTGTTAATAGGCCTTTTTTAAATAATAATTAAATTTAAGATATAATTTAATTTTTAAAATTATAAAATATAAAATAATAAATTTATGAATAATATTGATACAAAATAAAGACAAAATATCAATAAATAACTATTATTAATTAAAAAAATAATATATATGAATATATTCCCACTTGACTACTTTCAAAATATGTAACATATCAAAAGAAAAAGAGTTCATCAATATCAAGAGTTGTAACAAACCAACTAAACATAACATCAAATAATAACTAATAACTACTTAAATCAAAATACAGTAAAGAAAATGTTGGACAATTAATCGATTAATCCTCCAAGCTTGCAAGTGATTTAATCTTCCTGTTCCAACACCTTGAAAGAAAAAAGAAAACATACACATATCATTAGATTTTTAAATAATATAAATACAACAAATACTTTTTTATTAGTACAAAAGAGAATGTTCAAAATAAAATTGTGGTCATAATCTTAGTATAAGTGATATGATACTTCATTTATATATCATGAAAATTCAACTTTATTATTCTAACTACTCACATCATACCAATATCAATGTTTTCACATTTAAAAAGAGAAAATATTTTCTATAACATAGATACTTAGTCAAAAAGAGAAATATTAGAAAGTTAATTTTTACCTTTGGTTTTTTCTTCAAACCATACTTGTTCCGAAGCCAATCTCCTCCACAAATGAGAGCTTCAATGGACTCTTGATTTAGTCGAGAACGATATTCATCAATAACTCTTCCTCCAGCACTAAATGAAGACTCTAAAGCCACCGTTGAGACAGGAATTGCTAATATGTCTGCTGCCATTTTAGATAAAACCTTGAATTTCAAGCTATTGTTTTTCCACCACTCCAAAGCACTAAAAGACTTAGAATTGCCTTCAGGAATGTAAGCACTCTCGTCAAGATAAACTTCTAATTCTGATTTTGTTGGATGAATGGCTTCTTTTTTTCGAACCATATTCAACATTTCATCAATTCCACTAATTTCAGAACTAACCACATTAGAAGAAGCAACTAGACTATTAGTGTTAACTCCACTTATTATTGTCTCACCGTGATATTTTTCAGCATATTCATCGTACATTTCTTGCAATGTATTCTTCACTTTTTCAATATTTTCAGCAGCCACATGCTCAGGTTTGTAAATTAAAGGAAAACAGAATTTAATAACATGTAATTTGCACCTAGGATCCAAAACACAAGCAAGAGACATTACCATATTGCATTCTCCCCAATATTTGTCAAACTTTTCTTTCATTGAGGTTGTCATTTCTCTCATGAAGGAATCTCTATCTTCCATAGCATCATCAATTACTTGTTTCACTCTCCAAACTTCAAGAAGGTACAAGTTTGCAGTAGGATACTCACTACCAGAAATGACATGAGTAGCAAGATTAAAAACTTTTAAAAGTTTGCAAATCTTCTCAACTTTTCTCCAATCCTCTGATGATGATTCGTAATTGTAGTGAGGTTCTCTTTTCTTATACACAGGAAACACAGATTTAAACTTCAAAACCACAGATAACATGTTGTAAGTAGAATTCCATCTTGTGGGACAATCAATGATGAGTTTTTTCTCCTTCAAACGCTTGTTTTCAGCAATCTCAACAAATGTTTTAAATCTTGAATCATTAAAATTGACATACTTGACACTCTCACGAACTTTATGAATAATACCCTTAATTTTACCTAGCCCATCTTGTACCAACAAATTCAGAATGTGTGCACAACACCTAACATGAAACAAACTACCACCAACAGGTAATGAGTTGTTATCTGAAATAGTATCCTTAAGAGCCCTTAGACATGAATCATTATAGGAAGCATTGTCAACAGATACTGAGAAGACTTTATTTTCAATTCCCCAACTCTTTAAACACTTGAAAATAGCATCCGCAACATCAATGCCACGTCTAGGAGCAGGTACCTGAACAAAACTCAAAACCCTTTTTTGAAGATTCCATCCTGCATCAATAAAGTGACCTGTGATAACCATATATTCAACAATTTGATGGCTTGATATCCACATGTCAGTTGTCAAACTTATCTTCCTAACACTTTGTAACAAAGCCTTCAATTGTTTCTTTTCAGCCTCATATATTGCCAAGCAATCACTTCGAGCAGTTTTACGAGAAATTTTATGAAATTCAGAATTGGCATATTGGAAGCCCCACATCCAAACTTCATCCTCAACAATGCTGAAAGGATGCTCATGAACCATAATTGCTGTAGCAATTATTTGTCTCATCTTCTCTTGAGAATATCTTGCACCTGGTGTCACAAAGGGATTAACACTTGAATTGGAAGGTTGAAATGGAATCAATGGTTGCTTCTTTTGTGCAGCAACATGCAATCTCCTTTGTAAACAACTACTAGAATGCCTCCATAAATGTGAAGTACTAGCTCCTTTTCCAGCATAAGAAAACATTGATTTGCAATACTTGCAAATAGCTTTTGTACCTTCAGAACTTTCAACTTGATCAAAATCATCCCAAATTAGTGAAGTCTTCTTCCTTTTTTTGTAACAACAGTTTCATTACTACCATTTTCATCCGTGACTGGTTGATTTGTAATAGTTGTTGTGTGTGTTGGTACAATGCCAGTGTCTGTTGTTGGTATTGTTGGTACTGACTGATTAATTTCTTCTCCATTTAAAGAAATAGAATTGGCCAATGGATTACTTGGAGTTACAGATTCAGCCATTTCTAAAGCTTATTATAATGCCTAAACAAAAATTAACAGACAACATTATCTCATGATTTTTTTTGCTTTCATCATATCAATGGCATAAAGTAAGAACCTTTTAATAAAGAAAAAAATTGATAAAATTTTATGTTCAAAAAAGTAGAAATAATATCACAACACAAACAAAAAAATCGAACTTAAAAGAAGATCTTTGACAGAACAAAACCCTAATTGATGAAAAATATTTAATATTATAACAACAAATATAAAAAATAACAAAATAAAAAATAATGACATGAGAAAGAAGAAGAAGTACTTACAGTCAAAGGAAGAGAAGATGAAGAGGATGGTAGATTGGTAGTTAGTAGTGGTAGGAGCGTGTAAAGTGGAGAAGGAAAAAGAAAAAGACCGTGTATATGTGTATTTCTTTATTAGTGTGGAGGGAAATTTTTAGAAATATTTTATTTGATTGACTTTTGATATTTCAATATCAAAGATTAAAGATATTAAGAAAATAAAAATGCACATATATAACTAAAGAAATAAATGGTTGAGTGGATAAAGGTATTTTCATAAGATAGAAGACTCAAGTTCAAATCCTTCTGCCTGACAGGCTCAACAGGCTATTTCAAAAGCCTAGGCCTGGCCTTTTAAAGAATATAGGCTTTTTTAATAGTTTGAGCCTGGGCCTATTTCCTAACAGGCCAGGCCAGGTCAGGCCAAACACAGGTCAGGCTGCAGGCCCCTGACAGGCCGCCTGGCCTATTTCCACCCCTAGACATGGGGTTCGAACCGTATTTAGGATAAAGAGTGTCCTTCCTTGCCACTAAATTGTTGTTCTTCTTAATATTACATATGCAAATTATTATACAAATATCTTTCATCAAATAATTTACTTTTATTTAATTTATTTTAATTTTAGTTATAAACTCACTCATTCTTAAATTAATTACATTTTTATTTAACAATAAGAATAAACTCCCTTATTTTTTTATAATTATATAATATCTATTAATATTATTTTTTAATAAATACTTGTAGTATATAATAGTATAATAGATATAAACTAATTAATAGATTATTAAAATTTGAAAATAATAGTTATTTTAATATAAAAACAAAATAAAAATATTTATGATAGAGTAAAATTAATAAAATACTTATTATTGATGTTCTAATTATTTGAGAATAACTAGATATTCTTAAAATATTAGTGAAAATATATATTTTAATTTTTTTTATTTATATAGGATAAGTCAATCGGTTCAACCAGTGATCCACCGGTTGAACCAATGACCCAGTGATCCAGTAGTCTGACCGGTTCTGACAACTATAGTTGAAAGAGAAGTATCAGTACACCTCTGAGATGCTTGCATGTAGTGGATTTGACTGGAATTCTGAAAAACACTGTGTCGAAGTTGACAGCAAAGATGTCCTTGATGCGTGATGAAGGTCGTGTGTAAATTTAACTCAAGTTGAATGATTTGTCACTCTAAAGTGTTTATTCAGTACAACTTTTTTTTTGTTGCATGCACAGCCGACCAAATTCTATACTCTTGGGAAGCCATTACTTTTGTTTCATCGGCTGGAGGGTATATTCAGAAATGACAGAGCCACTGGGGCAGGTGTAGTCAGTGGTTTTGATGCAGAGGAACAAGTCGATGAAGTAATTGAAGATCAAACTCAAGGATTGGACGACTCTGACATGTCTGTAAATCCAACCATCGATGGATGGCATGGACAAGCTTCACACTTTGATGCTGGTGCAGGTCCAAGTAACACAAGGCATTCTAGTAGGAAAAGGAGGCAAACTGATGTTCTAGAGAGGATGGCTAAGCATATTCAGCAATCCAACGCTACCCAATCATAGAATGCCCAATTAATTGCTGATGCTCTCATCGGTGTGAACGGAAAGTTTAAGATCGGTGAGAAGCTTGAACAGCTTGGGTTCGGAGAGGATGAGGTGGTGTAGGTCGTATTGAAGTTTTTTGAAAATTCGCATCTATGTGCTCACTTTTGGGGTTTGATAGATTCTCAGAATAGTGCTCTTGTGTGATCCATTATCTTTTAGGGTGAGTACTTATTGTCTGAAGTTGTGATTTATTTATGAAACTTGTTATGTGGTTTAGAATAATATTTTGGAACTTTTTTAGAATGATTTAGGACTAACAATGTTTTGGTATTAATTAGATAGTCAAAACGGTATTACTTGTTATGTGGTTTACTAGAGGGAGAGGGTCAGGCATCACAGGGAGCGGTTGGATATTGAGTCTAAGGAGGAGGCAAAGTATGCCCGACAGGAGAAGCACGATGATATACCAGTCAGCGACGAGGACTCACCCCCACCACCATTGGGGTCACAGTCACAGCCAGTTCCAGACGATCCTTTTGCGGCCCCACCTGGCTGGGTGGATCTTGAGGCATCGAGCAGTCGTCACGAGGAATTCATGGTCGAGGAGATCCAATTCAATGAGGCCTTTCAAATTCATACCACTGACCAGCAGACCATACAGCGCATCGCCGAAAAGTTCCTCACGGGAAGAGAGTAGAGTCTCGAACAGCATCATCATCATTCATCTGCTCACGTGTCTACCTCAGTGTGGGTTCTTTACTTGTCACCAGGGCCTAGCACCTCATATGGCACAGATGTCCGCCCCGGTGTTCAGTATGTGACACCCCCTTGGGTTGATTATGGACGATTGATGACCGCATCCCAGTCGATTCCACCACCATCACTTTATCCACCTATACAGCCTCACTATCAAACTTAGCCATATCCTTATGTGTAGTACTACGACCATGATGTGGCCCTACATCATCCACCACCACCGCCTCCACCACTGTACTCACAGGATCCCCCACCGTTCACACAGTCTCCTCCGGCTCTACGACCTAGCAAACCCTCTTGGCACTCCCAGACTCCGTTCTGTGACATTGGACATCGCTTGCATTACCCGCTTGACCAACATCGATGATCTTCTTTACTTTCTTTTTGTATTATTTGGATTGTATTATGTACTTCATTTATGTTGTGTATTAATATGTTATGTAGTTTATATTGTATACATTATTTAGTTTGTAAATCAACACTTTAATTAACTTATTGGAATTTAAATTTTATCTACCGTCGTCTATTATTTGAGTAACCAATTTGAATTTTGCATGAATTAAGAGTAGTCGAATACTAATTCAGATGTTGCATTCAATTGCTAATAAACAAAATCAACAAGACAACAAATATAATGATACCATACAAATACAAGACATAACTCGTTCAAACAATATACTTCAACAGATACGACACTGCTAGGTGTCCTCGGTGGGTTGGTTAGGATAACCTCTCCAAGTATGCCTAGTTTGCCTGCATAACCCATACCATTTCTCTTGGCGCTCTCTCTCATCCATCTCATTACAAAATCTTGTGGAAACTGGTCCACCGATTGCTTTCATATGCCTGGCGGGGTTAGGACGCAACCGTGTCCCATACTACTCCGGCCATAGCTTCTCGTTCGGTATTGGCGGAAACTCTACCTCATATACCTTCAACACAGCCTCTTGCCTAAACACCAGATGAACATATGTCCCCCATTCGACACTTGCGGTGGCACAAATAGCAAGTACATGATGACATGGGAAACAAAATGACTGGAAAAGGCCACAGTCACACATGCCCGCACTCAATCGAACACGGAATGAATCTTGAGACCAACCCTTCAAAAGGCTCTAACTCCTCCACCACAAACACTAAGGCCCTTCTATCGCAGTGCGTAACACGCAGCTTGGAGATTCCTTCCCTGATCTTCTCGACCGCAGCTATCAGCCACTGAGAAAACTAATTTTCCGCTGCCAGTTATGCCTGTGCTCCCTGCGCTTCCTGATGAACACCTGCTGCAACCTCTCGTAAGTGCATCTCACAATGGCTGAAATTCATAAATAACACGTAGCTTTTAAGAACTGCATCCACGCACTCGGAGATGCTTGTTGTCACGTGTCCAAATCTGCAACCTCTATCACAGTGTTGTAACCGTATTTTCTTATCGAATCTACCGGCCTAGTCTGCAATCTCACGTGATAAACCTCTTAAAGCATCTATGTACCACTTGTACCCAACTTTGCTTGGACTATAATTAAGCAGCATTCAGGAGATATCTCTTTCCTTCGACAGATTTGAAACGAGACATAAAGTTTGCGGCCATGTGCCAGACACAATAAGCATGAAGCGCTCTAGGAGACTTCCAACCACTATCATCGACTCTAAGTGCAGTTTTGATCACCTGAGATCTATCAGATATTCAAAAGTCCTTTTTGTGGGGTCACATGTTATCTCAAGTTGGTAAGGAAGAACGACCAGGACTCTGTAGTCTCAAACTCAACAATTGCAAATGCCACAGGAAGGATATTACTATTATTGTCTTGTGCCACTCTAATTAGCAACACACCACCATATTTGCCATACAGATACGTGCCATCGACGGATACGGAAGGCTTGCAATACTTGAAAGTCTCTACACAAGCAGAAAATGTTCAGAATACCTTATCAAATTGACTGTAGTCATGTACCACCAAGTGCCCATCATAGTACGGTACGGCTCTGAAATTACATATTATTCTGGGATAACAATTGTAATGCTTGGAGAAACCTCGGTACTTTATTATATGACTCTTTTCAATCTCCGTATATCTGTGCAATTGTCTTTTACTTCACCATCCAGATCTTTCTGTATGAGAGTTTGAAGTGATAGCTTTGCCTAACTTCACCATGTAGAATAGGGATAACGACTGATGGGCTGGACTGTATGAGAGGCAGGATGACACTACAAAAGAGGTTGCTATCCAACCATCGATTGTCTTGGGACATGGTGGGGCTACACAGGTGTGCGCACCTCCAAATTTATGCACTTCTTTAACGAAATAAAATATAACGTAGGCATTTATAACAAAAATAATCATGATAAATAGGACTATACACCACAATTAAAAACTTGATCTCACTAATATCTGAGATTCTGTTGGAGGACAACACGGAGACTCCAAGGATATCCTGATGCAAATTTTCTGTAATGCACATGATACTTTAATCGATCCAACTTCACGACTCAATACTCAATACTTCTGCGAATATTGTAATTCTTCACACCTTGCATTGCTTCCTCTCTGCTCCTGAATATGTGGTCCACCCTAAACTCCACACCACCATCTATGTTGTAGTCGTTCCACCCATGTTGAAAAATGTAGTGTCTTCGTGCATCGCATCCAGATCCAATATATGATAGTGACTGGGTACAACCGATAAGGTCAAAATCGGTTGCGGGGCAGGCAGAAGATACCGAACTGATGTGTCGATCGAAGTGTCTGGTACAAACTCCTCCTCCTCATCATCCTCAGAAGAACTACTATTGTTGCTATCGGCAACATACTCCTCATCGTCCACGCCCATGTCCACCGCTGAACTAACATAGAGCAGCAGCGGTGGTGTAAAAGGTGGGTCATCTTGGACAAATTTTGAGCGACCAGATCCACCGCCACCACATCACCAACCTCCGCATAAAGCTCCATCACTTGTTCCACCATGATTCTCCTATGGATGTCAAACATGAGTCGCACATGCTCATCGCCATGGAGCAAAAACAAGCGAAACCAAAAAATTCTATTTTCCATCAATGCTAGCAACCTATACCCAACTCTTCTAACCTCTTTTGTCTCGCTAGCTCCCATGTTCCTCATTATTAGGCTCTTTAGCTCAGACAAAGAATTTACCCTCCGAGTGCGCAACAGAATAGGATTATCATACTCAAATATCACCCTAGTGTCACTGTTTCTCATATGATAATTGGGATACACACTTACAATCACGTATCCACTACCACTAGACATTTTTTCTGAAAAACGGAAGAGAAGAAGAAGTGAAATGTTTGTAGAGAATACAAATAATTGCAGATTCTTTTATCGCTGATCGAAATTTGTCGTATTGTATCTCCTTTATAGAGAAAACGTCATAACATTTTATTTATTTTGTTTATAGTGTAAACAAAATAAATATGCGTATATCTTATTTATCGTGTAAATGAAATAAGTAATTTAACACAAATCAGTAAAAATACTACAAATTATCGTAAATAAAATATTTATTTTATTTATTTAAAAAAATCCATGTACTTTGCTGTCAATTGACTTGTCATTTGTCAAGGCTCTTCTAGATATTTACATGTTAATTAATGAGAAATGTACGCTTGATATTGTAATAAGTATAATTATTTTTACCGCATTGTTTAATTTTATTTCACTTGCAAATTATTTTCGACTCTTCAATTTTGTCAAGACTTATTTTTTCTTCAAACTACTCTATATCTTTGGGCCACCGATAATTCGATATTGATGTTGACTATGTTGTTATTATTTTCTGACACTGGTTATTTTGTTAGGCCTTTCTTCTTTTTCGTTGCACCGTTGTATCTCTTCATTCATATTGATGATGTGGTTACCACTTTTAACTTTGATTTTCAGCTACACCTTTCTTATTTTTCTTCACACCACTCCTTCTTTTCATACCATCTATCAATGTTGATGTTAATGATCCTGCTATCATTTTTGACCTCATAAAATTGTGTTTTTATTCATACTTCTTCGCCTAGATAATAAATCGCATCATCTCTCCACCAATTCAAGTACTCAATGCACCTATGCTATCGACACTGACGAACCCCAATAACATTTAATTGCAGGAACTAACAACTTACACCTTGGAAAAAATGTTGTTGAATGTGACCAAGATGATGTGGATCCCGATAATGAATGCAAGTAGTTTGGCACGAAGCTGTTTAGGCTAAGTAAAAACTAAATGGGTTTTCATTTTTTACTTCTTTTGGTATGTAAAATAGAGGCTCATTTGTGAATACAAAGCAATTTGTTTAGATGAGAAAACTTTGGATGGAGAGGTGTTACATTTCCGCATGGTTATTTCGTGAATTTAAGACCCAATAAACAAATGTAATCAGTTATATCATTTCATATGATAAGATTATCAAAAATATTATTCATATACCAAAATCAATCACTAATATATTTGTGTATAAATATATATGTGGTTTAATTTATTTTTAATATATATTTATATTTTAATATATATTTTATAATAATAACTGATTTTAATATACAAATAGCATAATTGTAATATTATATATTGACATATAATTTATCATCACTTTAAATTGAGCATTTAAATATAAAACAACAATTGCTTCCAAAAAGATGAATCACAATGCTCTGAATAAATGACACTTCCTTGTTTCATTTTCACATGTCAGACATAATAACAATAAAGAAGCAATGAAAAACAAAGTATTAAGAAAAAATATATTTTATGAGATTTATTACAACTTCAATCTAATTACTCAGTTAAATATTAACCAAAATCACTAGTCACCCAAGTGGTTCTGAAAAACTTCAAATAGTTTGCTTAATAAAATTTGCACAAAAAATATCTAATTTAGCCTCTTAGTATGTATTCAAAATTCTATAAGAAAAAAAAAATCAAATTGTGATTAAGAGGAGAAAGTAAGAAAAAAAATTAAACTAACTTGTTTACAATATATAAGTTATCATATATGATATAAGAGAGATTTCGTAATTAACAAATATCTTGAAATTTACAAATTTGTTTAGTTGTTCAAAAATATGTTTGATAT
Organism: Arachis stenosperma; assembly: GCF_014773155.1. Lineage (NCBI taxonomy): Eukaryota > Viridiplantae > Streptophyta > Magnoliopsida > Fabales > Fabaceae > Arachis > Arachis stenosperma. The sequence goes on along the minus strand of NC_080384.1, from coordinate 15,732,182 downwards.
ATCAGCCATTGAATTGAAAATGAGTTCATGTAACATCTCAATTTTTTAATAATTTTTATTATTTAATAATTAATTAATTAAATTTATAATAATTTAAATTTAAATTTTTAATAAAATATTAGAATATAATAGATTTAAAAAATTAATATATCTAATTTAAAATTTAAAAATATAAAAATATTTATTTTAATAAATTTTTAACCGACAATAAACAATATTTTAAAATATGGTCATGACCAATTCCATATTTATTATGTTTGAATAATCTTTAGCTACATAAAAAGATAAAAAACTGGCTTCATTTTTTGAGTTCAGTGCAAAATCAAATTCAAATTCATTTTTTGAGTTCAGTGCAAAATCAAATTCAAATTCAATTAAGTATATAAATATGTTACAAGGTCATAGTAAAAAATCGTACTGTAACCAATCAGCCTAACATACTAATAGTATTTCGTAAATATCTCAAGCTACAAATATTCAAATAAATTCGTTCAATGTTTATATTAAAATTAACTCAATTCTCTATAAATTTGTAGATATTTTCAAATTTCAAACCTAAAAAAATTTATAGGACTTACAAAGTGACAATTCAAATTGAATATTTTACTTAAATGCGAGTTAGATTCTCTTAACACAATATGTACAATCTAAGAGTCATTTGAGTCCTTCTTTTCTTATTTTATTCTTTTTTTTTAATACAAAAATACTAAATGACCTATTTTCTCCATCTTCTATTATTATTGTGATTCATATACTATCTCCACTTTATTATAGATAAAAAATCATTTATCTTTTCTCATTTTCTTACTTTCATTTTAAATCCTTTGCGAAACTATTCAAAAATTTCATTCATATATTGTTTGAGAAGATATCTTTTTTGAACTATGCCAATTACGGAGACCAAGAATATAGAGATTTTCTATCTACAATAAAGCCAACACTGACTCAGAGATTTGCATAAGATTCATATCTTCCGCAACCTCAATATTTACATTGAGTTCATCGAGTAAAACGTTTTAGTCATCATAACTTAATTATCGTTTATTTGTTTCTTATATTATTTTTATTAATATTCTATGATCTATTAGTTTTTAATTAAATCCTAATCGCTCCAAATCTTAATCCCATGCATGTACTTAGAAGAATGAAATCTATCTGTTAGCTAAAAATTCATACCAACATAAAAACACACACACAAAGTTTAGTAATGAAATAAGTCTCTTTTCACTAACAAATCATGCCTATTTATATTGGAATATATATAGAATTTTTACAAATTTTACTGGAGGTAGAAATTTTATACTACTTTTTTTATGTGTTATTTTTTAAATATTTTTTAATACAAATTTTAGCATTTTTATATCATGATATAATATCTCTTTATTACATACATATTTAGCATTATAATAACCATTTTATGTGCATTAAAGAACTAAAAGAATGATCTTTCGGTAAGGTAAGATGACCTCCAAACACAAGATAATTAAAGTGATGGTTCGGTAAGAAAATGTGATCAACAAACTTTTAGGATAATAACCTTTGGTTAAGGAAGAGACTCTCATCAATTTTATACATGGTTTGAGCTCAATACCCTCCAAAGTCAAAGTAATGTTAAAAGAATGAGTAAGAAAAGTTAAAGTCAATTTCATGCATTGCATGAGAATTTATGTCAACAAGGGATCGTTCTCTTTTCATGTAAAGTTAGGCGAATGTCAAGAGAAATCACTATAAGAAAATATTTAGAACTGTCAGATTTACCATCAAAAAAATGAATAAAGTCATGGTAATTTAATTACTGTCGAATTTATCATAAAAAATAATTAGACGGTATAAACCTCGCCGGTAAATGTTTATCATCGGAATTTTTTTGTCCGACAGTAATTACTGTTGGATTTTGTGACGGATTATCAGCTCGAAAAACCAATTGGTTACCTGCAAATTCTTCCGACGGCATTGTTGGTGCCAAAAAATGTTGTTTCGCGCACTATTACTGTCAGATTATTCCTACGGTAATTCCGACAGTAATGTCAATTTTTTAATTTGAAATAAATGATCAATTTAATTTTAAATTTAAATTTTTTTCACACAATTAGTGGTCTATTCATAAATAATGAAAAATTTTATTTAAAACAAATAATACAATATTCAAATAAATTAAAAGTCAAGTACATCAAATAAATACAATGAAACAGTAAAAAACAGACTAATAACTACAGATCCAAGTAGTTATCATCGTCAGTCTTGTGGCCCTGAGTCAGCAGCATAGAAGGCGATGATGTCTGTATGCCACCAGCAAGACTGCTGCCACCAGCAAAGTCAATGCCAGCGGTGCGCATTTGGGTTGGTACATCTCCATCTGAGCCTCTATACGCTACATCCATTCCAGTGACTCCCTCCACTCCAGCCTGAGCTCATCCGTAAATATCACGTGGGTGAAAATTTTCTTATACCTATCCCGATAATTGTTAAGCTCCTGATCCTGCTGTTGAAGGCTGCATTGAAGCTCCTGCATCTGCAACCTTAAATTCACGCCTTTCTCGGGCTCGATGACTCGACTGGTGGTGGAGCATGACGACGGCCTCAATGTGGAGGTGCGGAGGCTGCTGGCGAAGAATGACCCCAACCCATATACACGGTTCTTATACGATGCTGAGGCGGTCTCGCGTTAAACCGCATTGGGATCGACGATTGAAGCTGCAGAGCCATCAGTGGCGTCCTCCCCACCTTGCTGAGACTGCTGAGTCGCAGCCTCTAGTATCTGTGTATAGGACTCCTGTATAATTAACACACGTTATTATGATTAGTATGATAGATATATAGTTATTCTCTATTAATTTATAGTTGAAGATAATCAGATATATGTTTACTCACATAATGGTCCTCAAACCGCTGATCAGCAAATATCTCTTTGTTCTCTTTCAACATATGGGTGTACTTGAACGTTTCCGCCAATGTCGCCTCGTAATTCAACGAATTTGACTACACATGTTGCATTGAAATAATATGATTAGGATTCCTAGTAATGATATGCAGAAGAATATAACTAAGTTATTAACAAAATTAAAGTCACTTTACATACTAGCCTGGCCTTAGTCTTCATGAAGGTCGCTGAGCCGCCAGTATACTTGGACAACCTGGCCAAGGCCCTGTTAGCTCTGTTGGTGAGACGCCGATGCCGGAACCCCTCATTGGTCTCCCAATAAACAAATAGAGCCTTCTTTATGTCTGGTCGAAGCCACTGCGTCCGGTGGTCCCTCCCATAATGAACATCATCCAACATCTGCTGGAGTTGCGCACCCATTCTATTGTTGAATATCTTTCTGATGTTAAGGTCGTGCTCAGCGTCCCACCTAAAGTGCAACTGCAACAAAGAAACTTTAAAATTAGTTAAGCAAAATAGAATATATAAACTAGCTAAAAAGGTTTAAACCTGAAAAAATAGTAATTACCGTCCATTTCTAAAACCATCACTCTCTAGTCTCAGCGGGATCTCTATTTAGCTGGATCAGGGATGGTCGTACATTAGCTTGATGATGTTGGTCATCTCTTGAGTACACACGTTGTTCAACGCAAACCTAACAACCCACAAACAAGAATCAACCTAAATCCACTAAACAAGAAACAATTTTCAAGAACTTTCAGCAATAAAGTTAATCATAATCATTGAAACAGAAAAACACTAACCAGGCAACCAAATCAATCTAAATTCACTAACAGGAATTAATTTGCAGGAACTTTCAGCAATAACCATAATCATTAAAACAAGAAACACTAACCAGATAACCTAATCAACCTAAATCCATTAGCCAGGAATCAATTATCAGAAACTTTCAGCAATAAAGTTAATCATAATCATTAGAACTGAAAAACACTAACTAGCCAACCAAATCAACCTAAATCCACTAAATAGGAATAAAATTTTAAGAACTTTCAGCAATAAAATTAATCATAATCATTGAAACTTAAAAACACAAGCCAGCCAACCAAATCAACCTAAATCCACTAAACAGGAATTAATTTTCAGGAACTTTTAGCAACAACCATTATCATTGAAATATGAAAAACTAACCAGGCAACCAAATCAACCTAAATCCACTAGACATGCATTTATTATCAAGAACTTTCAGTAATAAAGTTAATCATAATCGTTGAAACTTAGAAACACTAACCAGCCAACAAAATCAACCTAAATCCACTAAAGAGGAATCAATTTTCAAGAACTTTTAGCAACAACCATAATCATTGAAACATGAAACACTAACCAGGCAACCAAATCAACCTAAATCCAATAGACAGGCATTAATTATCAGGAACTTTCAGCAATAAAATTAATCATAATCGTTGAAACTAAAAAACACTAACCAGCCAACCAAATCAACCTAAATCCACTAAAGAGGAATCAAATTTTAGGAACTTTTAGCAACAACTATAATCATTGAAATATGAAAAACTAACCAGGCAACCAAATTAACCTAAATCCACTAGACAAGCATTAATTATTAGGAACTTTCAGCAATAAAGTTAATCATAATTGTTAAAACTTAAAAACACTAACCAGCCAACCTAATCAACCTAAATCCACTAAAGAGGAATCAATTTTTTAGAAACTTTCAGCAACAACCATAATCATTGAAACATGAAACACTAACTAGGCAATTAGAGTCAACCTAAATCCATTAGACAGGAATACATTTTCAGGAACTTTTAGCAACAAAGTTAATCATAATCATTGAAACTTAAAAATACTAACTAGCATTCAAACCTAAATCCGCTAAATTAGAATCAAAACAGGAAATACATGAGACTCAATGTGATACTTACCCTGTGCTGCCATCAGGCTAAATCTTCAACCATACGATTAGAGGTGGTGGAAGGGCATCAGCTACTACCTCACTTCCGTAGTTGGACTCTAAGGCCACAGCATCCGTCGCGAGGTGGCGTCGACGTGACTGCAGGCTGCTGAGTGGTAGGAGGCGGCATCGTTTATATAGACAGAGACACGTAGTTGGGGTTAAGGACCATGATGAACGGCTGGTCTGTTAAACCTGCAGCCTGTGGCGTCAGCTGGGTGGTCGGAGTAGAGGAAGAAGATCCAAAAATTTTGAGGGTACCGGAAGAAACCCTCCCTCTACCCCGACCACAACTTCGACCACGACCAGCAACCTGATCTGCAGTATTCTATCTGTCGATATGTCTGCAAATATCAAATTATCAAACAATCTTAGCAACAATTTCTCAGCAAAATACTCATCAATGCAACAATTAACATAAATAGACAATTTCAAACACCTCAACAATTCAAAATCTAATGTATTGAATCCAACCTAATTTAATCAACCTAAATCCACTAAGATTAGAAAATTAAACTGAACTGACTTTGAAACTGATCCAAAATTAAAATTGAAAATTTCTAATCAAATCTAAACTAAATTAAACAATTATAAAAAATCTCAACAACAATTTCTCAGTAAAATAGTCATCAATGCTACAATTAACACATTTACACAATTTCAAACACTTTAACAATTCAAAACCTAATATATTGAATCTAACCTAACTTAATCAACCTAAATCCACTAAGATTAGAAAACCAAACTGAACTAATTTTGATACTGATTCAAAATTAAAATTGAAATTCTAATCAAACATAAACTAAATTAAACTAAAATTAAATAATTAGCAAATAATCTCAACAACAATTTCTCATCAAAACATTCATCAACGCAGGAAATAACAAAATTAGAGAATTTCAAACACTTCAACAATTCAAAACCTAATGTATTGAATCTAACCTAAATTAATCAACCTAAATTTACTAAGTTTAAAAAACTGAACTGAACTAACTTTGAAACTGATTCAAAATTAAAATTAAAATTCTACTCAAATCTAAACTAAATTAAACTAAAATTAAAGAAATTAGAAAAGAGTTGCTCAAGAACCTATAATGAAGAACAGAGCAAGAAATAAGAGAAGAGGTGGATGTTGCAGCGTTGGTCACCAAAGTTCTGGTGGCAGCAAATGATGGTGTTGGAGGATGGTGGTGACGGCGAAGGAGGGAGAAAAGGAGGGGAAGAAGGAGGTGTCAGCGTAAAGAGTTGACGGCAACGGAGAGAGGGTGGAGATGGCGATGGTCTTGGTGGCAGCGGCAAATGATCGTGACGGTGTCTGGAAAAGAGAGAGAGGGAGAGGGGGGGGGGAGATGGTGGTGAGGGTTTGAATAAGGGGGAAGAGGTTCGTGCTTTGAATCTACGCCACTCGGCGGATTTACCGTCCAAAAATTTCGACGGCAAACCATTGTGTTTCACTAAATTGAGTTACCGTTGGATTTTTCAAACGGCCAATGATAAGGACGTGCCAATTTAATTTATTTTTCCTCCAGATATTACCAACGAATTTATTGTCGGAAAATAGAATCCGTCGATAATTACTTAACCTTACGAATTCGATGTGGTTACTACCGGTAAATCTATCGTGACTCTACGACGCTAAATCCGACGGTACTCAACATTTTTCTTGTAGTGAACCAAGTTAAAATTCATGCATGTGTTTGCATTCTATTTGGTTTAATGTCATAGGCATCTAGTCATGAGTCATATACGTCATAACATAAGTAAATGGGAAGCATCTAAAAGTCACACCACGTTCACTATAAAAAACTCTTAGAAAATAATAATCGAATAATATTGCATTGTTTCTCACCCCTCTCTCATATCATCTTCAAGAACGATGCATTACAAAATAATACGCTACTCGATTAAGTTTAAAAGACTATTATACTATAGAATGATTATAAGCAGGATATCGACGACATAGATACAGAATATTAAACACTTTTTCAAATTCATATTAAGAATGAAAGATAGTGATTGTTTTTAGTCATAGTCATGCAAAGTGAGAAAATTATAATTTGTTGTAGATCTTATTTTATCTTTATTAAGTAATTACAATTGTAATTATGATATTTATTGTTTTTACATAATTATTTTGATACGAATAAAATTCGTCATTGTTTTTGCCTTTATAATTTAGTATTAGTATCACTAATTCTACTTATATCAAGATCCTCGCTATTTTTAAATGGTGTTCAAAAAATAAAAATTTGTTATTCGCTATTTTTTATAAATTATTTTACATAATAATTTTATTTCTAAAATTTTGTAAAATTTGAGTATTAATAACTAATATAATCTAAATAAGACCTAATTTAAAAATATTAAGGTGTTACATTCTAACTTTATACATATTGGTACTTTTTTATTTTTTTATTATTTTATTATTTTTTAATTCACCATTTCTTTGATTTGATCTTCCGTATGGTTTTATTTTATTTTTTTATTATGATTTATCTTTTTTTTTTCTTAATATTTTATGAATAATTGTTGTTATGTTTCTTATTTTTTGTGTTATGTTGTTATACATTGTTTTTTATACATTATTTTTTTATTTTTACTATTTTTTTGTTCTTTTTTCATTTTATGTTTTGTTATTATGGACTCCTTTAAATTTTTTTAATTAATTCCTCCTTTTATATAGAAGAAAGAAGATATGAAATCATTACATTACTAATTATTTATTCGTTTGTCATTGAGTACTTCCTCAAATATTTCTACTATTAATATTTATTAGGCATTTATGTAATGCATTTTAATTTAACTTGTTTGAGATTATTTAGCATATTCATCAATTATCAATTTACATACATATTCATATCATATATTTTAACTTTGTTTTAATATATTTTTATGCAATTTGATTTATATATATTAACATGGGCATGTGCTATTTATAATATTAGAACACAATTCTATTTTGATGGAATAATTATTTATAATATTTGATCATCTTAAAATGATTTTGCATGTGTTGGATTCAATTATAATAGTAATTTTATCAAAATTACAGTAAGAATGGTTAATTTTTAAATTAAAGTTATAAAAATATTTTAAAAAAATAATATAATATTTTTAAAATATAACTATATACTAAATAGAAATTCTCATTTTTAAAATTATCATTTTATCTAACCAAACACTCTAATCGAACAAATCTACCAACTACTCTGTATCACTTAATTCAAGATATATCAGAGTACATTAAATGAGCGGATAAGGGATCGTTAGATTGCATTTATAGCCAATGCAACTACTCCTAACTTCGTGGCGTTACTCTCACTTAAGAACAATCTTCTCTTCACAGTATTAGATGTCGGTATGGCTCTTCTCTCTTTCACCGTGATTTACTCTTTTTTAGCATCTATATCATCAACTTTTCCTTCTTTCAACTACTAACCCTGTGGCAATGACCAACGACGGCCCTCTTAAAATTTCGCTCCTCTTCCTTGCCACCCTTATATTGATAGTTGCTCTCTCTACTCATTCCTTCAACAAGATGCTAGTTACCTATATTGTGGGAATTTTGGGTATTGCGGGGTTGCTCTTACCTGATTGGGATTATTTCAACCGCGACTTTTCTCGTTGGCCTTATCCTGTGACTTCTGAAGAAAGAACTTCTCTTGCCCAACCATCTGGATTTCAAAGGTAATAATTTGTTTTCTTTTCTTTTTGTTCAATTATATATCTTTACGATTTATGTAATTTCAATCAATTTGACTTTAAATTAAGTTGATATGTTAGGAATGTAATTTAATTAACAGTAATGGTATTTTTTAAAAGATAAATTTTATTTCTATGGAATTTGTAGTAAATCAGATCTTGTTAATATTACTGTTAGTTAAATCTGCATAATTGTATATATATTTAAGAGCTCTTATTTTTGACAAATTTACAGATCATCGATGTTTAGTATAGGACCATATTTGAACGATTTTTTTTTATATATATAATGCAGATTTGCATATTCTCCTATGAGGGTGATTGCTTACAGCCTAGTTTATGGATATGCTATGTATAAATGGTGGGAGTACATATCCAACTGACAATAGATGGTTTGAAGTTGTGCCATTTCATCTCAATTTTAGTCCAAATTTTGTTGATTTAATTTGTTTACAATTTTACACCTTTGAATATGTGTCTATTTTTTATAAGAAGCAGAGATTTGAAGGGATTTTTAATCTTATAATTATTGAAATTGAACACCAAATTCCAATTCCAACGATGTTGCCAGTATGCTTTGAAAAAGACTTTATTCTTGTATATAACAAGTTTGAAAAAAATCTTTTAAAATAAAAAATAATAAAATAATAATTAATCATAATTAATTTTATAATTTTATCATTTTTAAATTTTATTATCATAATTAAAAAATAATTATATATTTATTATTTGTTTTATATCAAATTTTTCATTCTAAAAGAATTTAATTCAATATATTTATATGATACTACTCCTATTATAAATTGAGTTCAAATTAAAGTTATGGAAATTTGATAATTGATCGAAGAATTTTTTTTTTTCTCAAATGTGAGTATCAAAAACATAATCTTAAAAGATTTAAAAACTAATAAAAAATCAAATATTATATATTTATTATAAAAAAATTTAAAAATTAAATTTTGATACAATTTTTAATCATAATTAAAAAATTATTTCTAGAATTTAGTGATTTTATTAATTAGTAGATTTTTTGCAACTATTTTTGTGAATTGTCAAAATTTTTTTATAAGAAATGAAAAAGAAAATCTATAAATAAAATTTTATTCATATTTTTTATATATACATTTTAAGTAGTTATCTAAATATTTTTGCATAACATTGGATTAAATAGAGAAGCTTTTGTTAAATATAAATTATATTGTTTTTGTTTTTGGACAGTAATTATTAATGTTGTTTTTTTTGTCAGATGACTGGCACAACATTAGAGGCTTCCTTTTTAAATACTTGTTGCATTCATCAAAGTTCAAACCCAAGATGTAACATATTAAAAAGTACATAAATTACCATTTCTAACATGTTAAACTCTTGTTAGAACAATTTTAATTTGGAATTGGGCTTTGTAAAATTAGGTTATACAAAAGTCCACTTTATTATATAAGGGTTCTATATGAAAATTCAAAAACAAACAGGTAGTGACGGATCTAAAAAATTTTAATAATAGGGACAAAATATATATAATATAATAAAAAATTTTATAATAAAAATATTTTGTGTACATAAAAATCAGTTATCAAATTATTTGTTAATCATTATATATTTATATATAAATATATGTATTTTTAATTTGTATTTTTATTTCAATATATATAGATGTAATTATTTTTATGTACATATAATATGATTAGTCTTAAAAATATATAATTTATAAATTAAAATACTAAAATAATAATTTAAATAATATCATATAATTTAAAATTTTATTATTTAGGTTTTATATTTTAAAAATATTAGATAATCTTTTTCTTAGGAATACAATGGAGCATCCATCCTGCAAACAGATCTTAGACATTCGGACTTTCATCCAAGCACCAAGGCCAACATGTTGCTACCCATTCAAGCCCAACTGGGCATGTTAAAGCCCAAGTCCATCACAATAATAAGTTCGCATTACTAAACTCGACAATCAATACTACTTCTCATAAACTATATAAACTCGTGTTCTCTAACATACATGACCAATGTGTAACTTATCAAGCCTAAGAACTTTGCAAAATGGCAAGCGCGCATACAGCAATAAAAGTACAAAAAATGTGTTGGAACATAAAGAAGTTAAGCCGAGTTTGTCAGTAAGCCAGCCAGGCGAAGCATGTGTTCGGAATTTCTTTCTATGTTGGGTTTCATTAAGCGACAAGTGACACTTTGACTTTGGTAAAAGTGTTTAGATAAGGATTAAATTGATTAGATAGAAATTTTATTAGTGTGAAATTTAGTTTTTATTTGATTCTAAAGTTTTTTTTCCAAAAAATTTATGAATGAAAAAGATTATTTAATAGTTGTGCAAAAGAAAATATATGAACAGAAAATTTTTTTAATTGTTAATAAAAAAAATTCAATTGTAATTTGCTTCTAAAGTTTTTGTTCAAAAGATAATTAATGAGAAAAAAAAAGATAGTGGTTAGAAAGCCACACTAGGCATGTGGGCTGCGGATGCAGCCTGTTATCCCTCTACTATCATGAGTCGAATGTTCTCGCTGCTCTGCGAGTCCAGTCTCATGCGTTGTCCTTCATATCTAGGATTCTAGACACTTGGACCTTCTATCAAGCAACGAGACCCAACTCTATACTTAAGTAAGAGTAGATCAACATGTTGCCACCCATTTAAGCCTAACCGGGCAGATCGAAACCCAATTCCATCACATTAATGCCTCTACTAAGGTCACAAGTTCGCGTTACCAAGCCCGACAAACAACATCAATAAAAATAAATGTCTTTTAAAATAATCATACAATTTTTTAATAATTATTTAAAAAATTATTATTTTAAATTGAATTTAATTTTCATATATTAACATTTAATTTTATCTTCTGACATCATTATAAATAACTAATTTTAAATTTATTATTTAAAAAAGATTTAAACGCAAAATCTAGTTAAATAATAATATTATTTTTTTAACAATAGATTAAAATTAAAATTTTTTAAATAAATCCCCAAAAGCCACCGAAGAAGAACAAGAAAAAACAGAGCAAAGAAAAGAAAAATAAAGAACCCACAAAATTTGAGAAGCAGAGAGAAATCTACGGCCCCAATCCAAGGTTCTGAAAACCGAAACGATCGAACTATTTTAGCTATTGGTTTATTAGTTTATAAGTTCAACCGATTTGACCGTAGTTGAATCGAAAAAACCGTTTTATAATAAAATAATAATAAAATATAAATAAACACACTAAAATATAATTATAATCTAATATAAACTTTAAAATATCCAAATTAAAAATACTATATAAACCTGAATGTTATAATCTCATTCAAATACTTTCATGTTGTACCTTTTGCTTTTTTTTTTTTTTTTGTCTTTCCGTTCTAACAAATTAAATACAATATATGATAAGCCTAGTATTACATTTAACTACACAAAATCTAATTGTTATTGAGTGTTGGACCTAGGAACTATCTCAAAGCTCTATTGTTGATACTTAATCAATAGCTCAAACTATTAGGTAGCGTTTGTTTTCGGATACAGGATACGGAAACATGAACAGCACATTTTTAAAAAAAGTGTTTGGAAGCAAAGACATCACACTGAACATATTGTCTCCGGAACAGTTTTTTATACTTTTGTGTCCACTATTTTACGAAGGACAATGATGGACACGGGATTTGGAAGAGGGACACGGACTGTTTTTATGAATTTTTTTCTTTTTTGTCCATGGTGCTATTTTTTATTATTCTACTGTTACCCCTTCTTATTTTTCCTATTTTGCGTTGTTTTTAGAAAGTACTTTTTTTACTCCATACTCTTTTTCTAATTTCTATCTCTACGTTCTTTTTCTTTCTCTTTTTTCTCAGGTACTCTCTCCTTTTTATAAAAATTTTTATTGGACTGGATAATTTCTTTTTTCTTATCATTCTTACTTCAACATTATTTTAACCTTATATTATATTATTTGATTTGTAATAAAAATAATAACAAAAATAATTAGTTTGGAGACTTTTAAAAGATAAATATTATAAAGGTAAAATTGATATTTTAAAATGCTAAAAAATAATTTATAAATTGTACTTGATTTTATATAATTTAAAAAAATTAATTTTTTGAAAAGAAAAATAATATTGTTGATACTTAATCAATAGCTCAAACTATTTAGAGGTCATCAAACAATTTAAGTCTACTTCTTCAATGCCACAAAAGAGTAATTTAACTATGAAGATTAATATACCCCCGAAACACAAAAAAATGCAGATTAATATGATAGTAGTGAAAAATTAGTGAAAAAGTAATTATTTATTCGGAAAAAGAAAAAGGGACAAATAAAGGGAATGTTCACCTCTCTCGAGCAGTATTAAGAAGTTGATTGCATAGGGATCAATCCTAGAAAGTGTCAAGTTTTGAAGCACCAAAGAATAGAAAATATAAATTAAAATGAGCATGGAAGCTAACTAAATGAAGGTGCATATTGGAGTGGATAAAAAATGCTGTTACATACTTTATCAGTATCCAACAATCCGAAAGGTACCATTCAAAAATTCTATAACTTCACTTGTTAGCTCCAAACTCTATCTCTATGCATAAGAGTCTGATCTGAATAATAACAGCAGCAAATTTCAACCAAATCAGAGTCAAAATTCAACCGATAACAGCAGCAAAATTCAACAATAATTCAACTAATAACAGCAGCAAAACTCACAGAATAATTAACAATTATTAACCCATAACAAGTTTATAGATTATTCAATAATTATTGTTTAAAAAAATCTAGAAGCTAGAAGCATAAAAGTATAAAATAGATGAGGAATCGGTGAACAAAACTAACCAGTACAACCGAGCTGACGCCGGCGACGGTGGAAGAGAGGTATACGATGGAGGCAGGAGGCAAGTCCGGCGACGGTCCTTCCAAAGCTGAAACAGCAACGATGGTGACGATCGCGACTATAATCTTCGAGGCTCCAACTTGCGACGGCGGCGGGAGCAGTCCAGCAGCTGGACGCAAGTGACGGAGACAACTCGCCGGCAGTGAGAGGAAGGACGAGCTTGAGGGTGAGGGTGAGGGTGAGGTGAGGGTGAGGGAGGGAGAGGGAGAGTTGCGCCGTTTGTCTTGTGTGGTGCAAGGGTTAGTGGAGTGGGTTACAGAATTACAGAATTAGAGATTTAGGGTTGCTGGGTTAAATGGGAAGGACCAAACGGCTGTGTTTTGGTCAAATTTAAAAAACCGATTGGTTTACGATTTGGTTCGACCGACCAATTTTACAGTTTGACATCGGTTTTTTAATTTTGCGGTTGTACTACCAGTCCGAACCGAAAATTTCATCAGTTCACAGTTTAACTAGTTCGACCGTTCGGTTCAAACTGATTTTCAGAACATTGCCCCAAACATTGGCTTCTTTTAACCCTCTATGACCAGAAACCCAAAAAAATAGTGAACCAATCGGAACACAACACACAACACAAAAGAAAATTAAGGATTAAAATAAAAATAAGGGTAAAGTATCGTTTTTGTCCCAACGTTTTGGGTAAGTTTTATTTGTATCCCTAACGTTTAAGTCATTCTATTTGTATTCCTAACATTTATAAAAGTGATTCAATATTATCCTATTATCAATTATACTAACAAATCAGATTATATTTTTCAATTATTCTCACTTGGATGTATTCATTCTCAATTAGGTCTCACTTGGATGTGTTCGATTTTAATATTATACCCACTATTTGTGTTTAGATTCAATTATATCTTTACAAAAGTGAATTATGTAAATATTGTAGGAATTAGTTTCAACTTTTGATGAGCTTTTTTTTGGAGTGGATCATCGATTCTATTCAAGACATTTGTATTCTAACTTCAAGAAGAGACAAGAAGAGATTTTTAAAACTCAAACTAAAGCGTTCATAATGTGTAATTGACAGCAGGACGATTTAAACGTTAAAAACACAAATAGAATTTACCCGACAAAAATGATACTTTACTCTAAAAATAAAAATAAGATTTTTATGAACTCGTTGCAGAGAGAAAAGCAAGGCTAAACCTCAGAAACAATGGATTAGGCCGTTAAACTCTTTTTTTGGGTCTTGGGGCAGATAAACTCTTGTTAGGACAATGATTTTATTTTGGAATTGGGCTTTGTAAAATTAGGTTATACAGACCCTCACTTTATTATATGAGGGTTCTATATATAAACCCAAACAATCAGGCATAAGGGTTCTTCTTCTTTGTCACAGTGGAAACAGAGCGCCTTAGGTAGAAGATGAGGCTGCTAACGCACAACATGCTATCGTCGAATATAAAGGGAGTGGAGAAAGGGTTTCCGCTGCGGATCGAGGCAGAGAAGGTGGTTGAGAAGCCGGTTGAGATGAACGCGGATTTCCTGCGGAAGATGTTTGAGAAGGTGGAGTGGAAGGCATTCCTGGAAGCTTCTAGAAGCATGGGGTACACGCAGCTCCCGGAGGAGGTGGATTCCGGCATGCTTGAGTCGGACGAGTTCCTGAGTAGGTTCCACCACGCACTCCTCGAGCTCCACCTCGAAGAAGGCGCCCTCGTCTGTCCCGAGACCGGCCGCCGATTCCCCGTCAACAAGGGTATTCCTAACATGCTCCTCCATGAGGACGAGGTCTGATTACCAGCCTGCCTTTTCTTTGATTATTAGACTTGTGTTGTCTTTTGTACCCTCTCAGTCTCATTAGGTTTGGCTGTAATTCACCGCTAAAAGTGTTTCTTTAATTTTCATCATATATTTAGTTACTTCTTTCCATGATAAACATTGTACAAATCATTACTCTGTAAAATCATTACTCGGTAGCATATTCCTATATTAAAGATAATGCAGCAGGTCTCTATTCACCATGAATCTCTATAGTCGCTGTATTCCTGATTTTGTACCTTCGATCCAACTACGCCATAAACTGCATTGGTAGTTCAAAGTGCTCGAATACAGCTGACTTTGAAGTTTTGAAATAAAGTGATTTATATTATAACTGATTCAAACCAATATAACCTGTGCTGAAAATGCAGGTGGTATTTACTTATTTTTCACTTCTAATATATCTGATTTTGAAAGCATAAATCAATTATAAAATTTTCGTAATATAGAAAACAAACCATAATCCAGAATGACACAACTGATTTTCAGCGTCTAGAATTGATACTTCAACACCCCACTGGTATAGTATAAATTACTACATTACATTGAAATTAATTCGACAAAAACAAAACCACACACCCTAATAAGGCGTAATCCAGCATATGGAAGATTATAAAAGTTACAACCTAGAGGGAGGAGATTGATATTAGATCCTTTTTCAGAGGGTTGCTTGGGTGCTATTATACTCCATGATAATGATTTAAAAATAAATAAACGAAAGAAGAGTACAGGGCGAATAAGAATTGAAGTCAAGATCAAGCAGTCACTAATCAAACATTTTTTTTGTAAAACTGAAGCCTTGGTAGATTCATTGATTATGGAATCCGTCCAAAATTTCCTGTGGGAAATACATGAATTGTGAACAATTGTAAAAGGGATTGCCGACCCGCTTTGAACCTTCAAAGGCAGACATCAAATATGATTGCCAAGTGAAGTCAACCGCTACCATTCTGCACCTATAATAAGTGTGGACCTATAAAACATATGATGCTACAACTTCTCATCAGTGTATAACTGATAATAATCTATTCATTGCCTACTCCACTTTGAGAACAATCTTCATGAACTCATAGACAAAGTAACTGATTGATGCTGAAGGAAGTACCTGAACTTGAAGAAAAAACAATACAAGTGTATCAGTTTTATGATTAATAAAAGTAACCTTAAGCAGCATGGAAAAGATATGGACAAAACTGGCACAAGGGTCATCATAATTTAAATACAAGCATACATCTATTATAAAGCTAAATTCAGCCCAGAGGAAGTTGATCTTATATCATTTGCTATTATTGGTACAAAGTACACATCTCTGTTACAAATCAGGGGAAAAAGGGATGATTTTGGCTTGGCAGTTACAAAAGGAATCAATGTTTCAGGGAAAAGCCTGGGATAAGTGATAACATACTATCATCACCAAGATAACAATCCAAATATGGGTAATTGAAACATTTCATAAACAAGACAATGCAACGTTGAGCGAACTACAGAAAGACCATTTACAAGCAGTGCCACCTAATGATTGCTACACGTTACGATGTAAAATGAAAATTTAATTAGGTGAATTAACAGAGACAGTATCCTGCATGAATTATGAACCTATATTCTCTACATTAAAAAAGTAATTTCTACGTAGTAAACCATAAATTTGAACAGATCAGGGACTGGTATAGCAACTGAAATTCACTGGGTTCTAAATGGATAAATATAGTGCATAAAGTAAAATATAAGTAAATTGGGCATGCAAGGAAGTAAATTGACATGCCTGGAGTAAGCTGGGAATAAGTCCTGCATACAGAGCTTGAATGCCTCCATGTTCCACTATTTTGGCACAAGTCGCAAAAGAACTTAAACGGGTAGACTGGACTTGCAATTGAAGCTGCCTCCTTACCACTTCGAATGGATATGTAGCAGCTTCTGCACAAGCACCGGCAATAGCACCATACAACAGCGTCCTTACTGGTCCTAACTCAAGCTGATCCAATGCACTCAATTCCTTACCCTGTTTGTGCAAATTATGGATTCGCTTCCTTCCTTTGGGTGAATGCAAATAAGCTGATTTGAGTATATCATATACACCATAAAAAACTGCACCAGAAGGAGCCATACTTATAATTGACGGTACCAAACCCTTGTAGAGAGAAAGGAAGCCTTCAGTCCGAATCATGTATTGGAAAGCACCAATAACACCACCCAAAGCTTCCCCACCAGGTGCCACCAACTTGGTCCGGATCTGAAAGAAACCAATGGTAAACATTTTGAACCAATTAAACCACATGGCTAAATGTGTGATCTTCTGTCTTTTATTGTCTTGGGAACCCATTCATAATTATGGTGTTCACACTAAATGAAGGAAGCATACGTAGACCAATTCAGATTCAAAATACAAGAGCCATTAAGAAATTGTAACTAAGATTTTGGAGAAAATGTGCATTGCACATGCTATTTTATCCTCCCCCCCCCCCCCCCCCCTTTCTCCTCTCTCCATTGTTAAAAGGAGAATCTGATTGAAAAGTGTTCTTCATCATAGCATACCCTGAGAAATTACATGGAAGGAGTTATAACACAGATTATGATGATCTCATTTCAGCTTCTTGAATGACCTTGTCCTTTGAGGCAGGATCCAATAATCCTGAACTGTCTCTCTCTAGTCTCTATTAATATAAATTAGCCATGTTAAGAGCTAATCCAACAGGATCTATATTCACACAAAAATGTTATGCAGATTAAACTCTTCTTTTACATTTTTTATTCTGTTAAGCTTTTCATCTACATAGCAGCAAAACTGCAAACAAGAATTATTCTCCATGTTCATCTGTAGTGATCCCATATCCAGATAAATCAGTCCAAATAATTCCTTAACTAAAGAAGGTATAACTTAGCATGTTTGAGTGCGCGATGGCCACCATTGAGTGCTTTCACTTTTACATACAAAACTAATGGCAAGCAGTTTGTGCACATGATTTTACTCAGTGCTGCTATAAAAGAGGAAATGAACTAAAGAAGAAATCATAATTCAAATATTAGAAATTGCCACATACTGTGTCAAGTGGAAGGCAAATAATGGTAGCAGTAATTCCAGCAGCAGCACCAGCAATAAACCTCTCAAAATTGGTAGTTTCCTCATTTCCGGAGAATCTAAGGAGCTGCTTCCTATATGTATCATAAGCACAAAAATTCACTGCCTTGAATGGAGCCGTCCGCAGAATATTTACAAGGTTCCCCTTCCAAAATCCCCTCAGACCCTGAGAAGTGGCTATCTTTCTCACAAGCTCAACGATATTCTTCTTCTCCCCGCGAACTATATACTCCAGCTTAAGTCTTTCAAGTGGAGCAACACAAGTTCTGGCACAGCAAAACGTGAGCATATTTATAAACAAAAACACATAAAAATACATTCAATAATCAAGACCAACACTACTAACTACACTAAGCAAAGCCATTTAAGAGTCTAAGGGAACAAAATGACATCAGGAAAAGGCAATTGTACAAAAATGTCTTCATTATACACAGTGAGACACAAGTTAAATAGCAATGTGCCTCCTGTAATTGTTACTTCCTCCGTTTCAAATAACTAATAATTTCAACAGAGTAGTACATTTAAAAACTTAATGCATCTAAATAATAGATTAATATTTTGAAACAGAAGGATTATTTGATAGTAATGTGTACCTAGAAACCATGGCAGCTACGGCACCAGCCCATAGATGCTTAGTGGTGTTGTTGACGGCATTGCCTCCTCGTACCGTCCTAACCTTGTGTTGTACCTCAACAACACCCTCCTCCGAACTTGTCTCCTTGTCGGAGCCGTTGTCCCCATTCGGCACCACGAGTTTAGCACTCGGCAAGCTCACCGACAAGAAGCAGCTAGCAGCTACTGCCGCCTTAAGCCTCCGGCGTGGCGGCGAGGGATTCAATTCGGCACGAATCGAGGCGGCGGGAAGCAGGCGGAGGAAGGAATCTGGAGTTGCGGGTTCGAGGAACAATCCCCCGGGTGGTGGCGCGGTGAGGGAAGAGAAATCGGAAGGGAAATTGAGGAAACGGTGGGATTGTTGGTGGGGAGTGAGGTCCTGTGGTAGTGGCATTTTTGTGATTTGAAGAAGAGGAGTTGGGGAAGTAGAAGAAGTTGGTGGTATTGAATTTATTTGTAGTTAATTAGTTAGGTCTATTGAATGCGGAACCATGAACATGAGAACTATTCTCCCCTTTCTTTCTTTCTTTCTTCTTGGAATTACATAGCGCTAGCAAACAGAAATTGTGACATTATCCTCTTCCCTTTGGGACTCCTTCTCCTTCTCCTTCTTCTCGGCTTCTCCTTCCGTCCTTCCTTCGTCTATTGCTTTTCATAATCTTTAAATAATGAGAACGGTTAGGGGCGTCCGAGTGCCTCACTGACTGGCGTCCTACACTAAAACTCCAACACACGGATTCTTTGGTTTTGCCTTATCAAATGTTCCAAGTGTTTTCGCCCAGGAATATCCTCAAGCATTTTTTGTGACGATGTAGTAACGGTGGAAATTTTGTACGGAGGGAGGAGGAATGTAAACTTTGTTTTCAACTACACACACCAGCTAAAATTCCTCAATTAATTCCTGTAATATTTACAACTAATCTTTTTTTCTTTCACTTAGTCAATAAAAGATAATTTACTGTATTAAATCAAAAGCATTCTAATATTACACAAATTTTCTAAAATGCAAAAAACTACCTAAATATTTTAACTTCTTTTTTTATATAAATCAAATTTAATAAATTCAACTTAGTTAAACACATACTAAATTAAAGTGATTGAATTTAAATTACATGCATTTAAATATCACGATATTAATTTAAAATTTTGAGAAAATACTCAATTTGGTCTCTGAAGTTACACTCGAGCCTCAATTTAGTCCTTGACGTTTCAATTGCCTCTATTTAGTCCCTAAACTTTATAAATTTTAATCAATTTAGTCCCTGCGGTGGTTTCTGCCACAGAGTCATCACCGGAGAGATGATGTGTACAATGAACTGCCACGCTGGACTCCACTAAAACGGCGTCGTTTTTGTTTGGCGCTCAAATAGCCCAAAACGACGTCGTATCATGTTATAGAGATGGAAAATGTTTTTGTTAAACAAGTCACACCGTATTCTCCCCCATAATAGGACTGTTCTTCTTCTTTCTCTTCTCTTCAATGGCGCTGCGAGTCTGACTTATCAGATTCTTCCAAGTCGCGATTCTCTTCTCTTCAATCACTTCACATTGCACCGGTCGTCTTCTCTTCACCAACGTTGACTAAGTTCGAGGTAAGCAAAATATTGAATAAAAAAACTTCTATACCCGTGATGATGCTTTGGTTTTTTGCTTCGCTTTTGGTTCCTCCTCTTTTTTCTTTTTTATGCATTCCAGCTAAATGCATTTTGTTTTGCATGTTAGTATATGTTAGTTTTTGTGTTTATTCTATGTTAGGGTTTATGTTTTCAGTGAGTATCATTTAATTTCTTGGCTTATGTTAGATGTTCGATCATTTTCTGTTCCTGTACCATTAATTTGATTTTGAATATTTTAGGAGAATTTTTTTTTGGGTTAGGGTTTCAACATGGGTGTGTTTGTCTGATAATCAATGGATTAAGAAATAAAAAGATGGAATCAGATTGTCATATGCAATATGTTACATTTGATTCTTGCTCTGTTTTATTTAAAAGAGAGGTGCATTTTCATCAAAGTCTTAATCTCATTAAGTCAATTGCTTATTGCATCTTGTAACATGGAGTAATTGATCTGATTTTCTAAATGAACTTGTTTTGGTCAATGCAATTTATGTTTTAGCAAGTCTAACGAAAGAGAGAAAAAAATATTTTGAGGGCTTTATGTACTCGTTATGTACTCTGTATGTACTCCTATTAATTGTTAGTTTCTTATATTTACAATTGAAGTTATAGTGGTGAAATGATTTTTGATGATATTTTTTAATTTTTCTGTGTGCAGATGGGAGATCAATTCATTAAAATTATATATCACCATGGAGGATCATTTGTCAAAAATAAAGATGGAAGCTTGACATACTGCAAGGAACAAATTTCAGAGTTACCTGGGTTAGATACAGACACGTTAGATGTTTTTTCAGTCAGAGACTACTACAAACACATTGGGTATGATAAGGTCGAGCAATGCAGGTGGTTGGTTCCTAACATGCCATTGACAACTGGTTTGAGGATATTGACTAATGACGATGAGATGCTAAAAATGTGCTTCTATGCTGGAAAAAACAATGGAGTTGCTCATGTGTATTATGAGCATGGAGTCTCTGAACCGGATTATGTTGAGGAACAACAACCATCTAAGGGAAAAGAACTGATGTATCCACCCCTGCCAAAAGTACCCACCTCTGCCCCAAATCTAACTCCCATACAAATACTCACCTCTACTCCAAAGCCAACTCCCATCCTAATACCCACCCCTGCCCCAAGTCCAACCCCCACCTCTTCTCCAAGATTAATTCCTACCCCAATATTCACTTCTACCCGAACTGAAACTCCAAACACAGCAACTGAAGTTAAAATAACTGAGGCAAAAAAATCAACCCAACCCAATAAATTTACGCAACTCAACAAATCAAACCAGCCCAACAATTTAACTAAATTGAAAGATAGTAGAGCAAAAAAGAATTTGACCAAGGGTGGAGGATATGTTAGAAGGCATGTGACAAGGCAAGCAAGCAAAGGGCCTCCAACAAGATCATCATCTAAAGGAAAGCCAATTCATATAGAAATAGATTCCTCATCAGACAGCCATGATAGCTATGATAGCGTGGAAGACAGCCTTTATAAGCCTGGAGGTGAGAAAAGTTCAAGTGATGATGAAGATTCATTGAAGATTTCAGCTGCTAAAACAAAGAAATTCAAATCAAAACATGCTTCACAGGGCCATCTGAGTAAAGAGAAGAGAAAGATTTTGTTAGAGTATGATGGTTTAGTGGTGGGGGAGTCTGATTCAGGTGAGGATGATAATTACTTTTTTGGTAGATCTGGTACTCATGATGTGGTCGTAGAGTATGATGCTCATGATAGATATCATGATGATTCGGATGGAGGAGATTCATGGCATTCGGAGGAAATGAAGACACCTCCAGCCTCCGAAGATGAGCTATCTGAGGTGGAATCTGATGATGTATTTCCTGTGTTTAATGAAAGTGCTAGATTTGGAGAGCTACGACTTGAAGTTGGTATGAAATTTAACACAAAGCAGGAATTTAGAGAGGCTGTCCGGGAGTATTGTATCCAGGAAGGTAGGAGGATTTGGTACAAGAAGAATGATAAGGAAAGGTGTAGAGCGTGCAAGATCAAAGATTGTGACTGGGTGGTTTATGCCTCAAAGGATAGTGAGGGAGTTTGTTGGCAGATAAAAACTTTTAATGATGATCATACATGTGCAAGGGAGTGCAAAAATAGGTTGGCAAATAGAAAATGGTTAGCATGTAAGCTGGTGAAGAAGTTAAGGAAGTTTCCTAATCTAAAGCACTCTGAAGCTCTTGCCTACTTCAAGAGCAAATGTGACTTGGATCTTAATAAATCTTCTCTTACAAGGGCTTTAGGAGATGCAAGGCACATAGTATATGGAGATGCAGCTGCTCAATACAATATGGTTAGAGATTACGGTCTGACTCTTCTTAAGAGCAACCCTGGGTCCACAATTAAAATTGGAGTTATCCCTCAACCAAACCCTGATGAAGCTCCTATTTTTGAAAAGATGTATATATGTTTAGACGGATGCAAGAGAGGATTTAAGGCTGGGTGTAGACCTCTTATAGGATTGGACGGAGCTTTTTTAAAGACACGCTTGGGTGGACAAATCTTATCAGCCATTGGACAAGACGCAAACAACCAAATTTATGTCATAGCCTATGCAATTGTGAGCGTAGAGAACAAAGAGAATTGGAAATGGTTCTTGGAATTGTTACTTGAAGATCTTGGTGATTACCAACCTGGGTGGTCCTTCATTTCTGACATGCAAAAGGTAATGTTTAATCATATTATGTCATACTAATTGAATTACATATTAATAAACTGTATTACTTTGGATCTGGATTGGCCTTGTTACTGATTCTCTGACATTGAAACTGATTGTTATTGACTTTTATTTTATCATCGTGGTTGAATTAGGTTGTTTTAGGGGACCATTTTGAGTTCATTTAAATTAGTTCAGGGACTAGTTTGAGTTCACTTAAATTAGTTCAGGGACCTTTTTGAGGCTCGAGAATAAATACAGTTTGTGATTTTTTTGTTTAACTTTGTACAGGGGCTGATTCCAGCACTTCGGGAAGTCATTCCAAATGCCCATCACAGATTTTGTGTATGGCATCTGTGGAAAAACTTTAACAAGCAATGGAAGGACAATGAACTTAGAGGATTATTGTGGGAATGTGCAAGGTCAACAACACAAGAAGGGTGGATTGAGGGAATGAGAAGAATTAAGAGGCTCAATGAAGAGGCATGGTCATACTTGAGCAAGTGGCCAAAGAATGCATGGAGTAGAGCTTTTTTCAGTAATGTATCCAAGATGGACAATATTTGTAACAATGCCTGTGAGGTTTTTAACTCACGAATTAAGGAGGCCAGAGCTAAACCCATCATCACACTATTGGAAGAAGTTAGAATGTATGCTATGAGGACAATTGCTAGGAATAAGGTGAAACTTAGGAGCCATATTGGAAATTTACCCCCAATACAGCGTAGTAGGTTGGAGAAGATAAGGAAGGAATCAAAGAGTTGGAATCCTGTATGGTCTGGAGACGAAAAGTATGAAAAGTTTGAAGTCATTGGCCACCCAACCAATATGGTAGTTGATTTGGGAGAGAGGCTATGTTCTTGTGGTTTTTGGCAACTAAGTGGTAGTTAATTATCTTATATGAATTCTTTTTTATTACATGATCAAAATTCATCTTATATGATACTATGTTTTGGTTTTCTGTTACAAAAATATTTAATTATTGTTGGTTGTATCTACTGTAATTGTGTTTGCAGGGATGCCTTGTGTCCATGCTTGTGCTGCATTGGCTAGGGCCGGAAAACGTCCTGATGAATTTTGCCACAAGTGGTTGACAATGGATGCATATAATGACACATATGCATTCCATTTAAATCCTATTCCTGGCCAAGCAATGTGGGAGAAGTCTCCATACAATAGACCACAAGCTCCGAAATTCAAAAAGATGCCAGGAGCACCCAAGAAAAAACGTAGAAAGGATGCTAACGAGGACCCTGATGGAAGCAACAAGCAAAAGACCAAGATGAAGAGGTCTTATAAAAAAGGTTCTTGTCGCTATTGTGGGGAAAAAGCCCACACCAAGAGAAACTGTCCAAAAAGAAAAGCTGAAGAAATGGCAGCTGCTATAGCAGCTGCGGCAGCTGCTGCTAAAAGTGGTAATTCCAACCCTGCTGTTCATACCATTACTACTCCAGTTGTGAATCCTACTCATGCTATTCCACCTGCTGCTGTACCATCTCAAGTTGGTGCACATAAAAAAATTCAGAATGAAGGCCAGGCTGAGGTTGAACTTGGCATGAGTCAACCAATTATGTCTCAAAATGAAGATTCTCTACAGGTAATGGTATATTTTAAATTATACATTAACTTTAATCACTATGCAAATTTATTTTTTGTTCAAATTTCACTAACTTCACACTTTTTATAGATGGAGACTAGTTTAGTGCAACATAATGCAAGGCCCCCAAAGCTTACAACCAAAAGAATGGTGTCCCAACCATCTAGTACTCCACCAGCAACCAATGTACCAGTTGATCCAATGCAAGGTGCATCTTCAGGGACAGCCACACGACTAGCTAGTTTCATGAAATTTGTCCCTACTCCCGGATTCAAACCTCCAAGAAAAAAGAATTGAATTGTTGATCATTCTGTCTTTGGGAGCTTTATATGTAATAGGGGATTATACTTTTGGATTAGTTACCTTTTGGATTAGTTATCTTGTTTCTCTAAGTTTGGATAACTTTGTAATGATGACTTCTGGTTAGTTATACTTGGAATGGTTCCTTTTGGATAATTTACTTTGTTTTGTTTGTGTGTTGTATCAGCCTAAACTAGCTAGTTGTGTTTGAATTCAGTATCAATATGAATGTTTTATTAATGAATTATAAAGAATTTGGATGATATTTCTTATCTGACATTGTTATATTTTATTTTGTGTTGTTTGATTGATATTAACACAGGTACAATTTTTATTCATTGAGACTTAAAATAAAAACAGATACAACAATACATATAACAATATACGTTAATTTTTCTTCAAAATATTCCTGCAATCTGAATCAAAACCATCAAAATTTGGCTATTTATCAAAAAACATAAGGCCAATCTTCACCATTTCCATAATAACATAGCAACTACAAGCAAATTTATTAAAACCAATAAAGCCCCTCCCAATTTCAAAGCCCTAACATCAGATTCCAAACTTCCAATCTTCCAAGCAAAGTTCATCCTCCATTCTTCATCATTTTCATTTTTTGGTACTACTCTGCCTCTTAATTCTCCTTCTTTATAGAATTCATTAGCCCAAACAAACAACCCACACCACCTCTTGCCAACACTCTGCAAACAGATTCAGCGGAGATGGAGAAAGAATCAGACACTACAAGCGTTAGAAAAAAGTTAAGAATAATCTTGCACTTACATTGTAGTTTGGACACCCAAAAAAGGGTCTCCCTGGATTTGCATCTGTTCCTGACCATCTCAGAGCGGGTCTAAACCCACACCCACACCACTCTGGAAATAGTTCTTCTCTGCTTCGAGTGGTTCTCCAACCTCCATTAGAGCGTTGATTGCTGGAACTCCCAACGGATTTACTGATGCTACCTATCATAGACTTCAAAAAAACGTCCCCCAAAAGAGGAGTAAGAATCGACGAAGAAGTTAAGGGACTTCAAATGGATTTGGGGATTAGGGATTTAAATAGTTCATAGGGACTAAATTGATGCAAAAATTTCAAATGCCACGTAATATATCCGTTAGACGTCCAGTGTGGCAGTCCGTTGTACACATCATCTCTCCGGTAATAACTCTGTGGCAGAAACCACCGCAGGGACTAAATTGATTAAAATTTATAAAGTTTAGGGACTAAATAGAGGCAATTGAAACGTCAAGGACTAAATTGAGACTCGAGTGTAACTTCAGGGACCAAATTGAGTATTTTCTCCACCATTTTTTCTAAATTAATACAAATAGATTCGAATATATATATATATATATATATATATATATAGAGTAAATCGAATTCATTCAATTAGATTTACACACGAGAAAACAAGCACATAGTAAATAATGGTTTTAGCAAATCAAAACCGACTTATTCGATTTGTATACAAAATCACTCAAATAATTTGAAGTCCATTTATTTTTATAAATTAAATTTTTTAAATAAACTTTTTAAGTCATTTTTTAAAATTGTTTTGCATGGAATAAAATATTTTTTTATAATAAAATATAAATAAATTTATTAAAAAATATATTTATTCAAATTTTAAATACAATACTCTTTTTACATAATTAATAATTTAAAAATTATTTTATTTTATACAAATAATTAAAAAAATATTAAATTTAAATATAAATATTTATGTATCTATTTAAATTTAAAATAAAATACTTTACATAATTAATAATAATTTAAAAATTAAAAAAATATTTTATTCCATGCATTAAAAAGAAAAATAATCTAACTTTAATTATGAGACTTCTTCGCTAATGAATTATAACTCAAATGGCATAATTTTTCCATACTTAATTAAGAAGTTGTGGATTCGAATCTTCTATGTTTTGATAAAAAAAATTATGAGACTCTTTAGATTAATACTTAAAAAGATTACTAAAAAAAATTAGAATACTTTTAGTTTAATACAATAAATTATCTATCAATAAATTATGTTAAATTTTTTAATTAGATCTTCACTGTAACAAAAATATTTGAATTAATAAAATATATTATTTTTAAATTAAAGATACTATTAATAATTATTAATTTTTAAATAGTTTTTTTCAAAATAACAAAATAATCCTTTTCTTCTTTCTCTCCCACACATAATAACTATCTCTTCTTTTAATATTACATTCTCTTTTTGGACCACCCTCCCAACAATCTTTTCTATTATTCTCTTCATTTCGATTGCATCATTCCAAGAAATATGACAGACTCTGAATTTTGTAAGGAAAAACTTACAATTTTCTATCTCTTCTTCTTCACTTATAAATTGGTGTAACAATTTTGGGAGATTAATTTTAAAATGGCAGACTTTAAAGTAAACATAACCAAATTAAGTCGCTCATTTACGTATTCAACTCACCGGATGTAATTTTTTGTAGTTTAGAATTCCTTTGTCATATGCTCAAGTAAATATGGCGATTTGATTTTGAAGATTCGAAAAATGTTCCTATTTGATTGGCTGGTTTAGTTTTATTTATTTTGCGAAAAAAATGTGGTTATTAATAGATTAGCAAGAACAGGTGCTTTGGGTAGTTATGAATATGTAGGATGAGATCATAGAATCTCTTAAACTACTAGGCGAGATTTGCTAGCTCTTTAAGCCGTGCTCTGTTCTTGACTTTCACTCTATGCGCCGGTTAGCTGTGAAATCAAGCTAGCAAAGAGATTAAGAAAACTTAAACGAAGCACATTTTGTGTGTGTGTGTTTCTTTGGCATTTATAAGACAATTCTCAGGGGCTGACGAAAGTATTAATTTTGCTGAAGTTGTCTCGCATAAATATTTACAATTGGGTAATTTACGCAAATAAAATGATTGAAGAAAACGTTTACGTAAATGCAACATTGTCAATTTCCAGATGCAAATACAACAAACGCAACTATATATAATCCGATACACCCTGCAGCAGAACTTAATTGCACGTAATCCGCTACAGGGTATCGCGGATTACGTTGAGGGCGGGGTTACTCATAAACCACTACACCCTGTAGCGGTTTATGACCAAATGGCTTTTATGCATAATCCGCTACACCCTGTAGCGGATTATGAGTATAGTGGTGTTTATATGTTAGGGTTTAAAACCCATGATGCAAAATGTACGAATTGATACAAAATATAATCGTCATTCGCAGTAACTCGTACAAAAATAATACAGGTATAACTACATAACTAATACAGATATAACTGTCACAGGTCGTTAACCCTAACAGAAAATAAATAAGTCATAATTCATACATGGATAACTGTCGAAAATTAAGAGAGTCGGACGCTACTATGAAGATACTCTATGTTGAGCGCTGGCTCAGGCAAATGCTGTATGCCCCCTAGCTGTGGGAAGACCCTGTCAACCTGATGCCACTCAATAACTGCAAAGTAGATCAGGCTGGTGACAGCCCGCCATAACCGGCTGTACTCCTCGGTCAGTATCTCCGGATGGATGACTGCCAGTACGTCCAGCGAACTATAAGGCTCCCACACAATCTGATAGACAGGAGGCAAGGACAGCATTATACCAATGTATACATATAAATGTGAAAAAAACAATTAAAATAACAACAAACAAAAACAAAATACTTACATCTCGATGAGTCAGTCGATCCAATGCCAGACGATATTGTATAATCCGCCATTCCTTCCCATCAGAAGAGGGCAAATATGTGACCCATCTGAGTAGCAGAAATAGCACGTAAGTATGTAATTTCAAATATAGAACGTAATGAACTTGAAAGAAAGAATGAATTAAAGTATACCTGGATGCCAATGGAAAAGAGAAGGCATCAAAACCCGGCAGCCTCAGCGTGGGGAACCGCCAAAAGATCCATGACTGTAACAACTGTAGGGGTCTAGCCAAGTTGGTGACGTTTCTGTTCGCCACCCTGCACATGCATCGGTACAGCCATGCCAATGCAGCGGCGCCCCAGCTATAGCTGCCCATATCGTCAAGTCTCGCCACAAAAGGCAACCAGCGAAGGTGGACTCGATTAGCACTCTTGTCCATGAACAGCTGTGTCGACAGAAGCATCATAATATACACGCGTGCATATATGCGTACGGTCTCCTCCGAAGCATCCGCTGGTAACACCCTGAACCGCTCATGAAACCATGTGAAGTGGACTGTGTATAACTTTCTCTTATCCGGTGGCGGAAGCTCACCAAATAACTCCTCGAACCACTCCCATGCCGGTCTGACTCCCTCGATGTGCATGTGGAAGTCTGTCAAGCACCCGGAAACAGCCTGGCCATCCACGGGCAGCCCGAGCTGGTATGCTACGTCCTGGAGCGTGATAGTACACTCTCCGAATGGCATATGGAAAGTGTGGGTCTCAAGCCGCCATCTCTCAATAAATGCGCTGACCAGAGGTTCATCCAACTAGAACCAATGCGCGTTCAGCCTAGTCAGGTGGTACAACCCAGCCCTCTCTAAGTAAGGTATGATCCTATCATATAACGGCATATTCTGTTGCCTATGGACGCTATACACACATCGGGTTGGCTGCATTTTCAGAAATAAAGAACACCGGCTTAATTTCTAACAATAACATCACCAACCAAACTATAGCTTGCATTTCTAGTCTTAAGCTACTTGGGTTTTGAAATTACTAATTTACCTCTCTACCTTGACTATTAAATGTTAGATGTCAAAGTTTATATTTCAAATTTTCATTTACAAACCAAAACCTAAACTAAGTCTCTATCTATCTAATTAATGAATTACTTCCTTAATATTGAATAAAATATACATTTATTATAATAGTGTTTGGAAATACAGACACTTACCTCTGCATCGATGGTTATGGCTACGTGAGCAACGCTGTCGAGCCGGTACAACCGCCGTTCATCCTTCATTCTTCCAAACTACTCAAATATTTTAAATTTTCTCTCCCTTCTCTCTACTTTCTCTCTCTAACTTTCTTTTCAAAATAACTCAAATGATTTCCGCTACAGTCTCACGCGGTATATATAAACAACCCACTATACTCATAATCCGCTACAGGGTGTAGCGGATTATGCATAAAAGCCATTTGGTCATATACTGCTACAGGGTGTAGCGGTTTATGAGTAACCCCGCCCTCAACGTAATCCGCGATACCCTGTAGCGGATTACGTGCAATTAAGTTCTGCTGCAGGGTGTAGCGGATTATATATAGTTGCGTTTGTTACATTTGCGTTTAGAAATTGTCAATGTTGTATTTGCGTAAACGTTTTCTTCAATTATTTTATGTGTAAATTGCCCTTTACAATTTGGAGTTAATGGATTGAAAAAAATAACTGGTTATTAGACCATCTCCAGTAAAAAACTCATTTTAGTTTTTATTTATGGCCCATCTGTCATAAAAAGTAACTTTACATTAGCTTTTGCATCATAAATAGTAAATAAGAATTCAAAATATCTCTCTCTTTTTCATTAGAAGGAACTAACTTTAGTTTCTATTATGCCATCACTTAATTAATTAATTAAAGTAATTAGAATTAATATAATTACTATTTTTTTATAATAATATTATTTAAATTTATAGATTCAAAATAATTTAGTATTATAAAATATTAAAATAAATAACTTAAATTTGGTTAGTATTTTAAATTTTACAAATAAAAATAAAAAATCTAACTAAAAATTATTTTGTAATAGATAAAAATTAAATTTATTTTTTATGTAAATAAATTTAATTAATTATGATTCAATATAACAATATAAATAATATTTGATATTGATTTAATATAATTATTTATATTAATTATGATTTAATATAACTAATTATTAAATAATTAATATAAATAATTATTAATAAATTAATTATAATTTATATATTTAATATATATATATCTTATATGTTTTTAATTTTTTTATTAACTCACCACATGGCATGATCTTATTGGCTGTTGCAAGTCCCTCTTTAAAGAGATTCTCAACCTTAATCCACGTGAAGAGTTTCTCTTCCCTCTTTACTCCAACGGTAATTGGGTTCCTGTATGTCAGAAGGACTCTATTTTCTAGTGTTGGAGTTGCTCTTAGGTACAGAGAAACTCTAGGGGCATCCGTTTTTAATAATTTCGATTATTATTTGATATTTGACCATTATAAATACTAAATTATTATTTAGGTGTGTAAATTCTAAAAAATATGAGTATAAATTGTATTGATTTATATGTATAAATTCTGACAAATATATATGTAAATTATATATTTTTGTGTGTGCCAATACATATAAATATGGATGCAAATTATTACTCTTAAGTACTAATCCAAAATTATGTTGCAAATTTTAAAGAATGTGAGTGTAAATTGTATTGATTCATATGTATAGACTCTGGTAAATATAAGTGCAAATTATATATTTCTTATATGTAAATACATATAAATATGGATACAAATATTATTGGCTAATTGTGATGGCAAAAAATAATAAATTTTAATAGTCACATAGTATTAGTCATTAGATATATTCGAATGTGTATATACAATTATAGTTGATTTTTCTTTTTTATTGGATAAACTTTGAGATTTCTTGCATTTAAACACCCATAGGAAGATATAGGTTTAAGAGAAAAGCTCTACAATCAAGTAAAATACCTAATCAAGTTTAACCAAATCTGTTGCTTCTTCTTCTTTTCCTCCTCTTTTTTCTCATTTTTCTCTTTTGTTATCATCGCCGTCATCATCACCTCCTCCTCCTCCATTTAAATTTCTTCTTCTCCTTCCCTTTCTTCCTCCTTCTTCTCCATTGTTATCATCATCGTTATTGTCATCATTGTCGTCTTCTTCTCCTCATTTTTCATCATCTTTCTCTTTTATTATCATCGTCGTTACCACCACCACATCACTACCTCCATCTCCTCCTCCTCCTCTTTCTTTTCTCATTTGAATTTCTTCAATCTCCTCCTTCCTTCTCCTCCTTCTCCTCCTCCACCATCATCATTATATGTATAACAGTTCAAATTCAGAATTCACCGAAATTTCTTAATGATGGCGACACACAAAAAAGCTCAGTTCAAAACAAGTTCAGACGAAAAATGCACCTTATTAAAATATAGAATGCACCAAAATTAAATCTAAAATGCGCCGAAATTACTTAATAATGACGATACACGAATAAACTCGGCTCAAAACAAGCACAGATCAAGTGCACTTTATTTAAATCCAGAATGTACCGGAATTACTTAATGATAACGACACACAAACGAACTCAATTTGAAATAAGCATAGATAAAAAAGTGCACCTTATTTAAATTCAAAATGTACCAAAATTACTTAATGATAACTCAAAACTCCTCCTCCTGCTTCCTCATTATCATTATCATCTTCTTCTTTTCTTATTCATCTGTTTCTTCTTGTTTTACCTTCTCATGATTCTTCTTATTTTACTCTCTTAACAAAAATAAAAATAAAAAAATCAAACAAAGAAGAAAAAGATTTACATAATGCTGCAAAATCTCTAAGAGGATGAACCTACATTTATTCAACTAAATAAGATTGTAATACATTATAAAAATGTTCATTCAAGTCTAATACGAGAAACAATTCTCCTAAAAGAAGAAATAAGAACAACAGAAAAAAAGAAAGAAAGAAAAAAGAAAAAGAAGAAAAAATGCAGCATTAAAGAAGGGATTAATAGTCAAATTAGTCCTTAAAAGATAAGACATTCTTCAAATTTATTTCTGAAAGATTTTTTCAATCAAATTGGTCATTCAAAGATTGCAAATTAATCATAGGGTTAAGTACGATTTTGGTTCTTAAGGTAGGGCATGAAAATTATTTTCGTTCTCAACCTTTTTTTGCTTACAAAATCGTCCCTAAGTTTTAACTTATTTTCAAAATCATTCTTTTTACTAAAATTTTAATTTTTATTACTAAATTATTCATAATTAAAAAAATATAAAAAAAAGAAAAAAATGAATTAAAGGGAAATGTGGAACGGAATCACGCTGGGGGAGGGGTTTTTCCATGGAAGAAGATGGGGAAGAAAAGGTGGAGAAGAGAAGAGGAAATAATCCGCCGCCGCCGCCACTGCTTGTCGTTCAGTACTCGCCGCTGCCGCTGCTCCTCGTCCTTTGATCCTTACCGCCAGATCTCGCAACTCCTCTTCCTTGCGTTCTACTCCACTGGTAGCGGTATGCACGGCGACGACTTCAACCTACTGTGACGACGACGGTGGCCAGCTCCCTTCCAGCGGTCGCGACATACACAAATAGCGGCAATAGTTTCTCCTTCTTCGTGTCGTATTGTCGCATCGTTGTTTATTCTCAATTTTGCTTCTATTTCTGGTTTTATTAATCACATATTTCTAATTTTGATTTTGTTAATCCATCAATTTTGATTTTGATATTAACTCGAACTACGAAGAATATAAATTCTTTTGTACATATACATATACATGTTGTATTTAAAAATAATTTGTTGCTTTTTTATAATAGAGAACAAGTTTTTAAAAATACTAACAAAATGGCTTTATTCTTTATATTTTATTGGAATGAAATTAAGAGTTAGATAAAAATATATATTTACTTTAAAAAAAAAATTAACTTTAAACTTTTGGGTCAAATTTGATCTATATGTAGTATTTATGTAAAATAAAAATAAAAATAACATATATATAATATAAATACTAAAAATTTATTATGAAATCAATCATTATATATTTATTTATATTATTTTCATATTTTTATATACAGTTGAATGTTTATTAAAATTATTCTGCATAGATAATGATAACAGGGACGGATACAGAAATAATATTATGGGGGGCCAAAAATACATATAATATTAAAAATTATGTAAAAAAAAATATATATATATAATATAAGATGTATTACAAAAATATACCAACAGAGAATATATTTTAAAGTAAAAAAATGTGTATACTTTTTATTAACGAAGTGGTTGAATCTTCGTATCATAAAATTCACCAATAATAAAATTTGTGTTAAATTTTTCAGTAATTTTCTTTTCAATATAACTAAAAGACAATTAACAAGAAATTCATCTTTTATTTTGTTTCTAAGTTATTTTTCACAATATTCATAGTTGAAAAAAATCTCTTAATTATAGCAGTTGAAACAGAGAAATTAATACCAAATGAATAAAAAAAGACGGTCACAAGAAGAAAAAGAATTCACTTTATGAGATTTAAAAATTTTTATTTAATTAAAAAATATTAGTAATAATATATTTTTCAGATTTCTTTAATATTGTGACTTACTTTGTAGATATTAAAAATTATTAATATTTAAATTATACTGAACTTTTATTTATACTAGCTAAAATAATAAATAATTTTTTAAAAAAATTAAATTATACATAATAACTTATTACTATTAAAAAAAATTGGAGGTCGAGGCCGCCACTCTCCCTATGTCCGTCCCTGAATGATAACGAATTGAAATTAAATTGTTAATAATATTATTATTATTATGATAAAAAACGATAAAATAAAAAAGCTAGCCGCTAGTTTTGTTTTAGTGTTTTTTCTAAAATTATCTAGATTGAGCCTATAATGCCAGCTCCTTCCTTTTTCTCCCCTTCATTACGCTAGATTCCATATTGCTAAACCCAAAACTGAAGCTAACCACAACCACTCACCTCCGTGTTGCGTGGCCTTCCTCTTCATCTTCCTCTCCCTCTTCCGCCCTCTGCCACGTCACTGACTTACTGGTAATTTCGAATTTCTACTCCTTGGTGGAATATATATATTTCTCTTTGATTCATGTTATCTCTGAAAGGTTAGCATGTTTTATATTGGTTGGATTGGAATATATATTAGCAGTAGTGGGCAATAAATTTTCAATGTCATGAATTATTCCTGTGTTTAAAGATATTTTGGTTTTACATTGTGGTCTGTCCAGAAAAAGAGGACTGGATTTCGGTTTATGCTAACTTCAAAGCTAAAAACTTACAAGGTTGGAAGGGCCAAATGTTGTTGCTTTTTCTAATTCTATATTTCCTTTGGTCTAATTTTGGTTGGCTGAAAGTTTGCTCGTTGAATTGACTGTGTCTGGATACGAACATTTGTTTTGGTGTAGTTTGGTGTTTTGATGTGAACTGTCTTATTGACATTTGATATGCATTTGGGAGTGGCTTTACCCAGAGCCCTAAACCTTGGAATCCTTGGTTCCTTCATGAGTTCTTTCTTGATATCCAAACTTAGATTTACCCAATTACTGGTTTTCTCTTCTAAGTTCAATTTAATTTTAAAGGATATTTGCTTGCAAATTTCATATTGGTGCCACCTTTTTTTAAATTGAGTTATTGTAACCAGTAAAAACTCATTGTTACTAAGTTGAAAACTTGAAATTCCCAGCAAACAAAATCAGAAGATGACATTGCAAGGTTTGAGTACGGTGGCACTAGCGATACGGCCTCCTAGTCCTCGATTCAAAGTAGACAGTGGTAGATCGAGGTTATTATATGGTGATCGAATTTCTTCTTATGGAGCATCAGCCAGCAGAATCAGAACCAAGACAATAAGATGTGCAGGTTTGGGAGAAAGCCGCCAAGGTTCCTTGGGCAATAACAATAGTGTTGTTTATGAGGGTATTTATGGCCCCTGGACCATTGAATCATCCGATGTTCGCGAGGTGTTACACTTTCTCTATTCAAATTCAGTGCAGATTAGCTAGGCTAACTCCATTGTGATTTACAGCTTAAAAGCATTGTGTTTAGCTTATGCCATGTATGGCAGGTAATTTTGTACAGATCAGGATTGGTGACAGCTGCGGCATCATTTGTGATCGCCGCATCAGCTGCCTTTTTTCCGGATAGCTCATCACTAAGTGCTGTACTCAAGCAGAACCTGGATGCTTTTTATGTTATGGGCTCAGGTGGGTTGGGTTTATCATTACTATTGATTCACATCTATGTCACTCAGATCAAGCGCATCCTACAAACATTGTGGGTGCTTGGCGTTATTGGATCAGCTATTGTTTACATCAACTTTGCACAACCAGCTAATGAGAGTCTGACACAGTATGTTTTGGAAAACCCATCTGCTGTTTGGTTTGTTGGTCCTCTTTTTGCTGCGATGACAGGGTTGGTCTTCAAGGAAGGTCTTGCTATATTTGTTATTTTGCATTGAATATTAATTTGAAGAAATTTATCTTTTTTAAACTTTTGTATTCTCTAAACAGGATTGTGCTATGGCAAGTTAGAAGCAGGAGTACTCACTTTTGTTATTCCTATTCTTCTTCTCGGTCATTTGGTATTTTTCTTTTAATCATCTATATAGTAATTTATTATACATTAAGTCCATAATCATGTTCTTTTTAAACTAATCATGGTTTTATGAATAAAAAATTATTGTATTCACCAACCTTTTTTTATTTGAGTTTTATATCAATCCTAGATAAGTTATGCTTTAGTGGAAGCTTGATTATTCCATTGCATCTCTCTTTCTTTCCTTAGTTTATTTGATATGGGGATGGTTACACATTATTTTTTTTTTCTCAATACTTTTGTTCCTTGTTTGTTACACATAGATAACTAAAAATTAAAAAATTTGCAGTTTGGTTTGATGGATGATGGACCTAAATTATTTCTACTTGCTTCATGGATGACGCTTTTCGTGATATTTGCGGGAAGGAAGTTCACTCAGCCAATCAAGGTATATTTAGCATTATTTACTCTCTGAGTACTTAAATATAAGTTCATACCTGATTGCTGACATTTACATGAAGGATGATATTGGCGACAAGTCTGTTTTCATGTTCAATTCTCTTGAACAAGATGAAAAGGAGACATTGCTTGAGAAATTACAACAGGGCAAAACTCAATAGTGATGAGGCATCAACTGTACTATTACATTTTTTTTCTTATGACTATTAGGATAAATTTTGAAATGACGTAGCTCTATTAAGATGTGTTTTCATACTTTATACTCACTACTGACTGCGTCCTCAATACCTATAAATATTTGTATATATCAGAAAAGACAAGAATGTCCATTCAATTATGTATCCAAGTAAAATTATCAGAATAGACAAGAATGTCCATTCAATTATGTATCTAAGTAAAATTATCAGAATTACGATTTGAGTCTTTGTTTGCCGAATTGATTTTAGATAGTGTTAAATCTATCAAAATTGGATTGAAGTAAAGTAACTTAAATAAGGTTGTATACTCATATTCTTTTAATATGATTATATCTTTTTGAATTATTAGTATTTAGATTCTATTTTCTGTTCATTTTCTTGAATTTATCTTTATCACGAATAGAAAGTTACACATTTCCACTCTTTCATTATTACAACTAATCAAACCAAAAAAATACAAAATTAACATAATTTAAAAATAATTACTCGTTCTCATACGCATTTTCTTAAGTGTACATAGATATAGAATAAGAAAGAAAAAATCATGTGATTTTTTTATTTTGTTTTCTTTTCTTTTTTCCTATTTTTTAATAATGAGTGTTTTTTTTATATTTTATATAAAATTTTAATATGCATGTGAATGCCTATCTAAAAGTAATGCATATGTTTAGAAAAGTTTGTATGCTATCAATTGAGTACTATGAAACTTAGAATGAATAATGCTTCTAATATATCTAAAAAAAAGCATCATATTAAAAAATTATTTTTCATTCAATTATGTATCTAAGTAAAATTATAGAAACATCATCTGAGTCTCTAATTGCAAAATTGATTTTAAATATTGATTTTAAATAGTGCTAATTCTATCAATATTGTTGGAAGTAAATTAAGTATGATCATATACTTATATTTTTTTAATATAATTTTATTATTTTAAATTATCTATATTTAGATTCTATTACCTAGGGCTGCACACGGATCGGATCGGATCGGATATGGCCTAAAATTCTATCCGATCCGCACTGCATTCATCGGATCGGATCGGATACGATATCCGCAATTTTTTAGGCCGGATCCGATCCGATCCGATCCGCATAATTGCGGATCGGATCGGATATCGGGTATATCCGCATAATTAAAGAAATTTATTTTAAGATTTTGTTTGGCCTTTTTACAAAAAAAATCTAGAAAATTCATTTTTTATCTGTTTAAGCCTATTTACTCCTAGAATATTATCAATAATAGTTCTTTTGAATAACAAAAATAAAATAATAACACAAGATTTAAATTTAATTATTCTAAGTTGAAGTACAACATAAAAAATTAAAAACAAAATATCATAAAATTCATAAAATAACATACTAAAATTCATATCACATTAGGGTTTACTGTCTTAAACTATGTTATTTATATGTGATGTGCGGATATGCGGATTTGCGGATCGGATCCGCGGATATCACTGCCGAATCTGCAATCCGATCCGACCATAGTGCGGATCGGATCCAATCCGATCCGATGACTCTGCGGATCGGATAATATCCTCAAAATTCGGATCGGATGCGGATAATTACCGCGAATATACGGATATTATCCGATCCATGTGCAGCCTTACTATTACCTATTAACTTTCCCGAGTTTATCTCTATCAAGAACTTTAAAGTAATAGAAAGTTACAAATTTTCACTCCTTTCATTATTGCAAATTAGTCAAAACAAAAAATACAAAATTAACCCTAAGTTAAAAATATATACTTGTTCTTAAATATATTTTTCAAATGTAGGTAGATATAAAGTAAAAGATATAAAAATATGTGGGTTTTTTTCTATAGTGTTCTTTTTTTCGTGTTTTATGTACATAGAAATAATGTATATATTTAAAAGAATTCGTGTGCTATCAATATGATGATCTCTTTACGAAATGGAGACACGTACATCGTAACATGTAGCACATGAACACTGTTTATGATGTAACGGTGATGGAGTTGCAAGCGTCTCATTTTCTGTGTTTGGCATGGAAATTAATCAGTATTTTTTTATTCTAAATTCTATCGTGTTGACACAAGGAAAAAGTATGCTATGAGGATCATATGTGTTTTATTTGAAAAGTGACGCGTGATTCTTCTTTTATTGTTTCTGCTTTAAGGGTTAGACTACCGTGCTGAAGAAAATTTTTTTCAGCACCTGCTGAAAGGAGGTTATCTCGACACGTGTTATAGTTGTTGGTGCAGTAGTAGATATAGACTGAAAAATAGCAGTAGTGGCAGAAATTTGAATGAATTAATTATGGTATGAAATCCCGTAATATGAAAGTATTAAGAAGTTATTATTTGTTAATGTGACACATGTTTTTGTTGGCTTTTTGTTGTTATTGGGTATGGGCTGTTTGGTTTTTGATGGAATTGGGTTGGGAATACAAAGTTTGGTCAAAAAATAATTATGGGTCACATAATATGATAAGAATAAAAATAGAAACAAAAACAAAAATCGAAGAATAATTGTAATAATAAATTAATAATAAATTCAAAATGAAATAGTTAGGGTAGTATGCAAGAACAAGCTATTTATCTCTTTTGGTTAATTGGGCCTTCGATTTTGTGTGTGTAAAAGCTATTGAGTTTATTTTTTAGTGTGTCAGAAAAATTTTTAATAATAAAATAAAGGTATTAAAAAAATAAAAATTTTTAGAAGTTATAATTTATATATATTTTTATTTTTTATTTAAAAATAATATTTTTAACATAATAAATAAATAAATAATATTTTTATGTTATTATACCTAAATATAATTATTAAATAAAAAAATATTTTTATATGAGATAACCAAATATAAAATTACTTTTACTCTTTAATAAAATTTTTTAAAAAAAATTAACTAACTTCTGTCCTAAAGACACATTTTAAAAATATAATAATAGAAATTTTTTAATACTTTTAATATATGTAATGTATTGAAAACGTAAAAAAAATAATTTTTATATTAACTTTTATAAAACATTTTTTTATAGTGTGCTTATTAGAGTACAAGTTAGCAAAACTCTTTAAAAAAATATCGTTTGAAAACAAAATATATCATAAAAACTCATTCAAACAAGCTTTTTATTTACTTCGATAAAACATTTTTAACCAAAAATTTAATATCCTATTTTAACATTAGCGAATTAAAAAAAATTTCCATACACAATTTTAACAAAAACACTTGTTTTTCAAATTAAGAAATTAATACACCCACTAATACTATTAAATTCCTATTTAATTAACACAATTTTTATCAGGGCACATGTAATTTTTTTCCTTTTCTTCTTATTTTTATTACTATTGCTTTCCCATTTTCTCTTTTTTATGCATTGTGTATAAGAATGTACGACTATACCATACTTTATCTTATGCATGACAAAAAAAAAAAAAAATCATCAGCATACCCATCCCTTGATAGGTCCAATTTTAATCTTTAACTGTCTCTAATTTCATTTTAATATAAACAAGATACTGATTCTATTGAATAAAATGATATGTGGCCGGTACAATAAACCCCAACCCACGATAGCAGCAAAAAACATTCCTTGTTCAACAAAAAAGGCCAAACCCAAATATTTAATCAACATTAGCTGCCGACTACACGGACGTAATTACGCCCTATCAGAACTGTACCTTC
Organism: Arachis stenosperma; assembly: GCF_014773155.1. Classification (NCBI taxonomy): domain Eukaryota; kingdom Viridiplantae; phylum Streptophyta; class Magnoliopsida; order Fabales; family Fabaceae; genus Arachis; species Arachis stenosperma. Next base: position 15,691,577 of record NC_080384.1, on the reverse strand, counting down.
CTGCCAACACTGCAGTGTCTCGGGTTGTGTCTGTGCGTGCAACACAATCAACACACGCGTCCTACTCCCCTTCATGCCAACTCACTTTATGTGCTGAAAGAATCTTACTTCAGCACAGTAGCATTCGCCTTATTCACAAACTATTATTTATTCTTAAAACAAAGTAATCAATATTTCATTATTACCGAACTGAAAATTAAATAATATCCCATTTAAATTATTAAACAAATGCTTTAATGCAAATATCAAAATTTAAATTTGATAACTTGAATTATATCTATTTAAATAAATTCATACAAAATTTATTTTCAAAAAATTTTTAATTTAAACATAATTTTTCTATTTAACATAGACTTTCAACAGTTATATTTAAATTCAAAATACTACTATTTAAAAATTTTAATTTATTTAATTTAAAATTAAAATTTATTAAACTTAAAAAATTAAGTATCTAAATAAATATTCTTTTTTCAGAAAAATAAAAGTTATTAATTTCCTTTAATGCATAGAACAAAATTTTAAAACAAAATAACATGGGCTTTGAACACTATAGAGCAGTAAGAAGCACATTTTCCCTTTGTACCCTAAATCTTTAACTTCGGACATGTCTTCTCTGTTTTTTTTTTAAATATTATAACTATTATTATTATTATTATCTATTTTCTTGGGTTTTATATTTTAATTGTTTATTGTTACCGTAACAGTATTTTCACTATCCAATTTCATTTGTATGCCCAAAAAATTTTTTCATGGTCCAAAACGCTAAACAAAAAACGGATTTCAATGTCAAATATTATGTTCACGTGTTTTAGGCTTCAATAAGGTAACCTCCAATACTTGCTGGGTCCTCAAAAATAGGTCCCATTATTTAACTCCCATCGTTTACATGACATTATTATCATTTAACTAAATTTTGGGCAAACATCATCAACTGATCACCATCAGCTTTGGCGCAGCAAATGTCGGCACTTTGGAGGCAACAAAAACACGTGTCATCCATTTCAAAGTGCCACATACTTTCAGCACCAGAAAAAAAAATCTTTTCAGCACCTTAGCAACGGCCTTTTTTTAATTGATTTTCTAGTTTCTGTTCTCCTTCTTCTATGTGAGGGGTTTTTTTGTTTTGTCAGGATTTATGTGAGATTAAACGAGGATAATTGCAAAGTTAATTAATTTGGTTATTTGCATTGAACGCAGAATTTGGTCTTTTTTTTAATGTATTATTAATTTATTATACCTTTGTATAAATTTTTGGCTTAGACTTCGGACTATTTTTTTTATAGGTTTTTATTTAATTAAAAGTCTTACTAATTGTATTCACAAATTTTATTTATTTTTAATATTTTAATTTATCATAACAACATTTATTTAATTTTTTATTTCAAGAGAATAAAATGTATTACACCAGCATTATTAAAAACTTCTCCTTTTTAATTGTTTTTTCTCATTTTTTCATCTATACGCAAAATACTAATAGGTTTTCTTTGTAATTAATTGGATATCAAGTTATAATTTTTATTTGGGACTTTTATTTACTTGGTAAATATATTATATTATTTTTATACCTTTTAATTTTTATAAGCTAACAAAATTTTGGAGATTACCCCAAGTCCCCAACTATAACCACGATTATTAATCCATTCTTATTCCAATATTCATATTTTCAAACTATCAATACAATCATAAAAAATATGTATTGTTTTCTTCTATTAGTCATAAATGATAATCATAAAAAATAGTATTTTATTTTCTTCTCTTCATAAACAATTTTTCTTTTAAGATAAGCAATAATTTTTTCTAATAATCTTTATCAAATTTTTGTTTCGGATATTTAAGATAAATATTTTTTGTTAAGCTATTATTTTAAAAATCATAATTTGATGCAATGTATTTGTGTCCAAATTCCAAAGTGTTCCTAAACATATAATTTGAAGAAAAAAGCATTACAATTATCCTTACAAAGGTATAATAAATTAATAATACATTTAAAAATAAAAACCAAATTTGAGTGCAAATAGCCAAGTTAATTAACTTTACAATTATCTTTGTTTAATCTCACATAGGTCCTGACAAAACAAAAAAAACGGATAAGAGAAATAGAAATAGAAAATCAACTAAAAAAATTGTGACAGAAACAATAAAAAAAAGAACTAGGCGGTCACTTTTCAAACAAAATACGTATAATTCTCATAGCATATTTTTTTCTTGTGTCAGCACCATAGAATTTTCTTACACAAATTAATTAGGTTTAATTAGTTTGTCCTGGTATGTGAACTATTAAAAGGTGAATAATTCAAGTATTATTATGTTTTTTCAGTGTTGAATTTCTGCGAGATTTTTTTTATTGTATATCCAAGGTAAACTTTCAATTTAGCAGAGATGGTAAGAGATTATGAATTATGAAATAAGGAAGAAATGAGTGATAAATGAGTATCACCAAAATAGAAAAAAAATATGATGTCAAGAAGAGTTGAACAAAATTTATGTGAATATTAAGTAATAACCGCTGGATTTTTTTATAAACAAGTAAATAAAATGTTTTATTTATTAATATTTTTAAATTATTTAAAAATATGATAAAAATATCTAATATTAAATATATATTTTTAATAAAGTGTTTTAAAAATTGAATTTTAAAGTATTGAAAAAAATCTTATCACCTTACCACTCGATTACAGTTACATGTAAACAGCATCCATGTCTTACATATTATCATGCACATCGTTATTATTCTAATCCATCATGTCAGGACATATCACATATGTTAACTTTTTTAATTAGCACCACGTAATTTTTCTAATATTAAAATATTTTATCATGTTATTTGAACTCTTCGGTATTAACATTCACACATTAGGCATCAACTCATGTGAATGCTATCTAAGAGTAATGTATATGTTTAAAAGTGTTTAGAAGAGTTTGTCCACTACTGCTGTCAAATGAATAGTGTCAAAAAAAATCATAATAATAAAACATTGTATCGTCTTTTTTGTACTCTTCATTGTTACTGACGTTTCACACACTTTAATCCTGCTAAGGCATCACCTAATGTAAATGCCTACCTAAAAATAATGCATATGTTTAAAAAAGTTTGTGTTATCAATTGAGTATTATAAAATTTGGAATAAATAATACTCTTAATACACATAGAAAAATCATAATATTAAAATATTACGTCGTATTGTTTGCACTCTTTAGTGTTAACATTTGTACACATCATCATATGTTGCACGACATTTTTGTAATCCACAAATTAAAAATAAAAAACTTTTAACATCTATAGTATATATACTTCTGGTCTTTGATACATAAATTAATCTATGGTACAATTTACTCTATATTATAATAATTTATTATAATGCAAAGTACTTAAATATTGCTAACTCTTTTATTTGCACGAAGGATGATATTCATGACATTTATATTTTTATGTTCAATCTTCTTAAATAAGATGAAAAGAAGACATTGTCTGAAAAATTATATCACTACAAAATTCAATAGTGTCAGGGTATCAGGTATCAGCTATATTATTGTATACTCTTTTTTATGACTACCATATTTACAAGGAAATAAATTTTGAGACGATGATATTCAGTGGCGGAGCTTGAAACAAAATTTTGGAGAACCAGATAGAAGATAATTATCAAGATGCTTTTGATATAAATCCCATTTAAGATAAGTTCGTCTAACCTCATTTCTCTAATTTGGGTAATATTGTCAAATTTAAAGCCGTTTTTCATAGTCTCGTTCCAAAGAATTAAGGTCAAACTCATCAGATGCAACACTTTGAACTTTTGAAGGTTGTATCTCACTTTTTTCGTGATTTATTAAAGTAGAAGAACTATCTACAGGTGTTGATATTTTAAAAGTTATATGTTTTCCTTCTTGAATATTAGCATTCCTCTTAAAAATGCATCAATTCTTTAATTTTTCATAATTATTTTATATAAAAATTTGAATATATATCCTGTAAAATATGTAAAAAAGAAGTTAGAAGGACAAATATTAAAATTTAAATATTTATTGAATTTTTTTATCAATTTATACAAATACAATAATATTAATACTTATTGAATATTCTAATATTTTTTATCATATAAAAAATTAAATTAAATAAATAGTAAAATATAAAATAATATTAAATTACATAAATAAAAAATACCTAATTTTTTATATTTGAACTCAAAAGTAGAGGAAGTGTTGTTTATTGAATAGAGAGCTGCGAAATACAAATACATTCAGTTCAGTCTAAATCCAACAAGGTTTGAATGTTTTAAACTAAAAACTACTGTGCAATAAAAGTAAGAGACGAAGATTGAACTTTAGTATTTTAAGTCATAGTAAAATATTTGAGCCAACTGAACTATTTTTTAAGAAGTACTACTAATTTTTTAACAAAAGTTTGGGCATGCCCCGTGTTTAACTAAGCTCCGCCTAATACTATTGAGATGTGTCTTTGTATTCGTACGCGTACCTTCATTATATTTCCTATAAATATTTTATACATATAAATATCTATCTAAGTAAAATTCTCAAAATCACCATTTAAGTCTCTATTTGTATAATTGATTTTAGATAGTGCTAATTTTATTAAAATTGTTTTAAAATAAAGTAATTAAATATGATCATATACTCGTATTCATTTAATATAATTTTATTTTTTTTGGATTATTTGTATTTAAATTTTATTAAATATCTTTTTTTATCTTTTATCATAACTCTAAACTAATAGAAAGTTACAAAATTTTCGTCACTTTAATTGTGACAAATTAATCAACACAAAATTAACCTAAATTAAAAGTAGTATATATATATATATATATATATATATATATATATATATACTATCAATTTACTGAACTGAGTACTATAAGATTTGGAATGAATAATATCAACAATACACCTACAGGAAGCATAATATTAAAATATTGCATTTCTTCTTGAATTTGGTTTGCCTTCTCAATGCTCATCTTATTGTTCAACATCATCACAAATCATCATTCATCATATACATCATCAGTCTTCGCTGCTAAACTTAAACACATCATCAATGCTAAATTCTTATACTTTTCAGTGCTAAATTTTCACACACATCATCACATACGGCATGAGTATTTGCAAGCTACAAATTAAAAGTAAAAAACGTTCAACATCCATAGTACTTATATTTTTGGTCTTTTACTACAACAAATCCTTAAGATAGCGATGATTATTTTGCGGTGATTTTGTGAAATCGCCGCGAAAAGACAAACTGCGGCACATATAGCGGCGGTTAGAGGTTGGGGCTGCAATCAGGCCAACATTTAGCGACGGTTTTGTTAAAACCGCCGCTATATTGCTGTCAAGTTTACATTTAGCGGCGGTTTGAAGAAAACCGCCGCTATATTGCTGGTCTGGTTTGCATTTCGTGGCGTCTTTTAGAAAACCGCCGCAATATGTCTGCCGGTGACTTCTTGTTAGGCATTTTGCGGTGGTTATGTTTAAACCGCCGCAAAATGCATGTTACCACATATTGCATTATTCTCTTTAGAAATAACCATCTGGGTATAATCTAGTTAAGTGAAGACTACTATCTGAAGCTACATATGTTTAAATCATTGTTACTTAAACTCGTAACACTTTTTCTACATTCGTTTTACGATAAAAAATTTACAAGTTACTTGTAACCTTTATATGTTAACTCATGTGAACAAATTTACCACTAAGATTTTCTTGATTACGTTATTGGCATTTAAAAGTTGCATTCAATCATGGATGTAAAAGAAGAAAATAAAATCAAACTATGATATTCATGAAGTTAAAATAAAGTTCTAGAGAGCATAAATCAAAGTTACTCCTCTTTGAAGTTTTGCCTTACTAAACCTAAACCAAGAATAAACATGTACAACTGCAACCCAAATCATTAAACTAAGGAAATCAGCGTAACTGTTATAATAAAAGATCAAAATTTATCTCCAACATCGTATTGACCTGGCGAAAAATACTCTGTTATGAATCTATGGGCTTCACGTTTCAGAGGATCTGATATTTCATCTCCATACCATGGCATCTTATTCAGATCAAAGCACCTTTTCTTAACATGTATATCATCTTGTTTATCTTGTTGGTCTTCTAAAGTTTCATCCTCTTCATCCGAAATTTTATTCAGATCAAACTGCATGGATCTATCGATTGCGATAGAGGATACATCATCTAAAATGTCTTTTGAATCAGATTCTTCTCCGTCTAGACTATCAGGAACTATTTTTCCGGAATATTCAGGTACGACTGAAAATATCAATATGCACATAACAGAATGAGTATACATAGAAGGAATTGAGAACTCTGGAGTCATTAAATACTGACTTAAAAAAACAACCAAACTACAAGATGCTAAGACAATTTTAAAACTAAACATAACTTTTCGACAATTACCATCACCCTTGTTTGTAGTTTGGGCAATTTTCTTAAACAGAAGCTTTGTAGCAATTGTTGTGCTTGCAGAGGATGACAAAAAGTCCTCATTTTTCATCGATCCTATTCCACCGTCATGTTATGTTCACTATTGTTTTCAAAATGTATCACTAGTGAAATTATCTTGTTATTACTACTGATGACCCTCCAACTCCAACAGACAACATAGAGACTTGGCATCGCACGGAAGTGGCTGATCATGAATTAAGGGATGAGGATTACGACCCAGAGGCGGATGAAGTTCCGTCATTTGATGTCCACATCGATGACTTGTTTGCTGCCCAAGAAGTCGAAGGTCCGCATAACAACAAGAAAGCCAAAGATACAAATTTCTGGGAAGTTACTGTTATCGGTAAACATTTTTTTCCTCTCATTTTCGTAAATAGTTATCTTTATAGTCCTTTACTTCTATTTTTCTTTTGTGCAATGATTAGAGAGTAATTTTGTTTCCCATACACTTGTTAGAGGACGGTGTGAGAAAAGTTTCTGAGCTGAGCGTGAAGGAGGCTATAGCCCTCTCTTCCAATACGAAGACAGTACTCCTGTTTAACAGTGAGCTGCAACCGATTGGTCAGGCGGCAGGATTACTGAGTGGTTTCATAGGAAATTTGGGTGTGGACTATTCCCAGTTCCCCATACACTTAGAAAGTTGGAAGCTGGTGAGCAAAGCAAAGAGGGATCATGCGTACAACATGCTTAAGGTAGAACTTTAAGCTTCTACAATTTAAGCAATTTTAGTTTTCGGTTTTTTTAGGTTTTTTGCATGGTAATTATATGGTTAGTAAAATTTTCATATTGTGTTTTTCACATCATCATTTAAGCAATTCTCATTTATACGTAATTGTGACTGCTTGTACTGGATTTGAGGGTCATACTTCAACAATTTAAATTAGCCTGTAATGGTTGTGGCATGTCTTAAATATATCAATCTTATACTTATTTGTTGGTCTTCGTTAATGACAATGTAAACTAATTGCAGCGGGTCTTTTACTATAAGGACGATGCCGGAGGAAAAATAAAGCGCGATATTTTGAAGAGGATAGGAAAGAACTGGAAGGATTCAAGGCACCACTTGTTTCATAGGTGTTACAAACAAATAAAGACTTATGAGGAAAATTTTCAGCATCACCCGAAAGGAATAGACAAAAATGATGGGAAAAAGTTCGTTGACTATCGCCTGAATGAAGAAACACAGGTAAGCCTTGGTATATTTTATTATTTCCACATAAAAAAACATGTGTATACATAGTAATTCCCTTACATTTTATATTCATCATATCTTTCTCATTTGCATTTGTTTTGTTATTTGTTCATAGAAAAAGTGTAAACAGAACACTTTAAATTGGAGCAAGCAACTTTACACACATACTGGGGGCTCCAAAACCTTGGCAAGAAAAAAGACGAAGTGGTAATAAGTCATCATTTGCATTAAGATTTTGATTAAGCTTCTTGAAAAATGTTGTTATTGTTTACTAAATTGTGTCAATATCAATGATATAGGAGAGAGAGCAAGGAAGGCCCGTTGGTAGAGGAGAGTTGTTTATCATGACTCATAAGAAAAAAGATGGCTCGTATATCCACCCCGATGCACGTGTTGTTAGTGTAAGTCATGTTTGAAAATTTGAAGCAATATATAGCTTACTGTATATATCGTGCTACTGTTAACTTCTTCCTTTCCAATGTTGTATATTTGTAGGAAGCAATTGCGAATGTTGAGAGGCAGGATGGATCCTCTAATCACCTTTCACAGAATGACTCGCTAGCACAAGTTCTCGGAAAGGAGCACCCAGGACGAGTTCGTGCCCTAGGTGCTGGACCATGTCCCACCCAAGTCTTTGGTAACGCTGCTGGACAACCGTCGGGTTCTGCAGAGTCCAATGCAAAGGATAAGAGGATGATTGCAGAATTGACAGCTAAGCTAGAAGAAGAGTAGGCGAAGAGACACTCAATACATAAAGTCTTGGAATATATAGTCCAACAGTTATGAGGCAATTTGCCAATTGAGATTGCTGAAGAGCTGGCTTTTGTGGGCGGTACACCGGACTCGTCATGCGCAGGGCCATCTTCATCTGGAAATCACGACCCGCAACAAAAATTTTGAATTTCAATTAATGGTCTTGGATACCTTTTACATTTAAGTTGGTTTAGTACGTTAGGCTTATTCTATCCAACTTGAGCATTCTTACTTTATTTTGGATGATATTATGACAATTTCGTTATATATGTTATGTTTGCATATGTTTAATTTAGTTTGTTATGTTAATTGAGCTGTTTTACTTGGTTTAAATTTGTTTAAATTAGTTAAAAAGTAAAAAAATTAAAGTTTAATAAACATTCTTTGTCAAAATAGGCAAAACAATAGAAGATCTAAAATTTTAATGAAAAATTTGAATTTGGCGGCAGTTTTGAAACCGCCGCAAAACTATAAACTTTTTTCTTCCTGTTCGACATTTGAAACCGCCGCAAATTGGGTAATAGCAATTTTCTTTCACATACTGTGGCGGTTAATAACCGCCGCCAAACCCAAATTGCATTTTACGCCAGTTATTCCAGCGGTTGACTAAAACCGCCGCAATCCGTTTTGCCGCGCCCTATCTTCCGGTGTTTCCAGGAATAGTCGCGAAATGTTTTGCGGCAGTTCAAAACCGCAGCTAAACGGCTCCAGGAACCGCCGCTAAATGGCGTTTTTGTTGTAGTGTTCGATATCAGTTTGTACAAAATTTATATTGTTTGTGTAAGAACCGCAACTAATCAACCGGTTAATTAAGTGATTAATTGCCCAAATTAGATTCCGAAAGGTTAGAGAGAGAATTTGAGGATTTAAAGGTGATTTTTGGACTCAGTGGGTCTTTCTGAGTCAGAAAATGTGCTTTTTACAAAAAACCGTGAAAAATTACGAACCGGCAGTTGAACCGGTTGAACCGGTTCAAGTCTGCCCAGTACCGCACAATAAAAAGTGAAAACCGTCAAAAACTTAGAAAAACATTAGAAATGGAAAACGGGGCTTTAATTTTAAAGATTTGGCCCGAAGATTAGCCAAACGGGCTAAAAACGCTAACGGGTTGGACCGGACCCAAATTGGGCCCAAGCCCAACATATAAATACACTTAAATGAACCCATTTCAGCCACTTTCACCCTCATAACCTAAACACAACAGCAGCTGAAGTGAGGAGAGAGGTGAGAGCTTTCCACCATTGTTACTATTCACTTCAAACTTCCCAAGCTCATATCTTGAGCTACGGAGCTCCGATCGCCGCACCGTTTGCGGCTACGCTTTCCTTGTGAAGAGCTCTACAAAACCCATCCAAGAAACCCTCAAGGTAATCACGAAATCCTTCCAGTTATGCTCTTCAAAATTTTGGGTTTTATTAGAGTTTTGGGTTAAATGGGTTTTTGTGATTTTGGATGTTTAGGTTTGCTCTAATCCTTGCTTAGCTTTGGATTTGTGTTGTCAAATCTGTTGGGAAAGGTAAGAGCTCTTAAACCCTTGTGAGATTATGCTTATGTTGAACCCTAGGTTGATTTGTGGTGATTTATATGTATATAGTTTGTTTATTGTGGCTTTGGGAGCTTTTGGAACTTATTTGTGCTTGTGGGAGTGGATTTGAAAGCTTGGATTGTGGTTGGAAGCTTGTTGGTACTCATTTTGAGTTTGGGTGCATAAAGGGAATCGGCCAAGGTATGGTTTCGGTTTTCTCTATGTAGTATATAATATTCATGGACACATAGGCTAGTGACCAATAGGATAGGTTGAACTAAAATGATGGTTGGTGTGTTAAATGTTGATGAATTGATGAATGTTGAGTTGATTGTGATGAATTATAATGATATGATGATGTTGAATGATTGTATGGATTGGGAGTTGGTTCTTATGATAATTGTAGTGTTATGATTTATGAAATGGTGGGTTTGATGGAGATTTTGATCATAAGTGTTATATAGTTGATGTTGGAATTGAGAATAATGAAATGAGAAGGAAAATGTGGTGAGGTTGATGTATTATGCTATAACAGGTATATTTTGATGAAAAATGGAGCTTTGGACGGTTTGGTATGATTTGGTATGGGTATGGTGAGATAGGGTGGTAATTGTGAAGTTTGGAAAAATTGAGTTTTTGGTGAACTTTGTTCGATCATAACTTTTGCCTCGGTTTTCGAAATTTATTGAAAATTATTTAGAATTAAAGATCTTTGAAAACTCTTTGAATCGGTATAAAGTTTGTGAAAATTAGAATTTTGTAGAGGAAGTTATGATCATTCAAAGTTGGTATTAAAAATCTGAAATTTTACAAAGATGTGCGGGTGCACACATCCCGTTTCTCAAAAATTTATTTGTTTTCAACTATTTTGCCTTCCCAACAAGGTTGTAAGCTTCTATAACACTATTTTAAGACGTTTGGGCCTAGTTTTGAGTATTAGAACATGGGATATAAATTAAGGGCTCTAGTACATGATTTTAAGATAAAATTAGAAAACGGAGGCATAGGTTTCTGGCGTGCTGAGAATGGTTTGACGTTAGGTGAAGGATGATTGGTATATGAGATGAGGAATGATGGATCTATGTATACTGAAAATGCTTTTGAAAACCACTGAAATAATATTTTTTTCATGATATTTTGAGACGCTATGCGCCTGGCAGGGACGGTGGTTAATCCCGCCTGTCGAGGTAGCGGCGGCGGCGTAAGGACGGTGGTTAATCCCGCTTACGTTGAGATGTGAGGTCTGAGGCAAGAATATCCCGCTCACATCCCTTCAGATCTATAGGGCGAGCAGGCGCCGGTACCTGGACAGTGATCCGGGCACTATATCTCGGGGGTTCCCATATGAGAAATCCGAAGGGCGATGTCTCCATGGAGATGTGTCGGGTTGGCAGTTGAACCGACAATGTGATATCACAGCCAGTAGGGCAGGCATTCATCATATGCATTTCCTATTTGCTTGTATGCTTTGTTTACTTGTAATGGTTTGCCTAATTGAATAACATGCTTACTTGCTCTCTGAATTATTTGTCATATATGTTACTACTTGTGCTTTACTTGCTTTGAACATTATCTGTGTTTTCTGCTGGGATTGAGGAGGTTCGGAAGACGGTGGCGATGGGATCGCATGGAGGATCGGTTGGTGAAGGCTGTGGGACAGCGGTGTTTGGTTAGAATAGAAATGCCTTAAGATAGATAACCTGGTTTATTTAAGTCAAGTTGGTATATTATGCTTAAATGTTTTAGAATGCTTTAAGTTGAATCTTGTGATGGATATGAAGCTTAGGATTGCCTTTGGCGTCCCAGGGTCTTATATCCTATATCACTGGGAACTGTTACCATACTGAGAACCTCCGGTTCTCATACCATATTGTTGTTGTATTTTTCAGATGCAGGTCGTAACCCACCTCGGTGAGTTGCTTTGGTTGGTAACAGGAGCGGAGAATCTTGGATCATTTTGGAGTTCTTTTTGGTTTATTTTGTTTATACATCTCTCCTTTTGTATTTTGTTTTGCCTAGAGGCATGTATTCGAGAGAACAAAACTTGTATAAGCTGTTTTCACTGTATGGTTTTGTGTATCAGTATATGGCTAGCCGGCTTAAACTCCGCGAGTTCATGGCTAGTTCTCTATGATATTATATATTTATCTTTTGTTATATCTTGTCTGTTTCTTATGCCTTAAGCTAGTAGCTCCGTTAGTACGTTTAAGCTTCGAAATTCTGTTTTTGAGCTATATCTTTCATCGGGCTTCTAGATTATACTATTCTTCCTATATATATATTATGTATGAGTTTAGAACTGTCGTAATCTCTGATTAACCTTGGCTTTACGACGCGAGGTAAGGCTTAGGCTAATTAGGGTGTTACATTTAGTGGTATCAGAGCGGTTCGTCCTCGTGAGCCTGAGGGATGGACCGATTGTGCTTCATTGCATACTCTGTGTGTCTTTTCTTTGATGCTATTAGGTTATCTGTTTGATATATGCATAGCATGCTTGTTTGTGAGTGCCTGTTTGGGATAATTGAAGCACTAGACTTTTGATATTAAGACTGATCACCTTGATATCTATTGTTTGGTGTAGACAGAAATCCTACATGGCTACTCGCGGGCGAGGTCGAACACGTACACGGGGAAGTAGGAATGGGCAACCAGCTGACAATCATGCCGAATTCATGACGGCGATGGCGAATCTCGCTAACACCATGGAAGCTAATGCTGCTGCGACTCTGCAAGCAGTGCAGAGATTGGGCCAACCGACTGGGAATGGCAACGGAAATGGGAATGGCGAAGGAAATACCAATGATAATGCTGAGGGTAACGGCGATAACACAGGAGGAATTCCGATGACCTTGGCGACGTTCCTCAAGGTTCATCTGCCAACTTTCCGAGGATCCACATATCCTATTGAAGCGGACCACTGGTTCCAGGCTATAGAGCGTGCTTTACAGGCACAGCATGTTCCTCTCAATCAATATGTAGAGTTTGCCACTTATCAGCTAGCGGGAGAGGCCCAGCCCTGGTGGCAAGCTGAGTGTCGTTTGCTACAGCTTCAGAACACCGACATTCCATGGGAGGTGTTCCAAACGGCTTTCTACAGAAATACTTTCCTGAGTCTGCAAGGGAAGCAAAGAAGATGGAGCTAATGCAGCTGAAGCAAGGTTCCATGTCTGTGGCAGAGTACACCAACAAGTTCGAAGAGCTTTGTAGGTTTTCTCGGGTATGTCAAGGTGACCCGGAGACTTTCGAGAGCTGGAGGTGCATTAAGTACCAAAAGGGCTTGAAGGACAACATTATGACTGCTGTGGCTCCTATGGAGATCCGTATCTTCTCCGACTTGGTGAACAAAGCAAGGGTAGTGGAGGAGTATGCCAAGACAGTGGCGGCATCTAAGGACACTCATGGAGGGAGCTCTAGTCGTGGGCGTGGCAAGTATTTTCATCCTAGAAGACAAAGCTTCAAAAGAGGGGGATATACTCCTCAAGGCCAAGGGGGCTTCAGAAAGAACAATCAGAATCAGTTTCAGTATGCTAAAGGAAGAGGAAATCAGAGTAAGAGTTCTCCGGATTTAGCTTGTGATCGATGTGGACGTTTTCACCCTTATGACTCATGTAAGATTGGTTTAGGTGGTTGCTTCAAGTGTGGGTTACCTGGCCACATTGCGAGGGATTGCACTCGTGGGAGAAATCAGAATGCGGGCCAAAGTCAGCATCAAGGTCGAGTCTTTGCTGTGAATGCCAAGGATGCTTCCAAGGCGGATCCTTTGATGAAAGGTATATGTCTAATTGGTGATAAATCCTCAGTTGCATTATATGATACTGGAGCTTCGCATTCGTTTATTTCATTTGCTAAAGTTGAGGAATTAGGCTTGAAAGTATCAGAGTTACCTTTTGATTTACATGTACATACTCCGCATCAAACAGTTATGACTAGGTCAGGTTGTAGACAAGTAGGTTTCAAGCTTGAGGGTAGAGACTTTGTACACGATTTGATCTGTTTACCAATGGTGGGGCTAGAGATGATTTTGGGATTTGATTGGTTGTCGAAGAACCGGGTTTTGTTGGATTGCTTTGAACGGACAATTCGGTTTATACCGGAAGGAGAAAATGGAGTAGTGGTAGCTACGGGGTATTACCTAAACGCTGTAATGGTGCACTATAGTGGGGAGGAGTGTCAGGGTTATATTTTGTTGGCTGCTAATGCGTTGGGCGATGCCCACAACTTAGATCAAATTCCGGTGGTTAGTGATTTTCCAGAAGTGTTCCCGGAAGATATCCCTGAGTTTCCACCTAAAAGGGAAATTGAGTTTGCGATTGAATTGGTGCCGAGAGCTGGACCAGTATCGATTGCACCGTATAGAATGGCTCCTATAGAGCTGGCGGAGCTAAAGACTCAGTTGGAAGAGCTTCTGAATAAGAGGTTCATTCGACCGAGTGTATCACCGTGGGGAGCGCCAGTTTTATTGGTGAAGAAGAAAGATGGAGGGATGCGTTTGTGTGTGGATTACCGACAGTTAAATAAAGTGACAGTGAAGAACAAGTACCCGCTGCCAATGATAGATGACTTGATGGATCAATTGCAAGGAGTTGGAGTGTTTTCCAAGATTGATTTGAGATCCGGTTACCACCAGATAAGAGTGAAGGAAGATGATATCCCTAAGACTGCCTTTAGAACACGCTATGGACACTACGAGTTTGTGGTAATGTCTTTTGGGTTAACGAATGCACCTGCTGTTTTCATGGATTACATGAACAGAGTGTTTCGTCCCTTTCTGGACAAATTCGTGGTGGTTTTCATAGATGACATCTTAGTTTACTCTAAGACGGTAAAGGAGCATGAAGAACACTTGAGGATTGTACTACAAATCTTAAAGGAGCGGAAGTTATACGCTAAGTTATCAAAGTGCGAGTTCTGGAAGGAGGAAGTAAAGTTCTTAGGCCACGTGGTGAGTAAGGGAGGAATAGCTGTAGATCCTTCTAAAGTAGAAGCGGTGATGGAATGGAAAAGACCGACGACTGTGACAGAAGTCAGAAGCTTTTTGGGTTTAGTCGGATATTACCGGAGATTTATCGAAGGATTTTCCTGGATTGCACTACCAATGACAAAGTTGACAAGGAAAGAAGTGCCGTTCGAGTGGACGTCGGAGTGCGAAGAAAGTTTTCAAACGTTAAAGCAGAGATTAACTTCAGCACCTGTTCTAATCTTACTGGAACCGCATGAACCGTTTGAGGTATATTGTGATGCTTCTTTGAAGGGTTTGGGTTGCGTGTTGATGCAACACCGAAATGTGGTGGCTTACGCATCGCGTCAGCTAAGACCGCATGAGGTGAATTACCCCACTCATGACTTGGAATTAGCGGCGATTGTGTTTGCATTGAAGATTTGGAGACACCACTTATACGGAGTAAGTTTTAGCGTCTTTTCTGATCATAAGAGTCTCAAGTACATCTTTGATCAGAAAGAGCTAAATATGCGCCAGAGAAGGTGGATGGAGTTGCTTAAAGATTATGATTTCGAGTTGAGTTATCACCCTGGAAAGGCGAACGTGGTAGCAGACGCTTTGAGTCGGAAATCTTTAACAATTGCTTGGATGAGAATCAAGGAAGAAGAACTAGTGGATAAGTTTGTAGATCTTAAGTTGGATATTAGTGAAGTTGCCGGAAGAGCTTGTTTGAACCAGTTACAGATTTCAAGCACATTTAAATCAAAAATACAAAGGGCTCAGCAAGATGAGCAGAAATTTCAGCAATTGTTTCAACCAGTTGGTGATAAGAGACGCGAAGAATTCACTAAGGATGATGAAGGGTTATGGAGATACAAGGGAAGGATTTGCATACCAGATGTCGGGAGTTTGAGGCAAGACTTGCTGTTGGAGGCTCACAACAGTGGGTTTTCTATTCATCCCGGGAGCACGAAGATGTATTATGACTTGAAGAAGATGTTCTGGTGGCCGGGGATGAAGGGTGATGTAGCTACAGTGGTATCCAAATGTTTGACCTGCCAGAAAGTGAAGATAGAGCATCAAAAACCGTCAGGAATGCTACAACCACTTGAGATTCCTCAGTGGAAGTGGGAAGGAATTGCTATGGATTTTGTTACCGGTTTACCGAGGACTAGGTCGGGGTTTGATGCGATTTGGGTGATCGTAGATCGCTTAACCAAATCCGCTCATTTTCTGCCTATCCGACTAAACTGTTCTATGGAAGAGTTGGCAAGATTATACATCAAGGAGATAGTGAGGTTGCATGGTGTGCCGTCAAGCATAGTATCGGACCGTGATCCCCGATTCACATCAAGGTTTTGGGGAGCTTTCCAAAGAGCTTTCGGTACGAAGCTATGTCTTAGTACGGCGTATCATCCACAAACAGATGGACAATCGGAAAGGACTATTCAAACGTTGGAAGATATGCTGAGAGCATGTGTGTTGGATCAACCTGGGAGTTGGGATCGTTACATGCCATTGGTGGAGTTTGCATATAACAACAGTTTTCATGCAAGCATTGGGATGGCTCCGTATGAGGCTTTGTATGGGCGGAAGTGTCAGTCTCCACTTTGTTGGTATGAATTTGGAGAAGTAAGTGTTTTGGGTCCAGATTTGATAGCAGAGACTACTGAGAACATTAAGAAGATTCGTGCAAGGATTTTAACTGCCCAAAGTCGACAGAAGAGTTATGCGGATCAGAGAAGGAAACCCTTAGAGTTTGAAGTGGGAGAACATGTATTCCTTAGGGTTACACCGACAACTGGGATTGGAAGAGCAATCAAGACCAAGAAGTTGAACCCAAGATATATAGGACCGTTTGAGGTTTTGATCCAGTGGCGTATCAAGTAGCTTTGCCACCTCATCTGTCTAATTTGCATGATGTATTCCACGTGTCACAGCTCCGTAAATACACGTCGGATGCGGCTCATGTGTTGGAGCCTGAATCGGTCAAGTTGAAAGAGAACTTGACCCTCCAAGTGACACCAGTGAGGATCGATGACACTAGTGTGAAGAAGCTGCGAGGAAAGGATGTCCCATTGGTTAAAGTTGCTTGGGAGCGAGCAGGAGTAGAAGAGCACACTTGGGAATTGGAGTCTGAGATGCGAAAGGATTATCCCGAGCTTTTCTCAGGTAATTCAAATTTTGAGGGCAAAATTTCTTATTTGGTGGGGAGAATGTAAGAACCGCAACTAATCAACCGGTTAATTAAGTGATTAATTGCCCAAATTAGATTCCGAAAGGTTAGAGAGAGAATTTGAGGATTTAAAGGTGATTTTTGGACTCAGTGGATCTTTGTGAGTCAGAAAATGTGCTTTTTACAAAAAACTATGAAAAATTATGAACCGGCAGTTGAACCGGTTGAACCGGTTCAAGTCTGCCCAGTACCGCACAATAAAAAGTGAAAACCGTCAAAAACTTAGAAAAACATTAGAAATGGAAAACCGGGCTTTAATTTTAAAGATTTGGCCCGAAGATTAGCCAAACGGGCTAAAAACGCTAACGGGTTGGACCGGACCCAAATTGGGCCCAAGCCCAACATATAAATACACTTAAATGAACCCATTTCAGCCACTTTCACCCTCATAACCTAAACACAACAGCAGCTGAAGTGAGGAGAGAGGTGAGAGCTTTCCACCATTGTTACTATTCACTTCAAACTTCCCAAGCTCATATCTTGAGCTACAGAGCTCCGATCGCCGCACCGTTTGCGGCTACGCGTTCCTTGTGAAGAGCTCTACAAAACCCATCCAAGAAACCCTCAAGGTAATCACGAAATCCTTCCAGTTCTGCTCTTCAAAATTTCGGGTTTTATTAGAGTTTTGGGTTAAATGGGTTTTTGTGATTTTAGATGTTTAGGTTTGCTCTAATCCTTGCTTAGCTTTGGATTTGTGTTGTCAAATCTGTTGGGAAAGGTAAGAGCTCTTAAACCCTTGTGAGATTATGCTTATGTTGAACCCTAGGTTGATTTGTGGTGATTTATATGTATATAGTTTGTTTATTGTGGCTTTGGGAGCTTTTGGAACTTATTTGTGCTTGTGGGAGTGGATTTAAAAGCTTGGATTGTGGTTGGAAGCTTGTTGGTACTCATTTTGAGTTTGGGTGCATAAAGGGAATCGGCCAAGGTATGGTTTCGGTTTCCTCTATGTAGTATATAATATTCATGGACACATAGGCTAGTGACCAATAGGATAGGTTGAACTAAAATGATGGTTGGTGTGTTAAATGTTGATGAATTGATGAATGTTGAGTTGATTGTGATGAATTATAATGATATGATGATGTTGAATGATTGTATGGATTGGGAGTTGGTTATTATGATAATTGTAGTGTTATGATTTATGAAATGGTGGGTTTGATGGAGATTTTGATCATAAGTGTTATATAGTTGATGTTGGAATTGAGAATAATGAAATGAGAAGGAAAATGTGGTGAGGTTGATGTATTATGCTATAACAGGTACATTTTGATGAAAAATGGAGCTTTGGACGGTTTGGTATGATTTGGTATGGGTATGGTGAGATAGGGTGGTAATTGTGAAGTTTGGAAAATTTGAGTTTTTGGTGAACTTTGTTCGATCATAATTTTTGCCTCGGTTTTCGAAATTTATTGAAAATTGTTTAGAATTAAAGATCTTTGAAAACTCTTTGAATCGGTATAAAGTTTGTGAAAATTAAAATTTTGTAGAGGAAGTTATGATCATTCAAAGTTGGTATTAAAAATCTGAAATTTTACAAAGATGTGTGGGTGCACACATCCCGTTTCTCAAAAATTTATTTGTTTTCAACTATTTTGCCTTCCCAACAAGGTTGTAAGCTTCTATAACACTATTTTAAGACGTTTGGGCCTAGTTTTGAGTATTAGAACATGGGATATAAATTAAGGGCTCTAGTACATGATTTTAAGATAAAATTAGAAAACGGAGGCATAGGTTTCTGGCGTGCTGAGAATGGTTTGACGTTAGGTGAAGGATGATTGGTATATGAGATGAGGAATGATGGATCTATGTATACTGAAAATGCTTTTGAAAACCACTGAAATAATATTTTTTTCATGATATTTTGAGACGCTATGCGTCTGGCAGGGACGGTGGTTAATCCCGCCTGTCAAGGTAGCGGCGGCGGCGTAAGGACGGTGGTTAATCCCGCTTACGTTGAGATGTGAGGTCTGAGGCAAGAATATCCCGCTCACATCCCTTCGGATCTATAGGGCGAGCAGGCGCCGGTACCTGGACAGTGATCCGGGCACTATATCTCGGGGGTTCCCATATGAGAAATTCGAAGGGCGACGTCTCCATGGAGATGTGTCGGGTTGGCAGTTGAACTGACAATGTGATATCACAGCCAGTAGGGCAGGCATTCATCATATGCATTTCCTATTTGCTTGTATGCTTTGTTTACTTGTAATGGTTTGCCTAATTGAATAACATGCTTACTTGCTATCTGAATTATTTGTCATATATGTTACTACTTGTGCTTTACTTGCTTTGAACATTATCTGTGTTTTCTGCTGGGATTGAGGAGGTTCGGAAGGCGGTGGCGATGGGATCGCATGGAAGATCGGTTGGTGAAGGCTGTGGGACAGCGGTGTTTGGTTAGAATAGAAATGCCTTAAGATAGATAACCTGGTTTATTTAAGTCAAGTTGGTATATTATGCTTAAATGTTTTAGAATGCTTTAAGTTGAATCTTGTGATGGATATTGTTCCGAGGGTTACCTGAAATGTGTAGCTCGGTCTTCTGGCAAGGCCCGAGGTGGGGGTCTGTGACCCGAGCTGGTTGTGCTGAACGGCGGGGGGTTGTACCTGCAATGACACTCCGATGCTTAAGTTAGCATGGGTCCAAGCAGATATCAAGTAGAATTAGAGTATGAGTTATACCTGGGTGCTCCAGTGTATTTATAGTAGTTGGCTGCGATCATCCCTGGATAAGATATTCTTATCTTATCTTATCTTTTGGGAGATTCATCTCTATCTTTGCGGAACCGCCTTTCCCAGGCCCTTTCGGCCTTTAGGTTTTGGGCTTAGTTCCTTCTGACGGGCCTTTCTTTGGCCTGTTTGTCCGAGGTCCGACCTCGAACGTGGGCCTTGGGTCGAGGTCGGGCCTTCTATCAGCTTTACCGAGTTTGGAGAGCTCGGTCAGGGTATGAACAGTGCCCCTGCCCGAGTTCGTCTTTTTTCGGAAGGTCGAGCTCGGGCATAGTAGTTTTTCAAATTTTGAAAACGGTCGTTTCAGCATTTATTGCTTGTTACCGTTTCTTCCTCGATTTCCGTGCGGCGCTCTGTGGAGGCTTTATTTATTTGCCCCTTTCTTCATTTTTCTTTGTTTATTCATCACTTCTTTCGAGCATCTTCTCTTCTTCTCTCTGTTCTTCGTCTTCCATTTTTTGTGCGTTTTTTCAGAGTTCTTTTCTGCGCCGCCGTTTTTCCTTTCGTCGGAGCTCGTCGCTTTCTTCTTTTCCAGGTTTGCTTTTTTTTTTTGCTTTTATTCTTTGTACGCTTCTTTTTTCTGATATCTTCTATGCCCGGGTTGCCCCGAAAAGAGGCGCCGCTATTGCTTTGTATGCGTGTGTGGGGGGACTCTTTTCTCGATCCATTTTTGTTATTCGAGTTGCTGCCTTCTTGTTTGTAAAAGAACTTTGCTTTCTTTTGTTTTTGTTGAATTTGGTTTTTCTGCCTTTGTGTGATTTTTGTCTTGCTGTTGTATTCTTTCTTTGTAGGCAAGATTTTTTATGTCTCGAAAGGTGTTTCAAGCAATGTCGACCAAGATTCCGAGTGGTCTAGGTTGGGTAGATCCTGCTCCTTTAAGGGTCCCGTCTGTTGTAGATTCTGAGTATCTGATTAGGTTCCGTAGGGAGTGTAGTATTTGTGAGAACAGGGAGTCTGAGCGGGATTACGAGTTAGCAGCCCCGGAGTCCGAGGAGAGGGTATGTTTTCCGCCGTTAGAGAGTTCCGAGAAACTTTTCTTCTATGCTTATGATTGTTTCTTCTCCAAGCTAGGTGTCCGTCTTCCTTTCACCGACCTGGAATCCGAGGTCCTTTGGTCTTGTAACCTTGCCCTACACAACTCCATCCGAACTCTTGGGCGTTTTTAAAGCTTTTCCACTTTTGTGTCAGATTTTAGGCGTCTCCCCTTCTGTTTCTCTTTTTTCTTATCTGTTTGTACTGACGAAGCCGGGGTCGGGTGCTGGGAAGGTGTCCTGGGTTTCGTTTAGGGCTAACCAGGGTAGGAAATTTTGCACTTTGTATGATGAGTCGTTTCACGATTTCAAAAACTATTACTTCAAGTCCGGGCTGTTGGAGATGTCCGACCTTTTTTCTTAGATGAGAGTGGGGAGCCTTCGTTTCCTCTTTGTTGGCAAGAGAGTGTGGTGTCGGTTAAGTACACCTTCGAGAGTCTAGATGAGGTGGAACAGGCTTTCGTTGGTGTGTTGAGCAGTCTATGGGGTCGGGCACCTCACTTGGATACGAAGAAAATGTTGGGAGATCCAAGCCTTCTCCGTTCCGAGTTAGGTAGTTCCCGACCTCTTTTTGAGATTTCATTTTCATATTTTGACTTTGTTTTGATCTTTCTGTTTGATAACCTCTTTGTTTCGTTTCTGCAGAGATGTCTTCTCAGGCTGATTCTATGAAGTTTCTCCGTCGAGCGAAGAAATCTGCGGCATCTCGGAATATCGAGGCTGAAGCTTCTCCCCGACCTTCTCCGCAGAAGACTACAATTGGTGTTCAGACTCGGTCGAAGACCATTCCGTCCCTCAGTTCCGAGCTATAACTCAGGATCCTCCGATCTCCGGACCCGGTCAGCTTTCCCCGACCTCGACCTCGGGTCCTCCCCTCAAGAAACAGAAGACTTCCCGAGAGCCTGCTGGTTTCAATGACAAGGATTTCGATGCTCTCGGTTGGGTTGAGCAGCACATTCTTCCTCAGACTTTTATTTCTACTGATGATGCGTCCATGGAGCATCACTTTCAGTATATGGCGCGGAGTTGTGTTCGGATGGCTAGCCTTCATGCCGCCATTGCTCGGGAGTTTAAGAAAGCTCCCCTTGGGGCGACCAGCTCCCGACTTGAGAAGGCCCGGTCCGAGCTTGATAAGGTTAGTCAGCTGAAGGATGCTAGGATTGCCGAGCTGGAGGAGTCTTTGGAGGAAGAGAAGACTAGGGCTACCGCGGCTGTGGCGGTGGCGAAGGCGTCTGAGGAGATGGCGAGGGTGGCGACGGAGAACTATACCAAGCTGTATGCTGAGCTTGTGGAGACGAAGGAGAAGCTGCAATCTGCTCGGGATGACTTTTATGAGCTGGAAGATAATGTGGCCAAGGGTATGGATGCTATGTTTGTGAATCTGAGGGATCAGGTCCGGGTTCTTGCTCCCGAATTGGATCTCAGTTTGTTCAGTACGGATAACATGGTTGTGGAGGGGAAGATTGTTCCTGCCCCTGTTGAGGATGAGGTTCCGATGTCCGACCCCAAGGCTCCGGTGTCCGACCCCGAGGCTCCGGTCGTGAACCCGACTTCACCTTTGGCCGAGGATAGAGTTGGTATGGAGGTTCCAAGCGATGGTGCTGTTCCTGCAGTCCCGATATCCATGTTTCAGCCAGGTGTTGATGCGGAGTCTGGAAAGGGCCTTGATCCTCTGTAATTTTTTGTACTTTTTGTGCTTTTGCCCGACCTGTGGGCTTTTTGTTTTTTGGATGTTTTCTGCAAACATTTTGGACACCTGTTCTGCTATTTTAGCTACTCTTGTAGCTTTATTATGCCATGCTTTGTGTTTCGATTGTCTCGTTCCGCTTTTATGCTTTTTAGTTGTTCTCGGGTAACAACTTTTTAGCTAGCGTTTGACTTTCTCGCTTTTTGCTTTTTAGTTGTTTTTGGGTAACAACTTTTTAGCTAGCGCCTTGACTTTCTCGCTTTTTGCTTTTTAGTTGTTTTTGGGTAACAACTTTTTAGCTAGCGCCTTGACTTTCTCGCTTTTTGCTTTTTAGTTGTTTTTGGGTAACAACTTTTAGCTAGCGCCTTGACTTTCTCGCTTTTTGCTTTTTAGTTTTTTTGGGTAACAACTTTTTAGCTAGCGTCTTGACTTTCTCGCTTTTTGCTTTTTAGTTGTTTTTGGGTAACAACTTTTAGCTAGCGCCTTGACTTTCTCGCTTTTTGCTTTTTAGTTGTTTTTGGGTAACAACTTTTTAGCTAGCGTCTTGACTTTCTCGCTTTTTGCTTTTTAGTTTTTTTGGGTAACAACTTTTTAGCTAGCGCCTTGACTTTCTCGCTTTTTGCTTTTTAGTTGTTTTTGGGTAACAACTTTTTAGCTAGCGCCTTGACTTTCTCGCTTTTTGCTTTTTAGTTGTTTTTGGGTAACAACTTTTTAGCTAGCGCCTTGACTTTCTCGCTTTTTGCTTTTTAGTTGTTTTTGGGTAACAACTTTTTAGCTAGCGCCTTGACTTCCTTGCTTTTTGCTTTTTAGTTGTTTTTGGGTAACAACTTTTTAGCTACGCCTTGACTTTCTCGCTTTTTGCTTTTTAGTTGTTTTTGGGTAACAACTTTTTAGCTAGCGTTTCTCGAAGTCCTGGTTCTTTGCCAGCTTCTTTCTTGGGTCCGAGTTTACTCTCGGACATCGGGATCCTTGAGTACCCCTTTGGTCAGGTCCGACTTCGTTGTTTGGTCGGCCTTTTTTAAGTTATTTTTGTAACTTCTTTTCTATTTGGCTTTTTGAGCCATTTCAGAGTTACTTTTATAACTTCTCACATTAATTTGAACCTCGTCGCTTCATCTTTGCCGACCTCGTATGGCCTTTGGCAAATGATTTTTTGCGTTTTGCCGAGCATAAATTAATGCGCCTTGGTGGGGTACTTTTTAGGATATGCTTTATAACGAGAAAGAGAAAATAAAGAAATTTGATTAGTATTAAAAGAAGAATATGTACAAAGTGTTTACCCTTTTGACTAGGTCGGGTGTCCTACTTAACCGGGTGTCTCATTAAAAAACCCTCGTGGGAAAAAAGAGTACACCTCGGGTTAAGTTTTTCTAGCTGTAGTATCGTCTTAGGTTACAGGCGTGCCAGGTTCTTGGGCAGCTCATTGCCTTCTAGGTCGGATATCTTGTAGTAGCCTGTCCCTAAGACTTC
Organism: Arachis stenosperma; assembly: GCF_014773155.1. NCBI lineage: Eukaryota > Viridiplantae > Streptophyta > Magnoliopsida > Fabales > Fabaceae > Arachis > Arachis stenosperma. Next base: position 15,667,553 of record NC_080384.1, on the reverse strand, counting down.
TGTTACTTTGTAGGGCCCCTTCCAATTTGCGGCTAGCTTTCCTTCTCCCGATTTTTGTGTTCCGATGTCGTTTCGGATTAAAATCAGGTCGTGAGTGGAGAAGCTTCGTTTTATCACCTTTCGGTTATATCTGAGGGCCGTTCGTCGTTTTAAGACTTCTTCTCTGATTCGGGCTCTTTCTCGGACCTCGGGTAGGAGGTCGAGTTCTTCCCTTTGTGCCTGAGGGTTGCCTCCTTCGTTGTAGAAGATGGTTCTGGGTGATCCTTCGTCTATTTCGACGGGAATCATTGCCTCCATTCCGTAGGCTAGTCGGAATGGGGATTCTCCTGTTGTAGAGTGCGGGGTTGTCCGATATGCCCATAATACCTGGGGGAGTTCATCGGCCCATGCCCCTTTGGCCTCTTGGAGTCTTCGTTTTAACCCGGCCAAGATGACTTTATTTGCGGCCTCTGCTTGTCCATTGGCTTGCGGGTGTTCGACCGATGTGAACTGCTGTTTGATTTTTAGCTCGGCCACCAAGTTCTGAAAACTTGTGTCTGTGAACTGTGTTCCATTGTCTGTTGTGATGGAGTAGGGGACTCCGAACCTCGTGACAATGTTTTTGTATAGGAATTTACGGCTTTTCTGAGCCGTAATAGTGGCTAAGGGTTCAGCCTCGATCCACTTTGTGAAGTAGTCGACCCCTACTATGAGGTACTTGACTTGCCCCGGTCCTTGTGGGAATGGGCCGAGTAGGTCGAGTCCCCACTTTGCGAAGGGCCATGGTGCGGTGATGCTTATGAGGTCTTCGGGCGGTGCTTTGTGAAAATTGGCGTGTTTTTGGCAGGGGGGGCATATTTTCACAAACTCTGCCGCGTCTCTTTGCAAGGTCGGCCAGTAGAACCCGGCTCTGACTATTTTCTTGGACAGGGCCCGGGCTCCGAGATGGTTCCCACACATGCCTTTGTGGACTTCTTCGAGGACGCTCTTTGTTTCTGTGGTCGGGACGCACCTCAGGAGGGGGTTTGAGAATCCTTCTCTGTATAATACGTCGTGGATTAACGTGTAGTTCTGGGCGTCTTTTGTAAGCCTTTTAGCTTCTTTTCTTTCGGTGGGGAGAGTTCCCGATTTCAGATAGTTGAGTATGGGGGTTATCCATCCTTGTTGTTGCCCGGATATATTTAGTATTTCTTCCTCCCTTAACACGGAGGGGGATTGTAGAGTTTCTTGGAGGAGACTTCTGTTGTTCCCTCCGGGCTTGGTGCTAGCAAGTTTTGAGAGGGCGTCTGCCCGGGCATTTTGCTCCCGGGGTATGTGCTGGATTTGTATTTCCGGGAAGTGTCGTAATTGCGCCTGTGTTTGGTCCAGGTATTTTTTCATGATAGGGTCTTTGGCCTGGTAGCTTCCATTTACTTGTGATGTGACGACCTGGGAGTCGCTGAAGATCGTGATCCTCTTTGCTCTGACCTCTTCGGCTAGTTTTAGTCCCGCTAGTAGGGCTTCGTATTCGGCTTGGTTATTTGAGGCCTGGAACTCGAATTTTAGGGATAGCTCAATCCGTGTTCCTTGATCGCTTTCGAGTATAACACCGGCCCCGCTTCCTGTTTTGTTTGAGGATCCGTCGACATACAGATTCCATGAGAGTGGGGTTACCGGGGTCTCAGTGTATTCTGCGACGAAGTCGGCTAGGTATTGAGATTTTATGGCAGTCCGGGCTTCATAGTGGAGGTCGAACTCGGACGATTCCACCGCCCATTGTAGGATTCGTCCTGCCATGTCTGTCTTTTGTAGGATGTGTCTCATGGGTTGGTTTGTCCGGACTTTGATGGTGTGGGCTTGAAAGTAGGGGCGGAGTCTCCGAGCTGTGAACACTAGTGCATAGGCGAATTTCTCTATTTCTGATAGTTTAATTCGGCCCCTTGTAGTGCTTTGCTTACGAAGTATATGGGTGTTGCCCCTCCTCATTTTCTCGTATTAGTGCCGAGGCGACTGCCCGATGTCCGACCGACAGGTATAGTACGAGCTCTTCCCCTTTTAGAGGTCGGGTTAAGATTGGTGGCTGCCCGAGGAATTCCTTGAATTCTTGGAAGGCCTTTTCGCATTCCGGGGTCCAAGAGAAGGGTTTCCCTTTTTTTAGGAGTGAGTAGAGAGGGAGTGATCTTTATCGCTGATCCTGCCAAGAATCTTGATAGGGCGGCTAGTCTCCCATTTAGTTGTTGTACTTCTTTGACACACGTCGGGCTTTTCATATTGAGTATTGCTTGGCATTTGTCCGGGTTTGCTTCGATGCCTCTCTGAGTCAGCATGAAGCCTAAGAACTTCCCGGCTTCTGCGGCGAAGGTGCACTTTGTCGGGTTAAGTCTTATGTTGTGTTTCCGGAGGGTGTCGAAGATACTGCTGAGGTCGGCGACCAAGTTTCTATCTTCTTGTGTCTTTACTAGCATGTCGTCGACGTACACCTCTAGCTGTAGCCCGATGTGTTCTGAGAACACTTTGTTCATTAGCCTCTGGTAGGTTGCCCCTGCGTTCTTCAGCCCGAAGGGCATTACTACGTAGCAGTAGTTTGCCCTTGGGGTTATGAACGAGGTCTTTTCTTGGTCGGGTCCATACATCGGGATTTGATTGTATCCCGAGTATGCATCCATGAAGGAGAGGTATCTGTAGCCCGAAGCGGCATCGACTAAGGCGTCGATGTTCGGTAGTGGATATGGATCTTTGGGGCAGGCTTTGTTGAGATCCGTGTAGTCGACGCACATCCTCCATTTTCCATTGGGCTTCTTCACTAGGACCACGTTTGCGAGCCATAGGGGGTACTTTACTTCCCTAATGAACCCTGCATCTAGTAGTGCTTGCACTTGTTCTTCTATTGCTTGCATGCGTTCGGCCCGAGCTTCCTGCGTCTTTGTTGGACAGGTCGGGATCCCGGGTATACTGATAGCTTATGGCACATCAGGTCGGGGCTTATGCCTGGTATATCGGAGGCTTTCCAGGCGAAGAGATCGGAATTCTCCCTTAAGAGGGTTGTGAGTTCCTCCTTTAGGCCTGCCTCGAGGTTTGCCCCTATGTTTGTTACTTTCTCGGGTGTGTTCCCGATCTGGATCTTTTTGGTCTCTCCTTCTGGTTGTGGCCGAAGATCTTCTCGGGCTTGGACTCGCCCGAGTTCTATTATGTTGACCTCTTTCCCTTTTAGGCTCAGACTTTCGTTGTAGCATCGTCGTGCTAGTTTTTGGTCGCCTTTTAGGGTAGCGATTCCCTTTGCGGTAGGGAACTTCATACAGAGGTGTGGGGTCGAGACTATAGCCGCTAGTCTGTTTAGGGTTGGTCGTCCGATGAGGGCATTGTATGTTGAAGTGACGTCGACTACAATGTAGTCGATGCTTAGCGTTTTGGTTTGCTCGCCTTTTCCAAAGGTAGTGTGTAATGAGATGTATCCCAAGGGGCGGATCGGGGTATCTCCTAGTCCAAACAGGTCGGTGGGATAGGCTTTTAGCTCTTTTTCTTCGAGTCCGAGCTTGTCGAAGGCTGCTTTGAACAGGATATCTGCTGAACTTCCTTGGTCGATCAGGGTTCGATGTAAGTTGGCGTTGGCTAGGATGATGGTGATCACCATAGGGTCGTCGTGTCCGGGTATTATTCCAAGAGCATCTTCTCGGGTAAATGAGATAGTAGGTAACTCGGGTAAGGGGCTGTCTTCTCGGACATGGTAGACTTCTTTGAGGTGTCTCTTCCGTGAGGATTTGGATGTCCCTCCCCCTGCGAAACCTCCGTTTATCATGTGTATGTGCCTTTCAGGAGTTCGCGGGGTTCGTGTTTGCTCGGCCCGATCTTCGTTATCTCCCCGTCTTCTCTTTCTGGTTTCTTCTCCTTTCTCAGCTATGTATCTGTCGAGTTTTCCCTCTCTGGCTAGCTTTTCTATAACATTCTTTAAGTCGTGGCAGTCGTTAGTAGAGTGGCCGTAGAGTCTGTGGACCGATCTCTTCCTGCTCTCTTGTGCTTCAGAGGTTTGGGTGGTGGGATCTTCTCGGTGTGGCATACTTCTCTGTAGACGTCTACCAGGGAGACTCGGAGGGGAGTGTAGCTGTGGTATTTTCGTGGCTTGTCCGAGTTGGATTCTTCTTTCTTTTTTTTGTTCCCGATCTCGATCTCGGGGCGGGTGGGTTGACTCCTTCCTGGAAGAGTCTCTCAGCTGGGAGGTTTCTTCCATGTTGATATACTTTCCTGCCCGTTCTTGTACTTCGTATAAGGAGGTCGGGTATCTTTTGGATAGGGATTGGCTAAACGGTCCTTCTTTTAGGCCGTTTGCTAATCCCATGATGGCTGCTTCCGTGGGCAAGTGTTGTATGTCCAGGCAGGCTTTGTTGAATCGCTCCATGTACTCTCTGAGAGTTTCTTGGTTGCCTTGTTTGATCCCGAGTAGGGGGGGCATGTTTTGCCTTGTCCTTTTGAATAGAGAACCTTGTTAAGAATTTTTTGGTTAGGTCTTCAAAGCTGGAGATTGATCCTGGTGGCAGGTTGTCGAACCACTTCATGGCTGACTTAGTGAGAGTGGTGGGGAAGGCTTTGCATCGAATCGCGTCGGAGGCGTCGACTAAGTACATTCTGCTTCTGAAATTGCTGAGGTGATGACTTGGATCGGTGGTGCCGTCGTAGAGGTCCATATCTGGTGGTTTGAAGTTTCGCGGTACCTTCTCTTTCATGATCTCTTGTGTGAAGGGATCATGGTTGCTTTCGGGAGTGGTGCCGTGTTCCATCCGATCTTTTAGGTTGGCCTCTATCTTCCGCAGTTTTTCTTCCAATTCCCTGCGTTTGCGAGCTTCCCTTCTCAGATCCTGTTCAGTTTCCTTCTGCTTCTTTACGTCCTCTTCGAGTTGTCTCAGCCGGCTTTGTTGTGCCCGAACTGTTTCCAGAATCTCCGAACTTTTTTCTCTTTCGGGATTTTGTGGATCTTTGTCTGGGGGTGATGTCTTTGGGCGATTCTGTTTGTTTCCTCCTGGAGTGCGTGGTGATAGAGGGCTGTCCGGCCGTTCTCCGGTGTCAACTTCCTCTTCTTGTTCTGATGTAGCGTGGTTATTGTTGGGAGGGTCGTCCGCCATGGTAAAGGGATGACTTCCAGGTCCCCGGCAACGGCGCCAATGTTCCGAGGGTTACCTGAAATGTGTAGCTCGGTCTTCTGGCAAGGCCCGAGGTGGGGGTCTGTGACCCGAGCTGGTTGTGCTGAACGGCGGGGGGTTGTACCTGCAATGACACTCCGATGCTTAAGTTAGCATGGGTCCAAGCAGATATCAAGTAGAATTAGAGTATGAGTTATACCTGGGTGCTCCAGTGTATTTATAGTAGTTGGCTGCGATCATCCCTGGATAAGATATTCTTATCTTATCTTATCTTTTGGGAGATTCATCTCTATCTTTGCGGAACCGCCTTTCCCAGGCCCTTTCGGCCTTTAGGTTTTGGGCTTAGTTCCTTCTGACGGGCCTTTCTTTGGCCTGTTTGTCCGAGGTCCGACCTCGAACGTGGGCCTTGGGTCGAGGTCGGGCCTTCTATCAGCTTTACCGAGTTTGGAGAGCTCGGTCAGGGTATGAACAGATATGAAGCTTAGGATTACCTTTGGCGTCCCGGGGTCTTATATCCTATATCACTGGGAACTGTTACCATACTGAGAACCTCCGGTTCTCATACCATATTGTTGTTGTATTTTTCAGATGCAGGTCGCAACCCACCTCGGTGAGTTGCTTTGGTTGGTGACAGGAGCGGAGAATCTTGGATCATTTTGGAGTTCTTTTTGGTTTATTTTGTTTATACATCTCTCCTTTTGTATTTTGTTTTGCCTAGAGGCATGTATTCGAGAGAACAAAACTTGTATAAGCTGTTTTCACTGTATGGTTTTGTGTATCAGTATATGGCTAGCCGGCTTAAACTCCGCGAGTTCATGGCTAGTTCTCTATGATATTATATATTTATCTTTTGTTATATCTTGTCTGTTTCTTATGCCTTAAGCTAGTAGCTCCGTTAGTACGTTTAAGCTTCGAAATTCTGTTTTTGAGCTATATCTTTCATCGGGCTTCTAGATTATACTATTCTTCCTATATATATATTATGTATGAGTTTAGAACTGTCGTAATCTCTGATTAACCTTGGCTTTACGACGCGAGGTAAGGCTTAGGCTAATTAGGGTGTTACAGTTTGAATGAAGGATGATATTGGCAATAAATTTATCTATTTTTCATGTTCAATTCTCCTAAACAAGATGAAAAGGAGACATTGCTTGAGACCTTCTAACAGGACAAAATTCAATAGTGTTAAGATATCAGTCGTACTAGTTTTTTTTGGATGACTGCATATCTACAAGAAAATGAATTTTGAGATGATGATAGCTCTGTTAAGATATACCTTTGTATCTTTTGACTGTATCTTTAATTCCTAAAAATATTTGTATATATCAAACAGAGTATGGTTTCTCATTCAATCATCTATCTAAGTAAAAATAACAGAATCTTCATTTGAATCTCTGTTTGTATTTAGATTCTACTACATACTAATTTTCTTATTATTTTTATCATAACTCTAAACTAATAGAAAATTACAAATTTTCACTTTTTTCATCATTACAAACTAATCAATACAAAAAACACAAAATTAACATGAGTTAAAAGTATATATATATATATATATATATATATATATATATTAAAAGAGTTTGTAAGCTATCAATTGACTGAATCAGAGTACTATGGGATTTTGAATGAATAATTTTAACAATACACCTACAAGAAGCATAATATTAAAATACGGTTTTGCTAGCTAGACAATAACTTTTTGAACAATATGAATAATAGGCTCTAGAATTGACCTAATAAAGTAAAAAAATACTCCACTCCAAATTACCTCCTAAACCCTAACATTAGGATAACCATCTGCACATTTAGTGAATTAAACATCCAGCCATTGTTAACTGTGCATGAGTGGTGCACGAAATTGCAATCACACTTTTGCAATCCCGCACAACTAACCAGCAAGTGCACTGGGTCGTCCAAGTAATACCTTGCGTGAGCAAGGGTCGATCCCACGGAGATTGTCGGCTTGAAGCAAGCTATGGTTATCTTGTAAATCTTAGTCAGGATATCAGAAATTATCAGGATTGATTGTGAAAAGCAAAAGAACATGAATTTGGTTACTTGTTCAGCAGTAATGGAGAATAGGCTGAGGCTTTGGAGATGCTCCATCTTCTGAATCTCTGCTTTCCTTCTGTCTTCTTCATCAAACACGCAAGGCTCCTTCCATGGCAAGCTGTATGTAGGGTTTCACCGTTGTCAATGGATACCTCCCATCCTCTCATTGAAAATGTTCAACGCACCCTGTCACGGCGCGGCTATCCATCTGTCGGTTCTCAATCAGGCCGGAATAGAATCCAGTGATTCTTTTGCGTCTGTCACTGACGCCCCGCCTTCAGGAGTTTGAAGCTCGTCACAGTCATTCAATCATTGAATCCTACTCAGAATACCACAGACAAGGTTTAGACCTTCCGGATTCTCTTGAATGCCGCCATCAGTTCTAGCTTATACCACGAAGATTCTGGTTAAGGAATCCAAGAGATATCTACTCAATCTAAAGTAGAACAGAGGTGGTCGTCAGGCACATGTTCATAGTTGAGAATGATGATGAGTGTCACGGATCATCACATTCATCCGGGTTAAGAGCAAGTGATATCTTAGAATGGAAGCAAGCATGATTGAATAAGAAACAGTAGTAATTGCATTAATCCATCAAGACACAGCAGAGCTCCTCACCCCCAACCATGGGGTTTAGAGACTCATGCCGTGGAATGTACACAAAGAAACGTGTAAAATGTCATGAGGTTACAGATACAATGTCCAAAGGTCCTATTAATAGTAAACTAGTATCCTAAGGTTTACAGAAATGAGTAAATGACAGAAAAATCCACTTCCGGGCCCACTTGGTGTGTGCTTGGGCTGAGCAATGAAGCATTTTCGTGTAGAGACCTTTTCTGGAGTTAAACGCCAGCTTTCATGCCAGTTTGGGCGTTTAACTCCAAGTTTTATGCCAGTTCCGGCGTTTAACGCTGGAATTTCTGAGGCCGAATTGCTACGCTGGTTTGGGCCATCAAATCTTGGGCAAAGTATGGACTATCATATATTGCTGGAAAGCCCAGGATGTCTACTTTCCAACGCCGTTGAGAGCGCGCCAATTGGGCTTCTGTAGCTCCAGAAAATCCACTTCGAGTGCAGGGAGGTCAGAATCCAACAGCATCTGCAGTCCTTTTTGGTCTCTGAATCAGATTTTTGCTCAGAACCTCCAATTTCAGTCAGAAAATACCTGAAATCACAGAAAAACACACAAACTCATAGTAAAGTCCATAAAAGTAAATTTTAACTAAAAACTAATAAAAATATACTAAAAACTAACTAAAAGATACTAAAAACATACTAAAAACAATGCCAAAAAGCGTATAAATTATCCGCTCATCACAACACCAAACTTAAATTGTTGCTTGTCCCTAAGCAACTGAAAATCAAAATAGGATAAAAAGAAGAGAATATACTATAGACTCCAAAACATCAAAGAAACATAGTTCCAATTAGATGAGCGGGACTAGTAGCTTTTTGCCTCCGAACAGTTTTGGCATCTCACTCTATCCTTTGAAGTTTAGAATGATTGGCATCTATGAGAACTCAGAACTCAGATAATGTTATTGATTCTCCTAGTTAAGTATGATGATTCTTGAACATAGCTAGTGTATGAGTCTTGGCTGTGGCCCAAAGCACTCTGTCTTCCAGTATTACCACCGGATACATACATGCCACAGACACATAATTGGGTGAACCTTTTTAGATTGTGACTCAGCTTTGCTAGAGTCCCCAATTAGAGGTGTCCAAGGTTCTTAAGCACACTCTTTTTGCCTTGGTTCACAACTTTATTTCTTTCTTTTTCTTTTTCTTCTCTTTTTTTTTCTTTTTTTTTTCGAAAATTTTTTTTTTCACTGCTTTTTCTTGCTTCAAGAATCAATTTGATGATTTTTCAGAGCCTCAATAACAGTTCTCTTTTTCCCTCATTCTTTCAAGAGCCAACAATCTTTAACATTCTCAAAACAACAAATTCAAGAGACATATGCACTGTTCAAGCATTCATTCAGAAAACAAAAAGTATTGTCACCACATCAAACTAATTCAACTAGTGTCAAGGATAAATTTCGAAATCCTGTACTTCTTGTTCTTTTGTGATTAAAGCATTTTTCATTTAAGAGAGGTGATGGACTCATAGGACATTCATAGCTTTAAGGCATAAACTTCAAATTTTATTAATTATGAATTAAGAACAAGACTCAAAAATAGATATAAGATTAGACTAGAAAATAAAAATAGGAATAGAAAACAAAAGAAAAACGCAAAAATAGGTGATGAGCGGATAATTTATACGCTTTTTGGCATTGTTTTTAGGTAGTTTTTAGTAAGTTTAAGCTACTTTTAGGGATGTTTTCATTAGTTTTTATGTTAAATTCACATTTCTGGACTTTACTATGAGTTTGTGTGTTTCTTTTGTGATTTCAGGTAAATTCTGACTGAAATTGAGGGATTTGAGCAAAACTCTGAAAAAGGCTGACAAAAGGATTGCTGATGCTGTTGGAATCTGACCTCCCTGCACTCAAAATGAATTTTCTGGAGCTACAGAACTCCAATTGGTGCGCTCTTAACGGAGTTGGAAAGTAGACATCCAGGGCTTTCCAGAAATATATAATAGTCCATACTTTATTCGGAAATTGACGACGTAACTTGGCGTTGAACGCCAAGTACATGCTGCTGTCTGGAGTTAAACGCCAGAAAAACGTCATGATCCGGAGTTGAACGCCCAAAACACGTCATAACTCGGAGTTCAACTCCAATAAAAGCCTCAGCTCGTGGATAGATCAAGCTTAGCCCAAACATACACCAAGTGGGCCCCGGAAGTGGATTTATGCATCAATTACTTACTCATGTAAACCCTAGGAGCTAGTTTATTATAAATAAAACTTTTTACTATCATAATCTCATCCTGGATTGTATTTTGAATCCTGTGATCACGTTTTAGGGGGCTGGCCATTCGGCCATGCCTGAACCTTTTACTTATGTATTTTTAACGGTGGAGTTTCTACACACCATAGATTAAGGGTGTGGAGCTCTGCTGTACCTCAAGTTTCAATGCCATTAAGATGATATCCTATTCAATTCTATTTATTCTTATTCCAAGATATACGTTGCACTTCAACTTGATGAATGTGATGATCCGTGACACTCATCATCATTCTCACCTATGAACGCGCGTGATTGATAACCACTTCCGTTCTACTTTAGGCCGGGCGCATATCTCTTAGATTCCCCAACAGAATCTTCGTGGTATAAGTTAGATTGATGGCGGCATTCATGAGAATCCGGAAAGTCTAAACCTTGTCTATGGTATTCCGAGTAGGATTCTGGGATTGAATGACTGTGACGAGCTTCAAACTCCTGAAGGCTGGGCGTGATGACAAGCGCAAAAGAATCAATGGATTCTATTCCAACCTGATTGAGAACCGACAGATGATTAGCCATGCGAGTGACAGCCGTAGAGGACCATTTTCACTGAGAGGATGGGATGTAGCCACTGACAACGGTGATGCCCTACATACAGCTTGCCATGGAAAGGAGTAAGAAGGATTGGATGAAAGCAGTAGGAAAGCAGAGATTCAAGAGGAGCACAGCATCTTCATACGCTTATCTGAAATTCCCACTATTGAATTACATGAGTATTCCTATCCCTTTTCAATTATTTTATTATTAATTTTCGAAACCCATAACTATTTAATCTGCCTATCTGACAAATACAAGGTCACCATAGTATGCTTCATACCAACAATCTCTGTGGGATCGACCCTTACTCACGTAAGGTTTATTACTTGGACGACCCAGTGCACTTGCTGGTTAGTTGAACGAGACTGTGAAGTTGATTTTAGACCATGGTATTGTGCACCAAGTTTTTGGAGCCATTACCAGGGATTGTTGAAGTGAAAAGAATGAATCACAATTTCGTCCACCAATAGGCTCCTAAATGATAGAGGTTTTCACAGAGTTAGGACTCAACAACCTTGATTTTGAGAAGTGGATGCTCCCTCAGCTTGAGAGGAGAGCTTTTGGCGTTTCATCTCTTGGAGTTCACGCCCCTGCTTCTCTTGTTCCTTCAGCAACTTGCAGAGCATGCAGTTCTGATTCTGCTGTTCTTCCTTAAGTTGCTCCATAGTTTCTTGCAACTTGGTGATAGATGCTTCTAGGCTGGCCCAGTAGCCAATTTCAGGAAATTCAGGGAGGAACTCCTGCGCCCTCCTTTTGATAGAGTTTTCTTGCACTTGTCCTTCCATTGACTTCTTGGTGATTGGATGTTCAATGGGTATGAATTCATCTACTCCCATCTTCACCCCAGCCTCTTTACAGAGCAAGGAGATTAAGCTTGGGTAAGCCAGTTTGGCTTCAGTGGAATTTTTATTTGCAATTGTGTAGATCTCACAGGCAATCACATGATGAACCTCCACTTCTTTTCCAAGCATAATGCAATGAATCATCACTGCTCTCTTGATGGTAACCTCAGAACGGTTGCTAGTGGGCAATATGGAACGCCCAATAAAGTCTAGCCAACCTCTTGCAATTGGTTTGAGGTCTCCCCTCTTGAGTTGGTTTGGGACACCCTTAGAATTGGTTATCCACTTAGTTCCAGGGAGGCATATGTCCTCTAGAACTTGATCCAACCCTTTATCTACTCTCACCATTCTCCTATTAAAGGAGTCAGGATCATCTTGCAGTTGAGGCAACTTGAAGATTTCTCTTATTTTGTCCATATGGAAATACATAACTTTCCCTCTGACCATGGTTCTGTAGGTATGGTAAGCGGTTCCAGTCATTCTCTGCTTATCTGTCAGCCACAGATTTGAGTAGAATTCCTGAACCATGTTCCTTCCAACCTTTGTCTCAGGATTGGTTAGAATTTCCCATCCTCTGTTTCGAATTTGCTCTTGGATCCCCGGATATTCATCTTCTTTCAGATCAAATTTAACTTCCGGGATCACTGACCTCAGACCCATTATTTTGTGATAATGGTCTTCATGTTCTTTAGTTAAGAACTTCTCTTGATTCCAAAGATTCTTTGGATTAGTCTCTTTCTTTCCTCTTAAATTGGTTTGTTTTCCCTTAGGAGCCATGATCTTGATGAATCTTGACTTAGTGATCACGAAAAAGCACACCAAACTTAGAGGTTTGCTTGTCCTCAAGCAAAAGAAAAGAGAGAAGAGAGGGGGAGGAAGAGGAAATTCGAATGGTGTGGTGGAATGAGGGAGCCAAACGTGTATTTATAAGGTGGGGAGGGGAGTTTTCGAAAAAAAAAAGGAGAAATTTGAGAAGATTTGGAAAGAAATTGAGAAAAGGGTGAAATTTTTGAACAATGTTTGTAATTGATTTGAAATAAATTTGAAGAATGGTTTTGATTTTTGAAGATTTGAAAGTGAATGATGAATGATTGAAGTGTGATTTTGTAGAAAAGTATGGGTAAGAAAAGGAAAGTTTGAAAAAATTTGGTTTGAAAACAAAATTGTGGTCCCCCCACCTTGCTGGCGTTAAACGCCCAGAATGGCACCCATTCTGGCGTTTAACGCCCATTTGTTGCCCCTTTTGGGCGTTTAACGCCCAGCCAGGTGCCTTGGCTGGCGTTAAACGCCAGAAAGTCTTTATCACTGGGCGTTTTTCTAAACGCCCAGGATGCTGCACACCTGGCGTTAAACGCCCAGAATGGTGCCCATTCTGGCGTTTAACGCCCAAAATGGCACCATTTCTGGCGTTAAACGCCCAGAATGGTACCCATTCTGGCGTTTAACGCCCAAAATGCCCTTTACTGGCGTTTTTTCGCCAGTAAGCTCATTTTCTCTGCTTTTTGAGCTGAATCCTTCTGTAACTCTGTGAATTCCTTCATTTTTGATACTTGCCTCTGTAAGAACTAATCATATAACCTCCTAATGACTGGGTTGCCTCCCAGCAAGCGCTTCTTTACTGTCTTTAGCTGGACCTTCACTGAGAATCACTCAAGTCTCAGTTTTGAGCATTCCTGCTCAAAATTGCTCTCAAGATAATGCTTGATTCTCTGTCCATTAACAATTAACTTTTTGTCAGAATCAACATCCTGAAGCTCAACATATCCATATGGTGACACTTCTGTGATCACATACGGACCCCTCCACCGGGATTTGAGTTTTCCTGGGAATAATTTGAGCCTGGAGTTGAAGAGCAGAACTTTTTGTCCTAGCTCAAAGACTCTGGTTGACAATTTCTTGTCATGCCACTTCTTTGCCTTTTCCTTATAAATTTTTGCATTTTCAAAGGCATTGAGTCTGAACTCCTCTAGCTCATTTAACTGGAGCAATCTTTTTTCACCAGCTAACTGAGCATCCATGTTTAGGAATCTGGTTGCCCAGTAGGCTTTATGTTCCAGTTCCACAGGCAAATGACAGGCCTTCCCATACACCAGTTGGTATGGAGAGGTTCCTATAGGAGTCTTGAATGCTGTTCTGTATGCCCACAGAGCGTCATCCAAGCTTTTTGCCCAATCCTTTCTTCGGGCTATCACAGTCCGTTCTAGGATTCTTTTTAGCTCTCTGTTAGAGACTTCAGCTTGCCCATTTGTCTGTGGATGATACGCAGTTGCCACTTTATGGCTAATTCTGTATCTAACCATAGCAGAGTATAGCTGTTTGTTGCAGAAATGAGAGCCCCCATCACTGATTAGTACTCTGGGAACACCAAATCTGCTGAAGATGTGTTTCTGGAGGAATTTTAGCACGGTCTTGGTATCATTAGTGGGTGTAGCAATTTCTTCTACCCACTTAGATACATAGTCCACCGCCACCAGAATGTAAGTATTTGAGTATGATGGTGGGAATGGCCCCATGAAGTCAATTCCCCATACATCAAATAATTCTATCTCTAATATCCCTTGTTGAGGCATGGCATATCCGTGAGGCAGGTTACCAGTTCGTTGGCAACTGTCACAGTTACGCACAAACTCTCGGGAATCTTTATAGAGAGTAGGCCAGTAGAAGCCGCACTGGAGAACTTTTGTGGCTGTTCGCTCACTTCCAAAATGTCCTCCATACTGTGATCCATGGCAATGCCATAGGATCCTTCGTGCTTCTTCTCTGGGTACACATCTGCGGATCACTCCGTCAGCACATCTCTTAAAGAGATATGGTTCATCCCAGAGGTAGTGCTTGGCATCTGAAATTAATTTCTTTCTTTGCACTCTGCTGTACTCCTTGGGTATGAACCTCACAGCTTTATAGTTTGCCATATCTGTAAACCATGGAGCTTCCTGAATGGCAAAGAGTTGCTCATCTGGGAAAGTCTCAGAGATCTCAGTAGAAGGGAGGGACGCCCCAGCTACTGGTTCTATTCGGGACAGATGATCAGCTACTTGGTTCTCTGTCCCTTTTCTGTCTCTTATTTCTATATCAAACTCTTGCAGAAGCAACACCCATCTGATAAGCCTGGGTTTTGAATCCTGCTTTGTGAGTAGATATTTAAGAGCAGCATGGTCAGTGTACACAATCACTTTTGATCCTACTAAATAAGATTTGAACTTGTCAATGGCATAAACCACTGCAAGTAATTCTTTTTCTGTGGTTGTGTAATTCTTCTGTGCATCATTTAGAACACGGCTAGCATAGTAAATGACATGCAGAAGTTTGTTATGCCTCTGTCCCAACACTGCACCAATGGCATGATCACTGGCATCACACATTAATTCAAATGGCAATGTCCAATCTGGTGCAGAGATGACTGGTGCTGTGACCAGCTTAGCTTTCAGGGTCTCAAACGCCTGCAGACACTGTGTGTCAAACACAAATGGTGTGTCAGCAGCTAGCAGGTTACTCAGAGGTTTGGCAATTTTCGAAAAATCCTTTATGAACCTTCTGTAAAATCCTGCATGCCCCAGAAAGCTTCTGATTGCCTTAACATTGGCAGGTGGTGGTAATTTTTCAATCACCTCTACCTTTGCCTTATCCACCTCTATTCCCCTGCTTGAATTTTGGTGCCCAAGGACAATTCCATCAGTCACCATAAAGTGACATTTCTCCCAGTTTAAAACCAGGTTAGTCTCTTGGCATCTTTTCAAGACAAGTGCTAGGTGGTTAAGACAGGAGCTGAATGAATCTCCATACACTGAGAAGTCGTCCATGAAGACTTCCAGAAATTTCTCTACCATATCTGAGAAGATAGAGAGCATGCACCTCTGAAAGGTTGCAGGTGCATTGCACAGACCAAAAGGCATCATTCTGTAGGCAAACACGCCAGAAGGGCAAGTGAATGCTGTTTTCTCTTGGTCCTAAGGATCTACTGCAATTTGGTTGTAGCCTGAATAGCCATCCAAAAAGCAGTAGTAGTCATGACCAGCTAGTCTTTCTAGCATTTGGTCTATGAATGGTAAAGGGAAGTGATCCTTTCTGGTGGCTGTATTGAGCCTTCTGTAGTCAATACACATGCGCCACCCTGTGACTGTTCTTGTAGGAACCAGTTCATTTTTTTCATTATGAACCACTGTCATGCCTCCCTTTTTGGGGACTACTTGGACAGGGCTCACCCAGGGGCTATCAGAAATAGGATAAATAATCCCAGCCTCTAGTAATTTAGTGACCTCTTTCTGCACCACCTCCTTCATGGCTGGATTTAGCCTCCTCTGTGGTTGAACCACTGGTTTGGCATTATCCTCCAACAGGATTTTGTGCATGCATCTAGCTGGGCTAATGCCCTTAAGATCACTTATGGACCACCCAAGAGCTGTCTTGTGTGTCCTTAGCACTTGAATCAATGCTTCCTCTTCCTATGGATTCAAAGCAGAGCTTATAATCACTGAAAAAGTGTCACCCTCTCCCAGAAATGCGTACTTCAGGGATGGTGGTAGAGGTTTGAGTTCAGGTTTGGGAGGTTTATCCTCCTCCTGAGGAATTTTCGAAAATTCCTTTGCTTCCTCTAGTTCTTCTTGATCAGGTTGAGCATCTTTGAAGATGTCCTCAAGCTCTGATTCTAGGCTTTCAGCCATATTGATCTCTTCTACCAGAGAGTCAATAATGTCAGCGCCCATGCAGTCATTTGGTGTGTCTGGATACTGCATAGCTTTTACAGCATTCAACTTGAACTCATCCTCATTGACTCTGAGGGTTACTTCCCCTCTTTGTACATCAATGAGAGTTCGTCCAGTTGCTAGGAAAGGTCTTCCTAGTATGAGAGTTGCACTCTTGTGCTCCTCCATTTCCAGCACCACAAAGTCAGTGGGAAAGGCAAAGGGCCCAACCTTGACAATCATGTCCTCTATTATGCTTGATGGGTGTTTAATGGAGCCATCAGCAAGTTGGAGGCATATCCTGGTTGGTTTGACTTCTCCAGCCAATCCAAGCTTTCTGATAGTGGATGCAGGTATTAGATTGATGCTTGCTCCAAGATCACATAGGGCTGTCTTAGTGCAAGCACCCTCTAATGTGCATGGTATCATAAAGCTTCCAGGATCTTGAAGTTTTTCTGGTAAGCTTTTCAGAATGACTGCACTGCATTCTTCAGTGAGAAACACTTTTTCAGTTTCTCTCCAATCCTTCTTATGACTTAAGATCTCTTTCATGAACTTAGCATAAGAAGGTATCTACTCAAGTGCCTCTGCAAACGGAATCTTTATTTCAAGAGTCCTTAAATAGTCTGCAAAGCGGGCAAATTGCTTATCCTGTTCCGCTTTGCGGAGTTTCTGAGGATAAGGCATCTTGGCTTGATATTCTTCAACCTTAGATGCTGCAGGTTTATTCCTTACAGAAGTGGTTGAAGAAGCCTTTTTAGAGGGATTACTGTCAGCACTCTCAGGTGTCTGATCCTCCCTTGGCGTCTGAACGCCAGGATTGGGTGGAAAATGGGCGTTAAACGCCAACTTTTCCCCCTTTTCTGGCGTTTGAACGCCAGAACTGGGCAGGGAATGGGCGTTTAACGCCAGCTTTTCCCCCTTTTCTGGCGTTTGAACGCCAGAACTGGGCAAGGAATGGGCGTTTAACGCCAGCTTTCCTTCCCTTTCTGGCGTTTGAACGCCAATAACATTCCTCTCTGGGCTCTTACTGTCCTCAGAGGGATTTTGAACAGTGGTTTGGTTGTCCTCTGTCAATTGTTCCTTGTTTGGCTTTTTGCTCCTTTGAGCAGTGGTATTCAGTGCTCTCCCACTCCTCAGTTGAACCGCTTGACATTCTTCTGTTATTTGTTTAGATATTTGCTGTTTTGCTTGATTCAACTGCAGTTCTATGTTCTTGTTAGCAACCTTAGTATCATGGAGCATTTCTTTAAATTCTGCTAACTGTTCTGTCATCAGGAGCAATTGTTGATTAAGCTCATTCATCTGTTCTTGAGGATTAGGATCAGTGACTAATGCCATGACTTCCTCTTTTGGAACGAACTCATTGCTAGAATATAAGTATTGGTTTCTAGCAACAGTGTCTATAAGCTCTTGAGCTTCTTCAATTGTCTTCCTCATGTGTATAGATCCACCAGCTGAGTGGTCTAAAGACATCTGAGCTTTTTCTGTGAGCCCATAGTAGAAGATGTCTAACTGTACCCACTCTGAAAACATTTCAGAGGGGCATTTTCTAAGCATACCTCTATACCTCTCCCAGGCATTATAAAGGGATTCATTATCCTTTTGTTTAAAGCCTTGGATGTCCAGCCTTAGCTGTGTCATCCTCTTTGGAGGGTAAAAATGATTCAGGAATTTGTCTGATAACTGTTTCCATATTTTTATGCTTGCTGTAGGTTGGTTATTCAACCACCTTTTAGCTTGATCTTTTATAGCAAATGGAAACAGTAATAGTCTGTAGACATCCTGATCTACCTCTTTATCATGTACTGTGTCAGCAATTTGCAAGAACTGTGCCAGAAACTCAGTAGGTTCTTCCTGTGGAAGACCAGAATACTGGCAATTTTGCTGCACTATGATAATGAGTTGAGGATTTAGCTCAAAGCTGCTTGCTTTGATGGGAGGTGTACAGATGCTACTCCCATATGCAGCTGTATTGGGGTTAGCATATGACCCCAGAGTCCTTTTGGACTGATCAATCCCTCTTAGGTCCATAATGGACAAAAGGGAAATGATAATGATTGCAAACAGATAAATTTTGTTTTTTTTTTTTGAATTAAACGAAAAAAAATAAAATAAAACAAAAGGAAATTAAAATAAAAATTCGAAAATCAAAAAGAAAATAAAATCAAAGCAAATTGAGAACTGAATCAATTAGTTATTTAAAAAGATTTTGAAGATAGCAATTAAAAAGATATGATTGAAAAATTTTTTTTGAAAAAGATTTGATTTTTGAAAAAAGGAAAGAGAAAAACAACAAAAAGACACCAAACTTAAAATTTTTAGAAAATCAAACACTAATTTTCGAAAATTTTAAAGGAAAAACACAAAGAGGACACCAAACTTAGAATTTTTATGAATCAAAAAGGGACTAAGAACATGCAAAACGAAAATTTTAAAAGAAAAATAAAAGCATGCAATTGACACCAAACTTAGAATATGAAACTAGACTCAAATAAAAGACTCTAAACCAACTAAAACAAACAGTCCTAATCTAAGCAACAAGATAAGCCGTCAGTTGTCCAAACTCGAACAATCCCCGGCAACGGCGCCAAAAACTTGGTGCACGAAATTGCAATCACACTTTTGCAATCCCGCACAACTAACCAGCAAGTGCACTGGGTCGTCCAAGTAATACTTTGCGTGAGCAAGGGTCGATCCCACGGAGATTGTCGGCTTGAAGCAAGCTATGGTTATCTTGTAAATCTTAGTCAGGATATCAGAAATTATCAGGATTGATTGTGAAAAGCAAAAGAACATGAATTTGGTTACTTGTTCAGCAGTAATGGAGAATAGGCTGAGGCTTTGGAGATGCTCCATCTTCTGAATCTCTGCTTTCCTTCTGTCTTCTTCATCAAACACGTAAGGCTCCTTCCATGGCAAGCTGTATGTAGGGTTTCACCGTTGTCAATGGCTACCTCCCATCCTCTCATTGGAAATGTTCAACGCACCCTGTCACGGCGCGGCTATCCATCTGTCGGTTCTCAATCAGGCCGGAATAGAATCCAGTGATTCTTTTGCGTCTGTCACTGACGCCCCGCCTTCAGGAGTTTGAAGCTCGTCACAGTCATTCAATCATTGAATCCTACTCAGAATACCACAGACAAGGTTTAGACCTTCCGGATTCTCTTGAATGCCGCCATCAGTTCTAGCTTATACCACGAAGATTCTGGTTAAGGAATCCAAGAGATATCTACTCAATCTAAAGTAGAACAGAGGTGGTCGTCAGGCACATGTTCATAGTTGAGAATGATGATGAGTGTCACGGATCATCACATTCATCCGGGTTAAGAGCAAGTGATATCTTAGAATGGAAGCAAGCATGATTGAATAAGAAACAGTAGTAATTGCATTAATCCATCAAGACACAGCAGAGCTCCTCACCCCCAACCATGGGGTTTAGAGACTCATGCCGTGGAATGTACACAAAGAAACGTGTAAAATGTCATGAGGTTACAGATACAATGTCCAAAGGTCCTATTAATAGTAAACTAGTATCCTAAGGTTTACAGAAATGAGTAAATGACAGAAAAATCCACTTCCGGGCCCACTTAGTGTGTGCTTGGGCTGAGCAATGAAGCATTTTCGTGTAGAGACCTTTTCTGGAGTTAAACGCCAGCTTTCATGCCAGTTTGGGCGTTTAACTCCAAGTTTTATGCCAGTTCCGGCGTTTAACGCTGGAATTTCTGAGGCCGAATTGCTACGCTGGTTTGGGCCATCAAATCTTGGGCAAAGTATGGACTATCATATATTGCTGGAAAGCCCAGGATGTCTACTTTCCAACGCCGTTGAGAGCGCGCCAATTGGGCTTCTGTAGCTCCAGAAAATCCACTTCGAGTGCAGGGAGGTCAGAATCCAACAGCATCTGCAGTCCTTTTTGGTCTCTGAATCAGATTTTTGCTCAGAACCTCCAATTTCAGTCAGAAAATACCTGAAATCACAAAAAAATACACAAACTCATAGTAAAGTCTAGAAAAGTAAATTTTAACTAAAAACTAATAAAAATATACTAAAAACTAACTAAAAGATACTAAAAACATACTAAAAACAATGCCAAAAAGCGTATAAATTATCCGCTCATCAATGAGTAAATCGAATAAAAAAGAATAACCACAGTCCAACTAAGAATTAACATAATCATCTGCATACCTATTGAATTGAACATCCGATATATTTATTGTTCACATTGTTTAGTATTCTCATTGTCTCCCTATACTTTTCCATTAAAATATTACATTTTCCTTGGATTTGGTTTGCCTTTTCAATACTCATTTTGTTGTTCAACATCACATAAATCATCATTCATCACACACATCATTACTGCTAAACTTTCACACACTTCAATGCTAAACTTTCATACATCATAAGTGCTAAATTCTTATATTCTTCAATGCTAAACTTTCACACACATCATCACACACTACATGACGTACTTGCAATCTACAAATTAGAAGTAGAAAAGTCCATCATACTACTTATGCTTTTTGATCGTCTCTGATACATGAACCAATCTATAGTATAAAATTTACTCAATACTATAATAATTTATTATGATGCAAAGTTTTCAATTGAAGTTAATATTTGATTGCTAACTCTTCTATTTGCATAAAGGATGATATTAGCGATAAATCTATTTTCATGTTTAATTCTCTCAGACAAGATGAAAAAGAGGCATTGCTTGAGAAATTACAACAGGACAAAATTCAATAATGTTAAAGTATTAGTTGTACTATTATATACTTTTTTAATGACTGACATATTTATATGAGGATAAATTTATTTTAAAATGATAATAAGTTAAAATGTGTCTTCATATCTTTTAACCATGTCTTTAATTCCTATAAATATTTTTACAGACTTATCTATATTGTGTCCTAAAACACCCGTTAAAATTATAAATTAAAAAAATTATTAGAAAAATAAAAATTTAAGTTTTTAACGCATTTGTTTTGTATTTATTAAATGAAAAATTTAAAATCTTTTACTAATGATAAATTTATCTGGGGACAAGAATACATGTTAGCTTTTTTTTCTGTGGACACAAGGGGAGTCACAAACCTCAAAGGCAGAAAAGAAACAAAAACACAAAGATAAGCTAACCACCTCATCTCAAACAAATTAAAGGGCGCCAGTACTATCCACATAGCAAGAGAGCATGAACGGTCCTGGGGGAGGAAAGTCAAAGATATGAAGACCGAAGGGGAGGCTTTGGCCTTTCTTGGCAAGAAGATCCGCTACTACATTAGCATCATCACAAAGAGAATGGTTTCAGAAGACATGATTCATACGTCTTGTCAGCACCTTGATATCATCTAATAGGGGAAAACATGGGTGGTATCTTGGGCAACCATCCTTTATAAAGCTGATAACCATCATAAAATCAAACTCGATTGCAATACTAGTAAATCACTGTCAATAGCAATTTGCATATCCTTAATAACACCCCCACAATTCTGCATGCATAATGGAGCAACTACCAAGGTTGCAAGCAAAATTTTTGACAAATCTACCAAGGTTGTCACATAACACACCACCACAAGTAGCATTTCCATTGTGAGAGAAAAAAAACCCATCCACATTTACCTTAATGTAATTTTCAGCAAGGAAAACCAACGAATTAAGACGTCAGAGTTAATGTGGTTCTTCCTTACTGTAGACTTTCATCAAGACTTTAATGGATTCTCTACTACGAGCCTTGATTGCTTCGGCTATATTCACCGTGTGCAAGATAGCACCCTCGAAGATTAACTTGTTTCTGGTGAATCATAAAGAAGAAATTGCCATACCAAAGTGGCTTGGCCAATCACTAGGGTTAGAGAGGTTGCTCATCAACCAGTTTCTCCTATCTAATCTGAAAAATTCCTAACCTGAGATTGTGAATTTAGAATTCTCCAAACTTCCACTGCAAATGAGCAGTCGCAGAACACATGAAGTGACGTTTCATTGTTATGGTTGGAGCGAGGACAGCTTGAATTTAGGGTCATATGTCTCGTCTTCCTTTCAGCATTAGTCAAGATTGTATCATGGGCGACAAGCTAGAGAAAAAATCTTCCTCTTTCCAGCCATTTCCATCTCCAAACAAGGTTGAACAAGTGATCACTAGTACCGTCTTCTCCTTTTTTTTTGCTTAATAGGCTGTTTTCAGGTTGAAAGCGCCATCTAAAGAGGCAGCCCACGCAATGTGATCCTCTCGTTTTCAAGGAGAAGACTGAGACAAGGAAACAATCATTCGCACCACTGGTTATGGCAGTCATTCCTTTAGTTTGTTAACGTCCTAAGCTCCTGAAAACTGTTAATGAAGTGCTCGACATTTTGGTTAGTTACCAGAGGGACTTTTCTATCAAGACGCCAAAGATTGGACACCCATTGATGTTCCCAAAAATTGATGCGTGACCCGTCTTTGATACGGCAGATGGAGTTATCTTCAATATCTTTCCAAGAGGAGCAAATGCCTTTGCATAGATTAGAATCATTTTGCCTCCTATTAACATTAGGAATAATATTATTCCCACACCGGTATTTCACTCTAAGCACCCTGGTCCAAAGGGAGTCCTTTCTCTCAATAAGACCCCATCCCACTTTCATCATATATGCATGGTTCAGGTCTTTTGCATGGCAAACTCCTAATCTACCTTCCCTCTTTGGGTTACCCACAATTTTTCAATTTAAAAGATGGACTTTTTCAAATTATCTGTTTCCCTCCAAATAAAATCCTTTCATTTACGATCAATAAAATTACAAATAGAAACAGGTAGAACAGCAGTTTACATTGTATAATTAGGAATAACAGAAAGGACATATCTCACCAAACTTGTTCTTCCATCTAGAGATAGCAAGGTAGCTTTTCAATTGTTAAGTCTTGCATTAATCTTTGACTCAATCTCCTTGTAAGTATTCCTTGTGACTCTAGAGTGAATAAGACGAACGCCAAGATATTTGCCCACATCCTCAATTCTCCTGAATTCCAAAAAGTCACTAATTTCCTCCCGAACACTGTAACCCACATTATTCGAAAACAAAATTCTAGTCTTATCATTAATGATCTTCTATCCAGAACTCAAGTAGAAAGCATCCAAAACTTTCCTAATAATATTAGCTTGACCCAAATCCGCTTTCGTAAAAAGAATAAGATTATCAGCAAAGCAAAGATGGGATAAATCAGGACTATCCTTATTAAGACGGATCGGTCTCCAAAACTCATGCTCTACAGCCGCATTAATGAGTTGGGATAATCTTTTCATGCGTAGAACGAAAATATACGGGGAGATAAGATCTCCCTAGCAGATGTCTCTAGAGGGAGAAAATTCATCAAGCGCTTCACCATTCTAAAAAGCTCTCATTTTCACAGTTGAGATACAATAATAGATTAAATTGACTATGTGCTCCAGAACACCAATGTCTTCCAGGGTATCTTTGATAAAGGACCACTTCAGTCTATCATAGGCTTTTTCACACAGATTGTCCTTGTCTTACTTCCATATGCACCATCTGAGAACTGCGAGAGATAATATCCACATTCCAACAATCATTACTCCACAAGCACCAAATACCATCGGAAAACCCTCTAGCATCCTCATTGAAAAAGTTGTCAAACCTCAATCTCTCACAAATAGATCTCCCAGAATCACCACTAATGTGAGTTTTCAACAAAATACAAAAACTAGCACGATATTCCCTTTTGATATCTTTGATTAGAGTAGGAAAAGTTTTTCCCCCTGCTCCTCTACAATTCCACACTATAAGATTCATCATAACCATAGAAAAAGAACAGGATATAAACATACCCCAAATCAATCTTGAGCACGAGACCTAGAAGCCAGAGCAGGTGCATCCACTATATCGTGGTCTCCATTACTTGAATGATTGCTTGTGGTGTTCCTAGCATGTAGAGAATTTCCATCGGGGGGGGGGGGGGGGAGAGGTTTGCTTTGGCATTGAGCTTGTTTGGTTTTTCTGCCCAATCACTTTAAGATTGCTCTTACTAGAAATAGGGAAGGAAAATCCATCCTTCACAACAAACTCCTCCAGGATTTTCTTCATTGCTTTTGAAGAATGCTATGATTCCATTTGCTCTTGTTGCAGTCTTCACAAACTCGCAAATAGGGATGGAAATAGGCTAGGTGGCCTATTAGGAGCTTGTAGCTTGGCCTGTTATAAAATAGGCACATGCTTGACCTCTTGTAAAAGTCTTAATATGTTAATAGGCCAGACCTAATCTCACTAATTAGCCTTATTGGCCTGTCAAGTTTGTTTGGACTTGTTAAAATATAATTAAATATATAAATTATTTTTTATTATTAACAAAATTATTATATATTTTAAATTTATTATAAATACTTTTTTATATTTTAAATACTTTAAAAATTTAAAAATTCTTATAAATTTACATATAAATATTTTTTATCAAAAAATAGTTTTTTAAAATCATATTTTTAAATATTTTATTTTTATAAAAAAAATTTGTCAGGCTTTTAACAGGTTTCAGGCCAAGCCAAACTGAATAATAAACCAAGCTTAATACTTTAAAAAAAGCCTATAGCAGGCTACAGGCGAGACGCAGGCCAATTAATTACATGACATGTCTGAGCTGCTAAGAGCAAAGCCTGACTAGCCTAATCGGTTTCTACCCCTACTCATGAGCATCTCATGTTCCATAGCCATAGTTTCAGGGTTCCTTGACACCGAACGCTATTGATGGATACCTTTGGAGAGCTTTCGGGAACATCAGTCTTTTTTGTTGTTTCAGGGTTCCTTGGGGCTTTTGTTAAGAGTTCTTGGTCCATTCATGGTAGTTTGCTTTTTCTTAGGAATTTGGAGATTCTTACCTGCACCAGGCCTTAAAACTTTTTGGGCCAACTGGTATTTAGCCCATTTCCTTTAGGAGTACATTATAACTGGCCCACTTTGCATGGCCTTCTAATTCTCTTCGACGTGACTCCCGTTATCATGCTCATCAACCCCTCTCTCTCTCTCTCTCTCTCTCTCTCTCTCTCTCTCTCTCTCTCTCTCTCTCTCTCTCTCTCTCTCTCTCTCTCTCTCTCTCTCTCTCTCTCTCTCTCTCTCTCTCTCTCTCTCTCTCTCTCTCTCTCTCTCTCTCTCTCCATAAAGCACATTAAAACATGATCATTTCTCAATTGATTGCATCATTTTATGATTCTCACCTTTTCGAATACATGAGATTCTTTTCCGTTAGCAGTGGTTCTTTTTTCGATACTTACTCTTTCTGATTTTTTCCTTATTTGGCGTCTGACCATCATCCATGGACCAAATTCCAGAGGGCTTTGGCTATACCTTAATCCTTGCACTCTAACCGGATCTTCTGTATTTGATTCTCCAGTCAAAATTAATGCATTTTGATCGCCCGGGTTGTTCCCTTCTCCAGAAGTTCCTTCCTCATGATGGTCATCCTCCTCAATGATGTTTCCACTACAATCTTTCAATCTATGTCCGTAAAGACCACACGTGAAGTAGACAAGATGAAGACCTTCATATTCAATATTCAACATACTACCCAAAGCAGATCGAGAAACCAACTTTTTAGTTAGATCAATTTTTTCACAGATCCTGGCGAACATTCCTCTGGAATGAATAGAGGTTAATTGCACGATCAATTTTAAGCATGGTTCCTATAACAGACACAACCCTCCATAGGAAATGTGGGTTATAGAGTTCAATAGGTAAGTTCGGGATCCGAATCCAAGCAGCAATCTTTCTAACGTCCTTTTCTGGTTCCAAAAAAAAAGATTTTCACCTTTGAACAATCAGATAATATCCGGCCACTATCTACGATCTTCCTGTGAGTGCATAGGAATAGTCCACCTCTTCTGGAAAAATGAACCAAGAAAATAGTTACGATTCATGTCTATCACATTAATCTTACCTTTCCTTACCAAGTCCCTAGCAAGACATTATTCCATGAAGCCGAGATTCACTATCTTTCCTAGAACCTTGATAATGAACGAGGCATGCCAAGACTTACACTTGAACTCTTTCTTCATCACCTTGATCTCAAGGCAAGGGTCAAAAGGTTTCTCTTCTTTAGGAAGAGCGTCCTCCTCCTTATACCAACGATCCTCCGGATTAGGTTCATTTTCAACCGAATCCACAGATTGTGGGCTTGAATCATTCTCCATAGGCCTTGGCGTCACTAGCAGGGAGTATCTATACGAGACTTTTGGTCATGGCGAGGTAGTAGAGTCAATCTCCAACAAGAGATCCATATTATCTCCCGGTTGATTTAAGTCAACATCACAAATTTTGACTTTTTTGGTATTTCATTGCATCAGGTCATCTTCTTCGAATGAAACCCTAATAGAGCTCTCATGTGTCTCTATTGTGATAGATCATATATATATATATATAGTATATGTTAGCTAAATCCTATTTTTATATATCAAAAAGGGTGTGTTTTCACATTCATTTATGTATTTAAATAAAAATAGCAGAATATATGTGCATTAAAGACATTGGCTAAGGTTGCAATGCATTTTTCGTGGGATCTTGCATGATTGGTTATTCCCAACTAACTATATTAATTGGATGAGATTTTTTCCCCACTTTCTCCTCTAAACTGAAATATAGAAATTAGAAACAAACTTAATTTTTTGTCGAATTAAGGGATGTAAAAGTAATCCGTTAGCATATACGATACTCTGAATGAACTTTAATTTGTTTCCAGTATATGTGAATTTGTGTGACAGACTACAAGAAATAAGGGGTTTAGCTACGAAAAAAATCGTAGCTAAACTCTAAGATAACCGTAGCAATCATACATTGGCCACGAAAGAATATTTGTGGCTAATCAGGGGGTTGCATTTTCTATTTGCCACGATATTAGCGTTATTAGCCACAATTTTGAACATCGTGGAGACCTTCAGAGAGCCACAATTTGTATGTCATTGTCCACGCATAATGCCATGGCTAAATAAAAATAATCACATAAAAAAGTATAATTCTACCACACTTCATCTGTAACTAATTTGTGCAGGCCGGATTTTTCAGTCACAGTTTTTTGTGTGGCTAACGTTGGGTTATTTAATCAATGACTAACGTTGGGTTATTTAATCACGCTATTTTCGTGGCTAACTCACTCGGTTTTTCACATACAATCTGTGGCTAATTTGTGCTAATTTATTCTAATTGAACAATTTTATTAAATTAAAATTATATTTATATATATAACATTAACAACAAAAATTAAACTTTTTAAATATATAATATCTAACGTTTTTTCATAAAAAAATATTAATAAGGATTCAGTATAATAATAATAATAATAATACAAGTCTAAACTTGTATATAATAAGAAATAAGAAAAAATTTAACATAAATAAAATAAATTCTAATTCCTTCTAAAATAAATATATTTAAAATTTTAACTATTACTTATTAAATACACCAATTAAATGTCTGGCATATCACTGGATAAACTAGGCACCTTATCCCTGTCTTTTCGTAACAAAAATTTGTACAGAATTGCCAACTGAATTTTGGTTTTTTCATATCTATAGTCTTACATTTTCAGCACCAAAGACTTTTTCAATTTACAGCGTTGCTCTACCGGCCATTACACCTACCAATAAATTTACGTCATTATCTCGACTTTGTCCATGCCTATCAAGTTTCATGATGTCTTTTTCATCATTTTTCAAATGTCAAACTTGAATTGTCGTCCTTTTGCCAGTTGTGATTTCTCCCGTAAAAGTGTCTACAATAAAGTGTCCACAACTGAATACAAATTGAATAAAAGAAATAAACTAAATATTAGAACTCAAAAAATCACGTAAAAAAAATTGAAATTTCATATACCTTTGACATTCACAACTAAAGCGTCATTATAATCTCTTTGGTAGGTACAGTTGATTTTGACTTATTTCGTCTAAACCTTCTACAAATTCTTCATTGTTGTTGATATGCTAAAAGGGCCTCTCTTGAAGAAAAAATATGCTAAAAAAAACCAATAACACCAAAATGAAGAAAGAAAAAATCAGTATTTTGAGTTTGGAGGATATCCTATCATATAACAGAGTTCATATAGTGTGGTAAAAGAAAGTGGTTTCAAGTGCTGCAGAAAAGTAGGAGTTAAAAAATAACGTGAATGATGGGAAGTTATATTATCCGTGATTACTTTAACTTTCCGCCAAAAGTTACCTCAGAATTTAAGATGGGAAGTTATATTATCCGTGATTACTTTAACTTTCCGCCAAAAGTTACCTCAGAATTTAAGCGCACATTAAAATTTTAAATCTAAAAAAATTCATCTTGATCATTGTTGTTTAGATCGTCTTTTAACTTTCTTTAATCTTAAGAATATTTCTTTCTATTCCACTGTTTATTATCTACTAAATATACTTTAAATTATTTTATTTTTGATACAATAATTATTTATTTATTTTTTAATGGTCAAATATGATTAAAAATTTAAATTTAAATTTTGAGTCTGTAATATTTTTATCTTTATTTTTTATTATAATAACAATAAATAACCAAAAAACTACTCTAATAAATATATGACATTTATAATCTCTCATTTCATGCACTTGATAGTTGATGATTCAAATAATGCACTATCATTTAATTATTTACTTATTATACACAAAACAATATAATAAGAGTTATACATTATGTAAGTTTTGTAAATATTTTTACATAAAAAATTTAATGTTTAATAAATTTTAATTACTAAATTAGTTACTAAAATTTTATTACATTAAACAAATTAATTATTACATACAATTGTTATAAGAAATTTTACAAATCAATTTCTTTGTTACTTAATAAAATTACAAATTTTTATATAAGTGACTCATAAATTAATTAGTAATATTTTTTATAACTAAAGATAGTTGTAAAATAATTAATTAATGGAATATACTAATTAAATAATAGTATAAATAAAAAATTTAATTCATAATTTCACAAAATAATTTTTAAAAAGATAATTTTGCATGTAATAAGAGTACAGTACTCACAAAAATATATAATGAGTACTAAACCATGTAAATAAAAACTAATTTGTTTTAACTTATCCTCATTTTTTAAATTGAAAAATGATAAAATAATTTATTTTTAATAAAAACTGAAAAAAATTTTATACTTAAAAATTATTGAAATTTTTATTATTTATTTAAATTATATTATTTTAGCTAAATAAATTTTATCTTTATAATTAACTTAAATATTAGAATATTATCTTTATTTTTATAATTTTTATTTTATCTAAATTTATTTTTTATATTTTTAGATTTAATTTCATAAATATGTATTAATGTCAGACTATTTAAAAAAATGATACTATACATTAATAAATTTATTTAAAAAATTAATTTATTCAAGATAGAATAGCCATGATACGTTAATGTAAGTAGGAAGTACAGCTACTAAGAATATTATTTGTGACAAAAGATTAAATTTTAGCCATTGTGACAATGTTTCGTGGTAAATAGATGATACGCTCGTTTATTTTTATCACAATTTAGTATTCATAGTTAAAATTTGGTGGCTAAACCCCGTTTTTGTGGTAGTAAGCCAGTATATACCGCTTGGTCAAATAAAGCATCTTTTATGAATTTGGTGTTCTTTCTTAAATGTTAAATGTATCATAACAATTTGAAACTTATTTTAGCAAATCCTTATTAAAACATGCAACTATGCAAGTTTCCTTTGTTTCCCATGAGTGCGTGTCCCTCTCTGTGTATGTGTTATAGTAATGCCATGAAAGGGACAGAACCTTGAGAAAATAAAGCATTTAATATCTTCTGTTGGTTGCAGTTATTTACTGTAGATTTCTTTTGCTTTCGGTGTTTGTTGTTCTTGATGTAAATTAGTCTAAAGGGAATTGAAAAAAAAAAAAAAAGAAACAGCAAACTATGGTTGGAGAGGTTTAATTTGTTTCTTCTTGGTTCTGAACAGTACTTATGATGCATTAGATTAGGAAATTGACCTATGTATATACAAGGGTTTAATTACTATGTTGATGCTTGTAGCACCCGCCTCTGTTTTAATTCGTTTAATTAATTGATATCAAGCTAACTAGTCAATAATTTAATTATATTTGCTCCTTTTATAAAATTCCTATCACTTTAAGAATCAAATTCATTCGTAACTTAATTAATGTATTTGTACCGAATTTTCTAACTGATAGATATCATGAAATGAATAGAGTAATTGGTTATTGTTCGGTGGGTGATGTTCATTAAAGCAGTGTCACCAAACCTGTGTTTGTGATCTTAAAATAACACATCAGACCAAAGGACAGAAAAATCATATGTCTTTTGCAAACATCACGTAATAATATGATCCAAAATTTTTAACACTGAGTTGAGAATGCTTTTAGCTCTTGCTCTTGAATCATGATCATCATTTAACAGACTAAAACAGAGAAACTGTTAGTAGTAATATAATTTCAATTTTCAAACTCAGAGGCAATATAAACATAAGTAGATTTTGGATAACGAGGAACACAGCGTGTACATATGATCTAGATTACGTTGCTTAACTAGTTTCTTTTCTTTCTTTCTTTTTTTTTCTTGCGAAACAAGGTAATAATACATAGTGTCGAAATGATTCTAGCAGAAGAGGGGGCCACACCTCTTCTTCAAGAAAGAGGGGTTCTGATCTGGTGGGTGCATGAATTTGCAGTTAGGACAGGAAGGAGAAGATTTGCACAGCATCACCAGCATGTGACAACGCATGCAAACCGTTGCAACCATCTCTTTCTCATTATCTCCCTCTGACATTGACAGCCACGACGGAGTACGGATCAAACCCTCCTCCTGATTACTATTCTTCTTAATAACAAGCTTGTTCGAATTCATCCCCTCCGGTACTACTGCTTCTTCTTTCTTCTTCAGAGATTCACATGTCAAGTTCAGATCAAGGTCTAAGCTCATGTGATTCTGATGATTCTGGTGATTTGGAGGTATCGGTTCCGGTTTCTCCATTGACTGATCAAAAACCATAACAAATATTAACCAAATGAAATGAAGACTTATTACAGGAGAAAACTCAGGTGCAGTGTGAAGTTAATAGCTAAGAATTGTTAAATGATTTGACAAATTTGATTAAATTGTCATTTAACAGCTCTCAGCTATAAACTTTACATGAAGTTGACTGCACCTGAATTTTTCACCTATTTATTTCTGAATAAATGGATATACACATATATACCTGATGATGGTGAAGAGCGAGGAATTGACGCCATTTATGTGGGGTAAAAGGGGTGTCGAGGTGAAGCTGTATGTCGAAGACCTGTTTGTTTGTTGAGTTTATCATGTGATCCTTGAAGAATTCTTGGGCAAAAGGTGGGTGGTCTTGGGGACCCTGCTGCCACTTTCTCTTCTTTGAAGTGGATTCGAAATCTGCATGGAGTTCGGTTCTGGTTCTTGGGCTCTCAGGACCCAATGCTTTCTCAAGGGACATCATAGCTAAGCTACACACCTTACAAATCAAAGGGTTCTTAATTATATTGCCATCAACCTTTTGCGTCTGTCTTTTGTAGAATGAAAGCATGAAGCATAAGATAAGATTATTGAGATATATATAGAGGAGGTAGGGTACGGAGACATGTACACATTCAGTTCACTTACTATACCCAACCTAATTACGACTCTAACTATGTTAAATTTATATTACAATTATTAAAATATAGAATATACATTATATAAGTTAATATATATATATATGCAATCACTAATTTGATTATTATTTTTTTGTGTGTAAACAATAAATAGTATTTTTGTGATCAGTTAATTAATGTTGTATTCTCTTATTAACTTGATTTTTTGATAGCGCTTTTTTTATCAAAGATAAAGAGATATACGATCTCTTAAGTGAATATGAAGAGACTATGCTATTTGAGTTATAACTCATTGCTTGAAAAGATTTCACATATTTTATACCAGTTTTATATCTTTTTACTTCTAAATTCAAATGTTTATTTTTATATAATTAAAAATTTTTCAACCATGTTAGTTTACATTATAAAATGAGCAAACTTAGTTAACCGGTTTTTTGTGCCAATTAATTTGTTTTTAATTTACTCTTCGTAAAACAAAATGTATTTTTTTAATTAAGAATTAAATTGGAAAAAAAAAGCCCAAAACTACATGGTAATTTTTAAGGAGGATAGTGACAAATTTTATATAAATAGTTATTTGTGAAAAATAAAAAATGTTCTAACAACACTAAAAGTTATCCATCAAATAAATAAGTTATTACATAAGTATTGTTTTAAACATTTTTATCAAGTATCAGTTACTAAATTAGTTAATTAGTTATATATTCTGTAGAAAAAAATGTTATATATATTAAAAATTAGTTATTATATATTTATATATAAATATATGTATTATTTTATATATTTTTAATATATATTTTTTATATTATAATATATTTTTATATGTATGACTACAATTTTTGTTATTTTCTATATAGAGAATGAGTTTCACTTTATATTTCGAAAGATAATCTTATGAAACAGGGAACAAAACTAATAGGCTAAAATATATAACAAGGGTTCATAAAATTTAATTTTAACAGAATTTCATGTCTTAAGTGCTCATCACGTTACAAGCATACCTATAAAACAATCATCAATGGCCTTTATACATATGTCGTCAATTCAGCTGGACTGTGCTAAGTGATTTAACATTCCTTCGTTACAATACATAATTTTATGTAATATATTTGGAATACAAATATTATGTTCACAGAGATAAAGACTTGGATGAATTTCTTTTATATATACTTATTAGTTTGAAGCAGCACAATAATCAGTTAATCACACACACATTATAAAAATGATAATAATAGTTTTAAAAAATTCAGACAGAAATTTTAATTATTTATATTTCTCTCAAAATTAAATTTATATATACCTTTTCTGTTATTTAGATTTTTTTTAATTTGATTCACAGTTTAGTTGTCCTCTACGTTTATCGTACCATGAAAAAAATTTCATGAAACTGTTCAAACTATGATGTTGATAGTTTGATAAATCAGAAAGAATTAAGAGAGAAAGAAAAAGAAGTTCTTCTCATTGTTGAAGAAAATGAAAAATTCTTAAAAATATTTGTTGAATTATTACACCTTGTATACTATGTACTCGTTATGTACTCTCACTACAAAATAATGGTAAGTCTATTATTGATGAAAAAATAATTTAGGTAACAAATATTATAAATAAAAAAATGTTACTACTGTTAATATGTATAATAATTAATATATATTGATATAAAAAAATAATTTTATCAAGATTTTTTTTATTTAATGTTAAAATAATATATATTAATATCAAAAAATTAATAATAAAATATAATTATAATTATTAACGAAAATTTTAGTAAAATTATAATTTAATAATTAAAAAATTATTGAATGGTATCTTAGAAAAAAATAATTTAATTATTAAAGATTTTTTAAAAAATATTTTAATAAAAATACAATTCAATCAATAAAAAATAATTTATTAAAGGGTATTTTGGTAAGTAAAATTTAATGACAAAAAAATAAAATTTTTGTTAAAAAATATATTTATAAAAAAATAAATTTTTTTTAAAAATAAATAAAATTAATATTAGTTAACATAAGAAATTTAAAAGAATTTAAAAAATAAAAATTATAAAAAAAATATATATTTTACAAATAAAAAAATAAAAATATTATTTAAATATTTCTCAGAACAAAATAAAATTTTCTTTATTATAAAAGACCACTAGTTTGTTAACCCGCACATGCATAGAAAACCTAATTACACTACTGGTTTTGTATATTCTAGAATTGTGTTATTTTATATTATCTTAGATCCCATTATAGGTTTAGGATTTATATTTCTTTCAAAATTAAATTTATATATATTTTCTTTGTGTATAATAATATTATAAAATGATAATACCAAACAATAATGACCTTCATATCCATACTGACCCCATGCAATAAAATGTTAACATGTATGTCAACATCATATGAATCTAATAAATGAAATTCTCTCATCAAAGCCACGTCACTCAAAGTCGCATATATACGCGCAAAAGAAAAGAAAACCAAATTGCGAAGGAAAACATACGACAACATATAGGATAAATTGAAGAATTTGATGAACAAGAATTATAATTAAAAAGTAATTAAATAGATAAATTAAATTGATTTGGCTCTTGCATGAGAGTACGGGACATAGTGAAAAGGCAAGTTCAAAGGTCAAGTTTGATTGCACTAATGGCAAGGCGGTGATAACAGAGAAATGGGAGAAGAGAGAAAAGTTATGTGTGTGTACGTATGGCATGGCCATTATTATTTATATTTAATGTTGCGAGTTTGTATACGTATACAGTTGAAGGGGGAAGGTCTCGATTCTTGAATGCTTTAATGTAAAATAATAACTCCAACTTCCCTAATTGGGTCACTCAATAAGCTATAAATAAATAGTATGCTTTTAAAGCTCTCAACACCCTCGTCAGCCATTAAAACGAACCACGGCCACAGGTGACCTATGCTATATAGAATTAAACACTCAACAAGCAAGCTTTAAAGGCTCTCAACACCCTCCACCATTAAATCAACCAAATTCTATCACTTATGGAATTAATTTCTATGCACTATTAATAATAGCGTATACATGTTTTATATAAGCAATTGCTTGTGTTAAGGACACTAAAAGTAGTTATTTTTTAGGCTTTTAATTTTTATGCATTTAATATTTAAAAGTACATTAAAATTGTAACAATTTTAATTTTCAATAAGAGATTAATTAATGTGTCTTAAAAATATATGTTAAAGTTATTATTTGTAGAAAATTTTAAACTTTTACTTTAATACATAAATAACAAGTATATTCATAATTTATTTTTTATATTTTTATATAAAATCTTTTAATTGGTATTAAAGTAAAATCTTTTGTGTTTACCTTGTATTTGAGGCGACACTAGTCAGTTTTCCCTTTTTTCTTACTAAAATTAAAATATTATTGGCTTCTAATATTTTTCTTTCAAAAATATTAGTTTGACAGGATAAAAGAAAAAAGTTTTAGTTTTTTAATATATTAAATATATAAAAAAAATAAAAAATACTATTTACTTTATATTTTTTGTTAAATTGAAATTTTATATTTGTAATTTTATTTAGCAAGTGTCCTTACACCAATTATCATAAATATGAATTTTTTAATTATTGAAAAATATAAGTTTTAATGTTTGTTATATAAAAGGTTCCAAATTTTTTTACTTTTTTACTATCTTACCAAATAACTTACATTTATTTGAATGGACAATTATTAAAATTTTAAACATGTTAGTCCATCAAATTTAAGAAAAAAATTAACAATTAAAAATAGCTTGAAAATTAATAACTAAAATTAAATTATTCAAATTATTTTTAAGTTATATTAATATTTAACAACTAAAAAATCAATTAAATAGTTTATCCTCTAATTATTAGTTATCATCAAATTACTTTTAATTATTAAAATAATATTTTTCAACATTTAATTCAATCTTATTATAAAAAATATAAATACAAATTGAGAAATTTTAGATAATCAATATTTTTTTTTGTCCGACTTTTAAATTAATATTAGTATTTTTTTTATGCTAAACATTTTGACCCTTAACCTTTTTTATATAGGATTTAGTTAATTTGTGCATTAAAAACACAGGTTAAAATTACTATATATTTCACATAATATATATATATATATATATAGTACTCGGTGCTAAACAAAGTACACGGATTAAATAAAATTCTAAAAATAATAAGATACTTATTACGTACGAAGACATCTCATAATTATTATTACAAGTCTTACATTTCTTTAATATAAAAATTTTAAAAAATTTATAAAGATAAAATATTCTTTATCTCATAAACTAACTTTTGAAATTGAATTTTATTCGTTTAAGTCTATTCAACATGTGCCCTACAAAAAAAAATGTTGAATATCGTTAGATTTATTGTCGCATAGAGTAATAGCAAATTTATCGGTGGAGAAGATATCGAATTCGGCAGGTTAAATTATTATTACTGGTGAATTTATATTTCCGACAGTAAATTCGTCGATAATAATTAGAAAAAAAAAATAGGTGCGTAAGTTAGTATTGAATTTACCATAAGATAAATCCACTGGTAAATCCATTTAGTAAAAACGCTATGTTTTGGTAATCTGTAATGGTTTTGGTAAAAGCGCTAACGCTCCCCTCCTTCATTTCGAATCCATCTCTCTCTCTACCCTTTCCTCTCCCACTCTCTCTTTAACCCTCTCCCTCCCGCCACTCTGTCAGTTCCGCCGCCATCACCTCAATTTGTTTATCTCTCCCCTTTCTTCTTCCACTCTCTCTCTAACCCTCTCCCTCCCTAGCCGCTCCATCAGCCCCATCGCGTGTTAGCCCCACTGCCGCATCCTCTCTGGCAGCCCCTCTCCCTCTTGTCGCATCCAATTTTGCCAGCCGCCACTAACAACGCCGGCCACCATCAATATTCTCCTGTCCACCTTTGTGTCTGCATTTTCCGATAATAAATATTTGTTTTTATTTTCGTTAAATTTGGAATTAATTTAGATTTTAGTTGTTAATTAGTATTATAATTTAGTTAGAAATAATTTTTTTGTATAGTGAATTTAAGTGATTAAGATAGGATTAGATTAGGTTATTAGACTCTTTTGAGTCTAATGCTGTAATGATGTGATATTGTTGTGGTTGTGTTGTTGATTTTGAATTGGAATTGAATTTAGTAAATTAGCGATGCTCAAACTTAAATGCATATATTTCACATAGTTCAAGTTATTCTTTTCAAATAGGCACATTGCTAAATATTTTTGAAGTTAGTTAAACTTACTTTTATACGGGTCAATTTTTGGTTAAACTAATTTTATCGGTGTAATTAAATAATTAATTCTCTATCATTCTAGTAATTCTTTATTTTATACTTAGTCAGTATAATTAATGATATTATATTTTAAATATATTTTAAGAGTAAAAATGACAGAAAATTAAAAAAAATCAAATATGAGATCATTTTAAATGACTTATAGATGAATTTTTATTTGCATACGGACAAAATTATACATGTAGCAATATATATTGCTAAATGTTTGTGAAGTTGAAATGTGCATTTACCTCTTTTATTTTATTTGATTTCAACGGATAATGTACTTTTTAACTAAATATAACGTAGTTTATTTTTACTAAGCTAATAATTTTGAATGATGTTGTAAATATGTTTTAGCATATTTTTAATTAGTATGCTCTATGCAGACATGACAACAGGTAGAGGTGTTGTGGATCAGCGTAGTGGTCGTGGTCGTGGTAGAGGGAGAATTTCTGCCAGTACCCCTGGAAATTCTGGATTCTCTCCCTGTAATCCGACTACCTCGGTGACATCACAGGTTGCAGGTGCATTAGAACAACTGATCATCATAGTGCCTAACCTCAACTACATCCCTACGTCTACGGCAATGACGCTGCCTCCATCCGCTCAGCAGCCCACTATCTCAGTGACGGACACCGCGGCGCTGGAATCCTCTCACGAAAACCAGTCAGCTGATGCCCCTCCACCACCTCCCATCGTACGGATGACGATTTGACCTAATGGTAGAACGATGTAAGTGCTACTTTAAGTCTTTTATATCTATGCTGAAAGTATTTGATAATCCGTGATTAATTATTCTTGGTTATTGATTCTAGTTTTAGTGGATTTAGGATTGT
Source organism: Arachis stenosperma (assembly GCF_014773155.1). Lineage (NCBI taxonomy): Eukaryota > Viridiplantae > Streptophyta > Magnoliopsida > Fabales > Fabaceae > Arachis > Arachis stenosperma. The sequence continues at coordinate 15,629,721 of NC_080384.1, read as the reverse complement.
AGGTTTGAACTGTTGAAAGTGTTTGGTATCGTGATTAGCGATTCTTAATTGTTGATTCTAATTTTAGTGGATTTAGGATTGTAGGGTTGAACTTATGAAAGTGTTTGATATATCGTGATTATTGATTCTTGATTATTGATTCTAGTTTAGTGGATTTATGGATGTTGCTTCTTGATTATTGACTGTTGTTCGATGGTTGTTGATAATTGGTGCTGTTTAAGTTATTTTTTTTATAGAAGAAAACTTTCATTTAAGAAAATAGCCAAACAGCACTTACATATTTCAGAAGAAACATTAGATCTGAAACTAAACAAGAAAATGGATAAGTTCTATGTTGAACTATTGTCTAAGAGGAGGCGCAAAGTTCGATTACAAATAATCTTATACAAGAGAAACAGAGACTCGATACAATCTCTTTTGTTTCTAAATCTACACAGAAAGTGCTGCACGACAGAAACTTATCTTCTCTTCTTCTCAGAATCGGTCTAATTGCTATCTAAAACTGTAAATATTTTCATAGATGAAAGGCTCTCGTTGTATCTTCATCCCAAACATGCGAAAACATCACCAACAACACCTATAAAAGGGACCATTACACCACAAAAGGGGAGAGAAACACCACAAAGGGGTTATTTAATCTAGATCTGGATCTCAGATCTAGATCTCTAAAAACAGAAAATAACAAAATGAAATAGGCAACAAAGTAACAATAGAATAAGTAGGGAAAAACAAAAAGAATGGTTACTAAAGGAAGAAGAGAAAGCAGGAGATAGTAAGAGAAGGGTAGTGGAGGGTTGTGGCTGGCAAGAAGAGAGAAAGAGCTGAGAAGGGAGATATGAAGGGTTTGGGAGGAAGAGAAAAGAAAAGGGGACAAGAAGGAAAAAGGGAGGAAGTTTTACGGAGAAGAAGAGTATTAGAGGAGAGGAGGAGGGCCACCACAGCCCAGGCTAGGACGGCGGCGGCGGCCCTCAAAAGACTTCAATTCTGTTTCCTTTACTTGAGAGAGCGCAGGCTGGAAATAAGTGAAAGTTTGAACTTTTTAATTAATATTTACGCTGTTTAAGTTAATTGTTGATTGATAGAGTTTGTGACACATTCCTATTATAGATGAAATTCTACCAAAATTTCTAAAAAAATCTTTATATATTATGGTTATTTGCTTCTGAAGTTTTAATTTATATCGCCATATTGGTTTGTTTGTGAATTGTTGGCTTAGATATGGTGCTTTTGCGGTGCGGTTTGGTATAGTTTTTTAGAGAAAAGTCATCTGATCCAATCGTTTAATTAAACTGCAGTTCGATTTGATTTAGTTTTTTATGGACGCCATCCGAACCAAACTAAACCAATTAAAATCGTTTTGGTTTGGTTCGGTTTTTCAATCAATTCAACAAAAACCTGCCATACTATTTCACAAAGTCATAACATTGAAATCATTAAATATAAATGCACAATAACTAACAAAAGTCTTGATCCAATGAAATTCAATGACAAAAGAAGGTAAAATACGACAATTAAAGAAGTTTAAAAGCTAAATAGTCAACACAACAAAACATAAAAATAAATTTTCAGAAAGAAGAGCCACGTTTTGGTGTCCTCTCCAAACAAAACTTTTTTAAGCAAACCAACCTGAAATCAAAAGACAGTTACACAACAACAACAACAACAACAACAACAACAACAACAATAATATAACACCAGTAAAAAATATTTTAATCTAGTTATATATTCTAATATTAAAGAGAATAATTCATATCATGATAAGATGTACTCAATCAGACTCAACACCAGAATCTTCTTGATTTAGATCAGGAGTGGGTGCAACTTCTATAAAACATACAAAACAAGTAACAATCATAACAAATAATATATATAAATAAAAACTAGATTAAAAAGTATTCAAAGGTAATAAAAAAAATTATTAGTCCAAGCTTGACCATACCTAATTCATTCCAACTTCTCTAAATCCTCAATAAACTCCTCAAGAACAAGTTTTGGAGAGTATCAGAGCTAATTTTGTGTATAAATTAATGCCTCACCTGTGATCGGAGTTAGAGAACTCCTATGATTATTCAACACCCTTCTTCCAGTACTAAATGTCGATTTTAAAGCTACTGTAGAAACCAGCGTGGTTAAGAAATCTCTTGTAATCTACCCAAGAATAGGATATTTAGTAAAATTCACTTTCCACCAGTTTAAGATGTCAAATTGCATGCCACTCTTCTCTAAAGCCTCCATAAAATATAAAATCACCTCATTCTGGTTAACACTCTCATTGAATTGCATTTCCTTCTCAAATTTCATAGCAAAAGAAGTTTTATTTACATCAAGCTCTTGTGTGCCAATTTCAAGAGGATCTTGACAAGTAGATCTTTGATAGTTACCAATCCCACCAAATAGCCTATAGCTATCAAATACCTTGAAAAGCGTCTCCTTCAGCTTTGAAGTCAAGAAATCATCATCTTCTTTTTTCATACAACTTCTCAAAACTCCACTTGATCAACTAAAGCTTATACCTAGGATCAAGAACCACTGTAATAAAAATTATCATATTTTTATTTTTTTTATATTTTTCTAATATTTATTGTACTTGGACTTTATTTCCTCAATCATGCCTGAAAGTACCAGATCTAAGCTTCCCATCCAATGCTTAAGTGTAGACAATATTTTACAAAAATCATTAAAATGTTGAGAAAATGTAACAAATGTTGAACCATAAACTTTGTTGGTTATATCATAAAATATTTTTAAAAACTTGACCAAATGTCTTGCATTCTTCCAATCCTCAGACTTAGGAATCCCATCAGTCATTATAGTATATTCTGAGTCTCCCCTTCCCCCCAATCATTTAAATGTCTTTTGAAATTTCAAAGCACTTTCAAGCATTAAAAAAAAGTAAAGTTTCATTTGGTAGAAACATCTATATGCATAATGCCTTTTTCTTGAATTCTAGCTTCCTTAATAATAGCCTTAAACTTCTTAGTACAACCTGGTAATGCACGCACATGCCTAACTGCATTTCTAATCTTTAAAATTGAATAATGCATTTCTCTCAACCCATCATTCACAATAAGATTTTAAATATGAAAACAACATCTAACATGTAAAAACTCTGTTTTCAATGGATGTGAGTTCCAGTCCTCCATTCTACTTTTCAAATAAGAAATAGTAACATCATTTGAACTAGTATTATCAACTATTATAGAAAAAATCTGTGATATCTCCCAGCTCAACAAATATCTCTCAATCTTTATACCAATTATTTTTTCCTTGTGATTCTTGATAGCACAAAAATTCAGGACTCTTTTTTTACAGTTTTCAATTAGTATCAATGTAATGAGCAGTAAGGTAAAGATAGTTCAAGTTTTGCACAGATGACCAGCAATCAGTTGTCAAACAAATATTTTGATTTGGTTGATTAAAAATAGACTTTAACTTAATTTTTTCATTCAAATAAAACTTTCAACAATCCTTAGCAACTGTGGTCCTTCCAGGAATTGGAAACTTGGGTTGCAAACAACTCATATAATAATGAAAATCCTCCCACTCAACATGCGAAAAAAGGCAATTCATCCACAATAATCATTCTAGCAAGGGCTTGTCTACAAAGACCAATATCAAAAGACACAGTAGAAAATGAACTACCTATTCATTTCTCATAATCTTTTATCACATCTTGAAAATGAAGAATCTTTTGAGTAGGATTTAATTCCTCCTTAGGAAATTTTTTGCATTGCGACAACAAGTGATTTTTCATGTTACTGGTGCCATTTTTATGTGTATCACAAGTATAACTAGCCCTACACTAATTGCATTTAGCTCTAGGATACTGTGGATTACTAGTTTCATCTTTAGTAAAGTGATCCCATTTCCAAGACCTAGGTCTACAAGGCTTTCTCTTACCTTCGTCAGTCTCAATTTCAGTGGTGTCATCAACAACAGCTTCTTCAACAGCCCACCTCTTCCTTCAACCTCTATTAGCAAGCTTCCTTGTGTTTCTACAAGGAGTTGGCATAGCAGGCAATGCAGTTAGAGATCTGATGCTTGCAGATTCATTTGGAAGAGCAACAACAGCTCCTATTGCATGCTCCTCCAGTGTCGCCCATATTCTCACTTGAACTGATATCAAATTGCATAAACAAATTCATTGAACAACAAAATAAAATTACTAGTAATTTTAAAAAATCAATAATAACTACAATGAACAAATAATTAAAATCAACAACAAAACATTGAACAAATATATTAACTAATAATAAAATTACTAGCAATGAACAACAATCAACATAACAATACATCAACAACAAAATACTAACAAATACATCAACAACAAAATAAAATTACTAACAATTTTAGCACAATAAATACATTGAACAATGAACAACTATTAGCAACAAATACATTGAACAAATAGTTAAACAAATACATTGATAGAAATTGAATACCTGACTCGGAAGCTCCATATATATCTGACTCGGTGGCTGATGTGTGTGAAGACGATGGAGGAGATGGCGAGAGAGATGGTGTGGAGGAGATGGTGCTGTGGGTTTTGACCACAATGTCGAAAACGGTGCTGTGGGTGGCTAAGTGCTGTCCGTGAGTCAGCGATGGTACTGTGGATTGTGGAAGAGGACGGTTCTTAGAGGTGTTGGGAGGTGCTGGGGTTCGGCACTCGGGCTTGAGGTTTCTTCGTGAGAGTGAGGCTGCGACGCTGTGCTAGGTTTAGGACCAGCAATGATGGAGGATGACGGTGCTGGGGTTCGGTGCTACCGCACTAGGGCTTGAGGTTTCTTCGAGAGATTGAGAGAGTGAGGCTGCGGCATTGCACTAGGTTTAGGACTTTAGGCTAGGTTATCTGATTTGAGGGGATTAATTCAATGGTTTTGTTTAGGGTTTTAAGTGTACTGGTTCGATTCGGTGAGGGTTTTTAGGTTAGAACCGAAAATCAAACCGAATCGCAGGAAAACAACAAAACATGGTTTTTTTGATTTTTGGTTTATTCGGTTTTCAATTTTTTCAGTTCAATTGGTCGATTTTATTCGGTATGAATCGGTTTTCAAAACCTCTACTCAAGAGATGACCAACGTCATCAAGCTAATGTACGACCATCCATGAACGAGCTACAAGAAGATCCCCTCTGAGACCAGAGAGCGATGGTTTCAGAAGTGCGCGGTAAAATCTTAATATAGTCAAACCTTATTAGCTAGTTAATATCTTCTATTTTGTTTAATATGATATATTTTAATTAACTAATTTTAAAGTTTCTTTGTGCAGGTGAACTTTATATGGGACAAGGGGCACGATACCCTCATCAGGAAGATATGCGACCATTGAATGGGTAGGCGGCTACAACAGATGCTGGAGGATGTACATGAGAGGCACGACCATCTCACTTCCTGGGTCCGCCGGATATCAAGAAGGCTATATACATTCATTGGGAGACCGATGAAGGATTCAGGCATTGGCATCTCACAAATAGAGCTAACATGGCATTGGCCAAGTCGTCCAAGTATACCGGCGGCCAGTGACCTTCGCAAAAACTAAGGCCAGACTGGTATGTAACTTCTCTAATTTTATTATTAACTTAGTTATATTTATTGACATATCATTAGTAGGCATCCTAACATGTTGTTTCAATGCAACATATGTAGTCAAAGTCGTTGGATCACGATGTGATATTGGTGGCGAACTTCAAGTACACCTACACTTTGAAGGAGAACAAAGAGAGATTTACTGATCAAAAGTCTGTGGATCATTATGTGAGTAAACATCTGATCTTGTGATATAAAATTTTTAATTAACTGTACAGCTGTCGTCCTAATCATAATAACATGTGTTACATAGGAGTCCTACACGCAGAGACTAGAGATCGCAACTCAGCAATCTCAATAAAGTGGAGAGGACACCAGTGGCTCTGCTGCTTCAATCGTCGATCCTGATGCAGTTTGGCGCGAGACTGCCTCAACGCGGAACAAGAACTGCATATACAAGCTGGGGTCGTTCTTCGCCAACATCCTCCACACCTTCATGTTGAGGCCATTGTCTGCCTCTATCACCATTCGAGCAGTCGATCCCAAAGAAGGCATTGATTTGAGGCTGCAGATGCAAGAGCTCACCCAGAGCCTTCACGAACAGGCTCACAAGTTGAACGAGACTCGGGAGAGGTATCAGAAGATCTTCACATGGGTGATGAACATGGATGAGCTCAGGCTGGAGTAGAGGGAGCGACTTCAGCGGATGGAGCAGCAGATGGCGGTGTACCAGACTTAGTTACGTGCCAGCGGCAGTGTCGTTGCTGGTGGAGCCGTGCTGCTGATGGCAGCAGTGCTGCTGGTAGGACACAGAAATCACCGCCTTTTCCACTGCCTCAGCAGGACACGGGAATGACAACAACGACTACCAAGATCTTTAGTGATTAGGACTTTGTTTTACTCTTTTATTGTATTTGATTTTTTTTACTTTTAATTTATTTGAACATTTGTGTTTAATATTACATAATTAGTTTCTATTATTTATAATTTGACCACTAATTGTGTGAAAAATAAATTTAAATAAAAAATTAAAATAAAAAGCTTAAAAAATTGCGTCACAATATTTAAAAAATGAAATTACCGTCGGATTTACCGAGGGCATAATCCAACGATAATAGTGCGGGATACAAGATATTGTAGCGCCAATGTTACTGTCGAAAAATTTGCAGGTAACTGATTTTTCGGACAGGTAATCTGTCGCAGAATTCGACAGTAATTACCGTCCGACGAAAAAACCTGACGATAACTGATTACCTGCGAAGTTTATACCATCGGATTCCTTTCGATAATAAATTTGTCGGTAATTAACTTACAATAAAATTTTATTCATTTTTTCGATAATAATTCTGACGATATTCAGCGTTTTTCTTATAATAATGCCCTTACAGTAGGGATGTATAGGTGCCCACCACTTATTTCAAAATTGAAAATATCTTTCTATATGAATTTATTATTCTCTCTTAATCATCCTCAAAATTGCTTCACATTTTCTTTTATACCTGCGCTGCACTTCATGTTCAATCTTCTTGAATTTTTTGTAAAAGTTTGATTTCAAAACAAACTTATTTCTTATCTGCAATTGAATTTTCAAGCGGTACTTGCCTATTTTCACACGTAATTTATATAAAAAAATAAAAAATAAATTAGACAAGTCAACTCGTGTTGACTCATTTAACTCACGAATTAAACGAATCGGATTAAATTAACTGCTCTTAAAAAAGTAATTTGTTAATTTTTATTAATGATGAAGCTAACTCATGAGTAAAATTTATTTTGATGATTCTACCTTAGTGCATAAGTTAACTAAACATTTTTATATAAATTTATTACGCGCTCTCTTTTAATTAATTCTTGAAACAAGCTCTCCATAATTTCTCATATATATATATATATATATATAGTAGTTAGTACTCCAGTGTTAAATAAGGTATAGTCAAATTAAAATTAAAATTTGAAACAAATAAAATAATTACTACAAAAAAATGATCTAATCTAAGACATCAAACCACTTAACACTACTTATAAATAGGAGAGTTTATCTCACCTCATACACATACTTAGCAATTATATACAATGTATTCTTACAAAAACTAAAAAAAATCTAAAAATTTTTGTCTTGATACCATTTCTTTTGTGCCTGATATTAAAAACAAGAGAGTTTCTAGTTTAAATAATGTAAAAGACGGTTAATTTTTTTATAAATACAGAATTTAGTTTACTTATGCATTAAAAACACATGTTAAAATTATTATTTTACATAATTTATACATGCATATATATTACTCAGATATTCAGTGCCAAACAAGATTCATTGAAACTAAGATTAAAATTCTAAAAAAATAAGATCATTATTACTAAAGCATCTCATAGTTATTATTACAAGTCTTAAATCTCTTTAACATAAAATTGTTAGAGAATTTATAAAAAAAAAAATTTTATCTCATAAACTAGCTTTTGAAATTGAATATTGTTCATTTAAACTAAGGATATCAAACCAGGATTAACTTGATAAAAAAAATCCTTTTATACAAATTTATTGTTCTCTCTTCTCAATACTCAAAATAACCGTTCACATATATTAGCTCCACTTCATATCTATAGTTTCTAAATTTCTCAAAAAAAATTTGACATTTTTACTTTGACGTAAGTATTTTTAACATAAAGTTGTCAATTGAATTTTTATGCAGTGTTTATTTAAAAAAAAGAAAGAGAATTGAGTCAACTTCTATTAATTTGTTTAATTCACTAGTTATATGAACTAAGCTAAATTAATGTACTTCTAAATAAGTTGTAATTTGCTATATTTTTAGTTAATATTTAGTATAGTCTAACCAAATAATTTACCTGACAATATCCTTTGAAAATAGTAAAAAAATGTTAAAAGTTACTTATATACGATGTATAAAGGATTCTTTTTAGTATATATTTTTTATTATAAAATACTTCATAACATATTTAAAAAATATAATAAAATAATTAATTTATAATTCCAAAAGCTTAATCTAAACTATTGGTTAAAACTTAAAAGGTCAAGTTTTTTAATTATTATCTTATTAATAATTTTAAAATTTGTTTGGGTGAATTTTTACAAAAAATATTTTTGAAGTGGTCTTTTTTCAAATGATTTTTTAGAAAAATAAAAGTACTTTATGTTTATGTTTAGATATTTTATATAAAAATATTTTTTTATCTAATAATTATATTTGAGTATAACAATATATTTTTTATTTATTTATTATGTTAAAAAATTTTTTTAAGTAAAAAAATAAATTATAATTTTATAAAAGATGTTTATTTTATTTTTTAGTATTTTTATTTTTATTATTAAAATTTTTTCAAGCATACTAAAAAATAAAAAAAAAAGTTTTAACAATTTAATAATACTCAAATAAAAATTTAATTTATTATTGTTACACTCGTTACTAACTATTAATGGTAGCTATTAATTTATTAATACAATTCAGGCAAAAAGAAAAATTTTATAGCCATGGTAAAAAGATGTGACAAAATATTTGCATTTTAAAACTGTATTTCTTTATATTAAAAGAATAAAAGAAGAGTACATAAAATATTTAGGAGAGTTAACTCGTCATACATAACAGATTGGTAGACTTAGTATTTAGGAAAATTAACTCTAATCACTCAAGTTAACATTGTGTATAGATCATCTCTTGTAAATTGTCCCTTTATTCATAAGAATTTTCACATTACAGATATGCACAGAAAAATAAAATAAAATTCATATATCCATGTTCTCAATCCAGAGACAAAATCTAATAATATTCCAAAATTTTGAGTTGCATACCGCAACACAATAAAAAAATGGTCACGGCTCCATTTTATTATTTCTGGAGAAAAAAGAAGACAAATACCCCATCATTTCTTGAAAAGCCAACCAAAAAAATTCCTTACATGAAAGGATATAAGAAGCTGTATCACACATGATAGATTACATACTTACAAAAAAACATAACACATAACAAATCGGCCGACTTAACATTTAGGAAAGTTAACGTGACATGTAACATATTACATATTTTTAAATAGAAAAGTTTAGCATCAAACATTACTCATAACAAATTATGTACTTACAAATTATATATGAGATATTCTTAAAAAATTGAAGAAGGATTTTGAAAATTGTGTCTAATATTATTTTTTTCTGTGATTATACTTAATATTATTATTTGCTTTTAAGAGAGACTGGGTATCATTTATTAATTTTTAAATAAATAAAAAGTTCTTAATTTTCTTATATACTATTTGTTATAAAAATATTAAATAATAATTTTTTATAAATATAATTCTTTTAAACTTTTGTATTTTTAAGCAATACTTAAAAAATTTAAAAAATTATTTTAATTAAAAAACATGTTTGTTTTATTTTTTTAGTATTTTTATTTTATTGCTAAAATTTTGTCAAATATACAAAAAATAAAATAAATAAAAAATATCTTTTTTTAATAATTTAATAATATTCAAATAAATTCTTAATTTATTATTATTATTATACTCATTAGAAAAATAATAAATTAATAGATATCATAATAATTGTTAATGATAGATGTCAATTCATTAAAAACTTAGAGTTCTGATACCATGAGAGAAATTTGTAGAAGCAGTAGCTTAAAGTCTAAATGAAGATTATAGTGCTTTTATTATGATAATAGCAGGCCATAGTATTAGCTTTGCGGTAGGATTGGACACACTGTATGGGACTATTACCATAGATTCAACCAGAACTTAGAGACTATATGAGGCAGTTTCAAATCCACCACCTCCACTATCTTTAGTCTTTTATCAGCCTCAATCACAACCAAAAGCACTAATTGCAGATGTACCACTAACCACACTTTTGATAGATAGAGCATGGTATTTGGACACAGGAGATCTCACCATCTTACCTTTAATGGCAACAATCTAGTCACAGACTCAAAGTACGAAAACATAGAACAAGTGTTCATAGGTAATGACCAAGGTATGTGTATTAATAGTATTGGCAAAATCATGTTATTCTCTTACTCTAATCTATCTCACAGAACTTACTCACACTATTTTAAACTGCTAAACCTATTTCATGTCCCTTCTATTACTATGAATTTCATTAGTGTGGTTAAATTTGCACAAGACAATCATGTGTTCTTTGAGTTTCATCCTTATGATTGTTTTGTTAAGGCTCAAGAGACGAAGAAATTGCTGTTACGAGGGTCCCTTAGAGAAGGCCTTTATCAGTCTGATAATGTCAGTGTGCTGGCCAAGAAAATACCACCAAGGTGTGTACCTCAGTTAAAAGAAAAGAACAAAGCTCTACAAGTAATAAAAGCTACTCCATCGGACAAAGGCTATCAACACTTACAGCCAACCCTTCAATCTCTTAGTTAGGTGGAGTAGAGCAAGAAAATAAAGAGTAGAAAAAGAAAAAGAAGGTGAACAAGAAAAACTAGGCAATAAAAATGAAAGAGAACCTGGTAAAAAAATTGAAAAAGAAAAAGAAAGTTGCAAGATTGCCTTAGTGTCATTGTTTGATGTGTGGCACAGAAGGTTAGGTCATCTAACTGCAAAAATAGTCTTAAAAATAATGCAATGGTGTAATATTGAGATTGATGAAATGAGTAAAAAAATAACTATTATTCCCTTATGCAATGTTTGTTGTCAGAGTAAATATTATAATTTACTTTTCAGAGATTCAAATTCCAACTATGTTACACCTTTAGAATTAGTATATTCTAACATTTTGGGGTCAGCACCCATCATTGTCAATTCAGGTTTTAGATATTACATAACCTTCATAGATGCCAAAACCAAATACACTTGCCTATACCTATTACAAAATAAAGCTCAAACTCTCCAAGACTTCATCCAATTCAAACAATTACTTGAAAATAAAATTGGACATAAGATTCAAAGCCTTCAAACTGACAATGGAAGGAAATTCCTCTCACACAGCTTCACTCAATTTCTAACCCAACATGTTATTACTCACATATTAAGTTTTCCTTACACTCGCCAACAAAATGGTAGAGCCGAGAAAAAACACAGACACATAATTGAAATGAGACTTGCACTACTCTCCAAAGCCTCAATGCCCTTAAAATTTGGGATCAAGCTTTCTTAGCAGCCACTCATTTTATTAATCTACTTTCCTCATCCATCACAGATCACAAATCACCCTTTGAACTCCTAAATCACAAGAAACCAGATTATTCATTCCTTAGGACCTTTGGATGTGCTTGCTTCCCACCAGTCAGACTCTAAAACACTCACAAATTCGATTTCAAGACCCACAAATGCTTCTTTTTAGGTTACTCCTCCCATCACAAAGGATATAAGTGTCTCTCTCTTTTAGGCAAATTATACATCTCCAGACATGTACTTTTTGATGAAAATGAATTCCCTTATCAATTTCTCTTTAATAAAACTCCAACACCAAAATTTGTTGTTCCTCACTTATCTACAATCACCTTAACACTAATCCAGCTCATACAAAACCACCCCTACTTCTCAGCAACCCAGTAGCAATACGCAAGCTTCATTAGCAACTAATATCACAAGCTATACTAATTCATCAGTACAAGAAGACGGAGCATCTGAACATGCTCCTGTACATTCTAATTAGAATTCTGCACCTGAATCTCTAATGCACAAATCCCAACTCCACACCAACTCTCCAACCCTTAGACCAACTCGAGTTTTCTGTCAATATTATTGATACACATAACTATTCATTAACTGATAATAATGCTATGATTCCTTCGACGTCTATATTTTTCTTAAGCAATGCAAGGTTAGCTAAGCAACTGAGGGAGGGCAAGCTGTTGCCCCCATCACACAGACACTCATGGACATTCAATGATTACATGAAGTTGGGTTGGCATCTTCAAGCCCAAACTACACACTACACAACTTCAGCATAGTGCACTTGATCTAACACAAGTTGAACCTACCTTTGTGTCACAAGCCCTATCCTCCCCACATTAGAAGGCTGCAATGGATGAGGAGTATATGGCTATCATGGAATGCAAGACTTGGAACTTGGTTGAGGTGACAACTAGGGTGGAACCAATTGGATGCAAGTGGATTTTTCGAATCAAATGACAACCAGACAATACAATTCAGAAATACAAGGCGAGACTAGTGGCAAAGGGATTTCACCAACGAGAAGGTCTGGACTATGATCAAATTTAGTCTAGTTGCAAAGGCTGCAATAATTTAAAAAATTTTATCTGTGGCCGTCTCAAACAGTTGGAACGTAAGGAAATTCGATTTTTACAACGCCTTTATCAATGGCGATTTGAATGAAAAAGTGTATATGATGCAATCTGAGAGCTATGAACAAGGGTATGGACTTGTATGCAAATTGGAGAAGGCTTTGTATGGACTAAAACAAGCTTCAAGAGCTTGGTTCTTAAAACTCAGCAGCACATTCAAGAGCTTCGAGTTTGAAAACACTAGCTCAGATCCTTTCCTCTCTTACCGACTTACTTATGTCGATGACATATTGATGACTGACATAGATTAAGTTGAGGTTGAGAGTCTGATCAAACAATTGAATGGGGTTTTTACCTTGAACGAACTAAAATTGATTCTCTAGTCCTAAAGCATTCAAAATATGTAAAAAAACTATTGAAAAGGCCAACATGCTTGATTCTCGACCCATTGCAACACCAATGACTAGTACTTTTAAGCTTGACAACTCGGGTGTTGCCTTTGACAAGCCTTCTTTATACAGGTCTATAGTGGGTGGATTACAATATGCCACCATCATTAAGCCTGATATCGCATTCTCAATGAACAAGGTATCTCAGTTTATGCATGCTCCTATGGAACAACATTGGAAGACAGTAAAAAGAATACTACACTACTTGACAGGGATAGTTGACTTTGGTCTTCAAATACATAAAAGCAAGGAGTTCAAAATCTTGTCTTTTGTGACTTGGATTGGGCAGCGGACCCAGTAGATAAAATATTAACTTCAGGCTACTCTCTATTTCTTAGAGTAAATCTCATAAGTTGGTTAAGCAGGAAACAAGAAACAATAGCCAGATCAAGTGCAAAGGCTGAATTTAAAGTCCTTGCTAATACCATGACTGCAAAACTTTTTTGTGAAATGCACATTTCAACTAGACCACCTCCAACTTTATTCTATAACAATCAAAACACAGTCTTTATGAACTAGAATTCAATTTTACATAGTTGTTCAAAACACTTTAAGATTGATTTCCACTTTTTTTAAAATCTAATTATAGATAGAAAGACATTTGTAATTCACATTCCATCACAAGATTAAATTGTTGATGCACTAATAAAACTCGTAATTCATGATGGTTTTCTAAGGTTCAAAACCAAACTAAGATTGGTTGAACAATCCAATGTCAGTTTGAGGAGGAATGTTAAAGTAAGTAGAGAAGAAAACGTTAGTGGCTGATAGAACTGCTAACAATTAAAAGTTAGTTTATAGCTCAGTTGAATTGGTAAGGAGTTAGTTATGCTGATCTGGCAATTCTATTAAAAGGACCTAGCTCCCTTTTTATATTTTTTCACACATTTTTTTTATATTTTTCTTTGTCTTCATCTCTCTTTTTTCTACTCTTAGCTTCTCTTCTCAGATCTATAGAGTTTCTGATACCTTCTTAGTCACACATAACAAATTATGTACTTATAAATTATATACGAGGCATCTTTAAAAAATTAGAGAAGGATCTTAAATATTTTGTGTTTGATATATATATTGTGATTGTGTGTAATATTATTACTTATTTTTAAGAGTGGTTTGTATCATTTATTTTTTTTTAAATAAAGTGAAAGACTCTTAATTTTTTATATACTATTTATTATAAAAAATATTAAATAATTATTTTTTGAAGATATAATTTTTTTAAACTTTTAAATTTTTAAGATAATACTTAAAAAACTAAAAATCTTTTTTTCATTAAAAAATTTTTGTTTTATTATTTTAATGATTTTATTTTTACTATTAGAATTTTATCAAACATATAAAAAATAAAAATTATTAAAAGATATTTCTTTTTAACAACGTAATAATATTCAAACAAACTTTTAATTTATTATTATTATACGCATTAAAAAATAATGAATTAATAGATATCTTAATAACTATTAATGGTAAATATTAATTTATTAATATAACTTAAGCTAGAAGAAAAATTTTATAGGACTATGGCAGAAAGATATGAAAAAACATTTGCATTTAGACTTTGTTTGGATAGAGGAAAGAAAATGAAAGAAAAAAAAATGAGAGAAAAGAAAATGAGTGAAAAAAAAATAGAAAGAAAAGTAAAGTTATTTGTATGTTGTTTGGATTAAGAGAAAATAGAGAGAATTTTTTTTTTTTGTTTGGATGGAAAAAAAAGTAAAAAAGAAAATTATAAAGTATAAAATTACATTAATACCCTTATAACAAAATAAAATAAAAATATTTTTATTTATTTATATTTTATTGCATTTTATAAATATTTAAAATATTATAATTTTATATATTTAATTTAAATTATTTATTTAATACACATATAATATTTAAATATAAATTTTTATTATAATAATATATTAAAACTATTAAAACTAAATTTATATTGATAATTATTAATAATAATATAACTATGGGTAATATTGTAAATATACAAAAATAATTTTTCTCTCTTAGTTTTTTTGTTTGTTATGGATGACCACCAAAAAAATTTTCCTTCCTTTCCATTTCCTTTAGCATCCAAATAAAGAAAAATAACATTTTTCATTCAATTTTTTTCCATCGTTTTTCTTTCTTTTTATTTTCCTTTGAAACAAACATAGTGTTAGAGAATTTAAGACTGTATTTTCTATATTGGAAGAATAAAAGAAAAATACATATGATCTTACTTGTCCAATAGAAAAATTTAACCTCAAACGTCACACATCACTACTTACAAATAGAAAAGTTTAGCCTGATCTCATACACTTACTCACAAATTATATATGAGGTATTCTTAGAAGATTGAAAAGAATCTTAAAAATATTGTGCCTGATGTTTTTTTATTGTAGCTGTGCCTAATATCATTACTTGCTTTGAAAAGAGGTTGGTATCATTTATTTTTTTTCAAATAAAGTAAAAGATTCTTAATTTTTTTATATACTATTTATTATCAAAAAATATTAAATATGTATTTTTTGAAGATATAATTTTTTTTAAATTTTTTGTACTTTTAAGCAACATTAAGAAACTAAAAACCTTATTTTAATTAAAAAAATGTTTGTTTTATTTTTTTAATATTTTTATTTTTACTACTAAAATTTTATCAAACATACTAAAAAAATATTTTTTTAACAATTTAATAACACCAAAACAAACTCTTACTTTATTATTATTACACTCGTTAAAAAATAATAAATTAATAGATGTCTTATTAACTATATATTAGTATTTTTAAGCAACACTTAAAAGATTAAAAACCTTATTTAAATTTTACTAAAACCATATCTGAAACCTAACACATCGAAGATAATCAATAATAAATCGTTTCCTCATAACTTAATTAAATTAGATATTTATAAGTTAAATATTTGTACTGTTAAAATAAAAATTCCTAATATGCAAAATCTGATATTTGAAGAAAATATTGTTCAGCTACAAAAACTAGGATCAAATTCTTCTTTTAAACTGATAAAATTAGTAAAATAAGAAAATAAAAATATAATTAATTTAGATTAATATAGTGATAAAATTGTGAAAGAATAAGAAAAGAAGAGAGAAAGAATATTATATTTTGTATTTTTTGATTGATTGAATTAAATTGTATTATGAAGGTAAAACTAAATACATATAGAACATTGACCTAAGAAAGATAAAAGTAAATAAAGATAAGATAAAACCATAAAGAGTAAAATTATAACTGAATTTATGTATTCTGTTAGACTGAATTTGTAGGCCACAAAAATTCTTTATTGTTGTTATGGACTAAGGTAGAAGAATAGTTTAATATATAGTAAAACTCACATATAATAAAAATTACAAATTTAATAATAATTAATTAATTTTTTATTTTATTATTTTATCAATTTTTTATTTTAGAAGATTTTAATATTTTTGTTGTTCTATGTGCTATATATTTTAAAAGAATTCATTTAAAAAATCAATATTTTTAGTCAATATCAACAAACTTTATAAAAATTATATTTCTATGTTAAATTTTAAATTCTTATTAAATTCTAAATTCTAAATCTTAATTCTTTAAAAATTTGAATTTTTATAATTAAAATTTAATTAATATTAACAAATTAAAAATTAAATTTGTATATTTATTTATTTTAAAATATATCTTTTTATATATAAGAAATGCTAATTGCAAGTAATTCTTTTGTCTACTACATAAGAACACCGTATAACTTTATTTCACTCAACGGCCCTAATAATTTATGTCAGAAACATTAAGTATAATATATCTTTAGGTGTATAATACATTAATATTATATTATTTTGTTGTACTTCATACGATGTTGATATTTATATATATATAAAGCGAACACTTTTTATTATCTATATAACTAATATTTTAGATATTTAATTTTTGTATTATTAAAATTTACAATTTAGAGTGATCAATAATATATCAAAAATAATAAATTTTATTAATTTAGTATTTCTCTCTATTAATAATTTACAGTATAACTAATCACTCTTTTCAATTAGATGAAGTTTGCTCATGGTAAAAAAGGTGCGTGATTGATAAATAATAAAAATTTGGTTAATATGTATTATAAAAAATATTTTAAAAATAATATAAAAAATATTTTATTTAAAAATATTCAAAAATAAAATTTTTATATTTTTATTGTATTAAATATATAAAAAAATTAAAATTTTATTATTGTACTATTAAAATATATTCTTAAAGTATTAGATAACTAAATCCAAATGATATAAGTGCAAGTGGAATCCTGAATTTAGTGATATCACTTAATATACTCTTACTGATAAATTGTACTGGTCTATATTAAGCTGTAGTATTACTTATGACACTTCTTAATTTGTGATATTTACATTCACCTCTTTAATTTAAAGCGGAGATACAGGTTACATGCATTCATGAGGATAGTTTTATTTATTTTCAACCATATTAAATGTTATCAAAATTAGTCATTAAGATAAATTAATTAATTATCAACATAAAATATATGTTAAAAATATAAATTAAAAATAAATTAAGATATATATATATATATATATTAATTAGCCGATTTTAGTATAAACATAATATTTATTATTTTTATTATATAAAATATAGAATAAATTAAATGAAGAGTTCTAAATTTACATGCATATTTTAAATGTAAAAAAATTACATAAATGTTTCAATTGCATATTTATTATAAATATCTTTTATAATTATTGTAAATGATTTAAAAGATATTATGAGTATTATAAAAATTTATAATATATTCTAATTTACTTGTTTGTATATCAAAATATAGTAAATCAAATGAAATGATTTCGATCTATCATAGACATTAAAACCATTCAATCGAAGCCAATAAATTCGATTTATTTTGGGTGTGGTTATAAATCAAAGCTATAAACTTTGTTTTACGTAATGATTTTTCACAGTAAATCGATTTTAATAAATTTAATTTACTAGTATTTTTTATAATTTAAATTAATTGAATTCAATTTATATTAAAAGAATGTAAATTGAATCAATTAAATTTGATTTATATAAATATGCAATGGAGACATTTATGTAACTTTTTTAAATTTAAAATATTTATGTAAATTTAGAACTCATTCAATTTATTTATGAGATTTACCCTAAAATATATGAATGTTATTTGTTCAATGCTACGCACACAATCTAAATATCAAACAAGTTATTATGATATCACCTATTCACATATGATATTAGTATAATTTACCTTATATTTGTATCACTAGAGCTAATATACAATAAATAAATAAGAAAAAAAAAGAGCTCTAAATAGAATTACTATCTATTAAATGCATGCATGGCTTGATGGCTAATTGAACAAGAAAAGAAAGAGTGAAAGGCATATAATAATAGGAATTACTAAAACCACATGAAAAATTGACAGGGGAGAAAAATAGAAATCCAAGTTAAAGAAAGTTGCCAACTACTACGAGGCCATTAAATTGAAGGCATTGAGGAAAGAATAGATAGATATATGAAGGAGGAGAGGCTACCTGCCTTATTAAAACCACTCTTGAATTCACATAAATGCAGACTTTTTGTTTCAACAATCACCAAAAATTAAAAACAAGAATTGTATGCTCTCTTAGCTTCAATTCTTAGCCTCTCTCAGCGGCAGGTTTCTTCAGTTAAATGCCCCAACCCACCTTGCCTTCCCTTCATTTATGTTTCAATTTAATTTCTTCGCAGTTTCAATCACTTCCCACATATTAGAAACTGTCAGAATCTACTGAACTACCTCAGCTAAATCCTACACCCCCCTTTATAATAAGTTCTCCTATCCTATCTACCACCACTACTCCCACATATGAAGCACTTAATGAGACACAAATGCTTTCACAAAACATGCAAACCAATATACTCCCTCCCCCATCTTTATTAATTAATTAGTTAATTAAAATTTTTCTTTTTTATGGGTGCTTTCTCTTTTCAATTACTCTTTCTTTCATTTAATAGGATTATTAATGACATTATTAATTAATAATCCATCATTTTCAGAATAAACAAAGTATTTGTGATCTTTAGGGAATTTTAGATGTAAGACAACTTATTGATTCAAACGTAAGACAAATACAAAAGAAAAAAAGTAAATGTTCAAATTGTTCTTTTTTAAAAATTTTAGATTGGATATTTTAGGTTTTAACAATTTTTTATTTATTAGAAGCCTTTAAGGATTATTTTTGTTAGACAGAATTGATACTTTCATCGCTTTTAATTTAATCAAATTTTTAATATATATGTTAAACAAATGAATTTTTAATAAATTTTATTAGAAGACAGTTATGTCACAAAAATATCACTATTAAGTCAAATTAGTTCCTTTCAAAATGACAGAGACTAATCTGTACAACATGAGTAATTTTCAGGAACTTATAGAGAATAAAAATTTATTAAAAATTAAAGTATTTGATTTAAAATTTCTTAAAAGATTAATTTGAGTGTTTATTATTATTTTATGGTTTAATTATTCTGTCGGTCCCTATTGTTTCACCAAATTTTTATTTAGCTTCCTATACCTTTTTTTTTTAATTAGATCTTTATACTATATCAAATTTTGTAACTAAGTCCTTACAATAACAAAAAATGTTAGAATTAACAGAATATTCTGTTAAACTATACAGAATATTCAATCAAGTATTAGGGACTCAATCCAAAAAAAACGTATAAAAATCTAATAGAAAATTCAGTAAATTATAGAGACTAACAGAGTAATTAAACCTTATTTTACTCAAAGAAAAATAAATTTTTTTTTTTGGGTTGCATTCAAAGAAAAAGAAAAATTCTAATCATCTAAAGTTTTTCTTATCAAAACATGCTCCAACAGAAAAGGGGTATAAAATATTTGTTTTGGGCCATGAATTGTAGAGCCCGTCTCTAACATAGAACAGTGCATAAACATCGTATAGAAGAGGGCCAGAAGGAAATATGAAATCCAAATTGGGCCCTCAATTTATGAAACAAATTATTCTATTCTGAAAAATCACATGCAATATCAAAACAAAAAAATTGAAAAAATTACATGCTGAGTTCGAGAATAAATGAATAACTTTAACTGATCGATATACCCAAAAAAAGAACTAACTGATCGATTGATCTGAGCCCATTGATGTGTATGTAAATGTGTAGTCTGAGGTGAATTATGACAAAAAAAAAAAGGAAACATGTTCCCTTTTAAGAAGTATTATTTTTACCAGGCCCAAAAAAAAATAGTATTATTTTTAGAGAAATGATATTCACATCAATCTTTTATGCACATTTTTATTTACATTTTTTTTATTGAAAATAAATTTTTTATCCTTTTTATTTTATATTAATTACTTTTAATACTAAAAACAAAAATATTATATATACCATATCCATATATGATATACCTATGGAATAATATTAATATATTAGGAAAGAGGTAATTACCATGCACTTTTTCCCCATTATATTTTTTTCTTAGAAACATTATACCAATGGTAGTACTTGGTTCATTTCATATATTATTATTATTATTATCATATTGGCGAGACTCTTCATTAGTAACATAGCGATGCCAAAACCAATGCTTGCCCCAAATGGTGTACATTGATTCAAGAGGGATCCGTTTGGTCTCCGGCAAGAAGAAGAAGATAAAGAGAGTCATGATGGCGATCCAACCGCCGTAGAACAAGAAGACGGCGAACTTGAAGTGGCAAAGCATGGACAAGAATGATTGCGACAATACGGAAATGGTTAGGAATCCCATGGCGATGTTTATGCTCTGTCCGGTGGTTCTGATCTTCAATGGGAAGATCTCACTTGGAACCAGGAACGCTAGAGGCCCCCACGACCACCCGAAGCCGGCGGAGTATACACACATCAGCACAAGTACTATCACGGCGTAGCCTCTCGACATGTCCTTTGTGCCGTGAACACCCGTCACCGCAGCTAGCAATGCAGCCAACGCAATCTGAATTCATAGTAGTTGCAACACACACATCTCAATTCTATTAGTACTAATTAATCGTTAAGGTAATGCTATTTGTACATTAAAATCAACCATTAAAATTAATCATTAATATATTTGTATATAAATACATGTGTAATTTAATTTGTTTTTAATATGTATTTATAAGAGTCGTGTACACTAAAATAAGATAACAAAGTCAGCTACCAATATAAGATACATGTTGAAACATAAATACACATTAAAAATAAATTAAATTACACATATATTTATACACAAATATATTGGTGGCTGATTTTAATAGTTGATTTTGGTTCACAAATAATATTTTTAAATTAATAAATAATAAATAAGATTAAATTTGAACTATTTTTTTTTAATTGTTTCTCTATCATGAAAAATAGTAAAGAATTAAATAGTTGTTTGTTTATTTACCTGACAAAAAAGCATGACAAGGCCACCAGAAATAAAACAGAACCGTCGACCGAAGCGATCAACAATAGTAGTAGAGAAGAGGATGGAGGTAAGGTTAACAACTCCAAGAATAATAGCAGAGAGCAAAGCAGCATCATGTCCGAAACCCACAGATTGAAAGAGATTAGGAGAATAGAAAGCCACGATGTTGATACCAGTAAGCTGCTGAAAAGAAGGTATTAAAAAGGCCATGACCAAGTGAGGGCGATACTGCCTCTCAAATATCATCATAAACGGTTCCTTCTCCACAGATTTCGCGATTTCAGACCACCTAATCAGTTCTTTCAGCTCAGGTTCCACATCCGTCTCGGACCCTCTCACTTGCCGAAGAGCCTTCCTTGCTTGCTCTATCTTGCCACGTTGGACAAGACTGTTGGGGGTGTCGGTTATGAGGAAGGACCCAATGGTGATGACGGCGGCAGGGACGATGGCGATCCCCAGGGAGACGCGCCAGCCCCAAGTGTGTTTGGCTGTGCCGTAGTTGATGCAGCCCGCAACCACCACCCCGATTGACAAGAAGAATTGGAACCCTGCGTTAAACGCGCCTCGCCATTTTGGTGGTGCGATTTCGGATAGGTACAGTGGAGCTGCCTGATTAATCAAATTCCCACCTACTAATTAGTTTCAATTTTAACAAGAAATGGTGAAAACAAAACTCAGGACGTCGACTTCAACTAGAGTTGGTATTTGAGAATCGTTTAAATAAAAATTTAGTCAAATCAATCAGATCATTTAACAACTCTTAAATATTAACTTCATATAAAGTCGACTCCACCTGAGTTTTAACAGCAAAAAATACTAAGATAGTGGACATAAGATGCCATATGTAAACTCTTTTCACTATAATGGACTTTGGAGTTTGGAGTAGGTGGGTTGATTGGGAAAGGAACGCTAGTTTTTTTTTGTTTACATGAACAATGTTTAGCAAACAGTAAAAAATTAGTCTAATTAATTTAAAATTAGCTTATTTAATATTTAATGTTTACTAATTATTGTTAGAATAATTATATAATTTTAGATGTAATAAATATGTAATTACAGATGTTATGTATATAAAATTATAAATATTATATTATATAAAATAATTTTAGATATTATTTTTTAAATATTTTTCTTTCTGTTAAATAAATTAAGAAATTTAAGTGATTAACATACTGTTTTGTTTTATCTTATTTTTAAATTAATGTTGATCAATTTTTTTACACTAAAAATTAGTTCCTTGACCTTCTCCTCAATGAAGATGAGGAAAGTATAATTTGGAGTTAGTGTAAATATGAAAAGACCTCCTGAAATTAAAGATCTCTATGATTTGCTCATTATAATATTGGACTTGGCAGTATTCCCTTGTTGTTGCATGTGACTCATGGACTTATCACTCATGGTCAAAGTTGGACATGATAAGAGATGAGTGAACTAGCAATTTAAGCTAGGTATACAAATAATTAATGGCCTAGTTGTTATTAGAATATTCTTTTTAAAAAATGTTTTCCTTTAGAATCCGCTATTTTCAAAAAAAATATATCTGGAATGTGTTTTAAAAGTATATGTTACTGAAAAACTAAAATTAATTTATTTTTTTTAAATTAGTTAAATATTTTATAATTTTTTTAATTAATTATATACTTATTAATTTGAGAGTCTAAGAAATTTTGTGTGGGATGTTCTTGTTTTAAAAAAATTATTATATTAAATTTTAAATTTTATAAAAATAAAATATATAAATTATTTTTTTAAATTTTTTAGAATTTATTTATTTAAGTGAAAATGAAGAGTATGAGTAAACTCTAAAGTAAGAACTTATATGTCTTACTTTTATAAAATTTAAAGACTTTAATATAATAAATTTTTTTAAAGATAAAAAAATTGGATAAAAATTTTTTTAGAGACCTATTTAAGTATATACTTTTAAAGAGTAATTAATATTGGTCAACTTTTTATTATAAAATTATTTTTTAACTTTTATATTTTAGAGAATTTAAAATTTATTATTTAAAATTTGAAACATAGAATAAAGATAATATTAAAAAATTAGTTGATATCAATTAATTTTATAGCTAAAGTCTTTTAAAATATACTCTTAAGAGATATGTTAACAATTTTTTAGGAAAAATTAAAATAAAGAAAAGAGCGTTGACTAACCTGATTAGTGAAACCAACCCCAAAGCCGAGAAGGATACGACCCAAGATGAGCATGGCAATGTTTTCAGCTCCTCCGTTGAAAGCACCGCCGACAAGGAAGGTGGCGCCACCAATCATCATGGTGATCCTGCGGCCAAGGGCCGCCGTGACTCGGCTTGCAACGAGCGACGACATCAAGCCAGCCAGATACAAAGAAGACGTGAACAAAGTAAGCACTTGACTGTCATACACACAGTACAAGTTCACTTTAGCACCAGCTGCCTTCCTCAGTATGTCTGGGAAGAACTTCTCAAGAAACGGTACCATTGTTGTCACACCTCCTGAATTTTTTATACAAACAATTATTAGTTAACTCCTCTGGTATTTATCAAAGCAAAAAGTACGGATTACTAATTAATCTAAAATGTATGATAAATAAAATAATTTAAAAAAAAATTGACTGATGTCATAATAACAAGGCAAATTAATAACATGGGAAAAGATGAATGAAGAACCTGAAACTCCGATGTCATATCCAAAAATGAGGCCACTGGATGCAGCAACAAAGCAAGTGATGACAACTGAGAGTGTCACCCTGCCGTCGAAGCTACCGCCCGGGGTATCAACCGCAAATCTGCCACCCGCCATTTTCTGTGAGTCTCTTTCCTTGACTCTATAAGATTCAAATAGCGGCAAGGTTTTTGCTGCTTTTGTAATTGAGTCTAACTCTGTGGAAGGACACACTCAACAGACGAGTGTGTGGAAACTTATTTATAGGGTCGTAGCCTGTGCACACGTTTGTCCTTTTGTAAATATTTTCATATTTTTGTTCTTTTGCAAATATCTTCATATATATGTTTATATATATATGAAATCATTTTAATTTTATTTAAAATTTCTTTAAAAAAATTAAGATGTATACTGTAAATCATGTTGCTTGTATGCGAAGTTTGTATTCGTAGGTTTTGATAAATGACAAACCAAACAAACGACATGAAAGACAAACCAACAAACAACTTGAATGAACAAGCATGATTGAAAGATCAACCAACATTCAACGTTGAGGAATGAAGAGTTGAAAGCAACACAACAACAACAAGAAACTCAAGTCCACAACATTTGAAGACAAGTATAGTGTCTTAGGACTTAGGTAACTTCTTGTTAAGAACCAATTGCTAAATCTCTCAACACACACTCACAAAATGTTTTGATGCACATCTTGCAATTCGATGCTAGCCAAATGGTTTAAAAAAAAACTTGTTTTCAAAGGTACAAAAGCATAGGAATTGACTCCAACAAGTTTGAGATCAATCCTAAGCATTTTGAAGTGATTTTAAGCCATTCTTTAAGGTTTGCATCGATGCACACTCATCTTGCATCGATGCAAAGCATGCAACGACTTGTTGCATCGATGCAAAGATGTTTGCATCGATGCAACCTAGCTGAAAATTCAAATTTCAGCATCAAAGACACATTTGCATCGATGCAAAGTGTTATGCATCGATGCAAATAATTCAAAAACATAAAAAACGGCTAGTTTTGACATAAATGCTCCATCCCATTAATTCCCCAACGTTTCTAAGGTTTGGGGAATCTATAAATGGATGGATTGAAGCCTTATTTCACAATCTTGAGTATTTGGAAACTATCTTGTTCATATTCTTTCATTCTACACATTTTTAAAGTAATATAATACACAATTTGAGAGAGCAATATCAATTGGTTTAATAGTGCTAAACTTGTAATCATACACTCTTCTAGAGAGTACTCATTTCATCTCAACAATTCTCTGAGAATTGTTTTCTTGTACACCTTGTAAATTAGAGTGTGATCTCCAAGGTTGAGTCAAGAGTTATAAACACTATAGTCGGTGAGGATACCAAAGAGGTATACTAAGTACTCAAGGCAAATCTTAGAGAAGGTATATCTAAGTGGAGTGGGTTAGTATACGAGTGGTGATCATATACCGTGAGGTGTTAGAAACTAAGGACTCGGATTGTAAAAGGTTTTGCGCGAGCACCTTGAAGCTTGGCAATAGTGGAACTTCTCAATTGCGATTGAGAAAGAAAGTGGACGTAGGACAAGGATTGTGCCGAACCACTCTAAATAGCGTTTGCATCTCTCCAAACTCATCTCTTCAATATTATTGTCTTTTACCTTTAAGCAAATAAATTGTGATCGTAAAGTAGCTTCGTAAGTACTTAAGGAGTGGCTTAAGTCCGATTGGTGAAAAGCTTGATCAATTTATTTGAGTTGGTGTCTATTGGAAAGTAAAAGCTCCTTATAAATGCTTAGCAATTGAGTTAAGCTCTTGGAAAAATACTAGTACAATAACGCTTTTGTATATTGTCTTTAACTTTCGCAAAAAGATTCATTGTTGTTGCATTACTCAATTCACCCCCCCTCTTGAGTAATTGTGCATAGGTTCTACAAGTGGCATCAGAGCTTAACCCTTTGAAAGACTTAACCGTTTAAGGGAAAAGATCATGGCAAGCACAGGCTTTAACAACAACAACACTAGCGAAGGTAACTCAACCGCTAGACCTCCTCTTTTTAGCGGAACAAATTACTCTTATTGGAAAAATAAGATGAGAATTTGGATCCGTTCTCAAGATGTGAGAATTTGGAAAGTAATTGAGAATGGAAATCACATTCCAACAAAGACAACAAGCGCTAAAGAAGAAGGAGTCTCCGTCTTAAAGCAAGTACCGAAAGGAGAAGATGAATATAGTGACGATGATTGGAAGAAAGTGGCAATGAATGATAAAGCCATCAACTTCATTCATTGTGCACTTAACGAGCATGATTATATGAAGATCTCTACATGTGAAACCGCTAAAGAGATTTGGGATAAACTCCAAATCACTTACGAAGGAACCGACCACGTTAAAGAATCAAAGGTATTTATGTTGGTTCATGAATGGGAAAATTTTAAAATGAAAGATGAAGAGAGCATTGAAGAAGCTCTTGAAAGACTCTCCAAGATCTTCAACAATCTAAGCATGCTTGGCACAAAATACAATGATAAACAAATTGTAACCAAGGTGCTTACAAGCCTTACACCAAAATGGAACTCCAAAGTGAACGCCATTGTGGAAGGAAGGCTCTATGATCAACTTACATTTGATCAACTGCGAGGAAATCTTCTCACCTATGAAATGACTATGCTAAATAGACAAAAAGGTGAAGAAAGCAAGAAGAAAAGTCTCGCCCTTAAAACAACATCACTGCAAGAAGAGAGTGATGATAATGAAGAGGAAGGAGATGAAGAATTTGTACTCTTATTAAAAAGATTCAATAAGTTTGCAATGAAGAAAAACTTCAAGAGCAAAACAAAGGTACCAAAATGCTATGAGTGTGGAGAAGTTGGACACATCAAACCCAATTGTCCAAAACTTCAAAAGGAGGACAAAAACAAGAAATTTAAGAAGAAGGAGAAAGCATACATATCATGGGAGAACGAGGATGAATCCGACTCCGATGACAACGAGGTTGCAAATCTTTGCTTAATGGCAAGCGAAGAAAAGGTTAGTGATGACAACCCCACTTCTTTTAATTTACAAGATGAATATGATGCCTTACTTGAGGTGTACACAAAACTTACCCAAGATTATTCTCTCCTAAAGAAAAAGAATATGGAACTTTTAAAACAAAATGAGATGTTGAAAAACGAGAATATCAATCTTGGAAAAGATAAGTGTAGCACAAGTAGTGATCCATACAAATCTTGTAAAATGCATGAAAATGAAATTACAAATCTTAAGAACACTTTAGCTAAGTTCAATGAATCTTCAAAGAACTTAGATAAAATGTTGAAAAACCAAAAGCATGTTCATAATAAGGAAGGCTTGGGTTTTGAAAAAGGAAAATTTAAAAATGCTAAAACTCCTATTAGGCAACCGCAAGCCCAAAAGGTAAGCATGCCTAAAAGGAATGAAGCCTTTAAACATCCTCCTCAACATGCTTCATTTAGAAATTATAATCACAATGTATATAGATCAAAAGATGTTGCATTTAGGAAACAACCTAGGCAACCATTTAGAAACATGCATAGGATGCATAATCCAAATGTCATATGTCATTATTGTAATAAAGTAGGTCATATAGCACCCGTATGCTTTACTAGAATTAAACATATAAACTTTCGTAGTCAAGATACGAGATGGGCACCTTATGGGCATTATGCTCATACTAACCATCAAGGACCCAAATTCACTTGGGTACCTAAAACCAAATTTTAATTATTTTGTAGGTACGTGTTGGAGCTAAGGATACAAATTGGTATGTTGATAGTGGATGCTCCAAACACATGACCGGCGATGAATCAAAGTTCACCGCAATAGAGCCTACAAACGGAGGAAACGTGATCTATGGAGACAACAACACCGGCAAAGTAATCGGCGTTGGAAAAGTTTATGAGTTGATGAATGAGTGATTAATCTTGAGGTAGATTGAAGAATTTGAAGATTATAAACAATGGAGG
Organism: Arachis stenosperma; assembly: GCF_014773155.1. Taxonomy (NCBI): domain Eukaryota; kingdom Viridiplantae; phylum Streptophyta; class Magnoliopsida; order Fabales; family Fabaceae; genus Arachis; species Arachis stenosperma. The sequence continues at coordinate 15,601,494 of NC_080384.1, read as the reverse complement.
ATCAACAAATTGAAGCTTATAATGGTTTAAGTGAGTATATACATGTTGGAACTCAAAGGATTGAAGAAAGAACCACCAAAGGATGAAAATTTGGTGATTTTGGGCAAAATGATGCATGCTGCATCGATGCAACCAAGCTTTGCATCGATGCAAAGCACACGACGTGCTATGTGCATCGATGCAAAGACCATTGCATCGATGCAAACACGACCAAATTACACAAAAACAAGTGAATTTGGCATTTTTGAGCAACAAAATCCCATTTTGAGCAAAGTCACTTTTCATTACTTTATGCTTATTTGATTATATGAATTGTTAAACTAACTCCTAGTAAGTTAAAGATTTCTATTATGGTTTAAATATTTTGATATTTCCTTCATAATTTTGTTTAATGATTAATGCTTGTATGCTTGTTTGGTGAATAACTCAAAATAGGCTTGGTACCCCTATTTTAAGTTAATATGCATGTCTTGATATATTTTAGGGGGAATTATGCATGCTTATATATAAAGAGAGGAAATCAAATTCTTTTTGAAAGGGGGAATATCTCATCCTTGAGATTAATAGAGAAATTAAACTTAAAAAAAAAAAATTCATTGTTTTATGCATGCTTCTATGACACATTTTAAACTCCCTTCTTTTTGATAATGTCAAAAGGGGGAAGAAAAGTTTGAGGATATTTGAAGTTTTGAACTTTTGAAAAAGGAAGAGAAGTTTGAGGATTTGAAAAGAAGAAATAAGTTTGCAAAACAATGATTTCAAAAAGACTTCCGCTAAGCAAAAACTTTGATATCTAAATCGTTTTCTTTGATAAACGCCCTTTAAAAGAACAAATGCACATATTTAGGGGGAACTCCTGCAAAATTTTTTGTGAAGTCTTCTCCAAAGCTTTCTATAAAACAAAGTGCATTATTGTTACTTTCAAAATCATTTATAAATACATATCCTCAAAATTGGTTTGTCATTATCAAAAAGGGGGAAATTGTAAATCATGTTGCTTGTATGCGAAGTTTGTATTCGTAGGTTTTGATGAATGACAAACCAAACAAACGCCATGAAAGACAAACCAACAAACAACTTGAATGAACAAGCATGATTGAAAGATCAACCAACATTCAACGTTGAGGAATGAAGAGTTGAAAGCAACACAACAACAACAAGAAACTCAAGTCCACAACATTTGAAGACAAGTATAGTGTCTTAGGACTTAGGTAACTTCTTGTTAAGAACCAATTGCTAAATCTCTCAACACACACTCACAAAATGTTTTGATGCACATCTTGCAATTCGATGCTAGCCAAATGGTTTAAAAAAAACTTGTTTTCAAAGGTACAAAAGCATAGGAATTGACTCCAACAAGTTTGAGATCAATCCTAAGCATTTTGAAGTGATTTTAAGCCATTCTTTAAGGTTTGCATCGATGCACACTCATCTTGCATCGATGCAAAGCATGCAACGACTTGTTGCATCGATGCAAAGATGTTTGCATCGATGCAACCTAGCTGAAAATTCAAATTTCAGCATCAAAGACACATTTGCATCGATGCAAAGTGTTATGCATCGATGCAAATAATTCAAAAACATAAAAAACGGCTAGTTTTGACATAAATGCTCCATCCCATTAATTCCCCAACGTTTCTAAGGTTTGGGGAATCTATAAATGGATGGATTGAAGCCTTATTTCACAATCTTGAGTATTTGGAAACTATCTTGTTCATATTCTTTCATTCTACACATTTTTAAAGTAATATAATACACAATTTGAGAGAGCAATATCAATTGGTTTAATAGTGCTAAACTTGTAATCATACACTCTTCTAGAGAGTACTCATTTCATCTCAACAATTCTCTGAGAATTGTTTTCTTGTACACCTTGTAAATTGGAGTGTGATCTCCAAGGTTGAGTCAAGAGTTATAAACACTATAGTCGGTGAGGATACCAAAGAGGTATACTAAGTACTCAAGGCAAATCTTAGAGAAGGTATATCTAAGTGGAGTGGGTTAGTATACGAGTGGTGATCATATACCGTGAGGTGTTAGAAACTAAGGACTCGGATTGTAAAAGGTTTTGCGCGAGCACCTTGAAGCTTGGCAATAGTGGAACTTCTCAATTGCGATTGAGAAAGAAAGTGGACGTAGGACAAGGATTGTGCCGAACCACTCTAAATAGCGTTTGCATCTCTCCAAACTCATCTCTTCAATATTATTGTCTTTTACCTTTAAGCAAATAAATTGTGATCGTAAAGTAGCTTCGTAAGTACTTAAGGAGTGGCTTAAGTCCGATTGGTGAAAAGCTTGATCAATTTATTTGAGTTGGTGTCTATTGGAAAGTAAAAGCTCCTTATAAATGCTTAGCAATTGAGTTAAGCTCTTGGAAAAATACTAGTACAATAACGCTTTTGTATATTGTCTTTAACTTTCGCAAAAAGATTCATTGTTGTTGCATTACTCAATTCACCCCCCTCTTGAGTAATTGTGCATAGGTTCTACAAGTGGCATCAGAGCTTAACCCTTTGAAAGACTTAACCGTTTAAGGGAAAAGATCATGGCAAGCACAGGCTTTAACAACAACAACACTAGCGAAGGTAACTCAACCGCTAGACCTCCTCTTTTTAGCGGAACAAATTACTCTTATTGGAAAAATAAGATGAGAATTTGGATCCGTTCTCAAGATGTGAGAATTTGGAAAGTAATTGAGAATGGAAATCACATTCCAACAAAGACAACAAGCGCTAAAGAAGAAGGAGTCTCCGTCTTAAAGCAAGTACCGAAAGGAGAAGATGAATATAGTGACGATGATTGGAAGAAAGTGGCAATGAATGATAAAGCCATCAACTTCATTCATTGTGCACTTAACGAGCATGATTATATGAAGATCTCTACATGTGAAACCGCTAAAGAGATTTGGGATAAACTCCAAATCACTTACGAAGGAACCGACCACGTTAAAGAATCAAAGGTATTTATGTTGGTTCATGAATGGGAAAATTTTAAAATGAAAGATGAAGAGAGCATTGAAGAAGCTCTTGAAAGACTCTCCAAGATCTTCAACAATCTAAGCATGCTTGGCACAAAATACAATGATAAACAAATTGTAACCAAGGTGCTTACAAGCCTTACACCAAAATGGAACTCCAAAGTGAACGCCATTGTGGAAGGAAGGCTCTATGATCAACTTACATTTGATCAACTGCGAGGAAATCTTCTCACCTATGAAATGACTATGCTAAATAGACAAAAAGGTGAAGAAAGCAAGAAGAAAAGTCTCGCCCTTAAAACAACATCACTGCAAGAAGAGAGTGATGATAATGAAGAGGAAGGAGATGAAGAATTTGTACTCTTATTAAAAAGATTCAATAAGTTTGCAATGAAGAAAAACTTCAAGAGCAAAACAAAGGTACCAAAATGCTATGAGTGTGGAGAAGTTGGACACATCAAACCCAATTGTCCAAAACTTCAAAAGGAGGACAAAAACAAGAAATTTAAGAAGAAGGAGAAAGCATACATATCATGGGAGAACGAGGATGAATCCGACTCCGATGACAACGAGGTTGCAAATCTTTGCTTAATGGCAAGCGAAGAAAAGGTTAGTGATGACAACCCCACTTCTTTTAATTTACAAGATGAATATGATGCCTTACTTGAGGTGTACACAAAACTTACCCAAGATTATTCTCTCCTAAAGAAAAAGAATATGGAACTTTTAAAACAAAATGAGATGTTGAAAAACGAGAATATCAATCTTGGAAAAGATAAGTGTAGCACAAGTAGTGATCCATACAAATCTTGTAAAATGCATGAAAATGAAATTACAAATCTTAAGAACACTTTAGCTAAGTTCAATGAATCTTCAAAGAACTTAGATAAAATGTTGAAAAACCAAAAGCATGTTCATAATAAGGAAGGCTTGGGTTTTGAAAAAGGAAAATTTAAAAATGCTAAAACTCCTATTAGGCAACCGCAAGCCCAAAAGGTAAGCATGCCTAAAAGGAATGAAGCCTTTAAACATCCTCCTCAACATGCTTCATTTAGAAATTATAATCACAATGTATATAGATCAAAAGATGTTGCATTTAGGAAACAACCTAGGCAACCATTTAGAAACATGCATAGGATGCATAATCCAAATGTCATATGTCATTATTGTAATAAAGTAGGTCATATAGCACCCGTATGCTTTACTAGAATTAAACATATAAACTTTCGTAGTCAAGATACGAGATGGGCACCTTATGGGCATTATGCTCATACTAACCATCAAGGACCCAAATTCACTTGGGTACCTAAAACCAAATTTTAATTATTTTGTAGGTACGTGTTGGAGCTAAGGATACAAATTGGTATGTTGATAGTGGATGCTCCAAACACATGACCGGCGATGAATCAAAGTTCACCGCAATAGAGCCTACAAACGGAGGAAACGTGATCTATGGAGACAACAACACCGGCAAAGTAATCGGCGTTGGAAAAGTTTATGAGTTGATGAATGAGTGATTAATCTTGAGGTAGATTGAAGAATTTGAAGATTATAAACAATGGAGGATCAACAAATTGAAGCTTATAATGGTTTAAGTGAGTATATACATGTTGGAACTCAAAGGATTGAAGAAAGAACCACCAAAGGATGAAAATTTGGTGATTTTGGGCAAAATGATGCATGCTGCATCGATGCAACCAAGCTTTGCATCGATGCAAAGCACACGACGTGCTATGTGCATCGATGCAAAGACCATTGCATCGATGCAAACACGACCAAATTACACAAAAACAAGTGAATTTGGCATTTTTGAGCAACAAAATCCCATTTTTGAGCAAAGTCACTTTTCATTACTTTATGCTTATTTGATTATATGAATTGTTAAACTAACTCCTAGTAAGTTAAAGATTTCTATTATGGTTTAAATATTTTGATATTTCCTTCATAATTTTGTTTAATGATTAATGCTTGTATGCTTGTTTGGTGAATAACTCAAAATAGGCTTGGTACCCCTATTTTAAGTTAATATGCATGTCTTGATATATTTTAGGGGGAATTATGCATGCTTATTATATATAAAGAGAGGAAATCAAATTCTTTTTGAAAGGGGGAATATCTCATCCTTGAGATTAATAGAGAAATTAAACTTAAAAAAAAAAATTCATTGTTTTATGCATGCTTCTATGACACATTTTAAACTCCCTTCTTTTTGATAATGTCAAAAGGGGGAAGAAAAGTTTGAGGATATTTGAAGTTTTGAACTTTTGAAAAAGGAAGAGAAGTTTGAGGATTTGAAAAGAAGAAATAAGTTTGCAAAACAATGATTTCAAAAAGACTTCCGCTAAGCAAAAACTTTGATATCTAAATCGTTTTCTTTGATAAACGCCCTTTAAAAGAACAAATGCACATATTTAGGGGGAACTCCTGCAAAATTTTTTTTGTGAAGTCTTCTCCAAAGCTTTCTATAAAACAAAGTGCATTATTGTTACTTTCAAAATCATTTATAAATACATATCCTCAAAATTGGTTTGTCATTATCAAAAAGGGGGAAATTGTAAATCATGTTGCTTGTATGCGAAGTTTGTATTCGTAGGTTTTGATGAATGACAAACCAAACAAACGCCATGAAAGACAAACCAACAAACAACTTGAATGAACAAGCATGATTGAAAGATCAACCAACATTCAACGTTGAGGAATGAAGAGTTGAAAGCAACACAACAACAACAAGAAACTCAAGTCCACAACATTTGAAGACAAGTATAGTGTCTTAGGACTTAGGTAACTTCTTGTTAAGAACCAATTGCTAAATCTCTCAACACACACTCACAAAATGTTTTGATGCACATCTTGCAATTCGATGCTAGCCAAATGGTTTAAAAAAACTTGTTTTCAAAGGTACAAAAGCATAGGAATTGACTCCAACAAGTTTGAGATCAATCCTAAGCATTTTGAAGTGATTTTAAGCCATTCTTTAAGGTTTGCATCGATGCACACTCATCTTGCATCGATGCAAAGCATGCAACGACTTGTTGCATCGATGCAAAGATGTTTGCATCGATGCAACCTAGCTGAAAATTCAAATTTCAGCATCAAAGACACATTTGCATCGATGCAAAGTGTTATGCATCGATGCAAATAATTCAAAAACATAAAAAACGGCTAGTTTTGACATAAATGCTCCATCCCATTAATTCCCCAACGTTTCTAAGGTTTGGGGAATCTATAAATGGATGGATTGAAGCCTTATTTCACAATCTTGAGTATTTGGAAACTATCTTGTTCATATTCTTTCATTCTACACATTTTTAAAGTAATATAATACACAATTTGAGAGAGCAATATCAATTGGTTTAATAGTGCTAAACTTGTAATCATACACTCTTCTAGAGAGTACTCATTTCATCTCAACAATTCTCTGAGAATTGTTTTCTTGTACACCTTGTAAATTGGAGTGTGATCTCCAAGGTTGAGTCAAGAGTTATAAACACTATAGTCGGTGAGGATACCAAAGAGGTATACTAAGTACTCAAGGCAAATCTTAGAGAAGGTATATCTAAGTGGAGTGGGTTAGTATACGAGTGGTGATCATATACCGTGAGGTGTTAGAAACTAAGGACTCGGATTGTAAAAGGTTTTGCGCGAGCACCTTGAAGCTTGGCAATAGTGGAACTTCTCAATTGCGATTGAGAAAGAAAGTGGACGTAGGACAAGGATTGTGCCGAACCACTCTAAATAGCGTTTGCATCTCTCCAAACTCATCTCTTCAATATTATTGTCTTTTACCTTTAAGCAAATAAATTGTGATCGTAAAGTAGCTTCGTAAGTACTTAAGGAGTGGCTTAAGTCCGATTGGTGAAAAGCTTGATCAATTTATTTGAGTTGGTGTCTATTGGAAAGTAAAAGCTCCTTATAAATGCTTAGCAATTGAGTTAAGCTCTTGGAAAAATACTAGTACAATAACGCTTTTGTATATTGTCTTTAACTTTCGCAAAAAGATTCATTGTTGTTGCATTACTCAATTCACCCCCCTCTTGAGTAATTGTGCATAGGTTCTACAAGTGGCATCAGAGCTTAACCCTTTGAAAGACTTAACCGTTTAAGGGAAAAGATCATGGCAAGCACAGGCTTTAACAACAACAACACTAGCGAAGGTAACTCAACCGCTAGACCTCCTCTTTTTAGCGGAACAAATTACTCTTATTGGAAAAATAAGATGAGAATTTGGATCCGTTCTCAAGATGTGAGAATTTGGAAAGTAATTGAGAATGGAAATCACATTCCAACAAAGACAACAAGCGCTAAAGAAGAAGGAGTCTCCGTCTTAAAGCAAGTACCGAAAGGAGAAGATGAATATAGTGACGATGATTGGAAGAAAGTGGCAATGAATGATAAAGCCATCAACTTCATTCATTGTGCACTTAACGAGCATGATTATATGAAGATCTCTACATGTGAAACCGCTAAAGAGATTTGGGATAAACTCCAAATCACTTACGAAGGAACCGACCACGTTAAAGAATCAAAGGTATTTATGTTGGTTCATGAATGGGAAAATTTTAAAATGAAAGATGAAGAGAGCATTGAAGAAGCTCTTGAAAGACTCTCCAAGATCTTCAACAATCTAAGCATGCTTGGCACAAAATACAATGATAAACAAATTGTAACCAAGGTGCTTACAAGCCTTACACCAAAATGGAACTCCAAAGTGAACGCCATTGTGGAAGGAAGGCTCTATGATCAACTTACATTTGATCAACTGCGAGGAAATCTTCTCACCTATGAAATGACTATGCTAAATAGACAAAAAGGTGAAGAAAGCAAGAAGAAAAGTCTCGCCCTTAAAACAACATCACTGCAAGAAGAGAGTGATGATAATGAAGAGGAAGGAGATGAAGAATTTGTACTCTTATTAAAAAGATTCAATAAGTTTGCAATGAAGAAAAACTTCAAGAGCAAAACAAAGGTACCAAAATGCTATGAGTGTGGAGAAGTTGGACACATCAAACCCAATTGTCCAAAACTTCAAAAGGAGGACAAAAACAAGAAATTTAAGAAGAAGGAGAAAGCATACATATCATGGGAGAACGAGGATGAATCCGACTCCGATGACAACGAGGTTGCAAATCTTTGCTTAATGGCAAGCGAAGAAAAGGTTAGTGATGACAACCCCACTTCTTTTAATTTACAAGATGAATATGATGCCTTACTTGAGGTGTACACAAAACTTACCCAAGATTATTCTCTCCTAAAGAAAAAGAATATGGAACTTTTAAAACAAAATGAGATGTTGAAAAACGAGAATATCAATCTTGGAAAAGATAAGTGTAGCACAAGTAGTGATCCATACAAATCTTGTAAAATGCATGAAAATGAAATTACAAATCTTAAGAACACTTTAGCTAAGTTCAATGAATCTTCAAAGAACTTAGATAAAATGTTGAAAAACCAAAAGCATGTTCATAATAAGGAAGGCTTGGGTTTTGAAAAAGGAAAATTTAAAAATGCTAAAACTCCTATTAGGCAACCGCAAGCCCAAAAGGTAAGCATGCCTAAAAGGAATGAAGCCTTTAAACATCCTCCTCAACATGCTTCATTTAGAAATTATAATCACAATGTATATAGATCAAAAGATGTTGCATTTAGGAAACAACCTAGGCAACCATTTAGAAACATGCATAGGATGCATAATCCAAATGTCATATGTCATTATTGTAATAAAGTAGGTCATATAGCACCCGTATGCTTTACTAGAATTAAACATATAAACTTTCGTAGTCAAGATACGAGATGGGCACCTTATGGGCATTATGCTCATACTAACCATCAAGGACCCAAATTCACTTGGGTACCTAAAACCAAATTTTAATTATTTTGTAGGTACGTGTTGGAGCTAAGGATACAAATTGGTATGTTGATAGTGGATGCTCCAAACACATGACCGGCGATGAATCAAAGTTCACCGCAATAGAGCCTACAAACGGAGGAAACGTGATCTATGGAGACAACAACACCGGCAAAGTAATCGGCGTTGGAAAAGTTTATGAGTTGATGAATGAGTGATTAATCTTGAGGTAGATTGAAGAATTTGAAGATTATAAACAATGGAGGATCAACAAATTGAAGCTTATAATGGTTTAAGTGAGTATATACATGTTGGAACTCAAAGGATTGAAGAAAGAACCACCAAAGGATGAAAATTTGGTGATTTTGGGCAAAATGATGCATGCTGCATCGATGCAACCAAGCTTTGCATCGATGCAAAGCACACGACGTGCTATGTGCATCGATGCAAAGACCATTGCATCGATGCAAACACGACCAAATTACACAAAAACAAGTGAATTTGGCATTTTTGAGCAACAAAATCCCATTTTTGAGCAAAGTCACTTTTCATTACTTTATGCTTATTTGATTATATGAATTGTTAAACTAACTCCTAGTAAGTTAAAGATTTCTATTATGGTTTAAATATTTTGATATTTCCTTCATAATTTTGTTTAATGATTAATGCTTGTATGCTTGTTTGGTGAATAACTCAAAATAGGCTTGGTACCCCTATTTTAAGTTAATATGCATGTCTTGATATATTTTAGGGGGAATTATGCATGCTTATTATATATAAAGAGAGGAAATCAAATTCTTTTTGAAAGGGGGAATATCTCATCCTTGAGATTAATAGAGAAATTAAACTTAAAAAAAAAAAATTCATTGTTTTATGCATGCTTCTATGACACATTTTAAACTCCCTTCTTTTTGATAATGTCAAAAGGGGGAAGAAAAGTTTGAGGATATTTGAAGTTTTGAACTTTTGAAAAAGGAAGAGAAGTTTGAGGATTTGAAAAGAAGAAATAAGTTTGCAAAACAATGATTTCAAAAAGACTTCCGCTAAGCAAAAACTTTGATATCTAAATCGTTTTCTTTGATAAACGCCCTTTAAAAGAACAAATGCACATATTTAGGGGGAACTCCTGCAAAATTTTTTTTGTGAAGTCTTCTCCAAAGCTTTCTATAAAACAAAGTGCATTATTGTTACTTTCAAAATCATTTATAAATACATATCCTCAAAATTGGTTTGTCATTATCAAAAAGGGGGAAATTGTAAATCATGTTGCTTGTATGCGAAGTTTGTATTCGTAGGTTTTGATGAATGACAAACCAAACAAACGCCATGAAAGACAAACCAACAAACAACTTGAATGAACAAGCATGATTGAAAGATCAACCAACATTCAACGTTGAGGAATGAAGAGTTGAAAGCAACACAACAACAACAAGAAACTCAAGTCCACAACATTTGAAGACAAGTATAGTGTCTTAGGACTTAGGTAACTTCTTGTTAAGAACCAATTGCTAAATCTCTCAACACACACTCACAAAATGTTTTGATGCACATCTTGCAATTCGATGCTAGCCAAATGGTTTAAAAAAAACTTGTTTTCAAAGGTACAAAAGCATAGGAATTGACTCCAACAAGTTTGAGATCAATCCTAAGCATTTTGAAGTGATTTTAAGCCATTCTTTAAGGTTTGCATCGATGCACACTCATCTTGCATCGATGCAAAGCATGCAACGACTTGTTGCATCGATGCAAAGATGTTTGCATCGATGCAACCTAGCTGAAAATTCAAATTTCAGCATCAAAGACACATTTGCATCGATGCAAAGTGTTATGCATCGATGCAAATAATTCAAAAACATAAAAAATGGCTAGTTTTGACATAAATGCTCCATCCCATTAATTCCCCAACGTTTCTAAGGTTTGGGGAATCTATAAATGGATGGATTGAAGCCTTATTTCACAATCTTGAGTATTTGGAAACTATCTTGTTCATATTCTTTCATTCTACACATTTTTAAAGTAATATAATACACAATTTGAGAGAGCAATATCAATTGGTTCAATAGTGCTAAACTTGTAATCATACACTCTTCTAGAGAGTACTCATTTCATCTCAACAATTCTCTGAGAATTGTTTTCTTGTACACCTTGTAAATTGGAGTGTGATCTCCAAGGTTGAGTCAAGAGTTATAAACACTATAGTCGGTGAGGATACCAAAGAGGTATACTAAGTACTCAAGGCAAATCTTAGAGAAGGTATCTCTAAGTGGAGTGGGTTAGTATACGAGTGGTGATCATATACCGTGAGGTGTTAGAAACTAAGGACTCGGATTGTAAAAGGTTTTGCGCGAGCACCTTGAAGCTTGGCAATAGTGGAACTTCTCAATTGCGATTGAGAAAGAAAGTGGACGTAGGACAAGGATTGTGCCGAACCACTCTAAATAGCGTTTGCATCTCTCCAAACTCATCTCTTCAATATTATTGTCTTTTACCTTTAAGCAAATAAATTGTGATCGTAAAGTAGCTTCGTAAGTACTTAAGGAGTGGCTTAAGTCCGATTGGTGAAAAGCTTGATCAATTTATTTGAGTTGGTGTCTATTGGAAAGTAAAAGCTCCTTATAAATGCTTAGCAATTGAGTTAAGCTCTTGGAAAAATACTAGTACAATAACGCTTTTGTATATTGTCTTTAACTTTCGCAAAAAGATTCATTGTTGTTGCATTACTCAATTCACCCCCCCTCTTGAGTAATTGTGCATAGGTTCTACATATACTAAAATTAATCACTAAAACCAGTCTCACTAGCTTGCTTAACGACAAACTTTTCAATAAAATTCAGTACCGTGACAGATTAGTTTTGGCTTGTCAGATTAGAAAATACCAAAAAAAATAAAAAAAATTAGTTACTAGTATAGAATATATATTAAAATATTAAATATATATTAAAAATAAATTAAACTATACGTATATATATAAAATTAATTTTAAGGACTTATTTTAATATATTAATAGTATTCTCTTAAAAAATTATTATATAGGCCACCGTAACACCATCTATAATTTGTTGATTGATTCATAATACCAATTAGTAATTACAACCATGAATTAAATAATCTTTTAAAAATTGTTGAGTATCTAGTACTATATGATTCATTCTTTTAGCTAGCTAGTCTTGGCTACGATACGTATACAGTACTACTATCACACAATAATTGTTCCTTGTTTTCTCTTCCAAGATAATTTGTTCCCCATATTAACCTACTAATTGATTATTGATGCTTCGTTTTTCTTGTAGGAATGATATCGTTATCACGTATAATAAGTCTTCTATGTTAGTTTCACCTGCATCCATATCAGTCTTCTTTTCATACATTTATAATAACGAATATAATTCTCTGTCTGTCTTATTTGAGTTTGAATTTCATGTTCAATTTCCTCTTTCTAAATTCTAACCATTCAGTCTACTTACATGTCTGTCTAACTAGTTTAATCTCTCATAATTAATTTTGAATTCTGATAAAAAGAGAAAAATGAACGCTAGTTAGTAATTATTAGCATTCAATGTTTAGAATTTCTTAGCTTATACACGTCTACACAATATATACAATCTCCATTGACTATATGTGGCTATGAAAAAAAGAATTCGAGTCAACCTCAGAGCAGCTATGTATCAGTATCAAAATTGAATTTATGATCCATATATGTACGTATAATTCGTGCTTATTTGGAAATTATCTATGAATTGAGATTTTGTAACCTCAAATTTGCCATGGCCCTTTTCTTTTTCTCAAAAATTCTAATTCACAAACAACGCTTTAGCCAATTAATTACACTCAAATCATCATTTTTCATGTTTTTTAGTCAAATAGTTTATTTATGGTTCAATTACTCTGTCTATAATGTTACCAAATTTTTAATTAGATTTTTATATAATTTTTTTTAATTGAGTCTTTATATTATATAAGATTTTGTAATTAAATTTCTACCGGGACAAAAACATTAGAATTAACAGAATATTCTGTTTAATTATACAAAATATTCAGTTAAGTGTTAGACATATTCATTTTGTTTAACGAAATATTCTGTTAATTCCAACGTTTTTGTCACAACAGCGACTTAATTACAAAATCTAATACGGTATAAGGACTTAATCGAAAAGAAAAAATGTATAAGGACCTAATTGAAAATCCAGTAAAACTATAGGAATCGACAGAATAATTAAACTTTTATTTATTAATAAATTTTAATAAAATTAATTTTGATACGTTGATAGTATAAAATATTTTTATATAATTGTTCAATTACATTTATATTTTTTAATAATTATTTATACGATAAATATAAAAATTAGTTATTTTAACTTACGTAATATTATGTGATTGGATGTATGTATAAAATTGTTTTATACTAATATAATGTATTAAAATTAAATTAAATTTTAATTACCAACTAAATTTCTAATTTTTCTTATCCGAAAAACAAACAGTGCATCCTTTTAGAAATTAATAAGTATAGTCAAATTTATTTACTCATTATTTAAAAAGATATAAAAATACTTAAATTTTAGAAAGAATCTCGCTAGGGAAACAATAAGATATCTATACAATACGTATAATGGGTTGTTTATTTGGCTCAATCTAAATTAATAATGCAATATAACCAGCAATAACTCTCGTTTCATATGGCCTTTTACCCTAATTTTTTTCTAATTCAAATTTTTTTCCTTTAACCCTTCTACCCCCAACGTGACCCTACCCTCCCCCCTCCCCCAAACCCCTTCAGCAAGACCCCACCCACCTCAGCCACCGTCCAGCTGTCCACACAGCAACCTGCAGCCAACCGATCTGCTCCTGTGCGACGTGGAGCCTCTATTTTCTCCGACCGGAGCTGTAGCGCCCAGCTTCGTCGCACCTACGCCCTCGCGGGAAGGAACTCCATTGTTCCTTACGCGGCTGAACATCCGTCTGCTGATGAGTCAATATCTATTATCGCCAACATGAATTGCAACACCGAACCCTTGGCGTGCGACATCTCGGTGTCTGACTGAGGCATGGGTCTTGTTTCTTGCGCCTGCGAGTTGAAGCCGTGACCATTGAAAGGGTTACGGTCTCAGATCTGTTACGGCTACCTAACCCCGAGCGTCGTAAAAAATCTACGATTAGTGGGTCAATTTCTCGTGTGAATGATTTCTGTTTCTATTTCATCTTATTATAGATTCAAATTATTTTCCTGAGATGATTGATCCTTTTTAAACATGTAGAATAATATGTTGGTTTAGATGGTTGCAATTGATTTAAGTTTAGCGCAATAAGAATAATATGTACTCAATTTTTGGTTATAGTTGCTGGCTCTTGTATATGAGTACCTTTTGTTGGCATGTAGGAGTGCTCTATGTAGATTTTTTTTATTGCTGTGCTACTCCCTTTATTATGTTAATTGTTTGTTAAGCCATTTGACGTGACCGCTGTTCGAGTTGTTCTTGTTATAATATTGCAATGGTTTATATAGTGTAGTTTCTATGTCTAGCAACTTATTCAAACATGCAATAGTGAACTAGTGATCAATGTTTAATGTGTGTATTGGAGGGGGTTTGTACATTGTTTCTACTTATATTTGTAGGGAATATGATTTGAGTCAAAAATAGCAGTTGGATTATTTAATTGTTAATTTGTCATGTTATGTTTTTTTTCTCGTTATAAAGTAAAAATAACTTTACATTGCATTGTAGAGAACCAATTGCGTGATAATGTGTTAGCATACTCACAACATCTAGCACGAGGACGTTGACGCGACGAGCGGAAGGATTACCACATGTGGAAAAGGTCAAGGGCAGAAAAAATTAGCATACTCATACTAGAGTGTAACTTTTGATATGCTTGTTTTTTTTATACACTGGTTCTTAAATGTGGACCCTCTTTTACCTTTTTGTAATTTTGTGAATATGTTGGTCTTCATTCACTCAGGCATGACATTCTAAAAAATGCATGAAAGTGAACATCCATTTTCTCTGCGAAAGGTACCATCCATATTCTAGCTAAAACGAACATCCGTCTAACTATGTCTTTATTCAGGGATTTATCTTTAGTTTTCCAAAGTGGAACAATTTGAAATTGTTAAGCATTGAGTTCTTGAATTTTGAACTTGAGTCGAGTTTTCATGAAGCGTTCTGAACAGATGTTACAACGAAAGTGAACATCCATTTATCTTGTGAAAGTAACCATCTAGATTCATACTATAACAAACATCCAGTCTTTATCGAGAGATTTATGTTTACTTTTCCAAAGTCAAATGACTTGAATTTGTTAAACATTGAGTTCTTGAATTTTGACATTGAGCCAAGATTTCACAAAGCGTCCTGAACAAGTACGCTATAGTGACCATGGTCTGAACATCCAGTTATATGTAAAGATGAACATCCAACATTTGTGAGTAGGGATAATCGTGTAATCAATAATTGGGATCATATAATCAGAATGAACATCCATATTGTCTAATAAATTAATCATCCAGATGGATACAATAACGGTAAATATCATTAATATTTAGAAACGAACATCCAAATTTTTTTAAAAATAAATTCATTCTTTCCGGACTAGATAACCGTTTTCGTCTATAGTATCTAATACATGAATTACGTACTGAAAATAATGTCCAACGGAAGCTAATTATTGTCGAATGAGCTTGACAAAGACATGAACCCACTAAATTAGTGGAGCTCATTGCGGCCAACATGAGCACCGAACACGACAGAGAGAAATGTGAAAAGAGGGAAGAAAGAGAAGAGAGAAAATAGACGACGGTGATTGGTTGGCTGGGGGTGATGGTTGGAGTGATCTAGGTTGAAAAAACGAAGAAAAGAAATGAAGATTGGATAGAGAAAAAGTGATGGAGAGAAAAAAGGTAATGGTGTATTAAGAGAAAGGTTTATTATTTTGATTCTATAACTGACAATAATCTTAATTTATTTTAAATTTTAAATTAAAAACAATTTAAAATTAATTAATTATTCATAATATATCTTAACTTTTAATTTAATTCTATTATATATATTGTATAATATTTTTATTAGCTTTTCATACTTTTCCTCTAAAAAAAAATATGAGATTAGAAACAGCTTAAAATTAAAGTTTCTTCCTACAACATAGAACGGTTGAAGTTATTGCTCCTCATTTTGCGAACAAGCCATATGTAGAGAGCAGTATTGCATCAATTGCACGTTCAATCTTAACATTAATTAAATTTTTTAATATATGTTACGTATATATTAAAATTAATTATTAAAATTATTTATTAAAATAAAATATATATTAAAATATAAATATATATTAAAAATAAATTAAATTATATATATTTATATATAAATATATTAATAATTAATTTTAATAACTAATTTTATTATAGGAATAAAATTTTCGAATTTCTTCAAAGTAAGCGCCACACGAAGACCGGGTTTATGATGAGCAGCCAAATCTGATCTTTCAAACACTGATGACCACAGAATGAAAGCTACCTTAGCTTTATTTTATTTATTTAGTTTTTTTTTTTCTTGGTGCACCTACCACTTGTTTACTTTATGCAAAGACCAGACATGACATTTATAATAAGGGTGTAGTTATCATGTGTTTTTATTTATCATTAATAAAAAAATTTATTCTTTATTTAATAAATATAAAATAAATATTTTAAAAATTTAAATTTTTTATATTTTTAATAAAAAAATTAATTTATAATCTTAATATATATACATTTAAAATACAAGATAGATAATCGTTGCAACAAAATTCTAAGACTCTGGAAATATTGATACTGAAAGAAATGTACCCACAAATTCAATACATAAGGAACGGTCAAAGAAAAAACTGGTCAACTGCACAAATAACTACTAAACATAATGCCATATTTTTGTGGGAGTTTATGAGTCCAATACACAAGTGAACTTAGTCAAAATATTGTTGTCAAATATCTTTCAAGTATAAACAATATAGACGGCAAAGTCTCGGCAATATAGTTCGTTACGTAGGTGACAGTGAAATACTTGAAGAAAGAAAAGAATAAGAAAAAATCTACGAACCAACTACCATAGTAGAAATTTATTTTTTTATAATATATATATATATACAAATTTTTTTAGGTAGATAATAATTTTTGAAAACAATATGAATAACAAGTTCTAAAATTGGTTCAATAAAATAAAAACACACTACACTTTAAATTATTCACATAAATCTTAATATTAGGATAATTATCCGCACACCTAGTAAATTAAACATCCAATATATCTATTATTCACATTGTTTAATATTTTTCATTATCTACCTATACTTTTTCTATATATATATATATATATATATATATATTTCTTAATTAGTTAGCTGGAATTGGCTTTACTCTTAATTAGTTCTCTAACAAAACTCAATAATTGTTATCTGCCTGTACTTTTCTTATTGTTTAATTATATATATATATTTCTTAATTAGTTAGCTGGAATTAGCTTTACTCTTAATTAATTCTCTAATAAAACTCAATAATTGTTATCTGCATGTACTTTTTTTATTGTTTAATTGTTCACATTGTTTATAAAGTTTAGGTCCCAATTCTGATTACATAATAACAAACAAACACACTTTAATTTCATCTGATTCTATGATTTAAGAATTGAAAATTTCAAATTAAATCAAAGAATTTATTGATAATGGCCGGAAGTACGTAAATTACTGATTTTATAAAATATTCAACATCGTCTTTCATCTCGCTCTCGCTTTCTATCCCGCCGCTGTCGCCAATCGCGCCGCACGCCTCCACCCTTGCGTCGCCGTCCTCAATCGCGCCACTCCCGCCCTCGTGCCTTTTCTCATGTCGTCGTCTTCTATCGCGTCGCGCCCTTCTTTTTTCTTCTTTGGATGTAATTTGGAATTTTTGGATGTAATTTAATTTTTTTTATATGTAGATGTTTTTTCGTGATATTTTTTATAAAAAAAATAAACATTCAATTATAAAAAAGAAACTTCTATCATTCCTTGATAATGAATTTCCAATTCACAAATTTTAATTAACTAAAAAAATCCAATATTTACGTAATGAAATATCCCATTAGTAAAAAAAAAAAAAACAACCACAGCTCTCTTTATAAATTTTAGAATGCAGTTCAAATAGAAGTTAGTTGAAATTGACTACATCCCTTATTAATTATCTAACGGAGTTATTCAAAGAATTGCCAACTTAATTGAAAAGAAAATTAACAAGTTGTAAGAGCAAGTTTGAAATCACAAAACGGAAAAGTGCAGCTGTACTGTTTTGTTTATATTTAATATTAATTAATCATGGGTCATGTAAAATATAACATTGTTTATACGTCCATTATATAAGTTAAGATAACGGCATGTGACACTTTTATATACGAAAATTAATCTCTATATAATATGGAGCATCGCATGACGTACAAAGGAATCAAATATTTTGACAAATATTTATTCACGAAAATATTTAACCACCGTGATGAATCAAGGATATATAGTGCTAACTTGATATTAGTGTTTTTTCATTGAAATAATTAAGTATATAATATAGTAGCGACTGATTTGGTGGTTTCTTATAAAGAGGGTCATGAATTTTATTTTATTTTTTTTTTAGTTTTAGTCGCTTAGAAAAAATATATAAATAATTATATTTTTAAATAAGAATTTTTCTATTTATTAAAATTTTTATAAATTTTTATTTTATGTTTTTAAATAACAAAAATTAAATTTTAAATTTCTTTAATTATAAAATTTTAATATTACAGAATTATTCTTTTTAAATGTTTAAGCTGAAAAAAAGTGGTTAAAGAGAAATAACGGTGCTAATAGTACATAGTGATAGTAATTAATAGTGTGTTTGTTTGAGGTAAAAATGGGAGAAAAGAAAAGAAAGAAAAAGAAATTGGAAGGAAAATAGTTATTTTTTTTTATTTGGTTGAGGAGAAAAATAAGAAAAAAAAAAAATAAATGGAAAAATATTAGTGGGATCCACTAATTTTTTTTCTCCAACAATAGAAAAAAAATAAAGAGAAAACTATTTTTTTCTCTACTTCTAATATTATTGTTTTATTTTTTAAAATATATTTTATAATATAAGAATAAAATTATCTTTTTATAACATTTTTTATTTTTTTTTCATCTAAACACATCTAAAAAAAATAAAAATTTATTAATTTTTTTTCTTTTTTTTAAACCAAACATGGCCTAAGTGGGTCAATTGTTGAATTAGCCAGCCTTTTTGTTTGCAGTTCATAAAAACCTTACTAATTAATTATGGGAATTAATTTTTTCAATTTTTTTAATAATTAAAAAAGTAAAATATAAATTTTTATTATTAATTTTATAAGTAAAATAAAAAATATAAAAAAAATTAAATATTAAATATTTTATTTTATTTTTTTTAATTATTAAAAAAATTGAGAGGTTGTATTTCTATTAATTGTCGCCAGCTATATAGTATGTACTTTTATTGGTTGAGCAATGTTAGGGGTCAGTAATTTTTGTAATTATTAGTCATCAACTAGCCATTAATGATGATTTGATGGTGTAAGATTAGTGTGAGATTTCATCCAATGGCTCACTTTCCTCTGTTGGTTATATGCTGGTCAAAATTCGATAAAACTGCTGGCCCCTAGACTTTTCTTTATTGGTTTTGTTACTGTTATTGTTCTTTGGACGCAATAGAAGGCGTAGACCATAATAAAATTCAACCATCCCCTTAATTAAATACCAGCTAACTCTCGGATAAGATATAATAGTGTTATTATTTGCGTTGAAAATTTCTACATAGTTAAATCCTTTGTAGAGACACGTTCAAACGTGCATAAAATAATTTACACGAGCATATAAAATAAAGCAACCAAATAGATTGAGAATACATTCACATTCACTGTTTGATCACTAATTCCATTGCTTGTTCAAATTTAAATTATATATATTTTCTATAAATCTATTTTGATATAGTTCTATAATTCTATTCAAATGGAAGGATATCCGTACAAGACAGGTCGATGATTGGGTTTTGATACAAGTTGTTTCATTATTCATTAGTAACAGGATAAGTGTATTGAAAGTAATTTCTGTGTAACAAGGCTAATTAATAATCCAATTAAGTCAAAATATCAATTTTCGTGACATATTTAGCTAAAGTTTTTACATTATGACTTAATCTAACTATTTATTTAATTTTTTTATGCTTCCAGAGCTGCGATGTGATACTAGGAATACGTCAACTAAAAAAGAAGAAAGCAATTTTAAATAAGAAAACATGGTGAGAAATAGGGTGAGTACAAATTGATTTAGTTTGAATTTATAGGAAAATTAGAACCGAATCGATTAAAATATAATTGGTTTAAATTTGTATTTTGTTGTACATGTATTTAATTCAAACCAAATTAATTAAGAATAGATTGGTTTGGTTCGGGTAATTGGGTACTCGATGACTTTGAAATTTATAAAAAAACTAAATTTTTATCTTAAAAATTCAACCAGTATAATAAACATGTAACATCAATAGAAATAATCCAACATGTTAAACACCAAATATATTAAAAACTAAACTCATTAAAAACCAAACATGTTAATGGTGAATATATATATATATATAATTAATATATGGTCGGGTTTGCGAGTTGGTTCGGATTCCACACTCCCAAAACCGATACCTAAATTAATCACTAATAAAGACTAACGTTTTGATTCGGGTTAAATCTTATTACCCCAGTTAGTTCGATTCGGGTTCAAATGGAATGAAAAATAAAAAATTTTATGTGAAAAATAAAAGAGTAATATATAACATTATTTTTTAAATATTTTGTTAAATTTTCAACAAATTTTAATGTCTCAAAATTAAATTCTTATTTTTTATTTTATTAGATAAATTATTCATTTAACAAATTCTACTTAAAAAATTAAAATAAATAAACACTTATTAAAATATAACACATAAAAAAAATAATTTATATATTATTTTAGAAATGATAAAGTAGCATATACCAAAAAAAATAGCAAACGTGCATACATATATATATATATATATAATTGATAGTCAAAATTAAAAGTAAATATATATTACAAAAAAACTTTTAATCTTAGGTACTAACGGTAGCTAGTAACACAAGCAATTGTGCACATCAACTTGGAAATTTGAATCATGATTTGAAGGCAACAAAAAGCATATATGGCAGCAAATTAAAGTGTCAATTATTGAAAAAGAGAGGAGCAAAAGTCGAAACAACATAGTCTCCAGAAACAAAAGGAGAAAATCCAGAAAATGTACATGATCCTAGGAAGCAGCTTCAACAGTAGAGACCATAGCATGAAGCGTACGTACACATCACAGACAACACATAAGACAACATAAGAATAATACAAAGACAAGATAAGATGGACCTGAATCACCCAAAGCACATAGCATCCATCACCCTTCAAAGAAGGGATGAGGGGTAGGCTTGGTAATTCACTTGGCAACATAGCAGACACAAAATACACTAATCAACATAGAAAAACAAGAACAGCAAGAAAGGAGTTCTTCTAATTAGAGGGGAATTATTTGAGAACAACAACATATAATTGTGTCATCACTGCAGATAGGTAAACATGATCATCATCATGGCTCACTTCTTAAGTAGGCTTCCAGAGAATATCCTCTTGCAGTATGGACTAGTGCGCAAGATCTTGTAAGGCCTAACTGCTTCCACCAATGATACATGAAGTGCACCCTATACATATAATTAATCATCACAACATTTCAGTACACCCAATTGAATATTAATGTTAAGAAGAAAGCACCTTTTCTTCATTCTAAATGATTTAAGTCATAAGATGAGTTTGGATAGTCAAACCTTGGTATATGCAAGAGCAGATTGAATGACGTAGTTGGCATAAGGGTCTTGCAATAACTGCTCAAAGTGGGGTGTAGAGAGCAATTCACGGACAATTCTGGACCTGCTATCTGCAACATGCTTGAGGCATTTCTCAACCACATGGCTGCTGAATTTTTGTGTAGACAGGTTCACAAAATTCCCTTTCAGCTGAGACATCAATTTCGTTGAGGCAGTTGGATTCTCTATCTCTATAATATACTGAACAACATAGTTTCTGCCACACATAAAATATACAAACATTTGTCTTTTAAATCATCAAATCACTGTCACTAATATTCGGTGACTAATAGTAATAGAAAACCTAATATACTGTCACTAACATTTGTCTTTTCATGTGGCAAAGCAAAATTGATTGGATTGGAAAAAGACACTTACTTTACAGATTGAAAAATTCCATTAAGCATTTAATGCATGCATGCAAAATTATAGAAGAATAGCGAATGTCTTTTATTAAACACGAAATTGAAAAACCATGGATGTGTTTAAGACAAATAGGCACGGAGAACTATTGAACACGAAACATGTTGCACCATGTATAAAATCATTGGAACAAGTTACCCAAAGGAAAAAAAGAAAAAAAAATAAGGATGCAAGATCAAAGGGTATTATTTATTTACCCAAATGGATCCTGAGCGAGGAGAAGACCATGCTTGCAAATTTCTGCGACCAGCCGCTCACGATGTTTTCCAACGGAATAATCAATGCAACGTTGTAGTACACAGCATCCATGTCGATGAGTAGCTATGTCAACACAAAACTTTACACCAGCTTCAAAAATAAACTGCTACAAAAACAACCATAAAGATGAACAATATAAAAAGCAATTTCGTCAAACATAAAAGTTGTGTTTAAAAATCCTACAAATTTAATATTGATATGTAAAACTAGTGACAATAATGCTGGTACCAAACATGTTGAAGTGGTAAATTAATATTAAATTAAAACAAGTTTGTTTGTATAACTTGCTTGCATGCATCCATGGTTTGAATTCCATGTGAAGTTGTGCCAGGTTGTTGATTTCTATGAAGATTCAAACTGATTGCAATCATCATATGACACTGAATAAAATTGAGATTATATTCGGCGAAACTAAATTATTACATCATCAAATGCTAGGTTTCTGCATTTATGGGAATAATGCACTCCAAAAGCATATATGAGTTATGATTTTGGCATGCATGAGTAAAAGGTTAAAAAAATAATAGTTTTATGATAATATTACCACGGAAACAATGACAAAAGAGTATTGTTATTTATGCTATTTTTTTAATATATATTATAAGCTTTCCTTTAAACATTTTCTAAGAAAATTCTCTTAACCCAAAGACAAAGCTTATGATGATATCAATTTTTTTCCTAAAAATAACATTTTTATTAACACGAGGACAGAAAATCCCTAAAAAACTATTTTCATTACCAATTTTGATGCCATGAATTACTATTATCACTTGAGAATCATTTCAATCAGACTGAATAGTACATTCATTCACAACATTTGCTTGGAGGCTACATAGTCAAATTTAATGTCTCATTCTCATATGAAATCAAACGATATTGAATTAAGTACACAAGAAGAATGCACAAATGTAATGGATAAAATTGATCAACAGTAAACACTTAAAAGAAAAAATTATTAGTATTTTATATATAATAGTACCTCATTATCTTGACAGCTAAGACATTGCAAGCAACGTTGTATGACATGGTTTCCATTGAGATCCTTAATAAGGTCAAGGAAACCTGGTTGAATTGCACCCTTCACCAATGAAATTTGCTTCGCTGAGTTGAGGGTCTCAATCAGCTTCTGCACCACGCGCGTGCTGCCAAAAGTTGCACAATAAATTCACCTCAGTGAACCACAAGAACAAAAACAATGTAGAGTATTTCAGAAAAGTTGGGTTTTTTTTTTCAACTTTTATTACATACATCAAATTTTGAATCATATTGATTCTTCACTACATATACACTTTCTCCATTATTAGATGAGAAGATTGTCCAAATGAATATCAAAGTTTTGGTCTAAAAAAACATTTTTGAACAGCAAACACACCTTACCCCATAGTGTATAGTATAAAAAAGTTGTTACCCAATGCCTTTACAGGACTTGTTAAAGTTTTTCATTAGAAAAAGTTTTGGTGTATAAACTGCTAATAAGTGTTCATTAGATAAAAATTTGAGAACTTTTCTTCATTAGAACAATAATTAACAAGTGTGTTTAGCTAGAAATAGTTATGCATGTTTTTCTACTAATAAGTAGTCTTAGAGCACTGGATTACTAAAGATCATAAAACAACAACTGCATATACTAATTACTAACCAAAAAGCACTTTTAAGAATCCGTAAAATATGAAGTTTTTGATAGAAAAATAAAAACTTTAAGCTTTTAACATATGAAATGCATGAAAACATTTTTTCGACTAAAATGTTGTTAATTAAGTGAGTAATTGGAAGCTAAAAGGTCTAGGTTGTACATACCCGTGGGTATTCAAGGAGATTCGGACAAGCTGGCCTTGTTCTTTAGTGAGCATGAGAACAATTTGCAACCTTTGATCTTCATTGCAAACATCTAGAAGCTTCTGAACAAGGTAGTTACCAAAAGGGTCCATCATGAGCTCCACAACATTCTCAACGATCCCTTCAAAAACCACCCTTACATCCTCAAAGGTGCCTTCTTCAACCATCCTCTGCAAAAACCTGCAACCGTTCTGGTCCTTCGCCATGTTGTACACGTAACCCTGCGCCTCAGCTAGGTTATAGAAATCCAGCATCAATGGCACCGACGATGGATCCCTCACGAAACCGCCATTGTTGTTGTTGGTGTTATTGTTGTTGTTTCCACCACCACCACCACCTTGGCCATTATTATGATGATGATGATTATGATGAAGCTCATCGCATGGAACCTGTCCTTGACTGTGACCCTTCTTGAAACCTCTTACGGAACCACCGTAACCAGTGCTTTCCACGCAGGGTTTTACCATTTCTCTTCCTTGAATAATGACGCTGTTATCGCATCTAAAGGCAGCACGGTCACCACCATTTCTCATCGGAGAAATACACTGAGGAAACTCACCGCTGTTAGCGGCGGCGGCGGCAGCAGCAACTGCCATTGCCGCCATATCCCTGGGCGCATTCGCTGGGAGCCTAGGGTGCATTATCTGAGAGAATCTGAAGGGGTTCTTGACGCCGCCGCCCCATCCATTGGGAGGTTCACACTCGACGCCGAAATGCTGCTGATGAGACCCAACGAAACGGTCACAAACGTAAGGGTTTACGAAAGCCGGTGTTGGCGGCGGCTGCTGCTGCGGCTTCTGCTGCAACTGATGAAGGTTGTTATCGCTTGTAGCCTGTTTCATCATCCTCTGGTCCATGATGTGATGATGGTGATGGTACACATGGTGATCATGATGCTGCGCAGCCATTGGAGAAGCTTCAAAAGCGTAACCTTTGGGAACAAAACCCGGGGTCACCGATACGGGAACCCCAGCAGCGGCGTTGCAGAATGGCGGCGGTGCTGTTTCATCGAAGAAAGGGAGGTTATTGGAATCAATGGAGCATGCGTTGTTGTTGCTGTAAGCCTCCACGACGTCGTATGGGCTTCTGCTTTTCGTGGTTCCGTTTTCGACGATGCTCATTCTTGACAAGTTGTTCGCCAGTGCGTTTCCTCCTCCTCCCAGATCGTCGACCCATTTGTCGGCGCCGAAGGTGGTGTTTGCCACGTGGAATCCCGACGCCTGATCGGTGTCCATCCAGAGACAGTGGTCGCCGCGAAACTGAGCTGGATAAGGAGAACTGCCGACAGGGCCACCGTCGAAACGAGAGGCGGCGGCGTTGTTGTTGTTGTTGGTGGTGAAAGGGGCTCTGTTGGTGAGAGGTGAGCCCACGGCAACGTGGTCGGGGCGAAGATTCATCAATGGCGGCGAGGTGTTATTGGGAACGACACCGAACAAGGAAGATTCATTGTCGTCTCTGCGATTCCTGGTAGTTTCAAGGTTGTTCCTTCTATTGGTGTTGTTGTTGTCCGGGATCCTCAACATTACTGGTTAATGGGAGACAGAGAACAAAAAAAGAAAGAAATTGGGGTATTGAAAACTAGGTTAATGAAAGTGGGATAGAATTAGAAAGGACAATGAAAAATGGAATGTCAGAGTGTCATGGGGATTTGGGAGCAAAGAAAAAGAGAAAGAGAGAGTGGGTAGTGGTGAGAGGATTAATGTGACAGTGACAGAGTAAGAGTGACAGGTTTAAGGGAGTGAGTGTACTGGGTGCTGCTGCTGCTCACGCCCCCAAATTAAAGAGCCACCCACGCTAGGAACAACCACATTTCCTTCTTTTTGTTTTCTCTCTCTCTCTCTCTCTCTCTCAGCTTTGCTTTGGTTGCAGTATTGTGCAAATTGTTGGCCTGATCCGATAAAATTGTGAGAATCCAATCTCGAATTCCTACTTAGGCAGTTGAATACTCTGAATTCGTTGTTCTTTTTATTTATATATTATTTTTTATTTTATTTAAAAAAATATTAAAATCTAACTAAATTTAGGAGCACTTTTTATTTTTTATATTGTGAAGAAGATGGTATTTTACAATCATGTTAAAACATGATATGTTTATTTGAGATGCGGAGAATATAAATCGGACCATCATATTTGTCATTTAAAATATAAATCTGACATTTAAATTTGTGTATATTTTTTTTAAATTTTTAATATACAAATTTAACCTTTAAATTTATATATCTAATATAAATTGAATCTTCAATTAGTCACCCAAAAAAAAATTGAATCTTCAACTTTTTTTTTCTTCTTAACAAATCTGATATCAAATTTCTATAAAAATTTAAAGAAGTCAAATTGAAATTTTTTATTTGCTTTTTTTAAATTTTTAAAAAAATCTTTTCTACAAAACACATCACCATTCTATAATCCTTTGTAACAGATCAAAAGACTTCATTACTAAAAAATGGAGTCAATTTAAAATTTATAATTTACAATTTTTAATGTAACATTTAGAATTTATAATTTGAATTTAAAATTTAAATTAAAAAATTATTTTTAAAAATTTTATTAATGTCAATTAAAAAAATTAATTACTTAACATTATTCTTTTATTTTATTGTTTTAATTTATATATAAATTTTATTATTTAATGACTTTTTTACTTATATACGCACAGAAAATTTATTTATTCCCAAAATGCGCATATGTGAAAATTGTTTTCAAAATGCGCAGCTCCATTTCATACATGGCGGCCACGAAATGGATTTCAACACCATTTCAGGCTAGGTGTCCACGAAATAGGAGCACCATGTCAGGTAGCAGGCACGAAATGGAGATCTCATTTTATGGGTGACAGCAACGAAATGGACAGATCAAATCAAGGGTGATAGACGCGAAATGGATAGACCATTGGTGTGTGTTTGGATTCACCTTGGTGGAGTTCCAATAAAAGTGTGATTTTATAGAATTGATTTTGGGTAGAAGTGAGTTTGTGCCAACATGATTTATGTTTGGCAATTTTTACCAAAATTGATTTTGATAAAATAAATATTGTTTGGATAATATTAATTAAAATCACTTCTAGATAAATAATTAATTAATTACTAAAAAAAATATAATATTAAATTATAATATTATTTTTTTAAGTATATTTGATCTTTTTATATTTTTTTAGTATTTTTTATATAGTATTTTTTTATAGTACTCTATTTTAGTATATTATAATTTTTTTATAAATTTAAAAATAACATATAAAAATTGACAACTTTTAACTATTTTTCTATTAGTTTTTTTATTTGTTGTTAGTTATTATTGATTTTTTTCATAATTTTTTCTAAATAAAAAATACTGAGAATAATTAAATAATTATTCTAATTTTTATGCACTGTTTATTATTTTAATTTTTTATAATATGTATTATTGTTCTTATTAAAAATATAAATTAAATAAAAAATTAATTATAAATAATAATAAAAATATAACAAATAAAAAATTAGAACCTAAAATAATAATAAAAATAATATTATTAAGAGTATTTAAAAAAGTACTAAAATATGTTATTTATATATTTTTTAATTTAATAAATAAATATTAATTTTTATTATAATAATAAAAATTATAATATACTAAAATAGAGTATTATAAAAAAATACTATATAAAAAATATTAAAAAAATAAATATATTTAAAAAATAATATTATAATTTAATATTATATTTTTTTAGTAATTAATTAATTATTTATCTAGAAGTGATTGTAACTAATATTATCCAAATAATATTTATTTTATCAAAATCAATTTTAGTAAAAATTGCCAAACATAAATCATGTTGACACAGACTCACTTCTACCCAAAATCAATTCTATAAAATTATTTTTATTCAAATTCCAATTTGACCAACATGAATCCAAACACACACCAATGGTCTGTCTATTTCGCCTCTGTCGTCCCTGATTTGATTTGTCCATTTCGTTGCTGTCACCCATGAAATGAGATCTCCATTTCGTGCCTGCTGTATCTGACATGGTGCTCTCATTTCGTGGGCACCTAGCCTGAAATGGTGTTGAAATCTATTTCGTGGTCGCCATGTATGAAATGAAGCTGCGTATTTTGAGAACAATTTTCACTTATGCGCATTTTGAGAATAAATGAATTTTCTGTGCATATATAGGTAAAAAAGCCTTATTTAATGATGATGATGAAAGGGATTTTCTGGTAAACATTTCAAATTCAAACCAATCATAAGGGTTCAGCCGACCGATGATAGTCTTTGTTATGTTTATCATAAACACCATAAAAAAAAAAATTAATAACAAAAATTTCTACACATGCCATGTTATGAATTCAGGGGCAATAAAGAATAGTGTAGAATAAAGTTTGAACATAATTCTAATTTTATCCATATATTGAATTTGTTATTAAAATTCAATTCTTTTCTATCAGTAAATTAAAAATAATCCAACTCTAATTTTATTTACAAAATTGTTAAATTATTAATTTTACTTCAATAATAAAGACTTTTTATTTTTATTATATACATATAAAATATAAGTTAATCGAATAAAATTAAAACTTAACACATATTTTACTTGACCTACACTTAAACCCGTTCTACACTTAATTTTACCTGCAGCGAATTAAATTAACAATTTTATCCTACCAGATTGAATAGAATTAGATATTTACAAATACCCGCAGATAAAGTGCATGCTCCCAGCCTTGTTACAGTTCCTCCTAATCATAATAGATTTTGGTTTGATGTTGATTGCGAGTACTGTAGAGGTACATAGAATTAATAGCATTTTAGTTGTCTTTATTTATTTTTTAATAAGCTTCATAAGTGTTGAGTTTTTTTTTTCCTTAAAAAAAAAACTCTTGCAAATATGAAAAACTAAAAAATTTATTAAAAAATATTGAAATTTCTTTAATATTGAAAAAAATCAGCTGACACTTACAGAGAATATTCAATTTCTGGTAATGATGCGTAAATATTACACCCACCAATTTAAAAAGTATTAGAAATAGGAGAATCTTTTGATTTTTGTTTTCTGAAAATTAAAAATTTTTAAAATATTTTAAATTGAAATCAGACATTTTTTATTTTTCAAAAATTTAAAAAATTTAAAAATTAAAATTGAATCATTCCATTTTCAGTTTAAAAAATTAAAATAATTTTTAAATTAAAATCAGACTATCCGAATTCACTTTTTACAAAATAAGAAAGATAAAAATTTAGAATACTGAAATTAAACCTCTAATTTTTTTTCCCCAAAAAGCCCACATATTTTAGTAAAAAAAAAAAAGTATATACATAACAATATAACTCTTTTTTTTTTTTTTTTGCCTCGCTTCAAAGCTACCCTAAGATGACTTTTTCTTTTACCTGACTGCTTTTCAAATTTGAGGATGCAACCTACAATAATCCTCCTTATTCCAGCAACTTCTTGACTTCATCACCCAAATAAATATGGTGATTGGTGTCCTCATTAATATCAGCTATAGTACATGCTTCTACAGACTACACAGCGCCGATTCAAATTTATACAAGTTAATTAATGCAAAATGAATAGCAAAGTACAATGGTACGTTTTAATTAAATCAGGTAAACAGTCCAAACTTCCATTAAACCAAACACGGAGGAAAACACAGGATTATGGACATACAACCAATTAGCAGATGGTCCTTTTCCCAGTCAAAGAAGACATCAAGAAGCCTAAAGACACGAATGACCAAAACCCAGAAAATACATGGTCAAATAATATATAATAACACATCCCCACTAAATTAACAAAACGAAGGACAGTATATGAGAATGACTCTGTTAGGACCCTAACAAATTATACCAATGCAATGCTGCTCTCCCCACCCGGCGGCTTCCGTACGCCCCCAAGGTAGTCTCTAGATTCTACCTTCCCATCGGCAAAGATGTTGCTGCCGCTCATCTCTCGTAGTTTAGCCCCGCTCAGCGATTTCTCGGCAGATGAAGGCGGCACATCCCCCTTGAATATGTCATTTCCCGAAAGCTCTGAGAATTTCTGGTTGTAAATCTTCTTTGCTGTTTTAAGTGGTTCCCCATTAGACTTCCCATCACCCTGTTAGAAACAAAGCCACAACACAAGCAACTTAGATATTTCAGATGCACAAGCAACATGGACTAGCATCTCAAAAAGTCAATTATAATGTCTAGTCTCCATTATTCATTCTATGACACAATTAACCTCAGTTTCCCTTTGTTGTGGAATCACAGCACTAATCATTTTTGCATAGATGAAGTATGATCCATAATTTATTAAAGACATCTAACTAGATTTTGAAAAATATTCCCCCCAAGAATTCAGGTTTAGCAACTTATAGTGGTGCATACATGTGCAGCGGGTTCCCCAATATCTATGCTCCCTTTCAACTCCATTATGCGAGGAGTTATTGGCCGGGGTTTGATTTCTGGTGGTGGAGCAAATATGTCATGACCACTAAGCTCCTTGCACTTGGCATCCGAAAGCTGCTTTTTCAGTTGAGAGTCTTCACTTTCCAGAGTTCCACTTAGCTCCCGCTGCTTGGCCACCTCTGGTAAACTAGTGGGCTTTTTTGGAGAAATAGCTTCCTCCTCACCAAAGGAGATATGACTGATTCCTGCAATTGCTTGCTTCAATTTCCAAAAACAATCACAGTGCTTGTTAGCAGGGGTCCACCGCAATAACGAATCAATATAATTTGTGAAATTCACAAACTATCCATGTTCATATAAAAATTAAAATGATACCTGATACATCCGCAATCCTGTTTTATTTGCAGAAGGGTTGGCACTGCCAGCTTCTGATGCGTCACTTTCCCCTTCACCCACAAAAATTCCACTACCTGTGATCTCCTTCATCTTATACTCTGAACAGGGCTTTCTGGAAAGTCCACATGTAAACAATGTTAGATGCAGCAAAACATAAAGCCACAAACCAAATTGATATGGGATTTCATATATGGGAAAAACAAAGTTCTGTCATCATATTTATTGTGATTAAATCCATTTCTTCACACTAGTTTGCAAATCATATATGCAGCAAGCAGAGCTATAGCAGCACATACACAAAGTATCAATTAAAAGAAATTAGTGAAATAGCCCTTCTTTATTTTGTATCGAAATGGATCTCTGCAACGTCAAATATTTTGGGGGGCTTATCATTGTTTTGCAAGCCCCAGGATTTGGGCCAAATTGGTGGAAAGGATAGTTAAACAAGTGAAGAGATTTCTTCATTCTGAGACAAGACATAATTAGAAGTTACGATGATGTTAGGACCATCATTGATACGGTCCCAATAACAAATAGAGGCGATACTTATTATAGGGCAGGATGGGATTAGAGCAAAGAAGCACAGAATTGAATTTCATATTACTATTTATAACCAACCCCAAAAGTTTTTAACATGAGATTTCCGTACTCTAATGTTAGAATGACATTGATATGACACTGAACTGAAGCATCACATTCCCCTATTTCCTTTCCGAAATGATGAACGAAAAACGAAAGAAAGAAAGAAAAAAGAAAGTAAAGCAGGTGAACACTTGGGAATAAACGTAAATCAGAAGAAAACTAGGAACTATGATTGAAATTTTGAAATGATAGATCCGCTGATCCAAGTAAAACAATTTAAGCAAAAAAGATAAGACCAATTCTCAGACATTCGCTTTCTATTGCGGGGTGCTGGATGTGTGAGTGGACTATGGAGGACTATGGCCTAAAAAAGAAGTAATTATTAATTGACTACATATATAGGAATACAGAAACACAATTTTGGGAAAGTTTTATTCCAGGAATGTTATTAATTAGATAATGATAATAAGTAATAATTTAAACAAAAAAGAAATGGAGAAAATGAGGAGCAGATCTCACCGTTTGTTTAAGGACTCGACCTCCTCATCGGTGACCTGACCCCCAAACACCACCTTGCTGATCCCATCGGACGGCTACAATCATTCCATCACAGAAATAATAATTATTATTATTACTATTATTCCATTAATACCTACTAGAGAGAGAGAGAGAGAGAGAGAAACCTGGTGAGAGCGAAGGGCGGAGGAAGGAGCTGGAGAATCAGCTGGCGGAATCTCGGACCAAACAAGCAGATCTGCCGTTGATGTGTGTGGCTTCCTCACCGGAGTGCTCCTCTCCATTATTCCTATTCTTCTTCTTCTTATTCCTATTCTCCCAATCCACCCAACCAAACACTCATTAGTCTTTACCCAAACAAACAAGAAAGAAATAAGTAAGAAGTAGAGACGTGCCTGTTGGTGATGAGTGAGTGTGTCTTGTTAATGTTAGTACTAATCTCTCTCTCTCTCTCTCTCTCTGCAGTGAGCAAATGACGACGATGACCTTGCTGATCTCGAAGATTCCTTTTCGGAATGAGAGGACACACTCGATTTTATACGATGAGAGAATTGGGGGAAAATAGAGAGAACAGGACCAGTACAAAGTATAAAAGAAAAGAAAGCAGCTACAAGTAGAAGAAGCAGTAGAAGCTACTCTACTTGGTTGTGTTTTAAAAACAAAGCAAACGCCAACAATACCATTCGCTTCGCATATCTCCCTTATTTATTATCCACTCCCCACTCCTCTCTTACCTTACCTCACCCTTTTCCTTTATTCTTTTTTTATTTTATTTAATTCGTTTAATTCTTTTCTTGCCTTTTACTGTCACTCTCTCCCCTAAAATTTTGAATCTTATACCGCCCATATTCGTGTATTTCTGTTTCTAGTTTTTGTATTACCCTTTTCTATTTAAACTTAATTATGGACGGTAACCACGTACCGCCACATGTCGGTTGCTATAGATGAGCACGCCATTACTCCCGGCTCGCTCCTCCCCTTTTACCTTTTTACCCTCCCCTCAAAAACCCTCTTTCCGTTACTCTCCTTCCGTATTATTAAGGCACATTCCTAATGACCATTGTTCTATAGAGCTTGTTGGCAACCCGATATTAGTGGCTAGTGTAGTGGGTTCTACTTCTACACACGAACATTACAGCTGCTACACATTCCTTGTGCTCAGAAATCTCGTGATGTTCATGTGCAAAAAGTCAAGCATTGCCAACTAATTTGTCATACTTTGGGAAATCAATATTCTCTCTTATACACTAGCACAACATAATCTAAGAGGGAAAGAAGCAACAAGCATTAAATCAAGTGAACTTTCTTCCAGAATTAATAGATTGAGCTTTAATTCTATCTTTTTTTTTCTGGTAAGTGAAATTCCCTTTTTTTCTTGGTTATCCTTATGTAATACATATTTGAATGAATCAGAAACCATTCGTGGGACAGAAGCAATAAACAAGAAAAGGTGTCACGTGTGGTGAATGAGCATCTCTTTGCCAAATGCCAACTTGTGTGATTCATGATTAAGACTATATGATCGGTTTTGTGTTATCAAGTGAGAAAGTCGTCCCCTCCTTCACATGCTCATAAGCTAAGGTTTTACTTTTTCAGCCTTTTCTTTTCCTTCTTTGGAAATTCCCGTCCACACTCCCAAATCCCAATCCCACAACTTAAAAAAGTTCCCCCAAAAACACAAATAGAATATAAACGTAAAACATCTACAAATAAGTATTTTTAAGAAACAAGTTAAACCTTCTGTTTATGAAATTTATTTAAATTTATACATTTATTGTCAACAGGTGAATATATACGGTGGGTATAAGGACATTTTGGTCAATCAAGTGCAACGTAGGTTTTGGTTTGAGGAAGTGTAACGGCCTAACGGCATCCAATGTAACGATAGAGTGATCCGTTGGAAAGCAAAATCTTGTAGACGCTAATTACGTTTCAATTTCAAATTTCAAAATATTGTGCACCTCAACTTCAAAAATATTTCTCCTACGTGGTATTTACCTATCAACTTTAGAATTCACTTAACTAGTTAACTGTACATTATTCTTTTTTTTTTTTTATAAGAACTTACTATACATAAGATTGCAATATGAGTTTGTATTCGGTATTCACAGAATGAATCTTCATAACAAGTATTTTTTGGTGGGATAGATTCATATTTAAAACCAGGAAATAAAAATATCTAGATTAATATATTAAATTCCTAATGTTAATATACTTAGATTTTAAATTCTTATGATACAAAAGTTCAAAATTTGAAATAAAAAATAATTTCACCCAAATAGTCTAATATATTAATTATGATAAATTATTAAAATGATATTCGAAAATCTCAAATAAATGACAAATAAATTTTTAGAAGATGATAAAATATTAAAATCTAACAAAAATGACGAACCGCCAAATGAGTCTATTATCGACGACGAAAAATGTTGAGCAACCTAGCACGTCTATATAACATCAATAACTTTAAACATATACCATCCAAAATCCACAACTTAAAATTAATTCGTTATTATTTATTTTTTATTTTGCAGGTTATTATAAACCAACAGTTTTTTGTATTTTTTTTACTTCTAATAATAAAGAATAACGAATTTGAGATTTTGGATTTTTTTTCTTTATAAGATGTGTTGTTATAATTTGAAAATATTGTTTAGGATTCATAATATAAAGATTTAAGAGTTTTATTTAAAATAAAAATTATATAATTAATTAATTATAGATGCAAGATAATGATGAGAGAAGAATTTTTGGGATTTGATTACCATCAAATTTAAATTGGTTTTGGGTATAATTAAATAAAGGTTTAATTACTCTGTTGGTCCCCATAGTTTCGCGAAATTTTTAATTAGGTCCCTATATTTTTTTTCTTTTTAATTGGGTCCCTATACGTTAATTTTTTTTTCAATTTAGTCCCTATTAACGTTAAACGTCAAAAAAATGTTAGTGAATTGTGAAATTACTTGTATACCCTTATGGACCTAATTAAAAAGAAAAAAAGTATAGGGACCTAATTGAAAATTTAGTAAAACTATAAATATTCAATAAAAGATATTCCTATAATCCCTATTCACACTACAAGAAATTACCGGAATAGCGACTGATTTAGTGATTGATTTTTCTTGAAAATCGATTGCTGAACCCTTTAGCCGCTAATTTCTGAACTAAAAATCTAAATTGGTCACTAACTAGATTATTGTTCCTAATTTTATAATTATAGATTTTTACTAATTTCAGATTAACAACTATTAAAACTAAATTTTCATAAATAATTATATTTCTACAAAATATAAAAGAAATTGAGTATAGATTAATTTTTCAAATAAATACCACAACATTTATAATGTCTACATAGAAATATAGAATTTAACGTATTGAAAATTTCTAAATACATTAAATTTATGATCCACAATCTAGACTAAAACATGGTAAAAATAATTCATGAACATAACTATACTCTATTCAATATCTACTTAGACCAAACAATTGTATGTATCTCAACTTGTAAAGTCTGATATAACATTCTAACTGAAAATTTGACTTAAAGATTCTTCACCATAGCAAGGTGCTTCATGCATGCTGTTGTATAAAGTTGAATCAAACTTTTAAGCCCACATAAAGATAGAAGCTCAACTTAGATTCCATACTTATGTTCCAAAAGAACATTCTCAGGGGCGGAGCTACATACTGAGAAAGGGGGGCAACGGCCCCCCCTAATCTTAATTTTTTACATGTAAATTATATGTAAATTTCACTTTAGCCCCTCCCAAAAATTTATTTTAATATTATTTTATTGTGTAAATAACTTTAGCCCCCCTCTAATATTTTTTCTAGCTCCGCCCCTGAACATTCTCTTACTAAGTCTCTAGCAAAAAGAACACCTGCAGCCAAAATATCACTCTCAATTAAAACATAATAGAACAAATCTTGCAGTATGTGAAAAACAAATCTTGAATGACTATGGCCACCCTTTCCATTTAAAAACAAAATAACATAACCACCACCAAGAACTACAAGTGGCATTGATGCAAGCTTATGCACTGTTTCTTCACCAGCAATGGTGTTTGCCATCGTGATTGCTGTTATGCCAAGCAGTGAAGTGGATATTACATGCAAAATTGCTCCAAGTGCAGCTGCATGAAGAAAATGGATTAAGTACAAAATGTAATGCCGAGAATGATGCAGATAATGATGCCATAATAAAACAACTCGATATATTATCTTCTGATGATATCGTATCAACAAACACAACAAACAAGTAAAAAAAAAAGAAAGAAAGAAAGAAAGAAAGGAATGACTAGCACCGAATCAATTATTAAGCTAAGAATTAGACTATGATCCAATAGAATATTATGATGGGAGGTTAATGACTACCACCAAGGTGCAACGATTCATGACACACTCCATGAGCAAACTTTTCTCTTTTTCCCTCTTTCCGGGACATAATTCTAACTCAAATCCTGACACATAATCACATCATTGAATACAAAAAATAACAGAAAGAAAGAAAACATTGAGTAGCAGATGAGCAAGTTATGGGCATAAGCATTTAGCTAGCAGCACTTAAATGCATTACAAATTGGGAACCAAAATTAAAAAGGAAAAAAAAACGAAGATAAACTTATGAAATAAGAAGACTTAAGCAGTGATTATGAAGTACTTTAGCAACGATCTCTCAGACTAAGAAGAAGAAAATGGAAAATTATCAATTAATTTTGTTGAATCATATGCAAATGGTGGGCATGAAAATTGGGTAAGCATGAAAAACATGTACAACACTATGAAATTTGTTTCTGGAAGGGAAATGAGACATACAAGTTGATGAGTCGAGGTGACGGCGAGGCACGGCGCAGCGAGGTGACACGAGGCGAGGCACGGTGAGGGCTTCGACGGGCAAACAACGCAGAAGACCACAAAACAGAGCAACGCAGAACAGAGCAGAACAGAGCAGTGCAGGGAGAAGGATGCGACAGACGGCCAACCACCAAGCCTCCGCCACGGACGACGACGACGACTATGGATGAAGACTACCGACCGATGGAGAAGAAGCGCAGGGCACACGAAAAATATCAGGGATTTTTTTGGTATTTTAAAAAAATAGATGTATGTTCAATTAGCTACTCTAATTAATTCATAAGAATATTCGTTTTTTAAATGGAATATTCCGTTATCTTAAACGTTATATTTACGGTAAGGACTTAATTGAAAAAAAATTTAACATATAGGGACCCAATTAAAAGAAAAAAAAGTATAAGGACCTAATTGAAAATTTTGCGAAACTATAGGGATCAACAGAGTAATTAAACCTTAAATAAAAGAAGATATTTATAAAAAAATTAATTATATCAATTAATTAAAAAAATTATCCATACTCTCTTGTAAATAAAAATGTTATTAAATATACGTTTTTATTTGAAAAAAATATTCTAAAGGACCGTTAGGAAGATTTAATTATTTAAAAGGATCTTTAATACTAAAATTATTAAGAAGAACTAAATTCTTTTATAATATTTAAGAAGACGAACTAAATTTTTTTATAGGAAAATAAATATATCTTTAATTATTTTTTTATTTTTTATAATCTTTATGTTGATAAATTTTATTTTTCTTAAAATTTTAGTAATTTTTATTAATTATTTATTTATTTTTATTTTTGTGATTTTTACCTAACAAAAAAAAAGACAAAAGAACCATAAAAGTAAAAAATAAATAAATAAATAATAAAAATTACTAAAATTTTAGAAAAAAAAATTGTTAATATAAAAATTATAAAAAATAAATAAAAATAATTAATATTTTAATAATTAAATTTCTCTAACAATCTTTTAGAGTAATTTTTTTAAATTAATTAACTAATTAATCTCAAGTGAATATTCATACATATCTATATAGCGTTGAAAATCAAACAACATATATTAAAGATTATAAAAAATAAATAAATAAATAGTTAAGGATATATTTATCTCCTTATAAAAAGATTTCGTTCTTCTTCTTAAATATTATAAAAAATTTTATCATTCTTAATAATTTTGATATTAAAAGTCCTTTTTAATAATTAAATCTTCCTACCAGTCCTTTAAAATAATTTTTCTTTTTTATTTATTATTTAAAATTTTTTAGCTATACAACATTACTCAAAGATAAAATGGACAATATTTGGTCATATTATATATAAAAAAAAAAAGCAACCACCAACTTAGTTATTTATATAAAATATATAATAGAATGTAAAATATATATTAAAAATATGTGAAACAATATATATAATGGGATAAAGTATATTTTTTTGTCTTTAAAATTTGTTAAAAATTGTTAAAATATTTTTAATTTTTATTTTATTTTAATTTTGTCCTAATATTTTTTTGTTTTTCATCAAATATACTTTTGATGGCTATTTTTCAAAAAAATTATGACCAATTTAATAAAAATTTTACAAGAATAATCTTTAACACAAATAAATTAGATATAGTTGTCATATATTATTATTTGATTGGTTTTAAATTTTTTAAAAATTTAGCTACTAATGATATATTTGATACAAATCTAAAATTTATGAAGCAAAATTAAAACAAAATAAAATTTAAAAATATTTTTAAAATTTTTAATAAATTTTAAAAACAAAAAATATATTTTATCTTTTCTAATGTAGTTACTTTTTTTATTTTCACGTAACTTTTTAATGATATTTTTTTAGTAATTACAAAAATTACTTAATTTTGATCTTAGGCATAGACTTTTATTTCTTTGAGAAGAAGATCTTCCCACCTGCCCTAATCAACTTCAAAGTAAGTTGTAACCTAATTTGAGCACTTTCTAATCTACTAGCCTTTTTTTTTAAATAGTTTCAAAAATTTAATTTTAGACATTACATCATATATTCACACATATTATACACTTATACACATATTCAAAAACCGATCGAGATAGTAGAGAGAGGGGATACTTATCCCCACAAATATTTTATAAAATAATTAATAAATATATATATAGATGTATATATTTATCTTCTTATTAGATTATGGTTTTTTAAAAAATAAAAAATAAATAAATAAATCAACAAATAGTTATAATTAATTTCACTACACTAGCAAATTAGTTAATAATTATATTAAAACTTAATTTTATAATTAAATGTAACTTTAATTAGTAGTAATATTTTTAAATATTAGTTAAATATAAAAACATATTATTTATATATTAATATTCTTTTTTAAAATAGTCTTTTCTATAATAATTATTTTGATTAAAATTTTTTTTTTACCGTAAACATTATAATAAATAAATATCACAATTAAATAGGAGATAATAAATAGTTGAATAATTGTTTAAGAATACATATATAAAAATAATATTTAGTCTTGTTAAAAATAAAAAAATAATAATTATAAATTATCTTTTCATCATAATTTAAAATAATATATTTTTATGAGTTAATTAATTTATGTATATATATATATATATATATATATTGTTTAATTTCAAACTATAAATATATTTTATTTAAATTTTATTTTAATATATTTTTATCTCTACTATTAAATCTTTTTTGGGTCCGTCAATGCACATATTTAAAAATTCCATTATTATCAAGGTTCTGAGAATCGAATTGGTTATCGAACCGTTCTAATTACTAGTTTACTGGTTTATAGGTTTAATAGGTTCGACTGTAGTTGAACCGAAAAAAATCGTTTTATAATAAAATAATAAATAAAATATAAAACAATATATCTCCAAGCAGGATCAGCTTTTCCCCGAACATTAGAAGTTTGTGATTGACTTTCGTAAGATCCGGAAGGAAAAGAAGGTTCGTTCGAAGCAGAATTATTTTCAGCATTATTATTCCTAGGTAGTTCTTGGTTGATATTCTAATCCATATCTAAACATTATCAGCAATCCAATAATGGTTCTTTTCAATTTCTATATCACAATAACCCACTCGAACCCAATAATCTCAAGTTCACAACAAACAACATCTAAAATTATTCACAATTTTTCAACAAACAACAAAATTCAGTTCAGTAAATAAAGAAAAATTAGTTCAATAAACAAAAATTATTAAACAAAGTTTACAGTTCAGTTCAGTAGGATCAGTTGAATCAGTTTACAGTTTCACACTTCACAGTTCAAAGAAAAATAAAATATCAGTAAATCACAAATCAGTATCACTATATTAGTATATCAGAGTTCATCAGTTCACACTTCAGTGACTTCAGTTCACAGAGCTTCACAAAATCAAACAACTATTCAATCATACTCATCAGGGAGACAGAGACATGCAACAGTTATTCAATCAAACAACAATATCTTAAAAAAAATCACCTGGAAGCTCGAAGACGCCATTAACAGAGCATGCAACAGGGAGACAAAGACACCGAGTGACCAAGCAGTGGTGGAGCACCTTCGAAGGAACGACGGCTGCTGCACGACGGAGGTGGTTGTTTGAAAGGAACGACGGCGGCGGCACGAGACGGTGGCTGGACGGAAGTAAGGGACGACCGGACGACGAGCTCAATGAGATTGGACAGAACCCCTGTTGTGTGAGAGTCTGAGAGAGGTGTTATCACTTCTGGAATCTGGAAGCTTGATGAGATTGGAAATTTAGGATCGAATTAGGGATTTAGGACTAAGCAAAGGTTGAAACGGCAAAAGTTTGGCTACCCAGCCAAAAAATCGATCGGATCACGGTTCGGTTCGATTGATCAGTTATCGGCTAGTTCACCGGTTCAATTTTGATTTTTGAAATCTCCGGTTTCGCTGTTTGTCCGAGTCGTCTTTTTGTGCGGTTCACAGTTCAACCGATTCGACCGACCAGTCCGAACCAGTTTTTAGAACCTTGATTATTACATGACTATCGTCAAAATTTAATGTAGCATATTAAAAAGCAGTATATTTAGCCAATCAAAACCCCTGTTGCTTAATCTACTAGATTGAGATGTTATATGGTCTTGCGTCCCTTGGTTGAATGCTGCTTTAGTTGGCAGCACAAAATGTCAAAAATCACTCTCATTGTTAGGGGTGTTTATGGTAGCGAGTATTCGATTATCTATTTGATTTTGAACCAAATCAATTAAATTAATTCTAAAATCAATAGGTAATCGAAAACAATTCGAACCAAAACCAATGACACTTTTTGATAATTGGTTCGGATAATAGTTCTGGAGATGCAAAATTCAAACCAACCTGTAAATCTGAATCTTTATTAATAATATATATATATATATATATATATATATATATAGAGTATGAATCCTAGTAGAGCACCCTCAGCTCCTCACGACCTCACCGTTACTCACCCAACCAAATCGGTGGTAGCTTCCTCTCCATCAGCGTCTTTATCAGCGTCCTCATCAGTGTCATCTTTGTCAGCATCGTCTTCTCCAGTAGTGGTAGCGTTGTCTTCTCCGTTAGAGTCATCTTCTCCGGCAGTGTTTTCATCTTCCGTCGTCCTCTCCAACAGCGTGCTTCGTCCAGCGTGCGTCAACAACGTCTATGGCGTCATCTACTCGTCAACGACACCGTTTTCTGCGTCTATGGTAATCGTCTTCTCTAGTTAGGTAAGGATCTAGTTTTTTTAGGTTAAGCGTTAATTTTTTGTTTATGTTATCTGTTAATTGTTTTACTCTCTATTCAATTTTTATTCTTGTTGTTAATTTTTTTTGTTCAATCTTTATTGTGTTTTAATTTTTTTGTTGAAATTCTGAATTATTAGTTCTTGTTGGTAATTTATTTGCTTAATTTTTGCTGTCTGTTTATAAATTCTTGTGAAATACTAAGATGTATAAAAATTCTCTATAGTTGATGGTTCTGTTATGTGTTTCGCAGCTTTAAAAATGGAAAAAACTAACCTTGTTAGGGACACTGTTGTTGAAAGCTCATCCTCTCTAAATGTAGCCACGGTTGATTTTACATGTTTACTATATTTAGAGATAAGTATTGTTTTGGTCCCTATGCTGAGGGTCAAAATCGAAACCATCTCCAACATAATTTTTTATTTAGAATCATCTTTAACGTTTTTTTTTCGTATTAAAATCGTCATTTTTAATAATTTTTTTTATTTTATTACTAAATTACACCTATCTTAATAAAAAACTTATAAAATTAAAAATAAAAAAGAAAAGGACCGAGGGGGAGGGGAGAAAAGGAAGGGGAAAGGGCGCGCGAGGGGGGGAAGGGAGGGGAAGGTGGGAAGGGGAAGGGGGGAGCCCCTAACAGAGGAAGACGTCGCCGCCATTCATGCATGCTTCTGCCGCCGTGGAGTGCGTCGCCTGAAAGGAAAGCCTGACGCAAGGAGGGCGGCGCGCGAAGGAGAGAGAGGGATCTGACGCTAAGCTGGGTTCCTACCACCGCCGATCTGCCTAGCCGCCGTCGCTCCGTCGCCCACGAGCTGCCGATGGTTCTACTTCGGCTTCTGCATCTGCTTCTTCTTCTGCTTTGGCTTCTGCATCTGCATTTTCTTTTGCTTCTGCATTTGCTTTTGCTTTGTTTCTGCTTTAATATCACAAGCGTCCTGTTATGCACTGGAATTTCTCGCCGATTTCTGGTTCCGTTGGCTGGGATATTGAGCAGTAACCCCAAGGGACTGACTGAGCTTCAGAGAAT
The DNA here is from genome assembly GCF_014773155.1 of Arachis stenosperma. NCBI lineage: Eukaryota > Viridiplantae > Streptophyta > Magnoliopsida > Fabales > Fabaceae > Arachis > Arachis stenosperma. The sequence continues at coordinate 15,558,805 of NC_080384.1, read as the reverse complement.
GGGAGTTGGCCTAACCATTGGAATACTATCAATGGTTGCAGCTGGTATCACAGAGATAGAAAGGTTCAAACATGTGATTCCTGGGGGAGAAAACCAGTTCTCTAAGCATATTCTGCCAGATCCCACAGTATGTTCTGGTTGGTGCCTCAAAGGTGTTCATGTACGTGGGTCAATTGGACTTTTTCAATGGGCAAGCCCTAGACTGGATTAAGAGCTTTGGGAGCTCACTCTGCATGGCTTCAATTTCTCTTGGAAACTATGTCAGCAGCATGCTGATCTTGATGGTTATGGGGATCACTGCAAAAAGGGAGAGGCCAGGCTGGATTCCCAACAACCTCAATGAAGGCCACATGGATAGGTGGTTCTTCCTCCTTGCGGTGCTCACTGCTTTTGACTTTCTCCTCGACCTAGGGATGACAATATCATCCGAACCTGCGGGTATCCATCCCGCCTCTAACCGCTCGGAGCGGGTGCGGGGCGGGTTTTTAGTGGGGTGGGTTATTGGGAGGGGCGGGGTGGGTTCTTGGGAGGGGCGGGACGGGTCGGTTTAGATAATACCCGTCCTGCTATATATATAATATATATAATTTTAATATATATATATATAATACATGTAAAATAATTAGTAATTGATTATTAATATTATATTATATTTAAATTTTTACTTTAATTTATGTTATGTATGTGATGATGGTTATATAAATTTTAAAATTTTATTTTATTGATTGGATTTTAATAATTATATGGGTGGGTACCCGCAGGGACGAGTTAGAATTCAACGTTTTACTACTCACGAGTAGAAATAGGGCGAATTCTAGGCGACTTGTTGTACAGCGGAATAGGGTCGGGTAGAGCAAAAACCCGCTCCTACCCATCCCGTTGCCACCCCTACCTTTACCTGTTCTATTCTCGCTGGTACAAAGGCATCAACCTTAAAGAAACCATTGAAATGCAAATCCAACAACAAGAGGATCTTCAAGTGGTTTCTAAAGTTTGACTTTATTCCAATAATTCACTTCTTTTCTGTTCTAGGCATTATGCTTTACCAATATACCCTTTCAACTTTGAAGGACATACTGCCTTTGTCCCTCTTGCTTTTATTTACTTAGTCATTAATTTTGTGTGTTAATTTTATTGTTTAATTTCATGTTGTTGATTCTAAATTTAATGTTAATGAATTGGGTATTCGTTGACTTTGATGTTGTTTTTGTTTCTGAATTTAATTGGTTCTGATTATTAGTATTTGATGGGAGTAAGGGAGATATTGGTGGTGGAGTAAGGATGGTGTTGGTGGTGGTAAAGGTGCAGGAAGTGATAAATGGTATTTTTGTCCGAAAAAAGTTAAAAGGACAATTTTAATACGAAAAAAAACGTTAAAAATGATTCTAAATAAAAAATTACGTTAGGGATGATTACAATTCTGATTCTTAACGTTAGGGACCAAAACAATACTTATCCCTTATATTTATAAGATTTTTAAGATAAAAATTTCGTTTTTTTTTTATAAATTTTTATTTTATTGGATATCCAATTATCATAACTAAACCACTTCGTTCTTAATCGGTTTAGTTTAATTTAAGTACAGACAAAAACAACGTAAATTCGACCCAATCCAAACTAATTATGGGAGACAAATTATCGTACTAACATTGTGCTTACTTGCTTAGCCTACGTACCTGGTTTATAAATCAAGCGATTATTAATTAGCAGGAAATGCAACTTTGAACGTGCCACTTTATGCGTCGTAATCATATACTGTACTTTCTTTTAAAGTAGGTAACTATGCTAGAACGTAGGAGAAACACATGATTCATCATTTGCATTTAGGTGACCAAAATTTTTGGGGAAATTAAGAACTGAGGACCAGAAAACAAGAATGCCCCAAAACCACAAACAAATATATGTATCAATGTCCCTACTACAATTACACCTCAGTGCGACCTAACTTGAAGCACACTCAGCTAACAAATCGAAGAGATTCCTTGAAGTAGGTTTTAACACCCTTGATTTCACTTCCACCGATCCACCAATGTTAGAATAGTACATTAAAATCAAATTTCCTATGTTTACCAGCTAACCTCATGATGATCATTAATATTAAACAATTAAATTTACTAATTCATAGGACAGTTTCGGATCATATATTATGATTATTATGAGTGGACGTGCCATGAATCCATTTTAAAAAAAAATTAATATGCAGTAAAAATTTTGATTAAAATATCGAAATCTCATGAATTCACTGTTTCCATTTATCAGTTTTAAAAAAATAGTTCAACTACTAAACTTTGGGAAGAGTTTGCAATATATTAAGAATATTGATATTTTAATAATTTTAGCTGTCTATGGCAATCATAAAATAAACACAAATAACTAAAACTAGTTGTGAAGCCCTAATATTTTCACAATACTTCAAAAATTTTCTTATGCATTGATCCAATATGAAAAGTCTGTATCATGTTAAAGCTTCGTCACATGTATACATGGCCTCAAAATTTAAAACAGAGCTCTCTTGTGAGTTGTGACAATGGCACGTCATTCAGAATAAAACGTTACACCGACCAACGGATAAACAAGTTCATCATTCTTGGATAAGGTGGTATTTTTAGTTATTTAAAAAAAAAGTGTTTTGTAATTTACTAATTTAGTTTGACGTGCTCAAATAAAGTTCTTGGAATAATGCTAATTTTGTATACAGTTTTATAACTGACATGTATATTGATTTATTATTGTCTATTGATATTCTCCATCAAGCAAACCAAATATTATTACACTTCTTAATATATTTATACACTCTTTATACCTAATAATCCACTGTTCCGTAAAAACTCAGGTACAGTCGACTTTACGTGAAGTTGATAGTTGAGAGTCGTTAGATGAAAATTTAGTAAAATAAATTAAATCATCTAACGGTTTTCAAATATCAACATCACGTAAAACCGACTGCACCTGAGTTTTTATCTCTACTACTCAATCCTTATACATTACTTGGAGGAGAGAATACAAGAAATTGAAAAATGAAGTCCATCAGAATTGAATATTTAATGAGTAATAAGGTTGGATTACCAAGGACTTGAATGAATAATAATATAATTTCAATATAGAGATGGGTGACCAAACAACCTATTAAGCATTAGAAATAATAAGGTGTTGTTGCTTGCTTGTGGTCCACCATGTTATGAATTTATATATACACTATACACCAGTGTTTAATTAATCATCCTTCAATTTTCTTCAAAACCATAATGCTTAATTATTATCGTATTGTCAATGTGTATTTGTGGTAGGTTCAATTTCAATAGGAGTAGTAGCAAACGTGAAGTTCATTTGCAATGAATTGTGTATTATTGTAATTTAAAAGCAATAAATAAGATTTGGTGAGGATTGGATTCATAGCTAAACATTAATTCAGTGTAGTAATCATTGAAGATTAGATTGAATCAGAATAAAAAGTGGATGGGGTTAAGTGTTAAGAAAATCAATTGATTGATGGGTTTTGGTATGAGATGGGTCAAGTCTAAGGGGTTTGATATAATAATTTGTGTGTCGGCAGGAAGATGAATGAAGATGACAAGGAGAACCTTTGAATAACCCAACTCACCAAGCGCAAATCAAACAATAAAGTGTAAGATCAAACAAAGCACCTGCTACAATGTCCACTACACCTAATAAAATAAAATATTAAAGGAGAAAGTTAAAATATAAAACGCCCACCGTGGGGCTCGAACCCACGACCACAAGGTTAAGAGCCTTGCGCTCTACCAACTGAGCTAGACGGGCAGATGATTTTTTGTTTAATTATTTAATATATGTACCAAATTGTGAAACAGAAAAATAATTTTATAGTCAAATTTCAATGTAATTTTTGTAAACTAATATAATTTTAAAGAGCTAAAATATATCGTAACTCATTTGATGAGAAAAGGGCACAGAGGCGACTTTGATGTGTTATAGACAAAAACCTTGAAGTTATTATTTATATTTGAGTTGGATACTCGTTAAATTCTAACATCAAATAAAATAGTATATCTTGTTTTATTCTCATTTTATTTTAAATAAAAAATAATAATAACTTATTCAATTTAACATTTATGACAATAAATAAAATCATCGTTATATACGTTATTTAATATGAAATAATATCCATAAATAGATCTAACATAGAATTGATTTGATTTGCAAATCAATTAATTTATATGAAATTAGAAAAAAATGAGAATTGACTTGAGTTAGAAATCTCATGAGTTTATTTTATTTGTCATTTCAATTTCTCTCAATATTCTTTTTTATAGAATTTGGTTGTAATTGAATTTGGTTAATTTAAATTTAAAAAATAAAGAGAATAATTTGTTCTTTAGACACTAATTTAAAGAGAGAGTTTAGAGACCAAGAGGGTGGTGGTGATCAGACAAAATTAAAGCACATGGTGGTTTGCAATGATAATGGATTGTTATGAAATTATTAGTGAATACGTAATAAAAATAAAATATTTTAAACTTAAATAATCAATTTAATTGTTACTCATTTCATACATAAAAAATTATTTTTAATTGAATCAATTATTATTTTATATTGTTTATTTTAAACATAATAATTAATACAAAATTCAACTAATAAATTCCAATTCTTTTTTCTAAACACATCGATATAGTTTTTATGGTATTTTATAAAAAAGGTTAGTGCCATCTTTCATGTAATATATAAAATGACCATATTTCATTTTATAAAATATAAATTTATCGAGTACTTATAGTGTCATCTAAATGTTTTTAATATAAAATATTTTTTATTCCTTATAAAAAAATAAATAAGGAAAAACCCTAACTATTTTACGGCATTTATCCTTTCAAACACAAACTATACGTACGGTACAACTAGTATTTTTATTTTTTATTTTTTGGGAAACTTGCAACTAGTATTGTTATTCAACTTGTTATTGTTTATAGTCACCAAAAAAAACTTGTTATTGTTTACTATAGGAAAAATTAACCCTAATAAGAATCACTAGCAAGAGTTAATTATTCAGAAAGATTAATTACATCGAAATTATTTAAAAACTTATATTTAAATAAAATTTAAAGAAAAAAATTAAATTATTATTTTAAATAAATAATAATATTTTTAAATTTTTAACTTTTTACAGTCATTCAATTTGGCAGGACAAAAATTAATTCATCGTAAATTTAAATTTTATTTAAGTGTTTGATACTAATTAATAAATTATTACATACACAATAATACTCTAAATTAATTTTTAACATTAAATGAATATTTTTAAAATCCTAAATCTCTAAATTTAATAACACTAAATTTTATATTATTCTTTTATTAATGCGGTAATATTTCAGGTATTACTTCTCTAACACTATCTAATACTATTATTTATGAGATTTATTCTAACCATTGTTATTATAATTTAGTCATGAATACTTAAAAATAGACCATTAACATAATTTAGTTGTGAGTATGGGCTAGACTATTTGGCGGGAGTTCATGGTTCAGCTTGTTTTAAATTTGGTTCGACTCGACTTGTTTTATTAAAAAGGTTATGTTTGAATTTTTTAAAAAGTCTATTAGCTAAAAAAATCTACAAAATTCGTTAAATCGATTCGTCAAAATATTTGTTTTTAAAAATAAATTATTCTTAGTTTTATTTATATTAACTCAAAACAAAACCAAAAAAATATCAATAATTAAGACTAGTTAATATTGTAGGTTTTTTGTTAAAAAAAATTATAGATTGTAATATGATTATGATATATGACTAATGATTAATATATAAATAAATTATTTTTTATAAATTATGAATTATAAATTTTAGAATATATTTATTGTTAATTAAATTTTTTGAAGTGTATTATTTTAAGTTTTAATTAATGAAATACGCTTTTTAAATAGGTTCGTAAATTTGTCGAATTTTAAACAGGTCAAGTTCTAATTTAAAAAAAAAAGTCTATAAAAAATAATAAACATAAATTTAAATCATATATTTATAATCTAAGTAAGACTTGTTAAAATTAAATTTCGGGTCAACTTAGCCCATTTTCACACTTAATTGTGAGAGAAAAAGAGAGATCGCCGTCTAGTTACAGAGTTGCAGAATTAAGCTTTTGGGTGACGGCCTAATCTAAAGAGTGTAGCAACAATTCTCCTTATACAAATTCATTTTCATGGATGCTTTGGTGGTATTATCATTAGTTGCATTAAGATTATGCTTATTGTTTGCATTGTTTTTATTAAATAATTCTGATATGTGATATCTTTTAATTTCCGTCGTGAAGAAAAATTGGGATAAAAAAAATGAATAAACTGAAGCTGAAAAAAAAATCACTTTTTTTGGTATTATTAAAAAGCATTTTTTTACATAAAGAAATTGGTCTCTTTTATATTAATTAGATGTTGTTATTGGTCCTTTCCTTTAATTTTATAAATTTGAAGAGTTCTGTCTAGTAGTAGTTGACTTTTTCAGTTTTTCTTAAGACACCCAAAAAAAAAAGTAGTTGATTCTTTTTTATTATTTCCAACTAATAAAAGGAATGTTATATGTAACTGAATTCTTTTTTTTTTTTAAATCTTCTAATTTTTTATATTAAAAATCATCGATAAAAGTTAAGAAAAATAAAAATCTTACATAAACAAATATAATACAAACATCATTTTTTTGTGTGTGAATATTTATCTCGACTTTTGATAATTTTTTTGAAAGATTTGAAGGTTCCTAACAAATTCGATTCTTGATAATTAATTTCATGGGACTGATTAGTTTCTCGGTGAATGATTTCTCTTCAAAACATATTTATACGATTTATTAATCACTAATATATTCTCTATTTAATTTTTATAGGTAAAAATAATTTAAAAAGCATTAATATTTTTTAATTTTACACCGTAAATTTAACTAATATATTTGAAAATAATTACAAAAATATAAAAAAATTAAACGACATTGACAATTTTTTTTAAAAAGACAATGAGATTCTTAACAAATTTTTTTTATCAATCTTAGTTAATTCTTAATGAACAAATCAACAATTTAAAACTTATTTTGGTAATAAAAAATATTAATAAAAGGCTAATTAATCTCGTAAAAAAAGTATTTTTTTATGAAAAAGTTTAGGGGCGAACAGATTTGTTAAAATCTGGCCAGTATTTAGTCAGACACCATTAAATACACTATTAATGACTAATTAATAGTTACAATTCACAAAATCTACTGGCCCTAACACTTTTTTTTTTATTTTCGAAATAATTATTAGAACTTTGTAATTTTTCTTTTCATAAAATAATATATAATATCAAGCAAGATAGAGGAGTAAAAGAGTTTTAAAAGGAAACGAGAGTTTTCTGGTAGTGATAATCCATCACACGGGAGACAGTCACGGTCCACTTGCTCAACTCAACGGCAACAATGCCCCCAGCGATGGCAGTTATCGGTAACACCTCATTATTCTCTAACCTCACGCTCTCTTCTTCGCTCAACCGCTCCACGCGCCTCTTCTTCATCTCTGTTGCTTCCTCTCCCACCAACTTTCGCCTTCGACCTGCCTCTGCTTCTTCTCCTTCTTCCACTGCTACTCTCGTCGACACCAACCCAACCGTAGCGCTTCTTCTTCTTCTTCTTTCACTAATTCAACAAACAATTTCATTTGTTATACTTTTTTTTTGTTTGTTTGTGTATATATGGTTTATTATTCAATAACACGTGGAGCGTAATTTTGTGAGTTCAGGATTCCATCGTTGCAGAGAAGGAGAAGGAAGTGAAGCACAGCAGCAACTTATTGGCTTGTCCGGTTTGTTACGACTCCTTGAATTGGACTAGTCATCCTTCCTTATCAGTGTGAGTTCATCTCATTAATACAAATCCATCTTTGAAGTATGATTTTGATTACCAATGTTGAACTAATTTGCTTCTGTATTTTGCTTTTTAATTGATTTTCTTCTTTTCTTCTTATAATCGGATAGTAAGTATCGTAACCATAGTAAGTTCTAGGCTCGAGAAATGTTTGCTGTATTATTATTATTACTACTATTTTTCTGAAAGAGTATGCCAACTTATTCATCGTGGACCATTGAATGAAATGTGAGTGATGATTGAAATTCAATCAAATGGAAGATGACGAAAGAGTTGGTTCGATTCTGCAAAATGAGTACACTGTAAGCTTAACATAACCTCTGCTGTTTCTTGATTGGGTAATTTGATGCAGAGATGCTATAGCTGGGTCTAGTTTACAATGTGGAACGTGTAAGAAAACATATGTTGGAAACCAAACGCATCTAGACCTCACGGTAACAACCGGAGCCAAAAGCTATGGTGAACCTATGCCATTAACCACAGAGTTTTTCAGGTATCCAACTTTTATCTCTTCTTTCTTGATATATTATGATCTTTTCTAAGCTAACATATGCACATCAATAAAGTAAAATACAGTGGTATAATTTGACAATGATTGTGTTCTGAACCAGGTTGCCATTGATATCAGCTCTCTATGAGAGAGGCTGGCGCCAAAGTTTTGTATGGGGTGGTTATCCAGGTCCTGAGAAAGAGGTGAATCAAATCTTTTTGTTCTTCGACTTGACTGTATTCCAAATTTATATTGGTTTCTTATTTATCATTATTTGTTCTTCGGTTTCTTGCATAAGATTGTGTGCAATTGCAACAATAATGATTCTTCATATATGATATTATATTGGTAACTTTTAGAGTTTTGAGGAGCATCCATCAAACAAACTGTCTGATAAGTGTTTAATAACGGCTCAAATTCAAAGTCAATTTGTATGCTAAGCAACTAGTAAGACAAAAATTGAGGTAATTTGTCATAAGCTAGAAATACGTGCTTAGCAAAATCAGTTTAAAATAAGTTTTGCTGCTTTCACAAGCTCATCCAACTATGCAAGAAATTACTGCCACTGCCAGCACCAAATTAGAACCTCTAAACCTAAACTTAGCTCATGCTGATGTCCTGAAAGCTTGATCATTAAGTTTGTCATATTTACCTTGTGGACGTTGATGAGAAGAATAATTCATATTTACCTTGTCATTCACATTTCTACCATTTATATAATTGCTTTGTGTTGTAGATCATCAAGTTCTTTAGATTTATTTTGAGATCTGCCTTCTTCACCATGCATGTCATATGTACTTCCAAAGCAATGCTGATGCATGGCTACTGTAATTTACCTCATATAATCATGCATGTTATTGAATTTTATTGCAGTTTGAACTGATGAAGGAGTTCTTAAAGCCAGTATTGGGTGGAAATATCATCGATGCTAGTTGTGCAAGTGGATTATTTTCAAGATTATTTGCAAAGAGTGGATTGTTTCCTTTGGTTGTTGCTCTAGACTACTCAGAAAACATGTTGAAACAGTGTTATGAATTCATTCAGCAGGAAGAGAACTTTCCAAAAGAGTATACATTTTATATTTCTTTTATTCAACTTTTGAGTTCAAAGTTATACTTATTATAAATTTTGGTTTATGTGACAAACTCAGTAGTGCATTTGTTGTTAGGAACATCACCTTGGTTAGAGCAGACATATCAAGACTCCCTTTTGTTTCAAGTTCTGTTGATGCAGTGCATGCGGGCGCAGCTCTCCACTGTTGGCCTTCACCTTTAGCAGCTGTAGGCAAATGGTTATTCATTAATATTTGGATTTTAAAGAAGTGTTTAATTTGGTTAGAATATCTACAATTTCTTGGAGCAAATCATTTAAACTATGGAGTGTTACCTTAACTTTATTTGCATTGTTTCCTATAATTTCCATGATTCATTTTATGCAGGTAGCTGAAATAAGTCGTGTTTTACGACCTGGAGGTGTCTTTGTTGCAACCACCATAATAATTGATGGGCCTTTCATTGTTGTCCCATTTAGAAGTACTTTCAGTCAGGTATAGAATTAGAATCTTTTTGGCTTGGGACACTCGTATCTGCATTTATTGGTAACCTCGGTGATAGTAACCTCTAACCAGACTCACTGTTATATTCTCAATTGCATTAATCTTGTGCGCTTTATTTCATTCATTCATGATTAATCCCTCTGATGATACATAGGAAATTTCTCATATTTTTCCGTAGGACATAAGAAAATGTTTCTGGCAAGTTTAAATAATTGATCAATTCGTTTTTCATTGTAGAGTTTTAAGCAAGTATCCGGAAGTAACTTATTTCTCTCTGAACGTGAACTTGAAGAACTCTGCAGTGCCTGCGGGCTGGTTGGATTTAAATGCATCAGAAATGGATTCTTTGTGATGATTTCTGCTACCAAACCAAGTTAAGGTTTGAGTTTTCTGGTGCTGATTCCTGTGCTACCTTATACACATCTTACTGAAGGATTTACACAGTTCATTTGATAAATAAGTAGCAGATCATGATAATATTTGCTCCATTTAGCAAAATTAATATATATCACATACTTATGTGCCATAGGTGTCATGAGTGAATGCACCACCGCATAAACAAGTCATGGTGGACTATAGATGTAAATATGATTACCCATCATAATTAACTTTCATTTTGCATTTGATTTATATGTCACAGTCATCATAGTTTTGTCAAAAAAGTTAAGTGGAAGGACGAGAATATATTTTGCTATTCAATGGATGTTACAAGTATCTATACTTTGAACAAATCGTGTATAATAATAAGGGAATTTCCTTCCCTAAAAGGGAAGAGAAAACTATGGAAGGCCTATACTAAAATATACAATCTCTTTTATGGAAATTCTATGCCACCCAAAAGACCTGATATACAATCTCTCTTGAACCTAGCAACCTCAGCTGGCTGCAGAGTTGCGAAAACTATTTGTCCAATCGGCGAATGTCAACCTCCGTTGGAGCAATGTGTTATCTTCACCATCATGATCAAAATCACCATTCAACCCTTCTTTCTCAAACTCTCTATCCAAGGGCAAACTAGGTGATTCAATTTCCTGCAACTCCGATTCTATTAGAGCCTCCATCCTAGCACGTTCCCTGTCTCTTGGGTAAGCATGATAGAGAAACGAGTATATGAAACAGCATACCGCCATTGGAATTCCAATTGCTGTATATAAAGCCTTTGCCAGTGATGCAGCATTCTCTCTATCTGTTAAAATTTCTTGAGATACCGTAGCACCTTTAGGAATAGGCTTATACCCATAAACATGTTGAGCCAAAATCCCCACCGCAGGAGGAGCAAAGGATGATAGTATAGACTCAAAAGATCGATCCAACGCATATACACTAGTTCGAGATCTCTCCGGAACTATCTCTGCAAAAATTGGACTGATGTCCATCCAGTTTGTGATAAATCAGACCTATGGATAAGCAATAAGCCTAACAAGTTGTCTAAGAGTCTAAGTTCAAAATCTATGCAGAAGATTATCACAAACAATAGTTCCTAATAAGTGGGAAAATTACTTGTTTGCAGCTGGAGCATTCCAAGATATGCAGAACCCCACAATGACCAGAACCAAACCATGAGGTATAATAGTAGATGGATTTTGTGGCAACCCCAGCAAAAGTATTGCTGCAAGGGGGATTGCGGATGCAGAGCTTATTTGTGCCAGAATTATCCTTCCAGAGTTTGGAAGCCGTTTCGAAAGGATGTCCCCCATCTTGCCTCCAAACAAACCCCCAATGGACGAAGAAACCACAAACAAACCCATGAGAGATGCAGTTTTCTGGTGGGAAAATCCACTAAGCTCAAGCCACATTGGTGAAAATGACAAAGCTGACCAGGGAAATGAACCGGTGACACCCTGCGCAACAATGATCTGAAAAGACAAAATCTTGGAAACCGACTTGGCTTCCTGAAATAAATTTTTCACTTCCGACCAGAATGTTCTACCGGCAGCGTCTTTCCGGCGCATTTTCGCAGAAACTTCAAGTTCAGGTTCAAGTTCACGGCTACCATTATCCGAGAAGTGTGGATCCTTGGCGAAAAGGAAAACTAGCACACCAACCAGAACACTAATGAATCCAACTAGATGGAAGGAAATTCTCCAACCAGGGATGCCCATGATGGTTAAGGGAGCAATCAACATGGAGAAGAGGCCACCAAGAATGGCACCAATGTTGCCGGTGAGTTGAAGCCATCCAAAAGCCATGCCACGATTGGTGTCATGAGTGGAGTCAGCAACAAGAGACTGAATTGCAGGGGTAACGAGTGCAAGGCCAATCCCATTAAGCCCTCGTGACACAGCCACCTATTATTGATTATTAATTCAATATCTAAATGCGACAAAACGAAGCACGCGCCTTGGAAAGAGAGGTGGGGAGTACCTGGAAGAAGGTGGAGGAGAAGCCCACGAGGAAGGTGGCGGCGGCCCAGAGGAAAGCGCCGATGGCGATGACGTGGGCGCGGTTGTGGCGGAGGGAGAGGTAGGCGGCGAGAGGGTAGCAGGAGGACTGGACGATGGATCGGAAGAGAGTGAGGGATCCGAGGCCGGTGGGGTCTGTGTGGAGGGCCTCACCGACTTCCTTGTAGACGCCGGGGAGGAGGGACTCGTCGGCCCTCTCCATGATCCCCGCCAGGTTCACAAGCAGCAGAGTCACCGTCTCTCCTTTCATCGTATCATCGAATCACCACCGTTCACTTCAATACGTGTTGCTGTGTTTCTTTGACACCATTACACCAACACGACTTTTCTTCTTTGAATTTTCCATTCTTTCTTTCTCGTCAACACCCCTCACCTCACCGCACCGCTACTCTCTATTTTTGTCTTTTTTGTTTCTTTACAGTCCTCATCCAGACTAAGTTCGGGCCTGAATCCAATAAGTATGGAGAGGAGAAAGGCCCCATATCCAAAAACACAATAGAAAGACTCTTTTTTCTTCTTATTAGTTTATTACGGTACAAATTGTGGTATCTTTGCTATCCTATATTCTAAGGACAGAGATTAAATATACTATAAAAAAAAGTTTTAATTAATTTATTATTTTTATGCATTAAAAATATAAAAAATTTTATTTATATAATAAATAATATTAAAATTTTTTTTATGATATGTTTAATCTATGCTTTTATGGTATTTAATTTTTTTATCATGTACCCAGAAAAATAAAACCTGCTATATTAAATTAATAATAGGGGCCAATTGAAGTTGACATTAGGTTTCAGGATTTTGTTAGTGACTCCTCATGGTTAGGAGAATGAATTTTTCCAAAATCATTAAATCGTCAATGAAAGAATAACTGCGCCTTGAGAGATTTTATAATAGACAATTCGATTTTTAGTTTATCTAATTAAATTATCAATCATAGTATTTGCATATTTAAAAATTACCCACTGATCAGTTAATGTGTATAAAAATATATATTCGACGTCTCATAAAGTTTTGTTATGATACTATTATAAAAAATTTAATTATTCTACTAATTGATTATTCATTTGATAAAATGTATAAATTTATATAAATATGCACAAACATATACTCATTGATAGATGATAGATCAGTGACTAATTTTGAATGTACATTGAACATTCTTGTTAAACTATCCTCCCTCTTTTCTTGTATAAAAAAGTTTAATTTTTTTAAAATTGAATTGCTCTTAATTCTTTGTCAATTAGGACATTAAAATAAATTAAAAACACTGAAAGTAGAAACCCTTGCTATTATTATGAGTAGTTACCAGAGAGCAATGATACCGCGATGGTGAGATGATGTTAAGACTAGAAAAAGAGAGACCGAGTTGGAATTTGAAATGAAGAGATAGAATGAGCATGTCCAAAATGAGTATAAAGGACAAAAAGAGATGTCAAAAGCAATTGATTCCTAATTATGCCTGTCTTATATATATGCTTATTCTTGATACCACCAGTAGTAGTTGAGGGATATATGATTTAATGGCCTTGTCACTCACTCACTCACTCAGTGTTGTTGCATAACATTATTATTATCATTATTGAGTACATATGACACTGAAAACTGAGAAATCAGACACTAATAGTTCACAGAAGAAATTAAAGTTGGAAAGGGAGAAGAAGGCGGGGGTGAATAATGAATAATAAATCATGATTGCTATAGAGCAGATTATTGTCCGGCATGGGCCAGTACCATTCCCAAAGGGGAACACTCACATGTCACTTATCTCTCTTTCCTCTTCTCTCCTTTCATGTAATCATCTCCTTTCAATCATCATCATAAGCATCATTCTTTGTTATCGTTTTTCTTATATTCCTTTCGACTTGTTTTACCCATAATAATTCCCTACCTGCTATGCTAGCCTAATTCTTTTTTTTTTTTTATATTGGAATGTTATTGATAATTTTAGTTAATATTATAATGTTTTAGTATAATACAGTGATATAAAAAATATATGATAAAAAAATTAAAAAAAGTAATTAATTAGAAATCGTGAATTATGATTTTAAATAGGACAAAAAAAATTAAAAATCTTGAGTCACGATTTCAATTTTTTAATTTAAAAAATTTATAATTTATAAAATAATAAATTGCGATTTTTTTTTGTTATATAAATTGATACTTACAAATTGTGTTGTACATCATACTTGTAGAATATACTAATTTAGATTCATATTAATATATTACACAACTTCAACTATAGTATAAAAAACAATTAGCGGCTATAGGACTAGTATAGCCTCAATGGGATATAGTTCTTGATATTTTTAATATTTTTTTTTCAAAAACTATTATGTAGTTATTTTATTTTGTATATCAAGTTATTAATACACATTCTCTAACAATATAATTAGATAAAATGAAAATTAATAAATTTTCCGTCGTATCTAATAATAATAAAAAAAAGTATAAGTAAGTAACTTTTAATCAGCTAACTTTAAATAACTATAATTAATAATTAATAATTTTATATTTTTTTAAAATAAAATTTAAATAATTACTAATTAATCAATAATTACTATTTATTAGTTTGTTGTTGCCTAGATTCCTGTTGATTATTTAGCGGAATTGATAATGAAAAAATATATGTCATAGTTTAATACATGAAATAATCTCTGTATACATACTTTGTTACATTGCTTAAGAATTTGCCCTATCCCCTTGCATTGTAATTGAACTACCTATATGTATTTGGCAGCTATAATATGATGTGCGTCATTCCGCTATAAGCATCAATAATAATAACCTTTGCTATTGAGATTTTGGCACGTTATCAACTTAGCTTAAAAACTTAAAGGAGAAATAATGATGATGAAGATGATATATCGGTAATTATTTCGCTAGATTGCTTAAAACAAGCTAAGGAAATAAGGTCCGTTGGTATGAACGAAGTATGAACAAAAGACACAACTAGTCTCTGTCAAGATACTTGTCATTTGGATAAGATATGCGCTTATGCTAATTAACTTGTTTTGAGAGCAACCATCAAGAAAAGAGAAAAAACAAAAATCTTACTAGCTTTTTTTTTTTTGAAGAAAAAATGTGATTGGACGTTTAAATAACGGTAGAAACTCAGATGGAGTCGACTTCATGTGAAGTTAATAATTGAGAGCCGTTAGATGATTTGATTAATTTGACTAAATTTTTATTTAACAGCTCTCAGCTATCAACTTCACGTGAAGTCGACTACACCTGAGTTTTCACTTTAAATAACATAACAAATGCTTGATTGCCATATCATCCAGCATTATATATGACACTATCGTAATACCGACCGAATTTCAAGCAAAATTGGTCGTTAAATCCTTAAAGACTGATTTAGTTTTATGTTAAAACGTTGGCCACTAAATTATATTTATCAATTGATTTTTAAGTAAGAGGCGACTAAATTAATGACCAACTAGATCCGTCATTAAGAAGTTTAGTAACTGATTTAGCTATTAATTTTTTTGGGTCATATAAATTTTTTATCAATCACAAATTCGATTGCTATTGACGATCAATTTGATTTGGTAAAATGAGTCGTTATTCTAAAAGTACTTTTAGTTTAACCTATTTCTCTTGCTTCTTTTCTAAGATATATATAGAGTTATTCAAAAAACTTTAAAAGATGACAACTAAAGCCTAATTTGATAGAACTCTTTAAAAATTTATTTATATTTTTTAAAAGTATAAGAGTTTTATTTTATATTTAGTAAATAAAAAATATTAATTGAAAGTCACTTTTAATTTATTTTAGCATATAGCTAGTTATTTTGTGTCTGAAGAATATTTATTAAAATTATTATTAATAAAAAATTTTAAATTTTTTATTTCAATAAATACATAGTAAATATATTAAAAACTTAATTTTATATTTTTTTCATAAAAAAATTTTAATTAATAAATTTAACTAATACTCTTAGAACACATATTAGCTACATCTTTAAATTTATCAAAGATACGTGCTATAACTTTTGAAAAATTATCTTTCAAAAGTCAACTTAATAAATTATTTGTAAAAAATAAAAATGTTAACAAACAAAGTCTAAATGTAATAAATCTGTACATACCTTTTTTGGGAAGGGGGGGGGGGGTTTACATAATACAACACGTAATAATTAAAGTAATATATATAATTAAATTTCATAAATACATTTGAAAATGATTTTCTTTTTCTAAAACCACCAAATCAAATATTTGAACTTCAAACCTAATCTAGCACTACTAATTAAAGTTGACTTCTTTAATTACAATCTCAATCCTTTCTATAAAACTAAGTCCTTTGCAATTGAATACTAATATTTTTTTACGGATCTATGTTAAGATATGAGGTCTATGCAAAAAGAGGCGTAAAAAAATTATATATGAACCATAATGAGTTGGTTAAAGAAAGAATATAATCCATGAACATGTTGCTACCTAGCTTGCTCCACGATCGAGAAAATACTATAATTCTTTGTTGAAAAAACTGAAACATATGACAAAATGAAATCAAAGAACAGCTAGCTAGTAACGCAGAAACGTACAATATAATTAATCATGCATATCTCTCATACATTTATTTTATACATATGAAAATGAGTATGATATGATATTCGAACATCCAAATTAACATGGGTCATATCACTGAAAGCCAGAAACTAATTCCTAGATGGTAGTAGTTGGGTGAATATAAGACATCAAGCATACTAGCTAGGCTAATACTAATAGTGTTTTAACAGTGTTTTATTTTAACATACAATAAATTATGTGCTTCCGATCTTATATTCCTGGATTTACATATTCTTTTGTTTTTGCTGTATTTTATTTTTTATTTTTGGTATTCTATTTAGTATCTTCCTTGTTTTAATATATGGGAGTCACTCAGGAAAAAAGTCTAAAATATTTTTTTTAAAGATATTTTTTAATAATTAAATTTTAATATATATAATCAATTAAACTGTATTATTTTTGTCAAAATTAGGTCAAACAAAAAAATTTGACAGAAAAAATAGTGAATCAAATTTTGAATCGATCTAAATTAATATTATTTTTTTTTATAAAAAATAACTACAATACCCTTATTATAAAAAAATGACTAAAATATGTAAATTTTAAAAACTCTAAATCCTAACCTTATGATAGCAGAAAAGTAAAGAGCTAGAATTTAGGATTCTCAAAATTAATATATATAATAGGAGTATTATTTTAGTCATTTTTTAGAATAAGGATATTGTAGTAATTTTTTATAAAAAATAATATTAATTTAGAGCAGTTCAAGATTTGATTCATCACGGTCAAATTGATTTGTCTTGCCTAATTTTAATAAAAATAACACAATTTAATCGATTATATATATTAAATTTTAATTATTAAAAAATATTTAAAAAAAATATTTTAGACATCTTTATTTTAGTGGTTCCTTAACATATTGTCTTCCTTCGCTGAAGGTCGTAGCTAGTATTAGCAATAGATATTTGGAGGGGAAAACTTACTTTCAAATATCAAGATTCCACTTTCCACATAATACAAAAATAAAATAAAAAATACATAAATATTTATATCTCTATAACTCTTTTACTTCTTCTCACGTGATAGATTTTTTTTTTACTTGAAACGAAACTTATAAGCTTTCTTTCAAATTTTTGTGTTTGCCCTACATCGAATACTTTTTTAGAAGCAATAGAGATCAAATTTTAAATTTTTTAATCATAAAGACTCTTATTATATATTAATAGGAAAAAGCACAAAAATAGTTATATATATGACGGTAAGATTAAGACTTTAAGAGTAACTAGCGTATCTCAGTTCACATATGTACAATATTATGGATGGTAACCATACGTAGTGGAAATAGAACGAAAGAGATAGGGGGAGAAAAAGAAATTAAAGTTGGTTCCGCCAAAGTCAAAATTCTTAGGTACATAATTTGGACCAAAGTGAAAGAGAGCGTTAGCCAGCGCCATCGTTGCAACCTTTTGAATTGGATGTATATTGAATCCATGAGAAGCCCAATTTGCACTTCTCAAATACCAATTTTATCATGCTAATTCCCTACATATCTATATGTTTACCTTTATGTCTAAGATAATGATGTTAGTTCCATCTAGTCAAATATTATTTGATGTATCACAACTATTCTCACCGACTTCTTTGGTTACACATAACTATCTCTTTATTGTTGTAAGAAAAAGTTTAGGTAGCACCGGCACATCTTATATCATAGAGTTAATTAGGGCATATTAAAGGATCATTGAATTAAGAAAATACTAATTGCATACCAATCACTCGTTAAAAATAACCTTCACATTTTAATTAATTTGTTGCATGTAAGCACGATGCAAATAAGTTGTAAAAACTGGTCCCTAAAGTGTTATTTCACCCAAATGATAATGAACATCATAAAGCTATCATGAATTCATCATCCTCATATAATTGTTACTTTTATAAAATTCTAATTATATGTGCGTACAATCATGATGTGTTGGAAGGAACAAAATAAAATTTATAATGAGGAATAAATTTAAAGAAGTTATATTATTCCTTATATAATCTACCAATGTACATAATAAAGATATGATTCATAATTTCATTGTAGACTAACTAGCTTCATACTGCAATTAATATCAAATAATAATAATGATAAAAGAAAAAAAAGAAAAGGCAAGAAAGATGGTGAGCACCAACAGAAGCAGCACTATGATGAACATGATGATAGTCATATAATTCTACAATGTAATGATTCACAAGTTCTCTGTACTATTATTATTTACCCACCCCTCATCATCACATGGTTGATGATGATTAACCCTAATTGACACTTCCTTCATCATCAACAGTACCTAAACTTACCTTACCTTAATTAACTTTCTTCTTCTGATCTTCTTCTTCAGATTGCAGCTAATAAGCTACCTTATTTCCATGTAAAGACCTAATTATTCTACCATCATGGCTTGGGAGACCCTCATCAGAAGCTACATGTTCTTGATCCGGTGGTAGCATCAGTTGCGCATTATTGTTATTATTGTTCGGAGGCTGATGAAGATCCTCATGAAGGGATGCCGCCATGGATAGACTTGGTTGAGACTTAGGAGCAAACGCTGCAGGAACATTGTTGAAAGGAGTGGTAGTAGTGGTGGTAGGGTTGTTGTTTTGCATGGTTAGATTCATGTGGTGATAGGGTAAAGCAAGATCAGGGGGTAGATGGAAGTTAAGGGGGTTGTTGGAGGCGGTGGTAGTGGAAGCCATAGCATCAAGCATGCTGCTAGTGTGATTGTGATGATGGAATAATAGCGGGTTTGGGTTTGGGCTTGGGCTTGGGCTTTGGCTTTGTGCGAAGGTGCGTGTTAGAGGGTGGAAGTCCATGTGAGGGATGACTCCTGATGATGAGCGGAGGGAAGCGGAGG
Source organism: Arachis stenosperma (assembly GCF_014773155.1). Taxonomy (NCBI): domain Eukaryota; kingdom Viridiplantae; phylum Streptophyta; class Magnoliopsida; order Fabales; family Fabaceae; genus Arachis; species Arachis stenosperma. The sequence continues at coordinate 15,539,094 of NC_080384.1, read as the reverse complement.
TTGCAAGAAGGTCGAGGCGGCGAGAGAAGGCGGAGGAGAAGGGCGGAGAAGGGATGCCGGTGAATTCCTGAACCATGGATCTGAAGTTGGTTGTGTCGGTGGTGAGAACGGTGGTTGGCGCTCGCCTTGAAGCTCTGCTTCTCTTCTTAGTGTTAGCGTTCCGATGATGAGCAACACCGATAGTAGTTGTTGTTGGTGGTGGTGGCGGTGGTGGTGCAGGTTGAAGAAATAAGGAGGAAGATGAAGAAGAAGGTAGGGTTGGGGGTGGTTGAATGGATAATAATCTTTGTGAGGAGGAGGAAGAAGAAGAAGAATGATTAGTATCCAAATTTATGAATGAATATTGTGGAGGGAAGGTAGTGGAAGAAGAAGGAAGAAGATTAATAGCAGAAGAGGAAGAAGCAGAAAAGAAGTTTGCATCTGGGGGATTTTGATTTGGATTGAGGAAGAGTGAATGCGAACGTGAATCATCGTCATATTCGTCATCGCCACTAGAGGAGATACTTCCACTATTCCCAGAATCCATAAATTAGGGTTTCAGGGAAGAAGACGAAGAAGAAAGAGGAAAAACAAAGGAGAGAAAAAAGAGAGTTGGCTTTTTTAGAAGATGGGAAAAGAAAGAAAGAGAGAGTGGAGTGTGGGCCCCGCCCGCATTGGAGTAGAGATAAAAGACCTGCCGGTGGCTGGGGCTGGCAGCGGGTCAAACTCAAACTGAATGTCACAGCGACATTCAGAATTCAGAAATAATATTTACTAATTAGTTTTTAACATTAAAAAATTATTACAAAAATAGGCTGCCCGAGAGCAGAGATGGAGGGCAACGTACTTTTCCATACACACCCCCAAAAGCTCATTCCTCATCTATCTATCTATCACTAAATAAAGCTAAACATTATTGAATTAATTCAACAAAGTGACACACAAATAACAATTAGCTTTCTCAATAAGCTAGGTTATTACAGGTGACTTCACCCAATACATAAGGCTTCGTTTATTTGTTTATAGAGACAAGATATTGAGACAGAGACACAAAGATATAAAATTGTGTTTAGTAAAAAAGGCATAGATAAAAATAATGTATTTAGAGACACTTAATTAGTATATTTTATATTTATCTTAACAGGAAGGACACAAACATACTAACAAAGAACACAAATTATTTTTTATTTTTTTCATTATTCTTGTTAATTTTTTATAATTATATTTTTTATTATTATATTTTTCATCTCAAATTTTTTGAATGAAAAAAAATAAAAAATTAAATTTTTATAATTTGTTTTAATTTATCACCAAACAAAATACAAGAACACAAAATTTTATATTTTTATCCATTAATATCTTATCTTATTTTATTCTATTCTCATTATATTGTCCTATCATATTTTCATAAACAAACGGAACCTAAATTTCTACAATTTCTTTGTTGCCGATACTATAAGTTAACCTAGATCAATTTAGGGAATATATATATTATTGTCTTTCTTCTTCCAACTAATCTTTTTTGCTGTTGTTTAAGCAATAAGCATTTTTTTTTTTTTGCCTTCCTTCATAATCTTTTAATATACTTAACTAGAATTAAAAAAAACCCTCAAAATACTCATGGTTAAATCAGTTTAATTAGATGTGAAGTTATTAATGTATGTATAGAAAATGGAAAAGAAAGGAATTTAGTTGATACAGAGTGGAGGCACAGTAAAAATTAAATTTTGGCAAGTCTCTAAAAATTAGACCAATAAATAAACCAATCAAATAATTGGTTTAAAATTTTAGGTCGAATTATAATCAAACTGCATTAAAATATATACATATATAATATAACAGAAAATCTTAAGAACAAGTAGTTTTTAGTAATTTTCACAAGTAGTTATGCAGCATAAATATCAAATTGTAAATTTTAAAAAAAAAATTATTAGTTTATATATGTAAATTTTGATAAATATAAATATAAATCATATTAATTTATATGTACAAATTTTCATAAATATATATGAAAATTATGTATTTTTGTGTATAAATTCCTGTAAATATAGATGTAAATTATTATTAATTAAATACAAATTATTGTAAATATAAATGTAGATGCAAATTATTGTAAATTCCTAGTCATATAGCATTACTAATAATATAATATATACGATTATTCTCAAATACACACACACACACACATATATATATATATATATATATATATATATATATATATATATATATTTATCAAGGTATTCGAATATTATTAATTTTTTATTTTAAACGATAATTAATTTATCATTATTATTTACAATCTACAAAAATTTACAATTAATCTGTGATAACATCATTGTTTTGACCTTTAACAAACTAGTAATACAAGTTCTTTGCGCCTTTGATCACAAATCCAATTTTGCATTTTAAAATAAATTTATGGTATAATAGGCTAATAGTGTCTAACCTTTTCCCCCTCAATTTTTCTTTCCCCTCAGCTGCGTTTCTCCTTCTCCATTAGTCCATTATTATTCACACCTCAAAGGTCTTTTCCATATTATTTTCACTTCCAGACATAGCCAGAAAATCGAACTTTTAATTAATCCAGATAAATAACTGAATTACCGAATTAATACTTCAACTGATAGATTATTCGTAAATTATTTGATCCGATAATAATTAAATAAATATATAAAATTATAATTAAATAATTAAATATTTTTATAATTTAATACAATGCAATAAAATATATACTACAATATTATTATTAAATAATAATTAAATAGTATATATTAGCACTAAATATAATAAGAGCTAGGTAATGGAAAAATGGGACAAGGCCTTGAAATCACACCTAAAAATTAGGGGAGGGAAAAGTGGGCGTTTTTTTTTTTGTTGACTAAAGATGAAAAGACAAAGAAAAAAGAAAAAAAAAAAGAGAAAAAAAAACATAGAGGGTTATCTAGTTTGAGTAAGGTTCCTACATAAATAGTTTAATACACTTTGAAATCCTCTCGAGGGATAGAAAGCTTCACCTGAGCTTGATCCTTTATTAACACCACTACTTTAGCCATGCTATCGGTAACTTTATTCGCTTCTCTTTGAATCAATCGTAATTCTATATCCTAGCTTGAGTGCATAATATTTCGAATTTTTTTAATCAATAAACAATCTGAACTCCAAATTTTATCTCCATTATATATGAATAAGATTGTAGACCTCCACACAATTAATTTCACATATGATATTTTTGAACTTACCGTCTCAAGCAATAAAAACCCTCTCTAAATTAAATAACAAAAAATTCACCATGAAGAACATTATTGGGAAAGACTCCCAAGCAATCCCTTGACCATTTTCATTCCAATTTCTGCATACACAAGCAAAATTGATTTTACCACCATTTCTTTTATTATAGTTAGCATCACAATTCAACTTATAAGAACTAGTAATAAAAAAATACATTTTTATGCAGAAAATACTTCGTATATTTCTAAATACAGCCATAAGAAGAGCATCTCTGAAGCACAATACATCAGAAGCTTGTGCTTATTCAAAATTTATTGTCTCCAAAGCCAAAGCCAACTTCCATGTTCTTGCCATCCCACAATTTTCTTACTCAACCATAAATAACCATTACTTGCACTATAAACCTTAGAAACTGTCCCAGACCAACTCCAACCTACCTCCAGTCCAGATTGATCCATCGAATTATAGGAATTAATATTAGTTATCAAATTTTGATTTAGAGAAGAAAAAATACCATCAATGTTCCACTTCCCGTTGACCCAAAGATCAGAAATGTGAAGTGCCGAATCATAAATGTAAACATATGCCATCTCTTTTGACAAGACTCATTCTTTCCTCCAGTTATCAAACCAAAAATTCTGGTCTAGCGGGCTAATGCACCACATGAAACCCTCCTCTAAGTGACGGTAGGTCTTACACATGGGAGCCTTTTTCATGTTCAAAACAACATCAGTTGCTTTGATAAGAAAGGTACTTCGCTGCTAAAATTGGAACCCACAATTTATTCGGATGCTTAACGAACTGCCACACTAACTTCTCCACCAAAGAAATATTGACGCACATCGGATCACGGATGTCAATCCCTCGATGCTTCTTTGAAACAATAAGATTTTTTCAATTTGTAACATTCAATCCCCTGTTATCTACTTTTACTTTCCAAAAAAAATTTTCACATCATAGAAGCAATCTTGTCTGTTATTGCCTTAGGAAAAATAGAGACTTGCGTATGATACGTAGGAATAGAAGCCACGACAAAGTTAATTAAACACATTTTTTCTGCCCCTGTTGAGTATTCTGCCCTTTCAGCTAGCCAGTCTTTCTCGAATTTTATCAAGCACATCATTAAACGAAGTTCCAGTTATTCGGGAATGACTAAGATTCACTCTAAGGTATTTACCCAGGTCTTGGACAAAACGAATAGAGAAAATTTTTATGAAAATATCCTTTCTTCTGGTTGAAACATTTTTAAAGTAGAGAGCTTTAGACTTGGCTATATTAATGTTCTGAGAAGAGGAATAAACTTGAAACTAAAAAAGGGTAGTTATGGATTGAGGGTTAGTGAGAAGGAGTTAGAGTCTTGAAAATATAAAAGGAGAAATGTATGTGAATATTAATTTTCGAGGGAAAAAGAAAACCAAAAACACGCTTCTCTAATTTTTCTTCATATGCTAACTGCAAAATCATCTTTCATCATCAGATTTCAACATGGTATCGTGAGCCAAGTAATCTTCTATGGTTTTAAGCATGTAATCGTCTACCTCTTGTGAAAGATCTACTCTCTTTATGTCTGGAATTATTGGAAAGCCCCCAATCGCGAAATGTAAAACCCGGTTAATTAATAAATAATTAACTCATAAACTAGAATTATTCTAGAAAATAAGAAATGTAATTTTTATGGTTTAATATGATAGATAAAATTAAAACAAGAATTTTGACACTAATTTTAAAGAATTTGACCCAAGATTGGACAGAACGGGCCGAACCGGTCGAATTGGGCCCAAGGCCCAACCCATCATCCCATACACTTAAAAGAAGAAACACTCTTCTTCTTCCCTTCAGCTAAGGCACGCTGAAGCAATGCTCAAGGTGAGGGAGAAGAAAGACAAACCCTAACACCATAATCCAACCACCATAACTTCCCACTCTGAGCTCCAATCGCCGTACCGTTTTCGGCCACGTGTCCGCAGTGACGAGCTCTACAAAGCCCAGTAAGTTATAAGGTGAGAAAATCATATTTCAAGTTTCTATTCTCTCTTCTTCAGTTCGAAAATGTCAAGGTTTTGGGGTATTGAGATTTTGATTAATTGGATGTTTTAAGATCAAATTGACTTGAGAGATTAGTAGATTTTTGTTAAATTGAGGTACATCCAAGGTAAAGATCATTAATCCTAGTCAATTTCTTGTTTATATGTGTTGGGTATTGAATTTTGGGTATATATATGTGATATGAAGCAATTAGAAATGTTGGAAGCTTAATTGAAAGCTTGGAATGAGATCTAATTGTTGAATTTTGGTGATTGAAGCTTGCAATTTTGCCTTGTGGGTTGCCTTGGGTTATACGTGAAAATCGGCTAAGGTATGGTTTCGGTTTCTCATGTCTAAAATGTAATGTAATGTGAAAACTTAGGCTAGATAACCATAGGATAGGTTGGAATGCATGATTGTGTTAAATGTTTAGTATCCTTGATGATGATTGTTGATTTGGGTTGAATATGAATTTTGGCAATTGATGTTGTGGTGAGAATGTATTGATGTATGATGATTTTAATGATGAATGATGAGGATGATGGGAATGAATATATATATATATATATGTAATGAATTATTGATGATCTTGTTGGTTTAATTGAGAAGCTCATGTATAAGATTATTTGAAACTGAGGTATGATTGGTTGTGGTAGGATGTGGGGCTGTGTTTCTGTGATATGGTAAGTTTTGGTGTTGATTATGAGCATAGGAAGTTGGTTTTGAATGGTGAATGGTTGAAAATAGAGGTTAGAGTATTTTTGTGAAAATCTAATTTTTTGTCAAACTTCGCCGAGCCATAACTTGAATTTCGAACCTCCAAATTATTTTAAACTTATTTCAAATGAAAATTGGGTCTGTGAAGTTTACGCCATTTGAAGAACGGATGAAAAATATTTTAGAACGAAAAAGTTATGCGCATCAAAAGTTTGGAGTGTAAAGTTGAAAATTCTGCAGCATTCAGCATCTTTGCTGTTCTGCATAACTTGCGTACGTGACCACGGCACACGACACGACCAACCTATTCTGATTGGGTATCTCGCATACGCGAGCATAAAAAATTGCACGGCCACGCGTACGCGTGACCTCTGTTTTCAGCAAATGGGATTTTAGTATTTTAAACATGATTTTAAACCTCTAAAACTTTATTTTCACTCTTTTTACCCTAGATCTTAGTAGTAAACCTAGTAATGAGATGAAGCTATGGAAGAGGAGGTATCTTGGGAGTGAAGTAAGGTTGGAAAGTGATGACTTATATATGGAAAATGTGAATACATGAAATATATGTGATGCCATAGCAATGATGAATGGTTGTGAAATGATTATGCACGACTGTGTGTCAGGCACCATATCCCATGAGTGTGACGGGCACTATATCCCAAGAGCGTGGCATGTCGGACACTATATCCCAAGAGTGTTGGAGCACCTTACCCTGGGAAGTGTGTCAGGCACTATATCCCATGAGTGTGACGGACACTATATCCCAAGAGCGTGGCATGGCATGCGCTATATCCTAAGAGTGTAAGAGCACTTTGTCCCAGGAAATGCAACGGGCAGTATATTCTTTGAGTGTGACGGGCACTATATCCCGAGAGTGTAACGGGCACTATATCCCAAGAGTGTGGAGGCATAAAGAGACGATATCCGGGTTAGCTACCGGGTGTGTCGGGTTTTGGCAAGTAACCGACACGTGAGCTTACGACCAATAGAAAAGGCATGCATCATACGCATCTGTTTGTTTTGTTTGAGTTTGCATTATTTAGGATTGCCTTTGTGAAATTACTACACTTACTTGCTATATGATTTTCTTGTTGTACCTGCCTTTTACATGTGTTTGCCTTGTCTGTTTTGTTTGTCTGTGTGGTTCAATCGGGAAAGACGATGATTTTAAGTTAAGTTAGAATTGAGATAAGTTAGAAATCGTTAGATACCTTACCTTTTTTTATGATCTTACATGTTGGCTTTAAGTTTAATTTTATTGTCGGAAGTTCTAGGATTGCCTTCAGCTTTCCCAGGACATTATATGTTAGATATGTGGACACTGTTACCATGCTGAGAACCTCTAGTTCTCACCCATGCGAATTTTGTGGTTTCCAGATGCAGGTCAGACGGCACCTCGCTGAGTCATGATGGAAGCTTCTGATTAGCGAAGATCCTTATCTTTTGGGGATCTATTTTGGTTATATGTATTTACTTAGATATTTAATATCTCCACTGCTTATATACTTGATGTATTAACTTCCTCTTAGAGGTTATTTTGGAGAAACAAGTTTTGTAACTCTGTACTTTGGGATATATATATATACTTATGTGCTCGGTCCGGTTTATCTTCGCGAGCCGAGTCTTGAGTTTTGTTATCTGTATTTTGGAACTCTTAAGATATAATCTTGTTAGCTTGCTCTATCTTGTTTCGTTTACTTTATCGCTTCGTGAATATTGTGCTTTTCGTTTTATTTAATTTTACTTTACCCCTTTTTCTTCAAAGGCTCCTAGATAAAAATATCCTTGCTATATTATATAAATATATTTTTCTTTTAGAGATCGTAGCGCCTCGCCACCTCTGTTTTACATCCTAGGTGTAAAGCTCTGTGTAGTAGGGTATTACACGAAAGATCTATTCTTCTTGGTCACTGAACGCCAACCCTTACCAGTTCCCTCATTTCACTTGCTTTCGTTGCCCCTGTTCACCTCCACCGCGCCTCTTCATTGGTCGCCAATCGCCTATACCCTGCCATTTTGAAATTTCAGAAAGCCCATCCCTACAACACCGAATCATCTCCCGGAATGCCAGAGTTTGTTCGGATTCATAGCTGAAATCATTCCATTACCCACCGGTTCCACCAACAAATCCTTCCACTCTATACCTGTTCTTGATAAACTCGATAAGAACTCTTACAAAACATGGCTGTAGTTGACTCTTCATGCAATTGGCGCAAATTCCCTCGAAGATCATTTGATTCTAGAAAAAATTCCTCTAAAATTTTCAACAGAGGCTGAAAGACAAGCAAACACTGAATCTGCAACATACAAAGACTGGAAAGCCAAAGATAATTACTTGATGACTTGGTTACTCTCGTCCATGAAAACGTCAGTCAAGAACAAGATGCTTAATTGTGCTTTTGCTTATCAAGTATGGCAGCGCATTCAAGATTATTTCTCTCACACTTCAAAGATTTAGGTAAAACAATTAAAACTCAAACTTAAAACCATCAAGAAAGCAGGATTATCCGCCACAGAATACCTTAAACAGATTCAGACAGTAGTAGATGTTTTAACTGCTATTGGTCATGAACTTGTCGATGAGCACATTGATGCCATCTCTAATGGGCTAACCAAAGACTACTCTCTATTTCTTTCTTCTATTTTGTTAAAATATGATGATATCACCATTTTGGAAGTGGAATCCTTGCTTCTTGGGCATGAAGATATACTTGAGACATTTCAAAAAACTGAACTTGGGCATATAAAATCTAATTTCACTCAAACATCATTTGGTAGAGGGTTTTAATCAAGAAAAGGAACAGGAACAGGAACCGCTAGGGGTTATGGTAGAGAATTACAATTTCATAATTTTTTCTCATCAAGACCACAATGTCAACTTTATGGTAGGTTTGGTCAACAATTTCTTCCTCAATTCGGTTCTGGCCAAAACTCATCCCCTGTTCCTACTCCCACCCCGTCCAATTTTCAAAATCCATGATCTTTTATGGCTACAACTTCAAATTTCTCTAAACATTCTTGGTTTTTGGATACGGGGGCCTCACATCACATAACCCCTGACCAGTCACACTTACTTTCTGCATCAGAATTTACAGGTCTAGATCAGGTTATGCTAGGTAATGAAACAGGTACACGTATCTTTCACATTGGTCATAGTTATTTGGTGTCTCTTGATACAAATAAAAATTTTTATTATTGAAGAATTTAATTCATGCTCCCGATATGTCTGAACATTTGATAAGCGTGCAAAAATTTGCTCAAGATAACAATTGTTTTTTTGAATTTGATGCTAATCATTATGTGGTTAAATCTCAGGGCACTCATCAGATCCTGCTTCAAGGAGTACCTAATAATGGTGTATATCAATTTCATCGTGTTGCAATTGCTACTTCTCTTCCAACTGATTCTGATTCTGTGACTTGTGCTACTTTTTCTTCTCCCTCCAGTAATACAGCTCGTGTTTTTCCTTCTATTTTACCTATTTCTGATTGTACTTCTTCTTTTTCACTATCTGTTTCTGATGATCCTCGTGTGTTTGGTGCGAAATGAACCTCTTTCTCTATTTGACATGATAGATTAGGTCATGCTTCTTCTATAGTCGTTAAGAAAATTTTGAACTCATGTAACATACCTATATTAAATTCAATAAAAATTAGGGCTGCACATGGATCGGATAATATCCGCAGATCCGCGGTAATTATCCGCATCCGATCCGAATTTCGCGGATATTATCCGATCCGCAGAGTCATCGGATCGGATCAGATCCGATCCGCACTGTGGTAGGATCGGATCGCGAATTGGCAGTGATACCCGCGGATCCGATCCGCAGATCCGCACATCATATAAATAGCTAATGTTATGTTATTTTGACCTAACCCTAAATCCCTAATGTTACCTTACGGCGCTCCTCACCTCTTTCACTCTCTGGCCTCTGGACTCTTCTCTTAGTCTCAGATCCTCACTCACTCACTCAAACTCTCAAACTCTGGCTCTCCTTCTCCTCTCTGATTGGCTCTACCTCGCTCTATCACCAGTGTTCACTGTCCATTACCGTCTCCTAAGGTCATTATTTCTTGTTCTTCCAGGCTCCAGCTGCACGGTCATCGCCTCCTCCGTCGACGTGGTGGACGGCGGTCGCGTCGTTCTCCATATGCGTTCTTCATAGGTCGCGTTCTTCACTGGCGCACCGCTCACGGTTGGTGGTCTCCTCCAGTAGTGCGATCACCTCCTCTAGTGCTTACGGTCACATTCATCGTTTCTTGTTCTCCCCAAGCAGCTTCGTGAATCTGTCAGAGTCAGACAAGCCGCCCTTTTTCTCCATCATTTTTGCTCTCGGCTCTTCAACTGATCAGGTATTATGGGTAAATTAATTTTATTTTTAAATTAAAAATTATTTGTACACAAATGTTCATTATAAAGTACTTGAATCATTGTGTTATACTGTTATTATGTAATAAAATCTGTAAATTTGAATGGTTTATTCAACTGTGAACAGATATGGCACTGAGGGTTTATATGGTTTAAATGTTTAATTGTTTGAAAATTAAGATGGTTTATTTAATTGAAGTCATATGGCACTGAGGGTCTGTTGTTTGTAAACTAATATAGTGTTATGGCTTATTTTAAAGTACTTGAATCATTGTGTTATACTGTTATTATGTAATAAAATCTGTAAATTTGAATGGTTTATTCAACTGTGAACAGATATGGCACTGAGGGTTTATATGGTTTAAATGTTTAATTGTTTGAAAATTAAGATGGTTTATTTAATTGAAGTCATATGGCACTGAGGGTCTGTTGTTTGTAAACTGATATAGTGATATGGCTTACTTAATTGTAGGATTGTGTTGGAAAATTAGAATGGCTGATAAATAAGCGCTTACAACTAATACAAGTGGGTCTGAAGTTGGGAGCATTCCTACTCCACTTAGTGTTGCTGGATCTACACTAGAAGAATCAACAAGGGGAGGAGAAACAAATACCAATCCAGCTTCAAGTGATGCTCCTTCTTTGACGACAGCAGCACAATCTGGCCAGTCAGGTAAAAGAAAGTCTACTAGACCCCCTTCTATTGTTTAGGATCACTTCGAAAAAAATGATGAGAAAACTAAGGCTCAATGTAAGCATTGTTTGAAATGGTTGCAATGTCATAGTCGTAGGGATGGGACCTCTAACCTAAAAAACAAATTGGAACTTGTGCGAAGAACCCGAAAACTCATGTTGATAAAAAATAGAAAACTCTTATGTTCACAAATTCTAATTTAGAGGAACCACCAACATTAAAGGCAGTAGACTTTAATCAAGATCGGTGTAGGCTTGCACTTTGTAAGATGGTGATAATTGATGAGCTTCCATTTAGGTTTGTGGAAAATACTGGTTTTAGGGGATTTTGTGGTGAAATGCAACCTCAATTTAAGATTTCGAGTCATATGACAGTTGCTAGGGATTGTATGCAGTTGTATGTAGAGGAAAAAACCAAACTTAAGTCCCTTTTGGAGCTGAATCATCAGATGGTTTCTTTAACTACTGATACTTGGACGTCTGTTCAAAACATGAACTATATGTGTGTAACAGCTCATTATATTGATGATGGGTGGGCATTGAATAAGAAGATCATATCTTTTAATTTGATTGCTGATCATACTGGTGTTACCATAGGAAAAGCTCTAGAGAAATGTTTAAAAGATTGGGGTATTCGAAAACTTTGTATTGTAACTGTGGATAATACTAGTGCAAACTTTGTTGCTGTGAATACTTTGGTTAAAATCATGCGAGAATAGAATGGTTGTACTATGTTGGGTGGGAAATTCGTTCATTTGAGATGTACTGCCCATATTTTAAATTTGATTGTTTGTGATGGTTTGAAAGATCTACAGTCATCTATTGCTAGGATTAGAACTTCTTGTAAGTTTGTGAAGTCATCTCCGTCTAGGTTAGCAACCTTTAGGAGGTGTGCACATGAGGCAAACATTACAAGTCGATAAATGATTATTCTTGATGTGCCGACGAGGTGGAATTCTACTTATATGATGTTGGAAGTGGCCGAAAAAATTGAAAAGGCATTTGCTCGTCTTGCTAGGAAAAATGCTCATTTTGAAAGATACCTTGAAGATGATGGGGGGCCTCCTAGTGATGAGGATTGGAGTAGAGCTCGTAGCTTTATACGTTTTTTGCAAATTTTTTATCATGCAACGCTTTCATTCTCTAGTTCTTTGAATGTCACTTCAAATACTTTTTCCATGTATTGTGTAAGATTTTATGCACTTTGAATAAATGGATTATGAGTGATGATTTAGTGTTGAATGGAATGGCAACAACGATGAATGCTAAATTTGATAAGTATTGGGATGATTCTGATCATTCTTATACTTCTACTCCTTTGCCTTCAGTGAACAAGCCATCTCTGAACTATCTATTACTTGTTGCTGTTTTTCTTGATCTGCGGTATAAATTGGAATATATTCAATTTACTTTGTCTGAGATGTATGGTCAAGGTGAGAAATCTTCAAGGATCTTTAGAAAATTGAAGGATATCATTGCTAAATTGTTTGAGCAATATAGCATATGGAATCCGCGACCCCCTGAAGACACTCAAGATGCTAGCATTTCTTCGGATACTACACCAAATCCTAGTGTAGAGATGAGTGAGAATGATAGTATTACGATTGAAGATCCTATGAGCAAGTGGAAGCAAACTCAAATGATAAAATTAAGTGAGTTGAAGAAAAATGAAATGGATAGGTATTTGGAAGATGAAGTGGCGGAAGATTTTAGTGGATTTGATATATTGAGGTGGTGGAGAGGAAAGACTTTGAGGTATCGTGTTCTCTCTTATATGGCTAGAGATATATTAGCCATTCCTGTTTCTACTGTGGTATCTGAGTCCGTTTTTAGCACGGGAGGTCGTGTCCTTGACCCTTTTCACAGTTGTTTGAGTCACACCACTATAGAGGCATTAATTTGCACTCAAAATTGGTTTAAGCCTGCTAAGATATTGGTTGAGCTTGATGAAGGAGATGCCGCTGTTGATTCAGGTATATAATGAATTAGTTCATTTGTATTTTATTAATTATTATTCATTTTTTGTCTTTCATTTTAGAGTCTTGACATACCATGACATATTTTGTTATTGTTGAATTGAATAGAATTTTCTGGAATTACTAGTGTCGGAGATCCTGAAGTTCAAAGTGGAATGCAATCTCATCAACCATCTTAGGTATTCAATGGTGCTTGTATTGTATTGGTATATAATAATTTATTATTCTAACATGTTTTACTAATTTTTCTCACTTGTTATTTCTTAATAGGAATGAATGCTTGCTGATATAGTGTCAATTGGAAGACTGGAAGAGATATGTCAATTGGAACTTGTTGAGTTGCTGTTTTAGTATTTTTAGTATGCTGGGATTGCTGTTTTAGTATGATTTAGTGTGCTGAATTGTTGAGTTGCTGTTTTAATAGTATGTTAAATTACTGATTTAATGTGTTGTTTCACCAAGTGTTGTCATAAATTTTATGATATTTTATTTTTAATTTTTAATTGCTGAGTTGCTGTTTTATTTTTAATTTTTAATTTTATGATATTTATGGACATTTTTTTCAAAAACAAACAAAATCACAAAAACAGGGCCTTAAAACAAATATTTTATTACACAGATATATCCGATATCCGATCCGACCTAAAAAAGCGCGGATATGGTATCCGATCCGATTCGATGGGAGCAGTGCGGATCGGATAGAATTTTAGCCTATATCCGATCCGATCCGATCTGTGTGCAGCCCTAATAAAAATAGATACTTTGTGCAGATTTTGTTGTATGGAAAAAATGCATTCCTTACCATTTGTTAAAGATGATTTTCAATTCAATAAGCCTCTTAACATGATTTACACAGATGTATGGGTCCTTCCCCAAATCTGTCTTACCATGGTTTTCGCTACTATGTTTCATTTATTGAAGCTTTTACTAGGAATACCTTTATTTTTTTTGCTACATACTAAAGCTCAGCTTTGTCAAGCATTTGTTTAATTTAAGACTCAAATTGAAAATCACACTGGTCTTAAGATTAAGGGTTTGCAATCTAATCATGGAGGGGACTATTTATCCCACTCTTTACAGAATTTCTCACTAAAAGTGGAATAGAACATCGATTTTCATGCCCTTACACCCATCAACAAAATGGGAGGGCTGAAAGAAAATATAGACACATTGTTGAGATCAGATTGTCTATGCTAGCTAGAGCTTCTATTCCCCTTGTTCATTGGGATGATGCTTTTTTGTCCGCAACCTATCTCATAAACAGATTGCCATCTTTTACCACTCATGCTATATCTCCGTGTGAATTTTTACATAAAAAATCTCTAGATTATTTTTTTCTAAAGATTTTTTATTGTGGGTGTTTTCCTTATTTACGACCATACAATGATAAAATTTTTTCTTTCAAATCTAATCTTGCTGTGTTCATTGGTTATGCTTCAAATCATAAAGGATAAAAATGCTTAACTAAATCTGGTAAGATTATCATCTCTAAAAATGTGCTATTTGATGAGAAAAATTTTTCTTATTTTGAATTATTTCATACCCACACTACTAAACAAGCTCTTGCACAATTTTTTCCTACAACTTTAACTATGCATGTTCTGCATTCTTCTTCTAACATCTTTACTGTTGAAAACTATTCTGAATCTTCTTCATCTCATGCACAAGTATCTTCCTCTCACACTTACCATCTTGTAGACGCACTAACAAATCCGTGTATTTCAAACCCAGTAACCTCTTCTCCATCTATTCCACCTGATCCAAATTCTTCTCACCCTCCACTCTTTTCATCTTCAATCCCTATCTCCGGTATTGAAATTCACTTGCCCCTTCAAAAATTAAATTCTTCTACTACAAATAATCATCCTATGATAACTAGATCCAATCTGCCTCCTCTAAACCAAAGGTTTTTAAATTCGCATTTTCTATATCTAATTCTGATCCTCAATATCTTCAAACCATACCATCTTCTATTAAGAAAGCTCTGACTTTACCACATTGAAAATATGCTATGCTTACTGAATTGAATGCTTTACAACACACTCAGACTTGGAAATTGGTTGATCCTCTATCAAATAGTAAGGTTATTGGGACAAAATGGGTACATGCTATTAAAAGATCTGCCTCTGGTGAAGTAAAGAGATACAAAGCTAGGCTAGTAGCCCTTGAAAATTATCAAGTTAAAAGTATAGATTTTATTGAAGTATTCAGTCCCGTTATCAAAACCTCTACCATTCGTGTTATTTTGACTATTGCAACCTCCAAAAATTGGACAATTCACCAATATGACTTTAATAATGCTTTCTTAAATGGCACTCTAAATGAAGCTGTCTATATTACACAACCTTTTGGTTTTGTTTTACATCCTTCTTCTCAGGTTTGCAGACTTAATAAGGCCATCTATGGCTTAAAACAGGCTCCCAGAGCCTGGTATCTTACATTATATATCTTCAACTCTTGCTCAGTTCGGCTTCAAGAGCACAAGGCCTGATCCTTCCCTCTTTTGCTTACCAACTAGTGATTGTAGTATGTATATATTGGTGTATGTAGATGACATACTAGTCACAAGTAACAATTCTTCAGTTATAACATTTATAATGACTAAACTGCATCACATGTTTACTTTCAAATATCTTGGTACCTTCAATTACTTTCTTGGCATAGAGGCTCTTCAATTAAAATCTGGCTCCTACCTTCTATGACAAACCAAATATATCAAAGATTTGTTGTTAAAATCTGGCATGCATGATTCAAAACCTGTTCCAACTTCTATGTTATCTTCCGAAAAGCTATCTCAATTTGGTGCTGAATTATTTGATGACCCTACACATTACAGGTCTATTGTAGGTGCCTTGCAATATTGTACTCTCACTAGACCTGATATTTGTTTTGCTGTCAACAAAATCAGCCAGTTCATGCACAAACCCTTAATCTCTCATTGAAAAGCTATTAAGTGTATCCTCATATACCTTTTTGGCACAACAGATTAGGGTCTTATTTTTCATCCCTCTTCTCATTTTTTAATTTTTGCTTTTGCTGATGCAGACTGGGGCTCTGATGTGGATGATCGGCGCTTAACCTCTAGGTTGTGTTTACTTTGGTGGAAATTTGGTGGCCTGGTTTAGCAGGAAGCAACACTCCGTCAGCCGTTCTAGTATAGAAGCCGAATTTCGCAATGTTGCTAATGCTTCTACGAAAATTATTTGGCTTGAAAATCTCCTGCATGAGTTACATATTCTTGTCAATGGCACCCCTATGCTTTACTGTGACAGCTAGTGCTGTCCAAATATCTACAAATCCAATTATGCATAGCCGCACCAAATATTTTGGGCTCAATCTTCATTTTGTCCAGGACAGTGTGAATCAACGAAAATTGCATATTGTACATGTCCTAGGACTTTATCAAGTTGATGATATTTGTACCAAACCCTTGTCTCTAAATGCTTTTGAAAAATTCAAAAGCAAACTCAATATCACTTCAAGAGATCCCTTGAGTTTGAGGGGGACTAAGAAGAGGAATAGACTTGAAACTGAAAAAGGGTAGTTATAGATTGAGGTTTAGTGAGAAGGATTCGGAGCCTTGGAAATATAAAAGGGAAAATGTATGTGAATATTAATTTTTGAGGGAAAAATAAAACCAAAAACACGCTTATCTAATTTTCCTTCATATGCTAACTGCAGAATCATCTTTCATCATCAGATTTCAACATGTTCATCCCTGAGGCCTTGCGAAAGTTATTCATAACCTCCATTACCAACTGAACTTAAGTCTTTCTCACTTTACAAAAAAGTAGTAAATCATGAGCAAACATAATTAAGATGTGATATCACCAAAGTATAGCTTTTCAATTAACTTCATTTACCTTATGCTTAATATAACAAGCTAATCATTCCATGCATAAGACAAATAAATAAGGTGACATGGGATCACCTTGTCTAAGCCCACATCTTAAAGAAAAGCTTTTCAACTTATTACCATTCCAAAGTATAGCTAAGGACGATGATGTTACATAATTCATGATCAGCCTAATGGTTGGAGTAGGAAAATCGAAGGAGAAAAGAGTGTGCTAAAAAAATCTCCAATCAATTCTGTCATATACTTTTTTAAGATCAATTTTGAAAGCTAGAGTACCTTTCTTTGACTTAGTGTACTTCATGAAGTGGAAGACTTCTTGAGCAATTATTATATTCTCCGGTGTACCTTTCCCAGGAATAAATTCACCCTAAAGAAGTCCAACAATATCAGCAAGGAAAGGACGAAGTCTATTGACAAGAACTTGTGTAATGATCTTATAAACCACATTGCAGAGACTGATAGGTCTGAACTCTTTCATAGAGGAAGGATCTTCTACCTTAGGGATAAGAAAAATTAAGGTTTTATAATATTGGTACTAATAGGGCTGCCCATGAAAGCTTGACGAACCATATTCCAAATATCCAACTCAACAGTATCACAATATTCTTTGAAAAAGAATGCTTGGAAGCCATCAGGTCCCGAGGCTTTAAATGAGCTCATATTGAAAACAACTGCTTTAACTTCCTCTAAAGAGGCAGGAGCCATGAATTTTTGGCAAGCATCCTCCTTAAGAGAGGGAGTAAAGGTGTTACCCAGGCTATCCAGATTTATCTCTTCAGTGGTACAGAACAAACGTTTGAAGAAATTGCCAGTTTTCTTTATAAGAGCTTTCGGGTCTGTTTTCCAAACTCCATCCTCCAGAAAAAGCCAATGAATCTTATTATGTTTTCTATGAATCAAAGTTTGAAGATGAAAAAATTTAGTTTTCCTATCTCCAAACCTCATCCAGTGCTCCCTTGACTTCTGAAACCACAAAAACTCTTCTTGGATCAGAATATTATTGTAATCTTCAATTAACTCTCTCTCTTTAATCATAAGAGCCAGAGTATCAACTCTTTCCCAATGATTCTGAACAGTATTAATAAGACACTCCAATTCCCTTTTCCTTGTAAATAAGTTTCCAAAAATTTTGGAATTAAAATCAAGAGCACCTCGTTGCACCTCAACCAGCTTATTCTGAATCCAATTATTCACTTTCACCCAACACTGATGCACTACGTTCTTGTAAGCCGGGTGAATGGACCAAGCAGCCTGGAAGCTGAATGGTCTATTGCCTTTAGCTTGCGGACAATCCTTACACCTGACAAGGATTGGATAATGATCTGAATGCATCCTATTCAAAATTTCAGCGTAAGCTTCCAAAAACAAAAAGACAACTAAGCATTGTTAGTAACTACTCGATCAAGTTTCTTAGTGATCTTTAAGGAATTTGGGCCTCTCCTGTGCCAAAAGAACCTCTGCAATCATATGAAGATCAAATAATCCATAGTCACCCAATGTTGATGTTCGAAGACCCACACTTTCCACCTGTCTTGGAGTGAATGCAAGATCACTTTGCAGGATGTTGTGTACCACATTGGGTTATGCACCAACGACAGTGGGTGGCTACTTGAGGGTCTTCTAGACATGATACAAACACCCGACATGGGAGTGGATAGAGGAGCTCGTCGGTGCTAGACTGCTAGCCCTCTCCATGCTCAACAACAAGGAGAGTAGAAAAATGAGTCATTTTCTATCAAGCTGACGTGACTTAGGGGCAGAGTGTAGTATATGCCAGTTGGTGCAGATCCGACCACTCTTTAACAGTACACGAGGTGTTACATCTTGCTGTCGATTAGGGGTTACTTGATGACAGATAAGTCGAACAATCAGATTCACATCAGGTGGCTTCCCATTGTTGCCTGGCTTTGATAGGTGTCACCATTTGTCTTGAGGTTTTGTCGTGCTACCATGGACGTATCACTCATTTTACTCGGGCATATCGAGCCATCACAGACATTGCTGCATGTAGGGGTGGCAATGGGTAAGGTAGGGTTTAAACCCAACCCTAACCCTACCCGCGCTCAACCCGCGGGTATCCGACCCTACCTGTGGGTTGACAAAAAGAAATATTATAATGACATAAGTATCTCATAAATAACACAAGTATCTCATACACAACATAACCATCAAATAACACAAGTTATCCCATGAACATTTAAATAACACAAGTATTCAAACAACATAAATTATCCCACAAATAACATAAGTATGTCATACACAACATAACCATCAAATATTAAAGTATTTTGTAGTTCCATTTCTTGGATTGGCTCCAAGAACAGATTTGCAATGGTTACATTTTTCCTTCCAGTCTTTTTCCTCTTGAAATCGACTAAAGTATTGATAATAAACACTTTTCACACTCGATTTGTTGCTATTTTCAATCGAAGTGGACTCATCTGGAACAAAATTAGCGGTTACTTCCACTGGGGGTTCTTGTTTTTGTTCTTCTGCGGCCACATCTTGTGCCACTACATCCATGTTGGTACTTGGCATTTCGAAGTGAATTTTCTACAAATATATATATGACATATTTAAATACACTTTGCACAGATAGTCAGATATACAAATTACAACTAGTTCAAATAGAATCAAATTACATAATCAAAATTTAGCAAATAAAAAACAGATAAACAATCAGCGTGTAAGTATTCATTAGAGACAACATTTAGCAAATAAAAACACTATTATATTTTAATTGGTGAATTATATAGGTTATCTCTCCATTAAAATTTTTAAATTATTTTCTACGGTGAAAAGAAAAGAAGAGTTTTACAAGACATATTAATTACTTTCTCAATGTAAACTTGAAAGGATAATACACAAATAAAGAACTAAAAATAAAATGATTCATTAGTGAGAAATAGAGTGCAGTTAAGGATAGATCCTTGCAACCTTTAATTTCTTCAGAAAAAAGGGGGGTTGGGAAGGGTCTTCAAACTTGCTCAACTTTAGATAAGTTTTGAGAAGAGCAACTTTTAATTTATGTCGCTGTCTTTCCTAGTTTTTATTTTTTATTTATAAATAAATTTCAGCCTCAAGGGTGAGTATATACACACACAAAAATTATGAATATACACAATAACTCAATCAAACATGAAAGACATGCTCCAAAAAAATGTGACTCCATCCATTTTTTGTTTAGGATTAAAATAATGAATTCATAATCTGACTCCATTCATGTGATGTAAAGAAAGCAGTTCCAGAGGAACATACACAAAAAAATATATGTTTACAAAAAGCAAGAGACACAATAACTCAATCAGATATGAAAGACATGCTCAAAAAATATTCAGAATAATTATAGCTACAAAATAATTTGAAATACTCAGAATAATTATAGCTAAGAAGTACACTATGCAAAGTATATAAAACTTCACAGTATAAAACTTACCACTAGATTAGGGAACAAGTTTAATGAGTCAACAGAGACCAGATCACCGATATTGTTATCACCTGAATGAAGAATCAGAGATTTAAAGTCAATAGATGTCCACAATCTGTATTTTGTGCAGGAAGATGAGCATCATCAAGAGAAATAGTGAAATACTACCTAATAGAAGGCCTTTGCGAACAAGCTGGCGACGAGAGTGAGGGGAGATTACAACACCGCCGGCGACACGATCAGAGTCCAGAGAGATTTGAATTTGAGAATTGAGAGAAGACGATGAGGGTTCTTCTTGCGCCGTTGAGAGAGAGTGGCTGTGAAATAAAGGCTATAATCTGAATGATTGAGGCCACTAGATTGTTAAAAATTATATTTATATCTCATTAAATGAAAAATACGTTTTATAAAAATAAATGAGTAAAACTTATAAATTTATAAATTTGGTTAAGTGGCTAGGAACCTTTTGCACATGCTTAAGGTCCTTGGTTCAACTCCCATATCTAACATGGGTTGAGACTCAACCCGCACCCCTACCCGCTTCGCGCCCAGTCCTACCCGACCGGACCCAGTCGGGTTGGATACCTGCGGATAGGGTCCATGCTGCCAGGCCTAGCTGCATAGTGACCTTTCTATTGGATATGAGGTATACATTTGTTAGCTTCTTAATTATAGATTTTCTTGGTAGTTACATTTATTTTCTCAATGTATAACCTATTATTGTTGTATATGATTGTAGATCACTACAAGAAATAAGGGGTTTAGCTACGAAAAAAATCGTAGCTAAACTCTAAGATAACTGTAGCAATCATACATTGGCCACGAAAGAATATTTGTGGCTAATCGGGGGGTTGCATTTTCTATTTGCCACGATATTAGCGTTATTAGCCACAATTTTGAACATCGTGGAGACCTTCAGAGAGCCACAATTTGTATGTCATTGTCCACGCATAATGCCATGACTAAATAAAAATAATCACATAAAAAAGTATAATTCTACCACACTTCATCTGTAACTAATTTGTGCAGGCCGGATTTTTCAGTCACAGTTTTTTGTGTGGCTAACGTTGGGTTATTTAATCAAGGACTAACGTTGGGTTATTTAATCACGCTATTTTCGTGGCTAACTCACTCGGTTTTTCACATACAATCTGTGGCTAATTTGTGCTAATTTATTCTAATTGAACAATTTTATTAAATTAAAATTATATTTATATATATAACATTAACAACAAAAATTAAACTTTTTAAATATATAATATCTAACGTTTTTTCATAAAAAAATATTAATAAGGATTCAGTATAATAATAATAATAATACAAGTCTAAACTTATATATAATAAGAAATAAGAAAAAATTTAACATAAATAAAATAAATTCTAATTCCTTCTAAAATAAATATATTTAAAATTTTAACTATTACTTATTAAATACACCAATTAAATGTCTGGCATATCACTGGATAAACTAGACACCTTATCCCTGTCTTTTCGTAACAAAAATTTGTACAGAATTGCCAACTGAATTTTGGTTTTTTCATATCTATAGTCTTACATTTTCAGCACCAAAGACTTTTTCAATTTACAGCGTTGCTCTACGGGCCATTACACCTACCAATAAATTTACGTCATTATCTCGACTTTGTCCATGCCTATCAAGTTTCATGATGTCTTTTTCATCATTTTTCAAATGTCAAACTTGAATTGTCGTCCTTTTGCCAGTTGTGATTTCTCCCGTAAAAGTGTCCACAATAAAGTGTCCACAACTGAATACAAATTGAATAAAAGAAATAAACTAAATATTAGAACTCAAAAAATCACGTAAAAAAATTGAAATTTCATATACCTTTGACATTCACAACTAAAGCGTCATTATAATCTCTTTGGTAGGTACAGTTGATTTTGACTTATTTCGTCTAAACCTTCTACAAATTCTTCATTGTTGTTGATATGCTAAAAGGGCCTCTCTTGAAGAAAAAATATGCTAAAAAAAACCAATAACACCAAAATGAAGAAAAAAAAAATCAGTATTTTGAGTTTGGAGGATATCCTATCATATAATAGAGTTCATATAGTGTGGTAAAAGAAAGTGGTTTCAAGTGCTGCAGAAAAGTAGGAGTTAAAAAATAACGTGAATGATGGGAAGTTATATTATCCGTGATTACTTTAACTTTCCGCCAAAAGTTACCTCAGAATTTAAGATGGGAAGTTATATTATCCGTGATTACTTTAACTTTCCGCCAAAAGTTACCTCAGAATTTAAGCGCACATTAAAATTTTAAATCTAAAAAAATTCATCTTGATCATTGTTGTTTAGATCGTCTTTTAACTTTCTTTAATCTTAAGAATATTTCTTTCTATTTCACTGTTTATTATCTACTAAATATACTTTAAATTATTTTATTTTTGATACAATAATTATTTATTTATTTTTTAATGGTCAAATATGATTAAAAATTTAAATTTAAATTTTGAGTCTGTAATATTTTTATCTTTATTTTTTATTATAATAACAATAAATAACCAAAAAACTACTCTAATAAATATATGACTTTCATAATCTCTCATTTCATGCACTTGATAGTTAATGATTCAAATAATGCACTATCATTTAATTATTTACTTATTATACACAAAACAATATAATAAGAGTTATACATTATGTAAGTTTTGTAAATATTTTTACCTAAAAAATTTAATGTTTAATAAATTTTAATTACTAAATTAGTTACTAAAATTTTATTACATTAAACAAATTAATTATTACATAAAATTGTTATAAGAAATTTTACAAATCAATTTCTTTGTTACTTAATAAAATTACAAATTTTTATATAAGTGACTCATAAATTAATTAGTAATATTTTTTATAACTAAAGATAGTTGTAAAATAATTAATTAATGGAATATACTAATTAAATAATAGTATAAATAAAAAATTTAATTCATAATTTCACAAAATAATTTTTAAAAAGATAATTATGCATGTAATAAGAGTACAGTACTCACAAAAATATATAATGAGTACTAAACCATGTAAATAAAAACTAATTTGTTTTAACTTATCCTCATTTTTTAAATTGAAAAATGATAAAATAATTTATTTTTAATAAAAACTGAAAAAAATTTTATACTTAAAAATTATTGAAATTTTTATTATTTATTTAAATTATATTATTTTAGCTAAATAAATTTTATCTTTATAATTAACTTAAATATTAGAATATTATCTTTATTTTTATAATTTTTATTTTATCTAAATTTATTTTTTATATTTTTAGATTTAATTTCATAAATATGTGTTAATGTCAGACTATTTAAAAAAATGATACTATACATTAATAAATTTATTTAAAAAATTAATTTATTCAAGATAGAATAGCCATGATACGTTAATGTAAGTAGGAAGTACAGCTATGAAAAATATTATTTGTGACAAAAGATTAAAATTTAGCCATTGTGACAATGTTTCGTGGTAAATAGAAGATGCGCTCATTTATTTTTATCACAATTTAGTATTCGTAGTTAAAATTTGGTGGCTAAACCCCGTTTTTGTGGTAGTGGATTGATAGGTTTGGCACAACAGAGTAAGGACTAGTTTGAGGAGAGACTCCTTTTATGGCGTCTTTGGTTGGACCAGTTGCCACTCGACACGATAAAAAAACTTTCTTTCATTTAATATTTTACTGCATAAAGTTAATTGTGCTCTTATCTCGTTTACAGTATAAATTATAAACGAATTGATATCATAAACGAAATATATTGAGGTCCTCTTTTGACACATGTCACATGTGCATTCATTTTCTTTGTTTAAGATACGTGAACGACATAAGTAATAAGACTCTAAATTACATATTTTGATAAATAAACAAATTAAAATATTTATTTGGAAAAAAAAATTCCCGTATTCTTTGATGTGAATATGTGAACATTTATTAACCAAATATTAAAAAAGGGTCCCAGAAAAAAATAATGTGTTTCCCTTTGGGCCTCAGAAAAGTAATTTTATTGGATGGGCTGCTACCTTTTAATTTTGTTGGATATTGGAAAGGGTTTTGGTGTGGAAGAATGTAATGTTTGTATGCTTACGCCTTATAATGTATGACAAGAAAAATGTCATTGCTATTTATCGCGTATCTAATACCATAATCATTTTTGGGCCTTGCCATTTTTGTCTGTTCGCAGGCAATGATAAAAAGTACAAAAAAAGAAAATGCAAGTGTCATTTCATTATTAAATCACTTAATTACGAATAAGCATGTCACCCAAAAAAAAAAAATACTGTGGCTGTGTGGCATACACCTCAAATTCTCAATCATTAGTTATTCTCACTATGTACTTACATGTAGCTCTTTCATATCGCAACGATATTTAATAGTTTACGTACAGATATCTAAGTTGATGATGTATATATATTGGGAGAAAGTAGTAAAGTTACTCATTCCAAGGTCAAATAGCTAAGCTTTAAGCCTTTAACCATAAATCTAGAAGCGTATTTTGCACACCGCTACTCCCAAGAATATAGTATTATCCTTATACGAGAAAATCTTGATAAATAAGTTCGAACAAATAAATAAGAGTGCACACCAGCCGGTGAAGACGGGTTAGCTTTATTCGAATTTGGTCCTAAATAATGATTATATTTAATTTTAAAATTTTTATTTGATTTTAAATTTGGTGAAATTATACTATTTTCGAGTCCATTAAAATTAGATTTTCACTGGATGAAGACAGATTTTGATAAACTTTATTTATGTAAAAAAATATAACGTACTTATTTATTATCAAAAAATTAATATTTATACTTAAATTTAAATTTATCTATAAATTTTAATTTTATACTTTTTTAATTTATTTTTTAATTTAATAAATATAATTAAAAAAATAATAAATTTATAATAAATATAATATAAAATTAGAATTAATTTAAAAAATATTTTTTTATTTTTTAAAATGTACATAAATGAAATGAAATGAAATTTTTATTAATCTAAATTCGACTCTAAAAAATAATTGAATATATTTTTAAAATTTCTATTTAATTTTAAATTCGATAAAATTATATTAAATTAGTCCTAAAATATTAAAAGTCGGTCTAAGTCATGTGCACCCTACAAATAAATGTGTGTGTATATTCTTCTTCGCTAGTAGTACATATAGACTTTGAGCTAGTTTCTGTGGGAAAGTGACACTCATGAAATATTGAAATGATAAAAACCTTATCTAAACGTTAACGGCACCCATACTCTTTTGCCCTTTTTATCGAAACATTTTCTTTTACGTTAATACACGTGCGTCTCTAGATCTGCATTCTGCAAATCTTGCATAAATTAAAGTGTATGTACGTAGTAGTAGCAAATTTTGAACTTGGAGAACTTGAGTCCAAAGCCTAAAAGTTGCTACTATCTATAAATTATCTTGGATCTAATATATCCCGATAGATATTAAAACTGAATTGATAATTGAATTGGTCGGACTAATAATTTTTAGTTTATTAATTTAATTGATAAATTATTAATTAATTAATAAAATTAATTTTATTTAAATAATTATATAAAATTTTAATTTTTTTATAATAAATATTTTTTGTTTTATTTTTATACCAAAATAACTATTATTTTTAAGAATAATTAATTAATTATTTTATACTTATTATATTATTATATACTGTATAATTATTAAAAAAATAATATTAAAAAATATTATATAATTATCAAAAAATTATATTATAATTAATAAAAATATTTGTTATTTTTTCGTAGATGTTAATAAAATTTATATTTATAATAATAATTAGATATAATTAAAAAATGTAATTAATTTAAAAATAAATAAATATAAAATTAAAATAATATAAAATAGTTTAACTATATTTTTTATTATATATTAATTAAATAGAATATTTATCACTAAGAAATATCATAGTTTGGTAACAAGTAAAACATTGGTGTAATTTAGAGATTGAGTTCAAATTATGTTTACTAAAATTTTGAATTTTTTTTGTATTTTTTGTTAATTCATTTTTTATAACTATGGTTGTCATTTTCGACACATACAAATTATTATTCAAAAATGTGATGTATAAATTAAAATTATTTATAATTTATATATGTATAAATATATATTATTTAATTTATGTTTAATAATATATTTTATATTAGTAATTAATTTTAATATATAATTAATATGATTGATTATTATTTCTCTCAAATCTATGCATATTCTTTGCATGCACTTCTTCTTGTGAAACAATTCTATTGCATTACATAATTTCGTTGAAATCCGAACTCCTATATCACCTATGGAATATGGCATATATAATTATAATTAACATTTACAGCATTAATTATACTTGGAATTAATATATATAGTAATATTACGTAGTCAAAATATTACAAATAATAAATAAAAAATAAATTTAATAACATTTTCACTCATAAAAAAATGAAAATTATTTTTTTATTTAATTAATATAATTAATTTTTTTATTATTGTCTCTTTATTTAATTATACTATAAATTAATTCTAAATTATATAAATTAAATCCAAAAAACTTTTTTTCATTATCACATTTACAGTGATACCATCTTTTTTCCAAATGAAAATTTTAAATTTTGATATCATTAACCTTAAAAAAATTTCCCAAATCACTATAACACATTTTATAAAAACTCCAAACATTTAAATTCGATCAATATCAATTTATTAAAAATAAAAACATAAAAAAATTGTTAGTTTGTGATCGGCAAATAAATAAAAAATAAAATATTAATTTTAATTAGTTAATTACGAATGTTATATATATAAAATTATGAATATTAAACTAGAGATACTATAATAATTTTTACTATATAATTTATAGAGTAAATTATTGTTTTTGTCTCTAACGTTTGGAATAAGTATCAAAGTTGTCCCTAACGTTTTAATCGTCCTATTTAAGTCCCTAACATTTCAAAATTGACTCAATGTTATCCCGCCGTTAGGGATCTGTTAATAGAATTGACGGCGGGACAAAATTGAGACGATTTTGAAACGTTAGGGACTTAAATAGAACAAAAATCTTGGCGACAAAAATGATACACAAAAATAAATTTTAATTTAATTTTATCTTTCAATTAATATTAATTGTTTACTGTACATAATATTCAATTATTTTTTACTCACATCTAAGTAAATTACACTTAATCACATTACTTTCATTTTAAATAAATTTACTTTTTTTACAACTTTAAAGAATTTTGATACATTAGAAACAAAAGGTATCATTTATATTTTATTGTATATATATTATTTTTTTTCCAAGTTTATATACTAGTCATTCTAAAAATATTTATGATAATTAAAATCTTTAAAAGTAAAATTATAAAAAAATAATTTATTTAGAATAAAAATAATATGATTAAATGTAATTTACTTAGATGTGATTAAAAAATAATTGAATACTATGAACAGTAAAAAATTGATATTATTGAAAGATAAAATTAAAATTTATTTCTATATATCATTTTTGTCCCAAATGTTTTTGTCCTATTTAAGTCCCTAACGTTTTAAAATCGTCTCAATTTTGTCCCACCGTCAATTTTGTTAACGGATCCCTAACGGCAGGACAACATTAAGTCAATTTTAAAACGTTATGGACTTAAATAGGACGATTAAAACGTTAGGGACAATTTTAGGACTGAGGACAAAAACAATACTTTATTCTAATTTATATTTTTACATATAGAATATTACAAATAAAAAATAAAACATAAAAAAAATTATAAAACAAATTTTTAAATATAATTATTAATTGATCAGATTAAAATAAATGAATAAACATACGTATGAATATCAAATAAAAAATATTAAAATAATTTAAAATTATATTCGTTAACGCACATATGAAATAATTTAAACTATACAATAATATATAGTTTGGTTGGGATAATATTAACTATAAAAATACGTTAGCTATCAATATTATATTTATGAAATTACAAATGTTATGGACATGAAATTACGTATGTTATGCGTATAAAATTATGAATATTAAATTAAAGATATTTTTATAAATTTTATTATACAACTCATATTTTTATATATGGATTACAATAAAATTAAAATATTTTTATAAATTTTATTATACAACTCATATTTTTATATATGAATTGTCATAAAAATTATAAAAAAAGAAAAAAAATATAAAAAAAATTATTAAACAAATTTTTAGATAAAATGTTTAACAGAAAAAATTAAAATCAATAAATAAATACAAATATAAATATCAATTAAAAATATCAAATTAATTGAAATCATACTGCATTATCTCTCGCGTGAATTTCCATGGTTTTGAAAAGCTGTATTAGCAACATTCTCGTTAGTTGAATCCAAAAGTTATTCAAAATCTTTGGTTCTTTCTAACAAAGTTTATGTTTAGCACTAGTAACATAGAGATAGATGTTAATTTTTCTTTTAATTTATCGGTATATCACGTGTACATTTTTCTATTTGAATGCTAAAAATTAAAATAAGGTTTGAACAAGTAATTATATTTGAATATTAATATGTTATATTACCGTGCATATTTTACATAAAGGAAAGCCTAGAGGACCAGTAATTTTTGTCTTTTTTAACCAGCATTTAACTATCAAAATAAAAGTGAATAATATTTTACTATTAGATATTATTGATAACCAATTGATAATTATAAAACACCAAAATTGCTGGTTCCTAACATTCTCTTCACGCAATTTTTAGAATATGCAATTATTACAGTAAATGCAATTAACTATTATAACATTATATACAATTAATGAACCCAATTAATACGATTAACAATGAATGAATCCAATTATTTCAGTGAATACAATTAACTATTTAGTCAAATTACAAAAATTTATATAGTCTAAATTAATTTAGACGAATGTGGTATAATATGAAAAAGAGATTCAAGAATATAATAATATATGTCTATATGTTTTTATAAAAAAATTTACATTTAAATTTATTATAATTGTATATAGTGTATATTGATAATTTAAATATTATTAAAATTTTTAAGGAGATTTTAATAATTATAAAAACTTAAAAAAGAGTTTAAGATAAAAGATTTCGAAAAGAGTAAATTTTGTCAATATTTACATATGAAACATACAAATAAAAGAAGTAAAAATATAGATAGATAACAACATTGTTCAATAATGTAAATAATAGGGTTAAAAAAATAAATTAATTCCAAATTTAATTAGTGACATGAGTAATTAATATCTAATAATAACCAAATTTAAGACCCGTTATTTATGTTGTTTAAAAAAATTATTGATTACCTAACAATAACATAACTCATAAAAGAATCTTTACTCATCAAATAATTTACACAAAAAAAATTTTTTAAAAGAGTATTATATTATAATGATAAGTATATTATTATTGAGAATGTGTTATAAAATTTTAATTATAATAAAATACACATATTAAAAATATTAATAAAATTATCTTATTTATTTATTTTATTTTTATATTTATTTTTTTCTTTATTTATTTATTTTACAACAATATCAATGGATATATCCTATTAACGAGGCGCGTGAAAAAAATTAATTCTAAATGCTAGATACTTTAATAAATAATGTTAAAAATGAAAAATTTAGACTTTTTTGGCTGTTTATTATTATTGCCACTTTGATAAACACATCAAAAACGTCCTTTTTAAAGACAGTATGCGTGTCACATTGTTATTAGACGAAATATTAAACCGGTCAACAAAATATTTTGATTAAACCAAAATAAAATCGGTTGATTATAAATATTAGATCCGATTTGATCCGATCGGTTTACATAATCTGAACTAAATCATATTTAAATTTTTTATCAAAATGACAAATATATCCTTAACTTTTATTTTGCAGACATTTAAATCTATAAAAATATAAAATTACAATTAAGTCCTTTTTTTTTTTGGTAATACAATTAAGTCCTTAAAAAAAATCCTAAACTCTTGGTAGCCCAAGTCCAAGCCAAGACAAACCCAATCTCAATGGCTCACCAATTTCTCAATCTAACCCCAAAAAACCCCTAGCCCCAGCAATCAGTATCTCCTTCGTTTCCTTCGTCTCATCTCTCTGCTCACTATCGCGATCTCAAGCTTTCTCCCTCTCTCGTCTCGGGTCTCGAACTCAAGGTTTTCGTTGCTCTCCGTGTCGCCAGTCGTCACCATCTCGCACTCAGTCGCACTCGCACGCCTTCCCTGAGCTCGTTGTCGCCGGCAGCAGAAGCACCCAGACCCGGGACTGGTCGTCGTCGTCGTCGCTCCATGGCTCCTCACCGTTTCGGACTTAGTCGTGCGCCTTCTCGCGCTTGTCGTTTCCGGCGGCAGAAGTAGCCGGTCTCGAGGTTGGTCGTCGTTGTTGTCTTCATACTTTGAATCTCGCCGTCAGCTTCCTCCCCGCCCTCAGATTCCTTCGCCCAACCAGAAGCTGGTCCCTGATTTGGTGATTTCCAATAAATTCCTCTGGTCTTTTTTTTTTCAGTTTTGTTGCCCTAATTCATCACTGCATTTGAATTTGTTGCTGAAAATATAACTGAACTAGTTTTTATTTTTGCTGAAAATCATTATTGTCGTGAATTTGTTAGTATTTAATTATTTATTACCACCGAAACTTGAATAATTTGTTGAGCTAGTTTTTTTGTTGCTTAAAATCATCACTAAGATGAATTTTGTACTGAATTTGTTGCTGTCATGCTCAAATAGTTACTTAGCTAAATATTTTTGTTGCTGGAAATGTGAGTTGAATATATTAGTGATTGCACCTTGAATTTGTTGTTGTCTTGCTAAATAATCACTTAGTGCATGAAAACGAATGTTAAAGGGAGATCGCTGCTAGAAATTAATATTTCTCCTTTTTTCGATGATTTACTGTGTAATATCATGCTTAGTTATGCTTAGAGCAGGACAGATCTGCATGGTTGTTCATTTTTTTTGATGATTTGCTATTTGTTACATTTCTTTGGTTGCTACAAACATGAGCTAAATACATATGATTCATTTGTTAAAACATTTTCTTTTTTTTTTCTAAGCTTCCTCTAGTCTTTAAGGCGATTGTTTACACTTTTTTAGTCTATATTTTATCCCATTGATGCCCGTCTCCCCTGGTGTTTATTGTTTGCTTTTGACATGTGTTCTAAGACTGAGTTTTGACCTTCATCTTAAACAGAGATTCTGCAAATGTCTATTAATTTTTAACCTGATTGCTTATAATTCTTAGCATGATATACCTCTCAAATCTATAAGCTGCTGTTCTGTTGCACAAGGTTTGTTGTAATTCTTTTTGTACAACTTTTGGTAGGACTTAATAGTCTTTTCTTGGTTATATAGGACTAATACTATAATGGTCTGAGGTTCTGTAGGTAGTTCTTATCAAATTCCTTATATATAATAACACAAACTATGGTCAGTTAGATGAAAATTAAGATTTAGAACTATTTAAGTAGCTATATAGTATAGTCACTTCAAACTAATTGTTCATTGAACTGAATGTGGAATCCAATTGTTAACAATTTCTGCCTTTACCAAGTTTCAATTAATTTATGGTACCTATATGCTTGTTGAACTATCGACATCTCCAATTTTCCAGGGCCATTATGTCTGTAATAATTTACAACGGCTAGTTCAAGGAATACAACTTAAGCGTTGATACCCACAATGATCTAACTTGGTCTATGGGATGTGAATTCAATCTTTTGACAGTGACTCTGGACAAGGCTGTCATTTCATGAGTGGCAAATAGTGGATGCATGTTAGCACGATATAGTTAGGAAAACTTGAACTACCCTTGCCGCTTTTTTTCTATCCAAGGAAACAGTCTACATCTGCTGACATGACTGTTATAACATATATGGAGGAATTATCGTTGTAAATTTATTCTATTTTTCCTCCCAAAAATGTATAGTCTCATTTTTCTGAGATACAACTCGGTCGCAGCTGATGATATGTTGTATTTATGGAGTATAAAATTATCTATAATAAAGAATTTTACTGGCCTCAATTAACGAAATATGGGGATTTAACGAAA
The DNA here is from genome assembly GCF_014773155.1 of Arachis stenosperma. Classification (NCBI taxonomy): domain Eukaryota; kingdom Viridiplantae; phylum Streptophyta; class Magnoliopsida; order Fabales; family Fabaceae; genus Arachis; species Arachis stenosperma. The sequence continues at coordinate 15,506,766 of NC_080384.1, read as the reverse complement.
TATGGCGAAATTGCCTCCATTCAATTCAAGTATAGTTATTTGGTTACATCTCGTGGTTAATGTTGTTAGCCTCTGGTCTAAAGCTCTAGTGTAAAGCTTTGAATCTTTTAATTTGTTAAATCATGTAAAGGGTATTCAATTCAGTCAGTTATAAGATTTCAAGTAAAATTTTATCAAAAAGATATTTTATTAAATATAATTTTAATCTTTGTCAAATTATATTTAATATTAATTTTATAATATTTAAATTAAATTATGTTTTTAAATCTTCGTTATATAATAAATTTAAAAGATAAATATTTAATAAAATCAACATTTGAAATTAAATATTTCTTTTATATTAAAATACAAGATGGATAAAATAAAATAATTGTCTCGAATTATATAAAGAAGAGCCACAGACTTCTAAGTTACGTTCAATATTTGTTTTTTTAATATTTAATATACCTTAATCTTACGAGAAAGAATATGATTTTATTATTTTATGTGATTTTTTATTAATTTTTACCATAAATATGATTAAATCTAACAAAAAATACGAAAGGATAAATTCGAAACAAAAAATAACGTTCTTCAAAATAACAAAAAATATAAGTGTTATCTAGCGTATATGTATTCTATCGAATTTTGTTTGATTTTATTTTTATTTTGTTTTATTCTATACTTTTGTGTGAATTAAAAAATAATGTTCCTAATATATGAATAATGTTAAACACAGTAAACTAATTTTGCAAAGGAAAAAATTTCAGTTGCTATAAAAGACGGGTGTATAAATAAACACTAACGTACCTATTAATCCAATTTTCAAAAAAATGTATAATAATAAATGAGATGTTAATTATTATGATGATTATTTCATATTTTGATCAAGAGGTTTTGGAATTGAGTTTTAGAAACAAAAAGTTGTACCTTTTGATAAGTTATATAATTAAGGTTATTTTAGGAAAAAAAATTATTTTGGAATAATAAAAATATTTGGGATAAATCATGACTAATTTAATATATAGACAATAGTTTTATACTAAAATGTTAAAATTTTTTAATAAATTTTGTATTTAAATTTTGTTAGGGATGTATTTGTCAAAAATTTAAAAAGTTAGGACCCTTTGATTCTTTAGGCTAAGAACAAATAATTAGGTATAATTATAATATAACTAGTATAATTTATGTATAGTACAACTATTATTAAATTAGAACAGTTTTCTGGAGATTAAACTAATATAATTCTAATATTAGAATTCAGTTATTCAAATAATATCTATGGTATTGAATTCTAGACCTTAGATATTTATACATTAGCATTGTGTTTGCAACTACAAACAATAAAAATATCCTGACGAGATTAAATGTACAAAAATCACTCAAATTCAGACTATCTTCTTGACTACGATAGAATACTAACAATTGTAATATGTTTATAGAAAAAAATAAATAAAAAAAACTAAGGATATATTTGTGTACTTACACAAAAATATTACTAATTATAAAAAGATAAAGATAAGAAATTCAAGATATTATAAATAATTATAATAATATATTTTTTTTCCAAAATATAAATAGTATATTGTAAAGATACTTTCATTTAAGTAAAAAGATTTTTGGAAGATAAAAAATATATTAATACTATATTAATACTTACAAAAAAATTTGCTACACCAACTATAATTCCAAGTAGCAGAAGAAAATAAATTTTTTAATTTATTATTTTTTTATTTAATGTTATTAGTTAGCCTACTTATGATACAATATTATAATGTTAAATAAATTTAGATAATATTTTTTATCAGGAACAAGTCTAAAATAAAATACTAATGATTTAATGCAACTTTAATACAGTATTATATAATAGTGACAACTTGAATTTGATTTGTTTATAGATTTGTAACTGAGTCAAGACAAATCGTTCTTGTAACTTGGTTCGTTAACAATTTAATAACTTAAGGTTATGATCTTTGGGATGGATTCTGAACTGTAATTTGAACTTATTTATTAATGTGAACTTAATATGGTACTAAAAAAAATAAAGTCAAAGTAATAAAAGAATAAATTAAAAAATAATGAGGTAACTATTTGATATAAAAATTAAATATAACAAGGTATATAACAATTTGTATTAAAAATTTAATATTAAATATAATAAAAATAAAAGAATAAAAAAATGCCCATAAATATGATTAAATCTAACAAAAAAAATGAAAGGATAAATTGAAAACAAAAAAATAATATTCTTCAAAATAACAAAAAATATGAGTGTTATCTAGCTTATATGTATAATCGTAAGCTCCAATAATTTTATTATGCAAAAATTTGCAAAATTGCTAACTTTTCTATAGAGATGTTTTCGGTAAAAGTTTTTTAACTAACTATCATAAAATAATTGCATAATATTTATATTAATAGAAAAAAAATATTCATTAATAATACAATTATTTGAATTTATAATTTAAAAACAAATAATTTATCAAATTATCGTATAATTTAAAAAAGGTATAATAATAATAAATGAGAATATTTACTTTTTCCTAATAATATAATCATATACTCCAAGAATAATGCTAAGACAAACTTTTTATTTTTTAATCATTTACTAAAAAAATAAAAAGGAGTAAATTTCCATACGTTTTCTACTTATAAGAATAAACAATTTGAAAAAATGATAGTTTGAATTTAAATTTAAATTTGAATATCAAATAAAAAAATTAAATATCTTAGTTATTTGTTACAATATCTTAACAAAAAATTGGATTTAATTTGAAAATTAGATATCTTTTCGCATTTATTAGGATATCCTTATTTCCAACAAAAAGATTTTTCGTTATCTTTATTAGTTATCTCTATAAATAACAGTGTTTATCGTGATGTTTTAAATCTAACACTTTTTTTTCAATCACAGCAGATCAGAGCAATAGAGAACATGAGTAAGGTAATCACGCTTATTTTTGTTAAATGATAGGATTATTAGTCTTTTGTAAATTCTGTTTAGTAGTTTTTTTAGTCTAATAAAAATACTGAAATTTATTTGGCTTGAACAGCTCTCACTGGATGTCTCTGTAACTTATAAGGAAGAATCAGACATGGACTTATCCGCCTTGGATGAGAAGGTAATCCATTTTTTGGGCTACAATACTCGAATATGCATTACTTTCTTGACATACTCTATTTAACATGTCTTTAATTATCTTTTGTGATGTTTATAGTTGCTGTATTGTAACCTTAGTATACAAGTAACGCGTCTTATTGTATGGCATCTTGTAGTTTGGAAAGGGTGTTGCCGAGGGACTGTCGACGATGATTTGCGAACCTGTTGTGCAAGGAATAACAGCAGTTCTCCCAGAAATTGTGAAAACGGTTGGTTCTTCACCAAAAAGTGGGAGTGACGGTGCAAAGCTTTCAATTACTACTCCAATTATTAAATCGCCGTCAGACACTTCGAAACGCATAAAGCTTTCGAATACTCCTGTTACTCCACTGTCAGACCCTTTGAAAGAAATGCTTGATGCCAATCTCTCAATGTATTTGGGTGACGAACCAGTCACAAAGAAGAATACTTGGAGGTGCAAGGGAAAAAAGCGTGGATTACCAGTCAACGCAGTTAAGTTTTTATCTTTTTATTTTTAAATAACAACAATTAAATACCATTTAGGGGTGAAGAACTTTTTTGTATTCTCACATATTACTATATTAATGTTAAGTCATTAAATACAATCTCTTTCTCAACTTATCTCCTTTTCATTAGACATGATGTCTAGCTTCATTGTTGAGTATTTGAGGCTCGTGAGTACCGATTTTTTCTTTAGTCATCAAATTGTGCCTGTTAGTGACATTAGAAGGTTGATTAGAACCCTGGTTAATATTAGGGAGTTAAATTTTATTTGCTGATATTTATAATGATTTTATTGATGTCGTGTCATTTGAGATGATATTATTGACAAATAAGTAACAGCGTCTAAAATAATTATCATATTTTTTGGAGTTGCAGAAAGAATTACAATTTGCGGAAAAGCATCCTCCGGGTCTCCATGGATTTACTACGACAACCACGATCTAAATATGGACGGGGATGACATGCCACGTGTGAGTACTTAATTATTTGAAAACCGTTAGTCTATGAAAAATTTTTCATTTTTAATACGCAAAAAAAAAATATTTGGCCGATTTTGTGTGTACACTTTGAGTATATATACATAGTCAAACTTTTTAAAACATAAGGAAGATTAAACAAATGACATGTAAAGACGGTTAGTAATCATAGTTAGTAATAAAAAAAGATTGAACTTATAAATTATTTATATTATTTTATAATTGTATTTTTTTTATTTTTTGTTGAATTATAAAATAATATAAATAATTTATAAGTTCAATCTTTTTTTTATTATTAACTATGATTACTAACCGTCTTTACATGTCATTTGTTTAATCTTCTTATGTTTTAAAAAGTTTGATTATGTCTATATACTCAAAGTGTACACACAAAATCGGCCAAATATTTTTTTTGCGTATTAAAAATAAAAAATTTTTCATAGACTAACGGTGTTCAAATAGTTAAGTACTCACACGTGGCATGTCATCCCCGTTCATATTTGGATCGTGGTTGTTGTAGTAAATCTATGGAGACCCCGGAGGATGCTTTTCCAAAAATTGTAATTCTTTCTGCAACTCCAAAAAATATGATAATTATTTTAGACGCTGTTACTTATTTGTCAATAATATCATCTCAAATGACACGACATCAATAAAATCATTATAAATATCAGCAAATAAAATTTAGCTCCCTAATATTAACCAGGTTCTAATCAACCTTCTAATGTCACTAACAGGCACAATTTGATGACTAAAGAAAAAATCGGTACTCACGAGCCTAAAATACTCAACAATGAAGCTAGACATCATGTCTAATGAAAAGGAGATAAGTTGAGGAAGAGATTGTATTTAATGACTTAACATTAATATAGCAATATGTGAGAATACAAAAAAGTTCTTCACCCCTAAATGGTATTTAATTGTTGTTATTTAAAAATAAAAAGATAAAACCTCCGGTAATTCACGCTTTTTTCCCTTGCACCTCCAAGTACTCTTCTTTGTGACTGGTTCGTCACCCAAATACATTGAGGGATTGGCATCAAGTATTTCTTTCAAAGGGTCTGACAGTGAAGTAACAGGAGTATTCGAAAGCTTTCTGCGTTTCGAAGTGTCCGACGGCGATTTAACAATTGGAGTAGTAATTGAAAGCTTTGCACCGTCACTCCCACATTTTGATGAAGAACCAACCGTTTTCACAATTTCTGGACAGCTTCGCGAATAATCGTCGACAGTGCCTCGGCAATACCCTTTCCAAGCTACAAGATGCCATACAATAAGACGCGTTACTTGTATACTAAGGTTACAATACAGCAACTATAAACATCACAAAAGATAATTAAAGACATGTTAAATAGAGTATGCCAAGAAAGTAATGCATATTCGAGTATTGTAGCCCAAAAAATGGATTACCTTCTCTTCCAAGGCGGATAAGTCCATGTCTGATTCTTCCTTATAAGTTACAGAGGCATCCAGTGAGAGCTGCTCAAGCCAAATAAATTTCAGTATTTTTATTAGACTAAAAAAACTACTAAACAGAATTTACAAAAGACTAATAATTCTATCATTTAACAAAAATAAGCGTGATTACCTTACTCATGTTCTCTACTGCTCTAATCTGCAGTGATTGAAAAAAAAAGTGTTAGATTTAAAACATCACCATAAACACTGTTATTTATAGAGATAACTAACAAAGATAACGAAAAATCTTTTTTTTTGGAAATAAGAATATCTTAATAAATGCGAAAAGATATCTAATTTTCAAATTAAATCCAATTTTTTGTTAAGATATTGTAACAAATAACTAAGATATTTAATTTTTTTTATTTGATATTTAAATTTAAATTTAAATTCAAACTATCATTTTTTCAAATTGTTTATTCTTATAAGTAGAAAACGTATGGAAATTTACTCTTTTTTATTTTTTTAGTAAATGATTAAAAAATAAAAAGTTTGTTTTAGCATTATTCTTGGAGTATATGATTATATTATTAGGAAAAAGTAAATATTCTCATTTATTACTATTATACCTTTTTTAAATTATACGATAATTTGATAAATTATTTATTTTTAAATTATAAATTCAAATAATTGTATTATTAATGAATATTTTTTTTCTATTAATATAAATATTATGCAATTATTTTATGATAGTTAATTAAAAAACTTTTACCAAAAACATCTCTATAGAAAAGTTAGCAACTTTGCAAATTTTTGCATAATAAAATTATTGGAGCTTACGATTATACATATACGCTAAATAACACTCATATTTTTTGTTATTTTGAAGAATGTTATTTTTTTATTTTCAATTTATCCTTTCATTTTTTTTGTTAGATTTAATCATATTTATGTGTATTTTTTTATTTTTTTATTTTTATTATATTTAATATTAAATTTTTAATACAAATTGTTATATACCTTGTTATATTTAATTTTTATATCAAATAGTTACCTCATTATTTTTTAATTTATTCTTTTATTACTTTGACTTTATTTTTTTAGTACCATATTAAGTTCACATTAATAAATAAGTTCAAATTACAGTTCAGAATCCATCCCAAAGATCATAACCTTAAGGCTTAAGTTATTAAACTGTTAACGAACAAAGTTACAAGAACGATTTGTCTTGACTCAGTTACAAATCTATAAACGAATCAAATTCAAGTTGTCACTATTATATAATACTGTATTAAAGTTGCATTAAATCATTAGTATTTTATTTTAGACTTGTTCCTGATAAAAAATATTATCTAAATTTATTTAACACTATAATATTGTATCATAAGTATTAAGTAGGCTAACTAATAACATTAAATAAAAAAATAATAAATTAAAAAATTTATTTTTTTTCTGCTACTTGGAATTATAGTTGGTGTAGCAAATTTTTTTGTAAGTATTAATATAGTATTAATATATTTTTTGTCTTCCAAAAACCTTTTTACTTAAATGAAAGTATTTTACAATATACTATTTATATTTTGGAAAAAAATATATATTATTATAACTATTTATAATATTTTGGATTTCTTATCATTATCTTTTTATAATTAGTAATATTTTTGTGTAAGTACACAAACATATCCTATTTATTTTTTTCTATAAACATATTACAATTGTTAGTATTCTATCCTAGTCAAAAAGATGGTCTAAATTTGAGTGATTTTTGTACATTCAATATGATCAGGGTATTTTTATTGTTTGTAGTTGCAAACACAATGTTAATGTATAAATATCTAAGGTCTAGAATTCAATACCATAGATATTATTTGAATAACTGAATTCTAATATTAGAATTATATTAGTTTAATCTCCAGAAAACTGTTCTAGTTTAATAATAGTTGTACTATACATAAATTATACTAATTATATTACAATTATACCTAATTATTTGTTCTTAGCCTAAAGAATCAAAGGGTTCTGACTTTTTAAATTTTTAACAAATACATTCCTAACAAAATTTAAATACAAAATTTATTAAAAAATTTTAACATTTTAGTATAAAACTATTGTCTATATATTAAATTAGTCATGATTTATCCCAAATATTTTTATTATTCCAAAATAAATTTTTTTCCTAAAATAACCTTAATTATATAACTTATGAAAAGGTACAACTTTTTGTTTCTAAGACTCAATTCCAAAACCTCTTGATCAAAATATGAAATAATCATCATAATAATTAACATCTCATTTATTATTATACATTTTTTTGAAAATTGGATTAATAGGTACGTTAGTGTTTATTTATACACCCGTCTTTTATAGCAACTGAAATTTTTTTCTTTGCAAAATTAGTTTACTGTGTTTAACATTATTCATATATTAGGAACATTATTTTTTAATTCACACAAAAGTATAGAATAAAACAAAATAAAAGTAAAACCAAACAAAATTCGATAGAATACATATACGCTAGATAACACTTATTTTTTTTGTTATTTTGAAGAACGTTATTTTTTGTTTCGAATTTATCCTTTCGTATTTTTTGTTAGATTTAATCATATTTATGGTAAAAATTAATAAAAAATCACATAAAATAACAAAATCATATTCTTTCTCATAAGATTAAGGTATATTAAATATTAAAAAAAAATAAATATTGAACGTAACTTAAAAGTCTGTGGCTCTTCTTTATATAATTCGAGACAATTATTTTATTTTATCCATCTTGTATTTTAATATAAGAAATATTTAATTTCAAATGTTGATTTTATTAAATATTTATCTTTTAAATTTATTATATAACGAAGATTTAAAAACATAATTTAATTTAAATATTATAAAATTAATATTAAATATAATTTTACAAAGATTAAAAATATATTTAATAAAATATCTTTTTGATAAAATTTTACTTAAAATCTTATAACTGACTGAATTGAATTCCCTTTACATGATTTAACAAATTAAAAGATTCAAAGCTTTACACTAGAGCTTTAGACCATAGGCTAACAACATTAACCACGAGATGTAACCAAATAACTATACTAGGATTGAATGGAGGCACTTTCGCCATATTTCGTTAAATCCCCATATTTCGTTAATTGAGGCCAGTAAAATTCTTTATTATAGATAATTTTATACTCCATAAATACAACATATCATCAACTGCGACCGAGTTGTATCTCAGAAAAATGAGACTATACATTTTTGGGAGAAAAAATAGAACAAATCTACAACGATAATTCCTCCATATATGTTATAACAGTCATGTCAGCAGATGTAGACTGTTTCCTTGGATAGAAAAAAAGCGGCAAGGGTAGTTCAAGTTTTTCTAACTATATCATGCTAACATGCATCCACTATTTGCCACTCATGAAATGACAGCCTTGTCCAGAGTCACTGTCAAAAGATTGAATTCACGCCCCAGAGACCAAGTTAGATCATTGTGGGCATCAACGCTTAAGTTGTATTCCTTGAACTGGCCGTTGTAAATTATTACAGACATAATGGCTCTGGAAAATTGGAGATGTCGATAGTTCAACAAGCATATAGGTACCATAAATTAATTGAAACTTGGTAAAGGCAGAAATTGTTAACAATTGGATTCCACATTCAGTTCAATGAACAATTAGTTTGAAGTGACTATACTATATAGCTACTTAAATAGTTCTAAATCTTGATTTTCATCTAACTGACCATAGTTTGTGTTATTATATATAAGAAATTTGATAAGAATTACCTACAGAACCTCAGACCATTATAGTATTAGTCCTACATGACCAAGAAAAGACTATTAAGTCCTATCAAAAGTTGTACAAAAAGAACTACAACAAACCTTGTGCAACAGAACAGCAGCTTATAGATTTGAGAGGTATATCATGCTAAGAATTATAAGCAATCAGGTTAAAAACTAATAGACATTTGCAGGATCTCTGTTTAAGATGAAGGTCAAAACTCAGTCTTAGAACACATGTCAAAAGCAAACAATAAACACCAAGGGAGACGGGCATCAATGGGATAAAATATAGATTAAAAAAGTGTAAACAATCGCCTTAAAGACTAGAGGAAGCTTAGAAAAAATAAGAAAATGTTTTAACCAATGAATCATATGTATTTAGCTCATGTTTGTAGCAACCAAAGAAATGTAACAAATAGCAAATCATCGAAAAAATGAACAACCATGCAGATCTGTCATGCTCTAAGCATAACTAAACATGATATTACACAGTAAATCATCGAAAAAAGGAGAAATATTAATTTCTAGCAGCGATCTCCCTTTAACATTCGTTTTCATGCACTAAGTAATTATTTAGCAAGACAACAACAAATTCAAGGTGCAATCACTAATATATTCAACTCACATTTCCAGCAACAAAAATATTTAGCTAAGTAATTATTTGTGCATGACAGCAACAAATTCAGTATAAAATTCATCTTAGTGATGATTTTAAGCAACAAAAAAACTAGCTCAACAAATTATTCAAGGTTCGGTGGTAATAAATAATTAAATACTAACAAATTCACGACAATGATGATTTTCAGCAAAAATAAAAACTAGTTCAGTTATATTTTCAGCAACAAATTCAAATGCAGTGATGAATTAGGGCAACAAAACTGAAAGAAAAAAAAAGACCAGAGGAATTTATTGGAAATCACCAAATCAGGGACTAGCTTCTGGTTGGGCGAAGGAATCTGAGGGCGGGGAGGAAGCTGACGGCGAGATTCAAAGTATGAAGACGACAACGACGACCAACTTCGGGACCGGCTACTTCTGCCGCCGGAAACGACAAGCGCGAGAAGGCACACGACTAAGTCCAAAACGGTGAGGAGCCATGGAGCGACGACGACGACGACCAGTCCCGGGTCTGGGTGCTTCTGCCGCCGGCGACAACGAGCTCAGGGAAGGCGTGCGAGTGCGACTGAGTGCGAGATGGTGACGACTGGCGACACGGAGAGCGACGACAACCTTGAGTGCGAGACCCGAGACGAGAGAGGGAGAAAGCTTGAGATTGCGATAGTGAGCAGAGAGATGAGACGAAGGAGATGCTGATTGCTGGGGCTAGGGGTTTTTTGGGGTTAGATTGAGAAATTGGTGAGCCATTGAGATTGGGTTTGTCTTGGCTTGGGCTTGGGCTACCAAGAGTTTAGGATTTTTTTAAGGATTTAATTGTATTACCAAAAAAAAAGAACTTAATTGTAATTTTATATTTTTATAAATTTAAATGTCTGCAAAATAAAAGTTAAGGATATATTTGTTATTTTGATAAAAAATTTAAATATGATTTGGTTCAGATTATGTAAACCGATCGGATCAAATCGGATCTAATATTTATAATCAACCGATTTTATTTTAGTTTAATCAAAATATTTTATTGACCGGTTTAATATTTCGTCCAATAGCAATATGACACGCGTACTGTCTTTAAAAAAAGACGTTTTTGATGTGTTTATCAAAGTGGCTTCCTTATTATTATTATTATTATTATTATTATTATTATTATTATTATCTCCCAAACATTTTTTATTTACAGAATAATTTTCTCTTCTCTTCAAGCATGTAAACGTACTCCAATTTCTACCTGCTTTGAATAATCTTGTTAGGTATTTCCATTCATATGCTTCTTTTTGATATATTAGCTAACTACTTCAAATGAGAAGCTTAAGTGTCACACAACGTTAACATTGATATGCGTCAGGTAGTGACTGCTGATTTTTTTTTTTTTAATAGTGCAGTCACCATTGACACGTGCAACTTTTTTATATTAATATAGTAACTAGTGATGAATATGATAATGCAAAAGAGAGAGATTGAACGCGTTTATAAAATGATTTAGATTTAGATTCAGAGACCAATCATTATTGTACACGTACGCATGGACTTAGTCCTTTACAATTTGTGGTTATGTTTATATGGACTTGACACCTACTTACCCTCTTTGATTTTTATTAATCTCTTAATCAATTAATAGAATGAGACACGAAGGAGAAGCGAGGATTTGAGGGAACTCAACAAATCCATTTTAATTGGTTCAATGGATTTTTTAAGGGACCAAATTTAATTAACAAATGGCTACAAATTAATAATATTCTAATTATCATCATCACTTCTTGTCTTTATCTTCACCACCCTCTCCTACCACTCCCTTTCTTTTGTATTAATATGCATACAAATAGACCCACCACAATCATTATGATGGTAACCGACGACACTGCAATATTCTTGTGTTGTTGTTGCGTACCCTAAAAATATGCATAAATCTTTTAGAAAATTAAAATATGTACTATAATAATCTTATAATTTTTTATCATAATTTTATTATATTTATCTTTTATTTTTATTAATTTGAGCGTTAGAGTATATTTGCAGGTGTCTACTGCTGTCGTTTTTTTAAAAAAACCGACATATCATCTTTCTTGTCCAAGAAAAAGTGAGTCCGAACATAAAAAAACGAACTATACTTTGGAGTCGACCACTCACGCAAGAACACATACATGGTAACAAAAAAAAAAAAGAAAAGTAAAATAGACGCAAGAACACATACATGGTAACAAAAAAAAAAAAGAAAAGTAAAATAGTTGAGAGAAAACCAAAGGTAAAAATTTACTTAAATTGGAAAAGGTAAGTGATGGCCCTTTGTGTCTATTATTGTTTTGAAGGCAAGTAACAAAATCAAGGACATGGACGATGATATCTTTGTTCGTCGTAGAACTTTGACTATTGTTTTCACTAGGACATAAGGTTATTTGCATGTGATCCGTATTGATATAAAGTACCTTTTTTTTTTTTCCACTCTTTGTTCACTGAATGAGAGGAAATCCGTATGTCCCATCCCATCACTAGGAAATTCCATATATGAATTGAAGCATAAGATTCCATATAGTGAGTAACATTATGTAATCTTGATTTATGCAACATTAAAATGATATTAATTAATAATAAGTGTGAAATTTAATTACTAGCTAAATAGCTAGTAACATGATGCCATAAAATTAATTAAGATTTCAATAATGCATGGTATAATTATGGTTTTGACTAATATCTAAAGAGAAGAAGTGTAGGAAGAATTTAAGAGTGGATATATATGGCGTCTGGTGCGGGGTGGTGGTGATTAGAAGACGGCACCGACGAAGAGAGAAGATTATTGAAATTGATTTATACATAATGCATGGTCCCTCCATTTTCCATTGACATCTTCCGTGTCTCAAGTCTCACAAAGCCAAATTACAATCCCTACCAACCTCCAAATATGGGAATTGTAATATAATATTAAAAATGTTATTTATATATTAAAATTATCTATTAAAATCAGTCATTAATGTATTTATGTATAAATATATATGTAATTTAATTTATATGAAAGAATAAATTTAGTATCACTTAGCATAGTCGATACTATATATATGAAAGAATATTAGAGAGTCAGTCGAATTTATTATTTTTGTTTGATAATTAGTCATCGATATTTAAAAATGTGAACTAAAAGTATCATGTTAAATTATTAAATTAAAAATATTAAATTAACAACTACAAATAATAAATTTTGCACCCCAAGGTTAGGGGTTTGATTTTACATTTGAATATGTAAATGCCTGCACCTTCATGGCCTATTCCTTTTTTCCATGGGCTCCCCTGTTCCAAGCCTAATAAATATTAAGAGAAACAATTTCGCTACGTTACTAACAGTATTTTTGTTAATTTCTGTCAATTTTTATTTATAATTATGTTTAATGAAAGTGTCTTTATAGAGGTATCTAATAAAAATATCTTTTTTATGGCCGTGTTTAATAGAAATATCTTTATAAATATATTTTCTGGATGTATTTTTTTATATATGTATTTAAAATATAATAATTAATTATTATTGACAATAAGTTGACAGATAATATGTTGGTACTTTATAATTTTTCTTGGAAAAAAGAATAAATAGGTTTTTGAGTTTTTGGCTTATCGATGTTTAAGTTTTTAAAAATTTAAAAATATATTTAAATTTGTTATCTTCTTAAAATTTAGACACATCGATTCTTGTTCATTTAAGTTTATCAAACTCAACATAAAAATCAAATGTGGTTTTCGTTGTATTCACCCTGATCGATATACGAATGCACATATGGAAGAATTTTTAAAATGGAACAAAATAAACCCGGTAATTGATATGTTCTAAATTTTGAAAAAATCAGCGACTTAAATATCTGCAAACCAAAAGATCAAGGACCTATTTATTGTTTTTTCTAAATATTATTTGCGAAGGAAATTATTTTTAGTTAATATTAGTTAATCTTTTTTTAAATTATTTAATTTATTTTAAATTTTAACTTATAAATTCTTAACTTAAATTATAAATTAAAATAAATTATTTTTAAAAAAATTGACTAATATTAATTAATTAAAAATTATTTTTTAATACTTTCTCATTGTTTGCTTGTCGAATCAATGGAGAGAGAGAGAGAGAGAGAGAGAGAGAGAGAGAGAGAGAGAGAGAGAGAGAGAGAGAGAGAGAGAGAGAGAGAGAGAGAGAGAGAGAGAGAGAGAGAGAGAGAGAGAGAGAGAGAGAGAGAGAGAGAGAGAGAGGTTTTAAATTCTAATTTTTAATTTTAAATTTTAATTCAAAATATTAAATTTTCTAAAAATAAAAGCTAAAAAATTAATTTTATAATAATAAGAAAAATTAATTAATATATTAATTACTTAAATTTAATTTCTTGTATATTTTTTTGGCGTCTGAATATATTTTGATTGAAAGACAGTTAGTTAATAGTTAAAAAAAGTTTGCATCCAAAACAAAAATCAAACTCTCAACATACTTAGCTAAAAGTTAAAAGGAATAAATCTCTTCCTCTCATCCACACTTGATTAAAAAATTAATTCAAATATAAATAAAATCCACATTCCCTTAATAACCATATTCAAATAGGCAATAGCAATAATGCTCTTTGGAAAAAGTTGAACTGACATAAAATTCCATAGTAATTAAGTTAGTAACCATAATCACATAGCAATGCTCTTTTGCAAAAAAGTTGAATTGGGGAAAAGGTACAAAATATAGAATGATATTATACATGATGGTTTTGGTTTCACCATCAAGTCCATTATTTCACCAATTTTATATTGAATCCATAACAAACTCATTTTCAATTTTCAAATTGGATGGTTCTGCTAGTTCTTTTCACAACCAATTCTGAAAGATCACTTTCATATGCTAACAAATCAATTGTTTTCGTGATTAGAGGAATCATATATATGCTTTGTTTCTGGTCAAAAAGTAATGTCTCTACCAGCTTACACGTAAACCACATATTTAATAGTTGTTTACATACACGTATAAATGTGTGTCAACAATTAATTATTACTCTAGAGAAATAAAAAGCATTATTATAAAATGCACATTATTATGTGATATCCTTCACACCTAATTTATCCTCCATGCTTCAACTTAAAGTTTTTCATACATTTATGACTGTGAATACTGTTTCAGATTATTTATTATATATCATATGTAGTTTATGTTAATCAACTTATTATTACATCATAATATTAATCAAAGAGAGGTGATAATTAAAAAAGAATTACTCATAATATAATACACCAAATCGAATTTCCAGATTAGAGTGAAAGTGAAAATTGTAGGCCCAACGTAACTTCCCATTCCCTCCCTTCCAAATCCGAAATTTAGTTTTAAATGATCAACTTTATTCTGTTCTTAATATAATTAAAAGGAAACCACATATTGGTATTCATATTTTCAACATGATAATATCCTATTATAAAGTTGATTAAAGCAGATCATGCTTTATTTAAGCTAAGATTCGAAACTTGAGATGCAGGTAGAATAAGGTAGTATGCTATGAAGCAACAGATACCTTCTTGAATTTTGTGGATATATTTTAGATACGATATTTATTTAATATATGTATTTTTTGTGTGTTAATAAAAAATAAAAAATATTTTTTTTTAAAATATTTAAATACTATCACATGTAAATTGTATCTAATTTTATTTTTATTTTATATTTTTTAAATAAATTTAAAAATAATATATATTATTATTTATTAATACAAAAATTTATTTTAAATATTTTATAAAATTAAAAAAATATAAAAAAATAATTAAATATATATAATTTATATTTTAATCTAATAAAATATTAAAATATTATTATAATTTATTTAAAAAATACTTTATATTTTATATATATATAGTATTTTGTTTTATAAAAACTTAAAATTCGTATATTCACATATTTTGTATTGTGTTGTGTTCGTATCTGTATTAGTGTTTATACTTGATAGGTAGCATGTCAACTAAATTAATTGAAATTTTCTAGAATATATCAATTAGGTGCTTAATATAAATCTCTACTGTTTGGATATAGCGTCTTATCAATTAGGAATGGACATAGATCACAGCAATGTTTTAGGAATATTCTCAAAAACTTGCTGCAACTTGATAAGGCGATTATCTTCCATTCAAAATTTTTTTTTGGGCACCTATATTTAAAGAATATATTAAAATACGTTTCACAAAAATATGCAACAGTATACGAATCATTATTATAATACATTAAACCTTGTCCTTTTAAATTATATTTAGTTAGGTTGAGCCCTTGAGACATTTTCAGGGCACATTTTGACCATTTGATTCTTACAAATAAATAATACAAATAATAATTTTCTATCCGTGACATCACACATACACGCCTGTTGATTAATGATTATAGTAATAGTAATAACTAATAAGTAAGTTGCTTAATTAATAATTACTTTGTGGTTAAAACAGAGCGATAAAGTATATGTTTGAATCCGGCAGATGCAATTTCAATTTTTGAAACTTCAACTCCATCTGGCATATTATTGATTGGATTTTGACTTTAATTTAATTGGTAATCTCGTCCATTACATTAAATATTTATTATTAGGATAAAAATTAAATCTATTAGTAATTTTTTTTTAAATAAAATTTCAATATTAAGTCCACTCTCTACCAACCAAATTTAAATAAAACCAGTATTATGATTTTAATTATGGGAAGTTATTATGGCTTTTTCCACTCAGATATTTATACAATAATGTTCAACCCTAGTAGTGCAGGAAAAAGAATTGTTATTTTCTTGCTCATAACATCATACTATTATCTTATCTTATTTTTAAGGGAAAAAAAGAAGCATGAAATAAATGATAGAAATTCATTGATTCATTGATGAATGATGCGTGTATGTTAGCAAATATTATTTTGAAATGGTTGACAGTACCTACTACTATTTTGATTGTCCCCCCAAAGCCTCAAAGAGAGGCCAAAGTGGGTTTCTTGGAAGCCACTCTTTAAGGCTCCATTGATCTTTCTAGTTTGTGTATATATATATATATATATTCATACACACACAGAGACACATACTCACTCATTCACATTTAACACAACACACTTGTAAGTTGTAAACTCCTTACAAAAACTCCTTCCACTTCAAGCAATAAACTTGATCATTTCCATTCCCTTTTATTGCACACCATCTGTTTGTCATAGTGACTTCAACATATAGTTACTTTCTTTCTGTCACATTTTCCAAACTTGACTACTAGTGATGGCAGGGAAGGGTAAGAACAACAACAACAAGGTGGATGTTGACTTTGGTTGTGGTTTGGTTGGGAGAATTCTCCAACTTAAAAGCAACAATAGGCTGAGAAAATCATCAGTTCATTCACTACCCTTGAAAGCAAGCAACAACAAAGGACAGCAGAGAGATCATAAGGTGGAAAACGAATCCAACAAGCCTCAAATTCATGAATCAAAGACTCCAAGTCCAAGAAACAGCTTCACTGAGACCTTTCACACATTGAATGATGATCATAAACAAGCCAGAAAGAGCACCTCTGCCTACCGAAACAGCCAGAATCGAAGACCTTCAGATGCTGCAAGAAGCTCAACATCATCATCATCTGGTAACTCAGAGAAGCAACACAGAGAAGCCATTGGTAATTCTCTGCAACTTGCTAGGATCAACACTAATAGTCACCACCAAAAAGAAAACTTGAGCAGGTCCCCAGTCAAAGATTTTAGTCCCTTGAAACTCACTGGAAACTTGATAGTTAACAATAGCCCAAGAACCAGTGTATCCAAGAGCATGGAAAGTACTCCCAAGAGTAAAGAGTTAAACCCCATGTCAAGTTCTTATTATAACAATGCAAGCAGAGGAGGACTAATGGGGAATATAATGAGAAGGAACAATGATGAGTTTGCAGCTCAGTTTCGGAGTCCAAGGAATAATAATGGAGTAGACCCTGAGTTGTTGAAGGGAATGGGAAATGAAGCATACAAGCAGGGAAGGTTTGAAGAGGCTCTGACCTTGTATGACAGAGCAATTGCTATTGACTCCAACAAGGCTACATATCATTGCAATAAGAGTGCAGCTTTGATCGCATTGGGACGGCTTCTTGAAGCAATCATGGAGTGTGAGGAAGCTATCAAGTTAGACCCTTCTTATGGCAGGGCTCACAACCGTTTGGCAACAATATATTTCAGGTACTTGGATCATAACAATGAAAATGGTGGTGATTTTTTTTCTATTAATCTTTTTCCCCCTAATAATAAAATTGTGAATTGGTGCAGGCTTGGAGAAGCAGAAAAGGCACTAACTTGTAATCAGGCAGCTTCAGATGATGATTCGGTTCTTGCTTTTCAAGCTCAGGCTCTTGAAGACCACCTTAACAAATGCACTGAAGCTAGGAAAGTCAAAGATTGGAAAACTATAATAAAGGAAACACAGTCCGCAATATCGTTAGGAGCCGATTCAGCTCCAAAGGTTAGTTTCCATGGTCTGGTTAACTTTTCTAATCCAATTCATCCAATTATCACTCACTGGTATCGTAAAATTTCTGTATTATATATAAGTTCCATACGGTCACTAGCCTCTTAATAAGCCTTATGCTGAATAAAAAAAATGGGTATGTATGTAACAGATCTATGCTTTACAAACCGAAGCCTTGTTGAAGCTCCTAAGACATAAAGAGGCACATGCCACTTATGAGAAAGTGCCAAAATTTGACCGTGATTGGTGTAACAAATTATTTGGACCGGTTTGTAGAGCTTATGTTTTGATGATAGGCGTACAAGTTTACTTGGCAGCCGGCAGGTTGGTGAAAATGCTTTATTTGATAAATTCTCCAAGCATCATTCTTAGTTTACTGTGATACTGATCCATTGTAAAATTGATGACTATGATATCGAATGTTATTCGAGTCTAATTGAGAATGATCTCAAGGTGCTACGTATTTTTTGTGATGACAGGTTTGAGGATGCTATGACTGCATCTCAGCAAGCAGCCAAATTAGATCCAAGCAACAGTGAGGTGAATGCAGTGTTAAGGAGGGCAAGAGCCGCAACATCAGCCAGAATGAGTGGTAACTTGCTCTTCAAGGCATCAAAATTCACTGAAGCATGTGCGGTGTACAATGAAGGACTCGAGTATGATCCCAACAACCCAGTGCTGCTATGCAACAGGGCAGCGTGCCGTTCTAAACTAGGCCAATTTGAGAAAGCAATTGAAGATTGTAATGCATCCCTTTTGGTTCAGCCTAGCTATAGCAAGGCAAGGTTGAGGAGAGCTGATTGCAATGCCAAGGTGCCTTAATTACCACTTTAACCCTGAATTCTTTTAGTACATACTTGTTCGAAGTTAATAAACTGTGTCATTTTCTTTTTGTACAAATTATAGTTAGAACACTGGGAAGCTGCGATTGAAGACTATGAAGTGCTCATAAGAGAGAAGCCAGGGGATGAAGAGGTGGCCAGGGCTCTGTTTGAGGCCCAGCTCCAACTCAAGCTCCTGCGCGGTGAAGATATCAAAGACTTGAAATTTGGTTCGAATTTGGTTTTCATCTCGAGCAATGATCGATTCCAACATTATGTAACCTCTCCTGGTGAGCCTCATTTGGATGTGTGTCTAACTCAATAAAAATTGGGCACTATCAATAACAAACACTAACTAGTTGTGGCCAATTGAACAGGTATGTCTGTTGTGCTATTTTGCAACAAGGCAACCAATAAAAATGTACTGTTGGTGTTAGAGCAAACCTGCAAGAGATTTCCATCAGTTAATTTTCTTAAGGTTGGTCAATATACATTGTTTCAGCTTGCTATATTAACTGAAGAATCTTAAAAGAAGAATACAGTAAAAATGGTATTAACAGTGGACAAGAATGTGAGATACATATATGCTTAGGAAAAATTAAAATTTTGCTGACCAAATTAGATATAGATTGAGAGCAACAATGTTCACACTTTTCTTACTTGATTATTATAATTTCAGGTGGAGATTGAAGATCACCCATACTTGGCAAAATCAGAAGATGTGAACTCTGTACCAGCCTTCAAAATATACAAGAATGGATCAAGGGTCAAAGAAATTCCGGGAAACAACCACCAGTTGTTGGAAAAATCAGTTAAACTATATAGCAGCTGAAGATAAATATACTCAAATAAATCAAGCTAATTATCTCTGCTTCTTAAATCTGTTGACTTTGCTTAGAAGGAAAGTGGAAAAACAAACAAGAAGCATAGCATTGCTGTAGTGGTAGCTGTAGATATGTTTATAGCAAAAAAGGGAATTCTTTCTGTTAGTAATTAGTTCTTTTAATTCTTTGCTTGTTTGAGTAGTCTTTGATTCTTCATATCCCATATTTCGTGTATATTGGATTGGGAAACCAATTACTTGATACATTATTTTTTTCAGTTGAAATTACATATATTTATTACAGGAGTGATTTGTATTTTGTAAGTTTGTCATTTTAAATTATTAAAGCAATGTAGAAGGAATACAATTACTGTACATCACAGAAAGTTGGTGATCAGTAGTGAGAGTTCTTATTATTGTATTCACTTGCTCTTGGTAGAATTAATTTGGGTTGGAATATTTAAGGATTACATGATTGAGATTGGATTTAAACTAGACACCTTTAACAAAATACTCTAAAATTCAAGTTTTAACACCTCTTTTTTAATGGTTGCCAGAAGACACTTTTAATTGATTAACTTATTCAATATATTGGAACTCGGCCCAATTGAATGGTGAATTCTATGGTGCCTATAACTTGATGCCTAACTTTTGCCTAACTTACTTCTTATGGCAACTTTTGAATATTTAATAATTATTTACTTTTATACTTTTAAAATTAAATATTGATTTTTAACCCTTTTTAGTAAGTTAGGCAAACACTTTTAAGCACCATAGCAATCACCCAATTGAATTGTCTGTAATCTGAATTACTGTTTGCAATCAACTCAGGTTACTGTAATAATAAACACTTTCTTTAGTGTAGGACTTTATTTGTGTCTCTTAAAAAGGGTGAAAGAATCTTCAGTAGTGTTAATTATCCTCATCAGTGATGTCAAAATCATTCACAGGAGGCCTTCTATAATGTGAATAGATAGTTGTAAACCGATAAAAGAAAGAAAGAAATAGAATCATTGGATATAAATTCCTCATTCTAGTAACTAAAAATCCAGCATTAACTCTTTTGCATTCTTTTGTTTGCTCCATCGTCAATCAGCAACATCATTACATCATATGAAAAATCAAAGAAAAGAATTAGGACTAACTACCAATTCTCGAAAGATTCTGTCATTGACAAAAAGATTCTTTTATCGATAAAACAACCCCTGAATGATTTGAAAATACGACAAAAATAATCCATAAATATTATAATTTTTGTTAGTAACAAAAAATTTTCATATTTAGCAAACTATTTATCTATTAGATCTATAGATTTTTAGGATTATACTGCGTGTACACTAAAATCAACCATCAAAATCAACCACTAGTATAAAATAGATGTTAAAAATTTAAAATACAAATCCACATTGAAAATAAATTAAACCACACATCTGACCTTGTTCTTACTAATAAAATATGAATTTGTAGAATCAAACTATAAGGCTGAGTAATTTTGTCCTTTATTTATAGTATAGAAGGAAAATCAATGGAGAATTGAATTGATATGTACACTTAAATACATGTTACGATCTAGATTTCATCTCATGAGATGGTTTGCCCCAGCCCCCAAGAGAAGTGTTTTGAACCATTCACTATCCTCATATCTGAGACTTGAACCGTAACAAATATATATAGATTATATAGCAAGTAACAACTATAATTAAACTAAAAGATATGCTAGTCAAACGACCTAGACAGTTTTGGTTTGAAGAAATCAAACGTGTGAATTCCAGATCATGTAAAAATCTAATACATTTTCTTAACTTACAACTGCATTAGATGGATCTAAAGTTGTATAATAACTAGGATGACATCAGTGGCGGAACTTGAAATAAAATTTTGGGGGGCCACATAGAAGATAATTGTCAAAATGTTTTTGATATGGACTCCATTTAAGATAAGTTCGTCTAATCTCATTTCTCTGGTTTTGGTGATATTGCCAAATTTAAAGCCGTTTTTCAGGGTCTCGTTCCAAAAAATTAAGGTCAAACTTATCAGATGTAACTTTTTGAACTTTTAAAAGTTGTATCTCACTTTTTTCGCGATTCATTAAAGTAGAAAAACTATCTACATGTGTTGATATTGTAAAAATTATATGTTCTCCTTCTTAAATATTAGTCTTCCTCTTAAAAAATGCATCAATTCTTTAATTTTTTATTATTATTTTATAATAAAATTTGAATATATATCCTGTAGAATATGTAAAGAAGAAGTTAGAAGAACAAATATTAAAATTTATAATATTTATTGAATTTTTTTTATCAATTTATACAAATATAATAATATTAATACTTATTGAATATTCAATTATTTTTTATCATATAAAAAATTAAATTAAATAAATAGTAAAGAAAAAATAATATTAAATTAAATAAATAAAAATATCTAATTTTTTATATTTAAACTTAAAGGTAGAAAGAGTGTTGCTTATTAAATTTATTGGATACTTTAAATCATAATAAAGTATTTAAACCAATTGAATTATTTTTTATCTTTTAAAAAAGTACTACTAATTTTTTTATAAAAAAATTTGAGGGGACCGTGGACCCCCCTTGTCTGAACTAAACTCCACCACCGGATGACATGGAGGAGCAATATTCAGCTTTTACAAATAAGACATTGCTTTGGTATTTGAGAGCGCAAAACAACAACAAAATCCCCTAGCTTCTAGCTAGGCTTTAACCCTTTTTCAGTGTACGGTGAGTGACAAAACTGAGATGCAAAAGAAAAGAAAAGACAACACCCTTGACCCCTTCTACTTCACCTGGAGAAACTAGTTAAGTGCCAACTTTGCTTGTACTTATATATATGGCAATTGGCAAGGTTATATTCTTTTCTTTTTTTTTTATCTCAAGGTATCTATCTGGCCGAAAATCTAATGACTAATTCCTTGAATATTGTAAAAGTATAAAGTGGACGATCCTCCGAAACAAACAAACTCTATTTCCATCTTTCAGCGAGTATCAAATCCAAAAAAGATAGTTAAGAGACACAAACTCTCGGTCATTTGCGCCAAGATGCGTTGGTAGATTATATTCTTGTTCATGTGAATCATGTTGTTGACCAACAAATCAAGTACACCATGTGATGTAATGTAAGTCACACTTGAAGACAGGACCTACAATCATTCCAATCAGCCCACACAAAACTTGACCAGCCTCCTCTATTATCACCTCTTAATGGGCCTCCATCATGATTTAGGTTTTGGATCGACACAAATTTACCTCATTGCAGTTGAACATAGTATATGAACACATGATACATAATAAAAAATACTATGAACAAAAAAAAAAAATACTAAGTTGGATTGGTCTAATAGTTAGCTCACTAGTCCGTTTAAGTAAGTGTCAAAAATTTGAATCCCACTTTATACATGTAACAAATTATTGATCAGCGACAAATCTTAAATGAAGCTAAAAAATTAATCCTTATACTACCGAACTAAAAGATATTCCAAGCAAGTATAAAAAATTTAAGTACAAATTGAAAATACCACGGGAAACCATGATTGTGGAGCACATGCAACCATTTTCCAAAGTCCATATATAATGACTTCTTTTTAACGTAAAACTAAAAGATGTAGTTCTTTCCTATAAGTATAAAATTTGACTAAATTCAAAGTTAGTCTCTCCCTTATCTTAATTATAACAAAGGATTCTCTAGTTTTATAGTGAGAGAGAAGCAGGTGTGTGTAAAATTTAGAGACCTTAATATAATAAAAAAAAAATTAAAACAAAAACATCCTACGGCAAAATTTCTTAAAGAGCTATTTGAGTATATATTCAAAATTGAAATATAAATTGGAGCCTCACCCGTGAAAAATTCTAGCAAGGAGCAGTGTGGTACAGTAATAGAATTATTTGGACTGTGCTTCATATATAGTTATCTGCTCTATTCATAATTTCATATCTACCTACACTTCACAGGTAGCTCGTTCATTCTGTCGCCACTTTCCTTTATCACTGGAAAATTGCAGAATGCCAGCATCATTCAGTAAACCACGGGCTTGTAATTCAATTTTAATCAACGAAGCAACATACATAATTTTAATTTGTCCTATTATCCCAATAAAACATTAATAAATACGAACAAGGTGTTTAAGGACTCCGTTGACTCTGATTAATAATATACTTGTTATTGTTAGTACCTTAATGGTGTGTTTGTTTGAGGTGAAAATAGGAGGAAAGAAAAAGAAGGGAAAAAAATTGGAAGGAAAATAATTATTTTTCTTTGTTTGGTTGAGGAGAGAAATGGGAGAGAAAGGAAAATGAATAGAAAAATATTGGTGGGATCCACCAATTTTCTTTCCCTCCAACAATGGAGAGAAAATGGAGAGAAAACTATTTATCTCTCTCTACTTCCAATATTACCCCTTTACTTTTTTCAATATATTTTATAATATAAGGGTAAAATTGTCTTTTTATACCATTTCTTTCCTTTTTATTTTCTTTTCATCCAAACACATCTAAAGAAAATAAAAATCCACTCAATTTCTTTCCTTTCCTTTCTTTCCTTTCTATTTCTTTCCTCTCTATTTCTTTCCTTCCAACCAAACATAACCTAAATGTGAACAGTAATCTACTAAGGGAGCCATTTTAATAAAAAAGTTTAAAACATTTTTTTAAAGATATTTTTTAATAATTAAAATTTAAGACATATAATCGATTAAATCGTATTATTTTTGTCAAAATTAGGCCAGACAAATTAATTTGACAAGAAAATAATAAATTAAATTTTAAATCGATCTAAATTAATATTATTTTTATAAAAAATGACTACAATACCCCTATTATAAAAAATTACTAAAATACTCTTATTATATATATTAATTTTGGGAATCCTAAATTTTAATCCTTTTCTTTTGTGTCGTCATAGAGTTAGGATTTAGAGTTTTCAAAATTTATATATATAAAATAGGGGCATTTTAGTTATTTTTTATAATAAAATATTATAGTCATTTTTTATAAAAAATACCGGTTAAAAATTAATTTATTAATTTTTTGGCTAAACCGATTTGTCAGGTCTAATTTAATAAAAATAATACAGTTTAATTGATTATATGTGTTAAATTTTAAATTTTAAAAGACATCTTTAAAAAAAAGACGTTTTTAACATCTTTATCTAAGTGGCTCCTATACATTAATACTAAAGAAACAATAATCTAAAATTACTCTATTTAATTAAATATTTATAATTTTATATATTTAATATCTAAAACTACATATTTATTATATCTATTATTATGTTTATTTTAAAAATAAATAATAAATATAAAATAAAATAATTTTAACTGATTTAAATTATTTTTTTATTGTCTCTTAAATATTTTTATATATAAGGAGTGATTTACTTTAATAAATATTACT
Organism: Arachis stenosperma; assembly: GCF_014773155.1. Lineage (NCBI taxonomy): Eukaryota > Viridiplantae > Streptophyta > Magnoliopsida > Fabales > Fabaceae > Arachis > Arachis stenosperma. The sequence goes on along the minus strand of NC_080384.1, from coordinate 15,481,397 downwards.
CTTGCTTATTTTACAATATACATTGCTTATTACTCATGAGCCGTACTATATATCCTATGTTGTTAATTAGTTATGGATGTGTTACATCTAATGTTTAATTCATTCATGAAGTTGGTGATGTGCGTTTGGGTTATGTTTGGTATGTTGTCCGTTAATAGAAAAAAGAATTAGCTAGAAATCCTAGAATCGAATTATTATCTTCAAACATACACAATATGATTAATTATCCGGAAGATGTAGCAACTTCTTCTTCGACATAAAAAATCACTGGGTTTTGGAAGGTTGCCAAATTCATTGGTGGAGTTGTGATGATTTGCCAAGTGAAGTCATGATTTCTGACGTTGGAGAAAGCACCCAAATTAAAGCAACTTAGGCAGCCTCACGCGTACACAATTCATAACAAAATTCATAGGGTTTAACATTTCTTTTAACCCCCTTAGAATAAAGCTAATCATGATATCAAAGCTGCGTTTGTTTTCGAGGATAGAGTAGGACAAGATATTGAGAATAGAATAGAATAAAATACTGATAGATACAAAATTTTGTGTTCTTATATTTTATTTGGTAATAAACTAAAACAAATTATAAAAATTTAATTTATTCTCATTTTTTTATTTAAAAAATTTTAGATGAAAAATATAATAGTAAAAAATATAATTATAAAAAAGTAATAAGAATAATGAAAGATAAAATAAAAAATAAGTTGTGTCTCTTGTTAGTGTTTCTATGTCCTTCTTGTCAGAATGGACACAAAATACATTAATTCAGTGTCTTTGAACACATTGTCTCTGTCCATGTCTTTTCTGCCAAACACGATCGTGTATCTCTGTGTCTCTATCTCAGTGTCCTGTCTCTGTAAATAAACGCAGCTAAAGTAATGATTTTTTATTTTTATATTGAAGAGCAGTATGTGGAACACAACTAGTAGACTAAGGTAAAAATTCAGGTATAGTTGACTACACGTGAAGTTGATAACTGAGAGTTGTTAGATGAAAATTTAGTCAGATTATCTAACAGCTCTCAGTTACCAACTTCACGTGAAGTCGACTGCACCTGAGTTTCCACCATTAGACCAATATATTTCCGGCAGATTCATAGTATATTTTTTTCGGATTATACTTTTATAAATAAAAAAAAAATTTACAATATATTTTTGGCAGATTAACAATACATTAACGGCAGAATTGTACTTTTACGAATGAGGAGTGTTAGAAATTTAACAAATTTTGTAATTTGTAATTATTAATTAGTTATTATTAATAATTTTAATTGTGTGAGATTATATCTAATAATAAGAGATTATTTATTTTTTATTAATTATATACTGGTTAAATTTTAATAAAATGCTGTCCCTAAACTTTCTCTTTACAAATAATAAAAAACATTCCAAAAGTTTATTAAACACCAAAACACTCAGTATTTAGGTGATTCACTAGATATAAAATAATATGTAAAAAAAATTAGTTATCAATGAAAAAAATAGTAATAACATAATATTTAGTAGTGCCTGCAGCAGCAGTACTACTATCACAATTAGAATTGTTAGTAATAAAGAAACTATGGAAAGAAAAAATTTTGTTCATAAAACACAACATCTCTAGATATAATAATTTTGCTAGTGGAGGTCATGCATTTATATCTTTTTTGAGTATTAGAATATCCAACAAAAATATACGACTGTGATCGTAGTTTCAATTTATGTTGATTATAAAGTCTTAAGTTAGGAAAACACAAGCAACCAAATACTCGAAAAAAAAACTATAGTCTGAAACATGATGAAAAAGAATTTCAAATGGAGATTTATATGAGGTGACATAAGAAGGCAATCTATTTATTAAGTACACAGCAGTAAAAAAAGCTTCACTCTAAAGATGCAACAGTAAAGAAGCAGTAGCTAAGAGAGTTAGGTCATTTTTCACAATGTGTCTATGCTTTTGCTCAACAAGACCATTTTGTTATGGGGTATATGGACATGATAATCTGTGTTCGATACTTTCCTCTCTTAGATACTGTGAAAAAACATTGGATAAATATTCCTTACCATTGTCAGTTTGAAGAGCTTTTAAAGAATAATGAAGTTGCTTTTCCATGAAAGACTTATATTGTTTAAAAAATGAAAACACTTGGACTTTATTTGTTAAGAGATAAATGTTGGTATGTCTAGAAAAAATATCTACAAATGAAACATAGTACTTAAAACCATGCAAAGATGAAATGGGAGCTAGACCCCAAACATCCGAAACAACTAGAGATAGTAGCGAATTATAAATGTGATTAGACAAAGAATAAGGTAAAGAATGAGCCTTAGCCATACAACAGAATTCACAATTAAGCTTGCAATCTGAATTTTTATTCTCATGTACAATAGGTGTAACACCCCAATTAACCTAAGCTTTACCTCGCGTCGTAAAGCAAAGGTTAATCAAGGATTACGACAGTTCTAAACTCATACATATGATATATAAAAGGGGTAATATTATCTAGAAACCCGATGAAAGATATAGCTAAAAAATCAGGATTTGAAAAGCGCAAAACGTACTAGTGAAGCTACTAACTTAAGGCACAAGGAATAGGTATAGCATAACAAAATATCATAGCATAATAGTATAATATCATAAGACGCTATCCACGGCTCGCGGAGTTTAAGCCAACTAGCCATATACAGACAATACATGAACCCAAACAATAAAAACAGCTTATACAAATTTTGTTCTCTCAGATACAAGCCTTTAGGCGAAACAAAATACAAAAGTGAGAGACATAATTCAAAATAAATTAAAAGACCCAAAAGGAGTATCCAGATCCTCTGCTTCTATCACCAACCAGAAAACTCACCAGGGTGAGTTGCAACCTGCATCTGAAAACAACAACAGAAATATGGTATGAGAATCGGGATTCTCAGTATGGTAACAGTGCCCAGTGATGTAGGATATAAGACCCAGGGACGCAAAAGGCAATCCTAGACTCCATATCCATCATAAGAATTCAAGCTTATATCATTCTAACCCAAATAAGCATAATAGGTAAAACCTTAACAAAACTTAGAACCATAGCACCATAAAAGGGTAATCTATCTTAGGGGATTTCTAATCTAATCAAACACCGCTGTCCCACAGCCTTCACCAATCGATCCGCCATGCGATCCTATCGCCACCGCCTTCCAAACCTCCTCAAACCCAGAAAAAGCGCAAGTATATACAATACAAATAAAATACAAGTATAGGCATGTATAGCAATTAAGTCAAATAGCAATTAGACATGTTATACAGATAGGAAAATAATATCAAGTCGGCAAAGCATACAAACAGATAGAAGATGCACATGATGAATGTCTGCCCTACTGGCTGTGATATCACATTGTCGGTTCAACTGCCAACCCGATACATCTCCATGGAGACGTTGCCCTTCGGAATCATCATATGGGAACCCCCGAGATATAGTGCTCGGATCACTATCCAGGATTGTGCGCCTGTACGCTTTGGAGATCCGAAGGGATGTGAGCGGGATCTATTGCCACCGACCTCACATCTAAGCACAAGCAGGACGAACCACCGCCCTTACGCCGCCGCCGCTACCTCGAACAGGCGGGATCCAACCTCGACCCCTGCCGGGCGCATAGCGTCTCATAATCTCAATATACAATGATACATCAGTGGTTCTTAGAAAACATTGCCAATTCATATTTCCATTCCTCTTCTCACTCTGCCAACCCATCCTCAGTACACCAGAAACCTAAACCTCTATTTCTCTAATTTTTCATAATAAGCATCAACTAAAACCCTTAGCCTATTTTCCATATTCCCATACTCAAAAATTAAGCCCAAGAGTCCTATAATGCCGTTAGAGAAGCTTACAACCTTGTTGGGAAGGTAGAATAGTTGAAAACAAAGTAAAATTTGAGAAACAGGGCGTGTGCGTCCGCACAAAGGTGTGCGTGCGCATGCCCAGGAAACTTTTTAAAACTGTGCGTACGCACAGGTGACAAAACTTGCAAGGTTTGTTCACTCGCACAACCTGTGCCAGTGCCCCCAACAGACTGGGCTCCCCAACGTGTGCGTGCGCATGAGTCTGTGCGTACGCACATGTTGCAATTTCCCATTGGTGCACGCACGCACGAGCTGTGCCAGTGCTGCAAGCAGACTGTCTGCCTTCACGTGTGCAGATGCACAGGTCTGTGCGTGCGCACAGGTTACAATTTCATAGAGTGTGTGTGCGCACAAGGCTGTGCGTGCACACATACCAGAAAACATAAAATTCTGTAACTTTGCATAATTTCTTATTTTCCACACCAACTTTGAATAATCATAACTTCCTCTACAAAATTCTAATTTTCACAAACTTCATATCGATTTAAAGGGTTTCAAAGATCTTTAATTCTAAACAAATTTCAACCAATTTTGAAAACCGAGGCGAAAGTTATGATCAGACAAAGTTCACCAAAATTTAACTTTTACCCAAAATCACAATTTCCTCAATCTTTCATAAAACACAACCAAAACCAAACCAAATTCCATTTTTCACCACCATTAACACTATTATGTCATATTACACCAAGATTACTATATTTTCCTTTACCATTCCTCATCATCAACCTCAACATCAATATATTACATTATAATCAATCCTCATTAACACTCTCCCAACAACATTACCAAATAATCAACATTATCATCACATATATCAACACAAATCACTTCTCAACTTCACAAATCATTCATCATCATTATATCACTATCAATTAACATAATCCAACTCAACAATCCTCAATCTTTCATAAATCAACACATACCATCATTCAACAACTCAACAACCATATAATTTCAAACCTATCTTATAGGTCACTAGCCTAAGTATCCATGAATATTATATATTACATAGAGAAAACCGAAAACATACCTTGGCCGATTCTCAATATGAACCAAATGATCTTTCAACCAAAATCCAACCACCAATGTAACTCCAACAAGCTCCAAACTCACAATAATCAAGCTATAAACATATAAATCACCACAAAATCAACCTAGGATTCCATTTAAACATAATATCACAAGGGTTTAGTGGCTCTTAGCTTTTCCAACAGATTTGATAGCAAAAATCTAATGCTAAGAAAGGATTAGAGCAAACCTAAACATCCAAAATCATAAGAACTCATTTAACCCAAAACCCTAAAAACCCAAAATTTAGAGGAGAGCAACCGGGAAGATTTCAAACTTTCCTTACCAATTTCTTACATGGTTTTTATAGAGCTCTTCACAAGAAACGCGTAGCCGCTGACGACACACAAATCGAAGCACCGTAGCTCAAGATATTAGCTTGAAAAGATTGAAGCGAATAGTGCTCAAGGGTTTCTCTTCTTCCCCTTCTCTTCAGCTGAGTGTGTGTGTGTGTTTGAGTGTGTTATGAGTATTTGGGTTCATTAATGAACCCTTATATATGTTGGACTTGGGCCCAACTTGGGCCCGGTTCAATCTGTTAGCGTTTTTAGCCTGTTTGGCTCAACTTCGGACCAAACTTTTAACACTAATGCCCAGTTTTTCATCTCTAATGTTCTTCTAAGGTTTTTGACTGTTTCCACTGTTTCTCACGCGGCACCAAGCAGACTTGAACCGATTCAACCGGTTCGACTGCCGGTTCGCGATTTTTTACGGCTTTTCGCAGAAAACACATTTTCTGACTCGGAAGGACCTACTGAGTTCAAAAATCATATTTAAATCTCCAAATTCTCATCCTAACTTTCTGGAATTTAATTTGGGCATTTAAATAATTTTATCCGTGAAAAATCCAGTTCTTACCATAGGTAAATCACATTTAGTAGCTATATTCTTTATAATTTGAAGAATAGGATGGCCAAATCTCCTATGATAGGTATCTAAAGAAACATGTTTAGTTAAAAAAACAGAAAGTGATGTCAAAGTCTTTGGAATTTCAACTTTCTCAAACTTATACATTCCATTTTCAGCCTTGCCTCGGAGAAGAACCTCCTTGGTAGCCTGCGATTTTACCAAACAAAATTCAGGCCAAAAAGAGAAATATACATAATTATCCTTAGCAAATCTAAATACACTTATCAGATTCTGAGTTATAGATGAAATTATCAATAAATCGTATAATTTATAACGTTTTCTTGTTGCATAGCATTGGAAAAAATACTGTCCAACTTTAGAGATATGCATACCTGATCTATTGTCAACATATACCTGCTCTTGACCTTGATAGTCTTGAGAATATTGCAGATTTTGTTGTTTATGTGTGCAGTGATGTGTTGCTCCTGTGTCAGCATACCTTGAAAAATCTGCTATAGATACAGGAGTTGCAATCACTGCACGTGGATTATGAAATGATAGAGGGGGTGGCAGTGCATTGTGCATGGAGGTGAAGGGGTTATTTTGTTGAGCATGATTAAAATTTTGAAGAAGCAATAGCTGGCTACATGACCCAACTTGCCACAAATTTGGCACTGTGGTCGATTTTGATTAGTGAAGGAGCCTCTTCCACCTTTACCAAATCTTCCTCCACGTCCACGCCTTCCTCCAGGTCCACATCCCAAACTTCCATTATTGTTGCCTCTGCCAGTTCCATAAGAGGGAGTTGTCTCTGTTGGTTTATCGGGTAAATGTATTGTTTGAGAAACATGAACCTGTACCATTGTTGAATTAGGCTTCTTGAACCTTTCTACGATTTCTTCTTCTGCCATAAGTAATGCTTTAAGATAAGGAATTGCATAAGCTGGATCTTTTGCTGAAATCAGTGTAATAAAAGAGTGATAATCTTCATTAAGACCATCTAGAATAACATTTGTGTATTCTGAATCTGAAATTGGGGATCCTATAGCAGCTAAAGTGTCAGCCAGTTTCTTGATCTTGAGTAAGTAATCGGATGCAAAACCATCTTTCTTTACAGATCTAAATTATAGCTGCAATTGTCGAACCCTAGCATTGGTTTTTTATGCAAAATATGTATGAATTCGTGTCCAAACTTCATGAGCAGATTTATATCCTATCATCCGGTGTTTGAAAGATGCATCCATTGATGCGAAAAGCCAAGATGTAACATTATAATCATCAATACGCCATTCTTTATGTTGTTTTGATTCAATTCCTTTATGCACATCTTCAGCGGAAGCATACCTGTGTGGGACCTTTTCTTTGTCAAGATGATCTTCCATTTCTTGTGTTAAGAAGTTGTCTTTTGAGAGTTTTTTTTCAGAGTGGGATTGCAAATGATTTATTTTGATTTTGTGTTGTTGCATTTATGATTGAAGGTGTAGAATCTGATGATAGTATAGGGTCGTCTTTTACAAATTTAACGTCATCAACCATGAACCGATTGTGCTCTTGATACCATATCAAATTTGTGGAAGAAAGGGAAAAAGAAGACTTGTGGTGAGAAACCAAGAAATAAAAAAGCAGAAGAATAGAAAATGAGTAAGATGAAAAGAATTTATTATTAAGAGAATCTCTTTTTTTTTCTCTCTCTCCTATACTCATACACTTGAACCTTGCTATTTTATAGCTACGTATAGTTAACTCTAGTTAATATATCTCGCGAAAATAAATGCATGTGTGAGTTCCTTTGAGATGAGATGAGAAGAGAAAAAGGAAGGTATTTGTATGATGAAAAAGCTGTACAGATATATTCATAGATTAAACAAATTAAAGCATACATCCGAATCTAAAAACTGGGACTTATGGTTATGGGACACTAACTCATTATTAGAATTCCCACTTAGTTTTCACTCCACCACATTAAAGTACTTTGCTGCAAAATAAAATTCATACATACAAACGCTATTTAATATACTACTAACAATTAACAAAAAAAATTGAAAAATGAAAAGAGTCCTGGAAGCAATGGCAATAGCATGATGATGATGGTGATGGATCATCTCTTGCAGCTTCGAGCCTTTAATAATGTTTCTCTTAAGCCACCAACAATCCATGTTTCTTTAGCAATATCCGATGAAATCCAATCAGCTGCACTCTCGTATCTCATCACCAACACCTTCTTGTTCTTGTTCTTGTTATTATCTTGTTCTGTTTTTATTATTCTCTTTTCTTCCTCCATTAACGACTTCAAACTCTGCCCTCTCACCACCTCCACTTTCTCTTTTCCTTTTCCTTCTTCTTCTTCATTCTCTCTCTTCACCCAACTCTTCGCCGGAGCAGACCTACACCGCATCAGCAGCAACGCGTTCCGAGGAGGAACCACTGTAACCGATTCATCATCATCATCATCTTCATCTTCATCATCATGTGCCATTACTACGTTCTTCTTCTCTTTCTCCTCATCAACACTACTACTTTGATGCTCTTGTACCACCATGAACCATTTCGAAAACACGGTTCTTGAACCTTCTTCTTCTCGATCACCACTCTCTTTTCTCTGGCTACTCTCTTCTCCTTCCTCGTCTTCGACGTCTTCGTCTTCTTCTTCTTCTTCTTCTTCTTCTTCTTCGTCGTCGGAGGTTACTATATCGGTTCCGGGGAATGATCCAAAGCATCTGAAATCGAACCTTATGCTTCTCAGGCAAGTCAAGAACTGCATTACCTCCTTCTTGAAACCAAGATGATTCCTCTGCTTCTTGCGGTTGTGGATCTTCTCTATCTCCTCCATGACCGACTGCCAGCTCCGGCAAGCGGTGGTGCGGGTGTTCTTGTGGCGAACCTTGATCTGACCGGCGCAAGTGACCTTGGGGGAGGTGGGTTCCGCAACGTCAAGGGAAGGGCTACCACCTTGTCCTCCAGCAGCAAGCATGGAGATTGATCTCTTGCGGCGGTGGTGCCGGCGTTTGTTGTGATCGGAAGGTCTGGCAGGGCTGCAAATAGGCTTAGGCATTAGAGGGAGATGGGATCTTGAAGGGAAACATACAAGAAGATCTGCAGATTGTGGCGGTTTTCCTTCTCTTGGCTTCAACATGTTTACATTCACACCTTTCTATCTCTTTCTCTTCTGCTTCACCCTTTCCCTTTATTTATATATGAATGAATGACTATGTAGTATATGTACCTGTCTCTCTCTTTTTGTTCAATTAATCCTCTTCTACTCCTACATTCATACATACACTTGCTTTTTGGTCCCCTCCCCTTTCAATTTCCCCTACTTTACCTTGCCTTCTTTTTCGCCTCTATAATTAGTGTCTTTGGTAATCATGTTTCTTTTTCTTTTTATATAAATTTAAATACAAAAAGAACTAATTCATTTTAGTTAATCCATCATCACTAACACATCAATAATATATAAATTAGTATGAATTATTACATATACAATAATAGAGAATATGTATACATCAATTATTATATTTGTATTTTACAGGTTTATATGATATTGGTGTTTCAAGGTGTTTTAGAAATGTTAATTATATAAAAAAGTATTAGTTGCATAAATTATTTTTGTAACTAAGTTTAATTAAATCTTTTTTTTGTGTATCTCTTTTTTTCCCTCTTTTTTCTTCAGCTAAAATATTATTTAGTTATCAAAATAACTTAATCATATAATATAATCAAATTATATATTAGATGAAAAATAATTGGTTGCCTAAAAAATTCATTTTGATATTATATCAAGAATTAATTATTTCAAAAATTTAACTTATTAAATTAAATGATATGGATAATTTTATATCTAACAAATTTTAGATTAGAAGAGCATTTATAGTATTAGAAGATATTTACAACTAGCTTATTCACAAGGGCAAAAAACCCTAATAAGCAAAATCAAGAAGGGTGTAACGTAAATACGCCAAACTGAAAATCGTTTCAGCAATAAGCCAGACGCTATTTTTATGTAATTCGAACCAGGGTGGTTCGAACTACAAACACAAGTAAATCGAACCAGGGAGGTTCGAATTAGGGGAGCGGAACTTTGAATGTAATTCGAACCAAGGTGGTTCGAACTCCAACCCCATGTAATTCGAACTAGGCAAGTTCGAACTATAGCCAAGTGTGCAACGCATGTAATTCGAACCAAGCTGGTTCGAATTACCCTTGGCGTGTTCCTTCATAAATCGAACCAAGGTGGTTCGAATTAGGGGTGATTCGGCTATATAAGGAGTTCGAATCACCCTCATTCGAACTATTATTCCTCCCCGTACCCCACAAAATCTCAGAGAAAACAACCCAGATTCTCTCCGAGGAAGACCTGAACGAAATACTCTGCTGATGGGGGACGATCCGGCACGGTTATATCGCTTGGATGGAGTCGCTCATATAGCCGGGGTCATTACTGAGGACGTCCCGGACAGGCGTAGGGTTGAGAGGAGGATGGGTGTGGGGACACGGCGGAGCCAGCGTGAGTGGAGGTGGCCTGATCATGCTGTGCACGATGATTACGACGCCGGTCCCGCTAGAGGCGGACGACGAGTCCAGGGAGGTAGGGCGAGGGGGCGTGCTGACCATGGGGACGACGGCGATGATCAGCATGGGCACGTTGGCGGGGGTGGTTCAGGGGCTGCTGCAGCTGCTGGTACTAGCACACACGATGGCGGTCATGCAGGTGAGTGGTATGGTACAGGGATGGGTGACGGGGCTGACACAGGTGACGCTGGACTTGGATCGGGCCCTCTTGGACATTACTTCGTTGGTGTGCCAGCCGATGACCAGCCTGAGCAGGGGGGTACACCTTGGCGCATCTCGGGATCACAGTGGTCAGACTTTATTGGGTCAGACACGCTTGTTGGGGACTTCGGGAGTCCACGCTTCCTAGAGGAGATCACCGCCATCATGCAGGGGGACGTGACTCCCCGCAGTGGTGGTCAGACCTCAGGCACACAGGCCCCGTTAGATGTTGATCTGAATGAGCCTCCATCCTCATCCGCTGGTCACCAGTTCTGTCTCGGAGGTACCCCTCCATCCGCCTTCACCGCTGCATCAGAGTCTGTCGCAGGGCCGTCGGCGGCACCCCTGCATGTTGCGCCACCTGCACAGCCTGCCCCACAGGAGGATGGGGATGACATCGAGGATGAGGAGCCGTTTATCCGCCGAGGTCAGAGGGCACGGGTAGCCCGTCGCTGTGGTACTGGCTCGCATCTGTTTAGATGATTCACGTTTCATGTATTATGTTCCCTAACGTTCAATCATGTATGATAGTGATATGTACTTTTCTTGTTATGTTATAGTCTGTTTACCTATGTTATTTGTTATTTGTGTTGTGGGACATTGACTATTTAGAATCATTCAATCATGAAACAGTTTAGTGTTTATTTTTACTTATTAAATTTTGCATCTACGGAACATGTAGCAGTACTCATTATGAAAGAAAACATATTCATTACTACTCCCAACAATCAAAGTACAATGTATAAAGATCAACTAGTTAAATACGTGCTCAAACATTGCATCTAACAGGAAAACTTAAATGTAAATAATACTAACACTGACAACATGCGCACTAATGGCGCCCTGTCTGAGATGATCCTCCAACCTGTGGGCAACTACGTCGTGTGTGTCCGGGTTGCCGACATAGGCCGCACCTCTTTGGCCGATTGGGATCTGCCTCGTCCATATTCATCCGTATCCTAGTGGATCTAGGACGACCCTCTCTCGCATGCCTCTTGTCAGGGTCCGGAATCACCGTGGGCCCGTCGTAAGGTGGCCAGAAGCCCTCCGGGATCGGAGGTGTGAATCTCATCCGATACACACTGAACACCGAGCTAATCTGATAGACGCTGTGAACGTAAGAGGTCCAGGTGACCCGTGAGTAGGCACAGCATGCAAGTGCGTGCTGACATGGGAAATGAAGAGCCTGGAAGTACCCGCAGTCACATGTCCTAGAGGCAAGTGATACTCTGTAAGTACCCAAGGAGAAAGAACCAGTCGGAGTGGTCTCTGCTACGGTGAACTCGGAGTTATCCCGGTCATACAGCGTCACCGTGAAGCACCTGGCCGTCTTCAAGTTGGCCTCAATACACTTCACCAAATGCTGACTGAATTGTTGTCCGGTTCCCATCTGGACCTCAGCCTCTCTGCCCTTGCGAACAAAGAGTTCCGCAAGCCTACCATATGTTGCCTTCACCAGGGATGCTACAGGGAGATTTCTGACCCCCTTGAGGATTGAGTTCACACACTCGGAGATGTTCGTCGTCATGTGACCGAATCTCCGCCCCTTATCACGATGTTGAGTCCACAAGGAGTAATCAATCCGGTTCGCCCACTCACACATCACCACATATTCAGATCGCAGAATATCAAACCAGTAATCAAATTCAACCTCGGTCATCGCATACGCCGCATTCACTAGAAGCTTCCTAGCGTCTTTGCCCTTGAAGGTAAGGGCAAAATTAGCCGCTACGTGTCGTATGCAGAATGCACGGTACGCAGATGGCGGTAACCAACCGCCTTCAGGGGCCTCAAGCGCAGCCTTGATGCCGTTGTGCCTGTCCGATATAACCAGCAGACCGGGCTGCGGGGTCACGTGCTGTCGAAGGTGCGAGAGAAAGAATGTCCAAGACTCCGCATTCTCACCCTCTACTAGTGTGAATGCGACAGGTAGAATATTGGAGTTCCCGTCCTATGCAATCGCGATGAGCAACGTTCCCCCATACTTCCCATACAGATGTGTGCCGTCAATGCTGACTAGCGGCTTGCAATGACGGAATGCCTCGATGCACGGCGGGAAAGTCCAGAAAAGTCTGTGGAAGTACGCTTGAGACTCGTCCACCTGTCCTCCAACTCGAACCGGGCTCGTCTTAAGGACCACAACACTACCAGGCATCGTCAGCAGGACACCCAACACCCACCTAGGTATGTCGTTGTATGACTCATCCCAGTCACCGTAGACGAGGGCAATAGCCTTCTGTTTTGCCATCCAAACCCTCCGGTAAGTCGGCCTAAAACCAAAGTGCGCTGCCGTGGCGTTCAGGAGCACCTTTATGCTCACGGATGCGTCAGCCCTCACCATTGGCATAATGAACGCCGAAATCACATGATAATCCAAACTCCTGTGGTCACTCGAGATGGATGTGGCCAGGCAAGTGTGAGGTCCATTGTACCGTTTGACCTCCCAAATGCCCTTGCGCTTTCGGAGACTCAGTCGAATCAACCATGTGCACCCATTCCCAAACTCGGAACACTTGCCCACATACCGGCGGTGATCGGACTCCACCACCTTGTACTGTACCCCTCGCCGGATGCTGTAAGTCTTCACGCTTAACAGGGCCTCATCTTTATCCTGGAATTGCTGACCAACCTAGAACTCTGTCAGACCAGCAGTCCCTTCCGCATCTCTAGCTCCGAATCCAACAGCGTGCCCTAAAACCCCTCATGTCTCATGGCGTCCAAGTCCAACGAGGAAAAATGTGGTGGATACTGCTGTGTGCCAGAGCTAGAACCACCGCCCGCCAATGCAGGCCCATTCGCTCCAACCTCGTCGCCGCTATCATCCTCAATCGTATCCGGCTCGACGTCGTCCTCCTCTGCATCACCCAAGACTCCGTCTCCGACGCCAACCGGTGGAACGCCCTGTAAGGCGTTCGGGAGAATATCAAAGGATCCTACCTCGTCGCCTACGCCGTCATTCAGATCAACAGCAAAAGACGAGGAGGCGACAAGTTGGACCACTGGCTCGTACACTGGGACGGAGGAAGAAGCCACGGCAGCCCTGGAATTGGAACCAGCTGTCGTGGCTACATCGGTGGTATTCCGGTTCGAACCCCCTGAGCTGGATACCACATCAACCAGCTTTGCCAGCAATTCTGGTGTCCTCACCTCCGGAAACTGCCTCCGACAAAGAAACATGACTTGCAGGTCCTCATCACTACCAATCGTGAGACAATCATACTTAACCGTATCGTGCAGGATCGTGACTGGAATGCGATAGAAAAATTTCTTAACCCGCTTCACACCTTCCAGGCCAAGTTTCATCAGCACTGATCTAACAAGGTCATCATACCTTGTCGTTGGATTCACGACAACACAGAGAGGATCCTTATCTGTGAACTTCACTCCGGAACGAGTTTTCCTCTTAATGGATCCTCTGTGGTGAACCAGAACAACAAAACTCTCCTCACTAGCCATTATACTCCATCTAATGAGACCAACTCACGTTTAGAACGGTTATATAGAGGTCTCTCTCCCACTAATTCGAACCGGCCCGGTTCGAACTAAGGTTTGTGTAATTCGAACCAGCTCGGTTCGAATTACTAAGGCCACACTCTCTCTCTATAATTCGAACCTCCCTGGTTCGAATTATGTGCACTCAAGGTTCGAACCGACCTGGTTCGATTTATGAAGAAAATTCAGGTTGTAATTCGAACTGCCCCGGTTCGAATTACTCTCAGTTGCAGTTCGAACCATATCGGTTCGAATTATATATATACAAGATCCTGCGCATTATTGAAACGATTTTCAGTTTAGCTTATATACGTCAATTTGAGATGGCATTGGCTTATACTGGTTTTTTGCCCTATTCACAATGACTAATCGAAAACATTCAAACATATAAAGCAAAAGTACAAGAGAATAACGTTTTTTCTTAACAACCTAAATAATAGGTTAAAAAAAGAAAGTTGATTTAAAAAATCAAATTTTGAATTAATTAGGTTTAATTATAATTTTGAGTATTTTAATTTTTGTCGCAACTGTTCTTTCACAATTCTATGCTACCACCGCTGCTGTATCATGACTCCAGTGCCCCTATAGCTATTGTCTCGTTTAGATGATTTTTTTCATTTTAAAGTGGACGTTTATTTGGGTATACCATTGGTATTTTACTTGATTTGTTTGATTCTGCATGTACATGTTTCGCAAGATGTTCATTTTACTATATATGCAAATGGTTCTTTTTACTAAGATGTGAATATTTATTTGGGTCATACAATATGAATGAACGAAGCAAAGCGGCACACGATAAAAGTAAAAAAGACACGACGCAGTAGCATGGAAGTAAGAGTAGAGGTGTAACATTGGAGTAGTGGCAGCACAAAATCTCTGACTCGACGACGGTGCAACGTCACGGAGGGAGAAGAAGGAGTGCAGCGACAGCGTCGCTTGCAGAGAGAACAGTGGCGGTGCGACGCATAGGAGAAGAAGGTACAACGATGGCGTTGAGAGTAGGAAGCGCGACACAGGAAAGAAGAAAGTGCAACCGCGTCAGTTGCAGAGAGCACAGAGGCAGTGCGACGCATGAGAGAAGAAGATCTAACGGCGATGCGGCGTGTTGCTTCTTCAGAGGATTGCGGCGGTGGAGAGGTGCGTTGGTGATGGTGCGACAGAAAAGGAGGAGTGAAGGGGATGCAATAAAATGAGAGAAAGTTGAAAGGTAAGAGGCTAGAGTTATAGTAGATAAATGAGGTGGAATGTTTTTTTGTTTTAGTGGGTTTGGAGCAGTAACGGATCCAGAAAAATTTAGTCGTAGAGGTAAAAATATAATAAAATTTAGGTATAAATATATTTTTTTGTTTCCCACAATACCCAACAAGTTAAGGACTAATCTACCAGTGAATTTGAGTTTTATTTAAGAGGGCCAATGAATTGCTATACATACGATACGGAATTCGAACTCCCAACACTTGTTTAAGCAAACCACTAAGCTAATCACTCGACCAATCCAAATTTGTTTAGATATATTGAAAAATTTAAATTAGAACTATCTAAGTTATACATATTGATAAGAACTAGAAATATACACAAGTCACTTATTATAGTATTTAAAATAATAAAAAAATAATTTCACACAGTATAATTTTCAAAATAATAAAAAATAACTTATAATGACTTTTTTATTTTTAACATAAATAAATATTATTTTTTTATATATATTCTTAAATAATTATTTTATTTTTTATTATTTCATATTTAATGATAAAATCTATTTATAATCTTTATGGTATAAATAAATTTTTTAACCAAAATAATTACTATAATCAAGACTATTTTAATAATAAATATTAATAGAGTATATTAATATATAGATAATATATTTTTATCTTAAATATTTTTTAAAAGGTCACTAATAATTTAAGTTATATTTAATTAGAAAACTAAATTTAATTTCATTATCAACTAATTAATTAATATAATAAAATTAATTATTACTAATTTTTTGAATTTATTTATTTATTATTTTTATACTAAATCAAATTTAATAATATAATTATTATTAAATGTTAAGTTTAACAAAATATTTTTTAATATAAAACACAATAAAAATTATTTATATTTTATTTTGAGATAAATATAATATAATAAAAGATAATATATATATATAAGTATTAGTTTTTTTTTTTAAACTTTGTGGGGATAAATGCCTCTTCTTTACTGAATGTGAATGCAATTCATTATTCGCGTTGTTTGCACTCTTTATTATCTACTTAGCAAACTCTTTTATGAAATAAAGTGAGAGTGCTTATCTCCAATACCATAAATTAATTGCAACACTAGCACTAATAATGACATTTAAAATTAGGAGAGAAAAAAAAAATTAAGCCAAGGCCCACGAAGCTTGCTTGCTTGCTTCATGATCCAATGATGGCCACACCTTAGCTTGTGAGCCCATGATGCCAGATGTTAAGTTTTTTTTTTTTAATATCTTGCAATCTGACAGGATCAAATATTTAATTAATGGCGAATCGAAATTCTATTTAAAAATATTTTATTAGTAAATAAATTATTATATAGAGGTCACTCAGATAAAGATATCTAAAACGTCTTTTTTTAAAAGTGTTTTATGTTGTATTTTAATTAGTTTTTGTATAATTTATTCGGTGTTTCTCATCACATATTATTAAATTCCTCAAAAGATTTTCTTTTCAAAAATAATAAAAAATATTTAATTTGGACTAAAATAAAAAAGGTAATAAATTAACTATTAGACTTTTTTTAAAAGATTATTTACATAAAAAAAATATATCACATTCATCAATATATATATATAACAAGTTTAAGTCTCTTAAAATTTTTATAAATAAAAAAAATAATTAATTTATATTCGTACAATATATAAAATAATTACTATATTATTATTATATTATAGATTAAGATTCACTAATTTAAATTTTTTATTTTTAATATAAGTATTAGAAATAAATAAAATTTTTATAACTAAATGTAGTGTAACAAAATATATATAATATTAATTAGTTCTTAAAAAATTCTAAAAAAATAGTTTCTTTCATTTTAGTAAAATAACAATTTATTAAAGTAGACAAATTAATTATTTTTATCTCATATACAGTTTTTTTAAGATATAAAAGTAATTAATTAAGATATTGGTTAAGATAATTAAAGTCACTATTTCATTATATTTTTAATTAAAAAAAATCCTAGTTAATTTTGGTATAGAAATTTTGAATTTGAAAATATTGATAAAAATTATGTTGAATTTTGATTTATTTGACTCTCATTTAAATTAATCACTACATAAGTTAAAGTTCTGTTTTGAAGTTATATTCAAGTTTTAATTTGATTTTTAAAAGTTTCAATTTACTTAGTTTGATTTTTTAACTTAGGTATTCGTGACTCATATTAGGGTTTTAAGTGTTTAGTTAAAAAAACAAGGTAAAAAAATTTCAATTATCACATCAAATAGTCACTAGAATGTATAATATAGCAGTCGTTAGTCCATCTCAATATGCCGTTAACGATTTTGTGAGACATTGACAAAAATAATATTAGGAACCAATGTGAGTCATAACTATTAAGTTGGGAGACTAAATTGAGTAAATCGAAATATTTGAAATTAGATTGAAACATAGTTGTTAGAACCGAACTAGTGATCGAACCGGTCAAGCTACTACTTCACTGGTTTATTGATTCAACCAATAAATCGCTGATTGAACCGATAAAATCGGTCTCACGTAAATATAAAATAGTTAAAAACTTAAAATTAAAAATTGAAATACATATCTTCACTAACATTTTATAAAGAATCAAGTCTCAACTTCTAAAATTAACTAATATAAAAAAAACCATAAAATTTTAATACTACAATAGTATCTTATTTTGACACAATAAAAAAATAATTAATTCACAAAGCCTATCATCTAACTATAATATCAGTAGATTTTAACACTAACATCAAAACAAATAACCTTAATCACAATTCTAGCAATAAAATAGATCAAGTAAATTAATAAATTTTTAGTAAAATTCATATTTATATTAATAATGGCTAAGTGGCAAGTAGAGGTTGCTTTTGCTCCAAGGTTCTTGATTCGAGACCTTGTGGAGATATTTTAAAAATTTTTCAAGCCGATTAGTTCGGTTAGACTGGTTTACACCGGTTCTTATCGGTTCACACCGGTTTTATTCCTTAAACAGTCCAAGGAGTAAACCGAACTGGACTAGGGTCCAATGCTAGTCCGGTTCACTAGTTTTCAGTCGAACCAGCCGATCCAGTTTGGTTTTTATAACTATGGATTGAAATACGAACATAATTTTAGAGACCAATAAGTATTATCTCTTTGTTGACAATTAAGTTGTTTTAATGGTAATTAAGATCTAATAATGGTTTATAGTAAAAGAAGCATTCTTTTGCAACAATGAACCTATAGTAGTAGTTAGGAGTGTTCATAGATTAGATCATATCCATATAAATCCACAGTATTTATCCGTATCTAATCTGTAATTTGAGGATATGATCTGATCTATAAGATGATCGGATCCACACTCTAATCAGATAGAAGTAAATATGTTTAAAAAAGTAAACAAAAAAATTATTGACTTTTTTATAAAAATAAAATTTTTTTATTTTTTTATTTTATGGATATATTTGATATCTAATCCAAACATAAAAAGTGCAAATATCGAATTTGATCTAATGAGTTTAGTGCAGATTGGATCAAAATTTCAACCATATCCCATTTGTAAACACCCTAGCAATAATAACTAAAAAATTATAATAATTATATTTTTAACTAAGAGGAAGTGCCAAAAAAAAGTACTAAATACAAGAACATTTAATCAAATATTAAAAAAAATTTTACTTTAAAACAGTTGGACTTTTTTTGCTCATATATATATATATATATATATATATATATATATATATATATAATGTAATAATAATAATAATATGATAATTATTTTATATATCACACAAATATAAATGTTTTTTTTTCTATGATCTTAAAAAAGGTTTTGTAAGTCCCTAACATTGTTATTGATTTTTGTAGTGTTAGCCCTCATATTATCAATTTGATTCATATATAATTCATATGATAAATTATTTGGTGACGTGCTTCTTTTTTTACTGTGATATACTTGTTTATTATTATTATTATTATTATTATTATTATTATTATTATTATTAATAAAAAATAATAGGCCAAATTATTGCCATAACATAATAGAAGTATGGAAGTTTATCATTCTTCTCTAATGGAGGAAATAAAATTCTTTTCAATAGTTTATTTAACGTTTAGTAGAATAAAAATAACTTTTATTAGAATAAATTTTAGTACGAGTTTAATATTTTTATTCATCATAAAATATTTATAGAATTACTCGTAGATAAATTTTGGAAAAAAAGAAAAATAAACCATGATTTTTAATTTTATTTTTAAATAAACTTTATTTTTAATTTTAAAATAAATTTATTTTTATTTTTTAATAATATTAATTTTTTACCGTATATAATTATTCAATTTTTTTAATCATATATAAATAAATTACTCTTAATAAGACTTTTTTGTGTTATTCAATTATCTTTTTTAAAAGATAATTAATTATTAAAATAATTAAACTTTTAACAAGAAAAATAATAAAAAAATTATGAACGAAAAAAATTAACCATCCTGATAATTTTTTGTATTTTTATTCATATTTTAATTATAAACATAAATATAATTTAATTATATTATTTATGAAATGTGACTATAGATGTAGATAAAATTTAGTTATATTACTTATATATAGTTTCATTGTATTGTATTGTTTATAAAGTTAGATTATAATTATGACAATAGAATTGTTCTTGTATTTTTATATGTGTGACTAATTGGTGGTATTAAAATATTACTCTTAATTATAAATAAGGTTTATAATTTAAAAAATCAAAGACTCAATTAAAAAGATATGAAAAAAAATGATGTTAAAATATTCTAACTCTTTAAAATAAAAATATTCGAAATTCAATTAAAAATTAGTTAAAATTTAAATTCAATAAAAATTTATATTCAATGTGTTTTGTATTAAATATATTTAATAACCTATTATATCATATTGGTTGAAATTAGTTTTTATAATGTTAATTTTTTAATAACACTTTATTAGAAAAAATCATCTTTTCATAATTTTTTAAAAACTAATTAATATTATATATATTTTGTTACATTACATCTTGTTATAAAAAATTTATTTATTTCTAATACTTATATTAAAAATAAAAACAAAATTTAAATTAGTAAATTTTAATCTATAATATAATAATAATATAGTAATTGTTTTATATATTATACGAATAAAAATTAATTATTTTTTATTTATAAAAAAATTAAGAGCTTGTTTTATATATATATATATATATATATATATATATATATATATATATTTGATGAATGTGATATTTTTTTATGTAAATAATCTTTTAAAAAAAATCCAATACTTAATCTATTACCTTTTTTATTTTAGTCCAAATTAAATATTTTTTATTGTTTTTGGAAAGAAAATCTTTTGAGGAATCTAATAATATGTGATGAGAAACACCGAATAAATTATACAAAAACCAATTAAAACACAACATAAAAATATCTTTAAAAAAAACGTTTTATGCGTCTTTATCTGAGTGGCCTCCTCATTATATGTACAAAATGTAATTAAAACTTTCAATAACTACCAAACTAACTTAAATTAGGGCAATTTACCATTTTAAAATAATTGGGAGAAACCTTTACTAGAATACAACAATTGAAAAGTTCATACCTTTCTTGTTTCATTTTATATAGAAACCGTGGCTGCTTAACACGGTTTCTAAATGAACATAAACCGTGCTTACTAGCCAAGTTTTATATTAAAGAGAATTTGAATGTAAACCGTGGGAGGCAGCCACGATTTATCCTCAGTGAATGCAATACATAAACCGTGGGAGGCAGCCGTTATTTTTTTTAAATTGAATAAATATAATTAATCATATGAATACAATAGTAAAAATAAATTATATGAATACAATAATACGAATACATACAATTTTATAAATAATTAATTTAAATTATGTCTATTTAAATTTTAAATTACAAACTAATACAAATTTTATAATTTAAAATTCTAATTATTTATATAAAATTAAATTGATTAAAAAATAAAAATATACTAATACAATTCAAATCGTATTAAAACGTAAATAAATTTGTTGACTCTATAAACCACAAAACTCCTTGGATTCTCTCTCAGCCACTCTACTTCACATAGCCGCTCATGCATAAACTGTGGCTGCCTCCAAAGTTTTATGCACACAAAATCTTCCTCATAAACCGTAGCTACCTCCCACGGTTTATGTGTTGCATTCACCAATGGTAAACCGTGGCTGTCTCCCACTATTTACATTCAAATGTTCTTCATCATAAAATCTGGCTAGCAGGCACGGTTTATGTTCATTTAGAAACCGTACTAAACTCCTACGGTTTCTATATAAAATGAAACAAAACATAAATGTATGAACTTTTCAATTGTTGTAATCTGATAAAGATTTCTCTCAATTATTTTAAAATGATAAATTATCCCTCAAATTAGTTGAAAATATATATACTCTCTGCTTCATCGTATATATTTTACGTTTACAAGTGCCCACTAACACACATGCTTCAACCTCAACTACTGAACCACCCCTTCTATATGGAACCCACAACTTACTTTCTGTGACAGAATTTAAAGGGGAAATTTGGATATCATCATTGCTTAGGTGATCATCATCATCAGTTTACTCAATTCACATTTAATCGCTTCGCATCAGAAACTTCTGCTAATAAAGCAGTAACCATCATTCAACTCAATCATTCATGCCTGCGAAATTAAAGCGCATTGTTAAATGTCACATTTTAAATTTTTAATACAAAATTTAAATAAATGAAGAAATAACTAATATGTAGTAGTATATGTTACGTCCCCGCAAAAGCTGAGTGGTCTGATGTATCAGTAGCTATTAAACTTGTCCTTGTCCGATTCTAGGTTTGGAATTAATTACAAAGGTATCGTCTCTCTATAATTAATGACCTACTGAAGCTATGTTTCATCACCGAAAGGTCAAGGATACCAACAATATTTTTTCACATACACTGATGTAACCGATCAACGACTAATATTTTCACATATATCTGACATGCTCAACCAGATGCTTGGATTCACCTAAAACTCAATTTCATAATATAATTATTTATGTTGTTTATTTTCGGCTAATTTTTTTTATATGAAAAAAATATTGGTATTTTTGTTGAAAATGGGAATATTTAGTGTAATCACAGATGGGTGAATTTTTAGGTGGGAAGTCAACACGTGGGAGGCGTGTTGGACACGTGGCAATATCTTAGCCAACACGTGAGGGACGTGTTGCACCATGTGGGGAGCGTATTGGACAATGTCTACAATACTGTAAAACACTTCAAATATCATTATTCAACTAAAACACTATCTCTCTTTTCATATTAAAAATAATTTCTGTTTATTTTTATTGATTTAAATTTTTAGAATAAGTGATATTGTGATATAGTATCAAAATTTTATATTCGAAAATTTTAAAATTTAATACATAATAAATCTCAAAAATAAAAGAAATAGTATATAAAGTAAATAAATAAAAAATATGTAAAATTAAACAAATAAAAAAAATTACTTAAAAAAATATTTAAAATATAATTAAATAAGAACAAGTAAAATCATTAAACCAAAAAAATAAGAGATGCGTATCATAAAGCATTCCACATGGTGGGGTTTGCTCAAGTGTTTGCATGTATTAAGATATTTTTCCGTTTAATTATTAATTACTATTGCATTATTATTGATAATTGATTACTGAATTGACAGTAGCAAAGTGGAAATTGGGGACGTGTAGCTAGCTAGTTAGGTTAGTTGAAGATTCTCTGGCCCCTGTTTAGTCTTTTCCATATTCCACATTGGGAGATAGATGGTGTAGCAGAGAACTAAAGTTATATATGAAGGTGTGAAATTATAATTAATTAGAGTGGGCATGTCATAATAATGGAAAAATAAATGGTCCCCTATCTTAGCCATCATGCATAACAGCCCCCATAGGATCATAGTTTTATGCTTTCTCAAGACGTATATCTATATATAATACTCTTCATCTTTATCATTTTTAGTTGTCATCTTGATATGTAGATCTTTTATATTTCTGTCTATGTATCAATGCCTTTCAAGTTTCAATCATATGAATTTTGAAAATAAAGTTGGCTAGCTAGCATTGCATGCCTTTAACGTGAAACTTTGCATATTTCAAATTGGACACATGACATTATCCGCCAGCTTCAAATTTCGGACAAGGCTGATGCCAGGGTTTTCAAAAATTTTGGACCGGAAAAAAAGTTACTATAATTCTGGGATACATGCACTTTATTGCAAACATGTCGCTACTTTTTTTTAAGTTTTGAGTTTTGACCATTTGGTATTGCGACCCAAAAAAAAATGCAACGGAACAAAAGCGCTACTGGTTTTAAAATAATGAAGTTAATGACATTCCATCCATCAATAAGGTGTAGCTCAAATAGTATATATCCTTTTTTTCGAATCCAGAGATTTCAGACCTTCTTTTTTATGTTGTTTAATAGGTTAAGGACTAATCGGCTAAAAAGATAAGGACCCTTTTCTTTAGGGATAAGAAAATTATGATCAGACTAGCGGATCCAAAACTATAGAACTTGAGTGTGGATATTTTGTTGAAATAGATTGAAATGATATGATTCGTTAAGAAGAATTTTCTCTTTCCTTTTTTTCGAAACTCCATATCAGATATTTGGGAAGTTCATCGTCACGACTTCTAAATTGTTCATTCTAGTCGTCAATCTATAATTCCAAAAAAATAGAATTTTTCGGAGAGTGATTGGTTTGTTAGAAAAGGCATAGCGTGGGTTAAAACTTCAGTTTAGATTTAAATTTTATTTAAAAATTTATTGTTGATCAATGAATTACTGTATGTACAAAATAAAATTTAAATGTCTGAAACTTACTTAAATTAATGAGCTAACCAATCGACCAAACTAAGTTGATTATTTCAGTGAGAACATTCTTCTTCTTCTTCTTTTCTGCCCCCATGCTTAGTAGTTTTAATTGGATCAACATGAACTTAACATGGATCCTTTTGTTTTTGAATGTATATAAAAAAAAAGTAGGACCAACAATGAAACAAGTTATCTTGGGCTGAGCAAGATGAGGCCCAAAGTCCTAAACCTAAAAATAGAGCAAAAATAAATAGCATATGGGCTTCAAGGGCTTGAAAATTAAACCACCAAAGAAAACTAGTGTTGTTCTTTTGGGGCTTAACCATGATTGGTTTTCTAAAGGAAATATTGACGAGAATCAAATAGAGAACGGGGAGACAACATAGAAGAGTTCCGACCAAAAAAAAAAAAAAAACAGAAGAATTTGTAAGCAAGATCGGTTCTCTAAGTTGGGAAATGTGAAAATCTAGGAATCCACAGAACACCATCATCAAAGTGAATTTTGCATAATCAGAATTCACCAAATAACTTTTTTTTCTACAATATCTCTTAATTCGATACGTCAAAGATTAATCCGTCACATATTTAAATTTCATTTAACAGTTTGTTGTTAGCTAACCACTTAAGACAAAGATAAAGTTACAAAAACTCAGTATGCAGATAAAACTGTAGAATTTCATGACTGAATTGCAAAATTTTTGGAGCAAGGTAAATTATTGAAAACTCAAAATGCAAAAAGAATTGTGAAAACTTGGAGTGCATTGCCAAAGTTTTTGAGCATGTGTAACTCTTGAAAATTCATAATGCAAGCAAAACTAGAATTTGGGATGCAAAATAAATTGCAAAAATTCTCAAGCCAACCAAACTACTAAAACTCGAAATGATAGAGAAAAGAGAAAGAACTCAACGATTTGAGGATACATAATTCTAATATTATATAAGAAACAAAAATATATATATATATATATATATATATATATATATATATATATTAGAAAAAGATATGTTTAATTAGTTAATTACTATGTGTGTACTATACATATCACAAAATAAAGCATACAACCTATTTTATAGGTATTAAACAAATAAAAAAATCATCATAAATATAAGTCTATCATACAATGCAAATTTAACTAATATTTAAATACTATTCCAACCATACTTTATACCCAACTTTTGTACCCTATTTTTCTCTATTCCTTTTTACTTTCAAAAATAATAATTTGTTATATTCATGCATGTTAGCAGAGCAACATTATTTCACTTGGGGAACCAAACAAAAAATATATCTATATCACTTTCACTTTCACTTGAAGGGACCAGCTTATACAAGACTTTTAATTTTCTTTAAAAAGGATTCGCATTCATATGTGAGTCACAGTTATGTGGCTATTCGATATTAATAACTTTCATATATATCATGCATGAGTAGTTCTCATATTTTTCTTCCTCACTAAATTCCGAAAGTTATTTTCAACCTTTTTCTTTTTTCAACAACTTTTTTATGATTGTCATTTTCCCACTTTTTCGCGTTACACAACAACTAATAGACCAAGCTAAGTGTCTATGAATTGTGTTATATATATCATTCTTTTTAGTTTGTTTTTATATACATTTTTTATTTTTTATATAAAAAAATAATACTAAAGGACCAATATTTTTAAGGTTTAATTACTCTATTGGTCACTATAGTTTCGCAAAATTTTCAATTAGGTCCTTATACTTTTTTTTTTCCTTTTAATTGAGTCTTTGCACAATTTTTTTTATCAATTAGGTCCTTATACTTTCTTATACGTTATAGCTTGGTTCTTCGACCCTTTACTTGCTTAGTTGTTTTTACTTTTTCTTTTCTTATCTTTTCTTTCTTTCTTTCTTTTTCTTTTTTTTTTTTTTTTTTTTAGGAAGCGTTTGATTCATGTTAACTCCCTGAAAATGCTTTTTTCTATTTAGGAGAATTATTTGGTTCACTTTGATATAGACATCTTGTTTGATTAACTTATTATATGAGGTTTCCTTTATCATATATCTTTAGAATAATTTATTAAACAGCTTATTTAATTATTACAACAAAACAGAAAATGAAAAGGATAAAAGCTTATTTTCAAGGGTACCCATATCCAAATAAAGAAAACTATTAAAGAAATCATCTCAAAATTGCTGGCTTTTTGTCCTAATTTGTGACCAATATTATTAGCTTCATCATCAGTAATGGAAATTTGTTGTCGTTGATTACTCTTATAGTTTACTCTCATCATTATGAGCGTTATTTTAAGAAATGATGAAATATATTATATATACACGTATATCCAAAAATAATATTTCATTCAATATATATAACCTTTTTTAAAATAAAAAAATTCATACATAAATTACATTGCCATCAACCCCTATTAGAGTGATCATGATGATACTCACAAATAAACTTGATATTTAGATATTGTGAGAATATCTTGTTGGATTTGAAAATTAAAAAATATTCTCCTAAGAGAGTTTGGGATAAGGGAAAAATTTAAAGAGTTGATAATTCCTGATAATAATTCTGATCTAAAATAAATCTTATATTCAAATATTGTGAAAATGTACAGGGACAAATGTCTATTTGCAGATTGAATTTAAGTGACATTTATTTTTAGAGTACATGATAAAATTATTATTAAAAATGATTTTTTTAATAAATACAAAATAAATATATTAAAAATTTAAATTTTTTATATTTTTAATAAAAAAAATTAATTTATAATCTTAAAATATATACTTAAGATACAAAGTAGCTAAATCCTTTCAGATTAATGATACAATATAATCTAATCATATTATAAAATCAAACTAATATATCAAATTAAATAAACATAACTTCAATATGAAATATGCTTAAATATTATACTAATATTTAAAAAAAATAGAGA
Organism: Arachis stenosperma; assembly: GCF_014773155.1. NCBI lineage: Eukaryota > Viridiplantae > Streptophyta > Magnoliopsida > Fabales > Fabaceae > Arachis > Arachis stenosperma. The sequence goes on along the minus strand of NC_080384.1, from coordinate 15,454,394 downwards.
ACCAACTGCAATATAAACCAATTAAATCAATCTTCTTTTATTTTTAATTTTAAAATTTAAAAATTAAAAATAATATTTTTTTTATATATAACAGACTTATTTTTCAACTAATTGAGTGCCAGTTTATAATTATTAGAGCAGTGTATGTATGTCACTGTCATTGGCAAGGACTGCTTGGGCTTCAAAACTGAAAAGCATTCTAGTTTGTGGCATACCATGTCACCTCTATTCATGCACCAATCAGAGCCTCAAAAAAAAAAAAAAAACTACTTTTTCATTTCACAATATTAATCTTTTAAAATTATGTTCTAAAACTAAAAAAGGTTAAATATTCTAGCTTTTTTCTAAAATGTTAAATATCCTTATCATATTATTTATCAATTTAATGATAAAAAGAGTATTATAATAAATTTAAGGATAAAAATTGTATTAAAAAATATATATATATATTAAAATTCTTGAATATAATAACTATATAGGTGTGGTTTGGTGGCTCCTAACCAAAAGTTTTTAGTATAAATAAGAGTTTATAAAAACTAACATCATTCACACAACTCTTATCCTCAATAGTGAAGACCATTTAATAAAATTAACGTTTTTAATTCATCACACGCTCAAGTTAATTTCATTTTCTAATGCAATAATAATCTCAGGCAACTTGCCTATCTGCTTCATATATTGTTAAAGTGAATATGAATCATATCACCTAGAAACGTAACTTATATAGCTGCCTATTATCGTACAAATAAGACACAACCATATGATAGCAACATCTTCCTTTCTCTGATCTTTTTCCAAAAAAAAAAAATAATAAATCTTCCTTTCTACATTTTCATTATTTAATCAATAATAATGATTCGAACACTACTAAGAAGTTTCTTTCCATCGAAGACATTCTTTTGTGTTCGATTTTGTTACTGTTTCTATCTTTAGAATAATTATATATTTAATGCGCTTCACAAAAATCTTTTCTCATATTTAAAGTGTGAATTTTGCATAAATTTATTTTTGTCTTATATTAATTTTTTTCAAAATATATATATTGAAAATTAAATTCTATATGTTTTGATAATAAAAGTTTTAATATCTGTGTTACTGATATTAATATTTATATTCATATGTCTCTTTAATTTATATCAATTTAATTAATTTTTGAAAAAAGTGATACATTATGATATGATATCAAAATTTTTAAGATAAAAATTTTAGAATTCAGTCATTATTATAAAAAAAAAACTTAAAACAAATAAAAAAATGTAATACATTTTATTTAGAATGAGTCTTTGTGAGATGAATATATAGTGTATCAACAATATTATTATTCGAACTCTATTCTTGTATAAAAGGCCTGTTAGAAATATAACTATTTTGATTTATGTGTCTTCTCCTACCAACTTAAACATTTTAAAAAAAGTATTACCATGACAAATAAAACTATTTACTCACAAAATTTAAAAAAATATATATTCTAATATGCTTATAGTGATTACGATGACTATGCAAGTATTGTTGAAATTAAAAAATCGTATTTTTTTATATTTTAGTAAAAATTTTTAAAAGTGTTATTAAATAATAAAAAAATACTATTTTAATTTTAATTACTTGCATTGATATGATAGTGCTAGCCTTTTGAAAATTCGCATGCAAGCGTGATCGGAAAAAAGGTGGTGTTGCTATATATATGTTTCAAGTGTAAGTGGTTAACTAATATTAAAGTCGGTATAACATAGAAAGAAAATACATGAAGTCTAGCTTAATTTATTTTATAAAATTACTTATTTCAAATTTTTTATTAAATAAAAATACAGAAAAAGAAAATTGTATTTGAGAAATTGGGAGTGTCGGCCATGCATAGGAATATAAGGCACGTGGGGATATGATCACGTGCGGAATGCGTGGGTATTGGAATCATAAGAACGTTAGGCTGTTAGCAAAAGAGAAAGAGATCCAGTGTGGTGGAACGTGTGGGTTGCATAGCCATAGCCTTAGCCTTAGAGTAAGTGTGATGTTTGGTTAAAATCAAATCAAATCACGTTGAAAAATGCAAAAAATGTGATTCAAGGTAATGGCTTTAACATCATTGTGGCGTGTAGGGGATGGGTTTCAAATTCTGCAACAACAACCACCATTCTTGATGATTGATTTTCAGTTCGTGGAAAAAGAACGAATTTTTATTCTATTTTATTTTTCTTGACGGTTCCACGGAACACTTGATATGCAAAGTTGCAAACTGCAAAGCAATACACCTCGTCCCCTTATTTTGTTTCTTTCTCTCTTTCTCTTCTTGCTTTTCCCATTTTTGCCTTTTCCTTTGCCCAAAGTTTGTGTCTTCATGATTTTAATACTGTAAAAATTTACGTGCAGTTGTCTTTCTATGAAGTTTGATAATTGATTATTATTAGATAATTTAATAGATTTGACTAAATTATTATCTAACGATTTTTTATTATATATTAACTTCATATAAAACAATTACACGCGCTGCACATGAGTTTTCATCTTTTAATGCTCTTTTTATTATTAGATGTCTTTATATTTTTAATTTTGCTGATTTTATTGTACTTTGGATCCGTTTCAAAAAGAAAAATTAATGTAATCTAAAATATATAATTTATTGTGATTTGAAAGGATAACTTAATTTTATTTTTAAATTCAATTTAAGCTATATATTACGATTTGGATTGAATTGATTTATTTATTTTTAAAAATTAAAAAATATATTATTAAAAAATAAAAATTACTTTATGTTAGTGAAATAAATATATTTTATTTTATATTTAAAAATTATTCATTAAATAATAATAATAATAATAATAATAATAATAATAATAATAATAATAATAATAATACATGAACAAGATAAAAATATATAACAAATTAAATATATTATCTCACACTTTGTAGCTTGGATTGAATTAATTCGATTTTGAGAAGTAAATTTAAAATTCGATGTTATTTGTGCTTTTTATTAGTTTTTAATTTGTATTAGATTGAACGAACGATTTTGTTTGAATTAGTCTGAATTTGAGGATCCTACTATTAATATAAGAAAAATCAATCAGTAAATTAATTATTAGGATAAAATATTTATTAAAATATAAAATAAACATTTAAAATAACTAAAGTAGCGCATACATTTATAAACAAATATATGGTGACTTATTTGGTATATGATTTTTTTGTGTAGATAACTTTTCCGTTATACTTTATATAATTATCTAATTAGATTATGCATTTTAATGATATTTTAAATAATAAATTTAAAAATTTATTATTTTTATTAATATGATAATATATAATTAATTATTAATATAAAATATTTTTATACTGATAATATATAAAGATTAAATTTATATTTTATAGTAAAAAGAGTTTAAATTGATCAAAAATGTGAAATTTAGGGTTTAATTTTATATTGTTCTCAAATTAGAGCATTATTTTCGTCTGTTGAAAAATATTAAATAAATAAATTATTTTTATAATTAAGTTCGATCAAAAATTTTTTTTTTTGGCCTTATGCATCATCTCCTTCTTAGGTTCTTCTAACTGATTTATATTATACCAAATAAGTTAACAAATTAATTTAATTAAACTTAATTATCAAAATGACTTGATCATACAGTTCATCTCTAGATTAACGATTAACTGTCCTTTTGATAATATTTTTTAGATTTTAATGATTTTTTGTTAAAATTTACAGAAACTTATATTATATATTAATGTTAACAACCTTTAAAGATTTATATATCCTATATATTATTGAAGCTGCAGTTTAGAAGCTCCTAAAACGCTGTCGTTTCAGTGCCGTGTATCTTCCTCGTCCCGTTGACTAACGCCATGTGAGGAAAAACCTACCAAAAAAATAAGTTGAAAATTTAGGTGCAGTCGACTTCATATGAAATTGATAGCTGAGAGTCGTTAAATGATTTGACTGATTTAACTAAATTTTTATTTAACGATTATCAACTATCAACTTCACGTGAAATTGACTGCACCCGAGTTTTCACAAAAAAAAACAAACTTAATTTTTTTCATATTATAAGTTTACTCCAAAAATCCTCAGAAAATCAAATATTCTTTTGTGATTTATTTTATTTAATTTTTTGGAATACTTCCACTGAGGCCAGTGGGTTGAACCTAGTACGTACTTCTATTTAGTGACTGATGCACATAGGAAGGCATTGGATTCACGACTAGTCACATTGATTAATGGCTCACAACCCCTCTAAAAAAAATGCACATGAACTACTTTTTTTTTTATTTAAAATTGCAAATTAATTAAAGTTGGTGTATGTTACTATGAGATGGGGGTAGCACTGTGGGACAATCAATTATACTTTGGACCACTGTGGCTTAGTGCTATAGCCACTAACCTAATGATAAAAAAAAAAAAAAAACAACCAACAGAGCAAAACCTTAGAGAGATATTGACGAAGATTCAAAGAGCAATAATAATCGTTTTATTCATTATCTTAGCATATAGATAAACTCTATATTATAACAATGATTTTGTTCCAAGAACCTTCCTAGCTATTCTTTCCCTTAGTACATTAAACTGTGTTCTTTGGAATAAAAAATTTCTAACATATGGAATCAAGCTAAGATGATGATTTAATTTATCTAGTGGATTTATTTTATACAAAGTAGTAACTAGAGGCATCACTACTATTAAGGCATAAAGTGCACCCTTATTATAATCCAATTCCAAATCTTCTGTGACAAACTTATTGGTGCCACTCGTTGAGGTGTTAAATCTCCTATCCCTGCCTAATAAGATTTTCTGGCACCTAATCTTTGGATATTCAATCACAAGATATGAGATGATAAAACATAAAAAAATAATACTACTTTAAATTAGATTAAGGAGATATATGAGTATTATATTAAAATGCATTCAAGTTGCTCTAAGCGCACAATTTTAACATTCTAACTTTTCAGAAAAAGAATATAAAAAAAATAAATATTTACCAAGTGAATTCCATTCCAATGGCCCACAAAGCATGATAGGATATAATATAACAATAACTAATAAAGCCAAAAGAATTCCAAAAAAAAATAATAATAATATCTCGGTTAAAAATATAAAATAATTGTGAGTTGTAAGTGAAAAACTGCAATAAATAGTTTATTAGCATCTAATAATGGAGATTAGAAATTAGGAGGATATAGTGGGAATTAGAGATGAGTGGGGGGCGTGGTGGGCATAAGTGGGCTTAGCACTAACCCTTAAGCTATGATTTGTGGGCCCAGGATGAATCATTGCCCAGGCAACGTGGGTGGCAAGTCACATCAAGAAAAGGCATCGTGGAGGCCCAATAAGCCCATCTGCAACTGGGTTTTGGTTACTATTTTATTATTATTTTATGTATATGCGATAAATAAAAACTGAAGGCTTTCTCTTTCAGTTTGTGAGGGAGGTGGCTGGCGGTTTTTTCAGTTAGCTGATTAGAGTGTGTTGCCTTTCTAAAATGGGAAAATTATTATTTGAGTGAACCTTTTTTCAAGGCCTCAGGTACGGATTGCCCTAACTCCTAAGGGACCAACCTTGCTTCAGTGTTATGTCAATTAAATGCAGTTACTACTTTTTATTCATGTATATAATATATCGTGATTTTTACTTACAGTTAATTTTATGTAAAATTAATAATTGAGTCTGTTTTGACTATTTTATTATATTTTGTTGAATTTTTTATTTATAAAAAAATTTAATAATTAAAAATTATTAAACCATAATTTAATTAAATGATTCAAATTATTTAACGATCCTTAATTATTAACTTTATATAAAGTTAACTGCACCTGAATTTTTACCAAAAATACGTTATCATTGAAATTGGGATATCTATGTTTTTTTATGATGTAATAAATGTCTTCAATTCTAAGAAAATAACCAACATTATAAAAAGGTGCAAAATGAGGCTATTTTTTAAACATGGAACTTTGGGAAATGTAAAAATATTAAGATTTTTTGTGTTTTACTAAAATATGAAGATAATTCATAAAATAAGAAAAAATGCAGGGGTAATTTGTAATTTTTTTATTGTGCAAGTAAAATATTTTTTTAAATATATCTATAAAGTGATTTATAAAGTTTAATTTTTAAATTTGGAAATATAAATCGTAGAGGGAAATTTATATTTTAAAATATATATATAACCAGAAATTATAGGGGCGATTTATAATTTTAGAAAAATAATTGTTAAACAGAAATAGTAGAAAGTAATTTCACCGATTTCATTATCATACCACACTTTAGTTAAACCCCAAAACGGGTTATTCTCTTGTTAATCACTTGATCTACGCCCAAATAAAAATTAATTTAGGACAATGAATTAAATTTTTTTTTAACCTTGTTTTAATCTCTCTCTCTCTCTCCAACTCTTTAATATCTAGCATGTGCTTAGCTTGACCAATAGGTTGGTTTGACTTTGAGGTGTATGTATAATTATTTTGAAGAGTACTATAATTTCTCTTTACCAAGATTTGTCTATATTTAAAAAGCATCACTGAAAATTACCCATTTATCCAAAAGTTATTAGGTATCCATTCGAGGAAAGTTTAGACAACAGAATTATTGTTCGTCGTCTAATATTTTTAAAGATAAACGATTCAGAACAATAATGTAATTAAAAAGGTACCCTTTTAATATTAAGTTAGAGAGTTTAGTCTTTTAGAACACATAATAAATTAATTATTAGTAAAAAAATTTAATTTTTTTAATAAATATAAAATATAAAATAATATTTATTTTTTAAATTTTTAGTTTTTAATCATTTTTTTAATTTAAATAATATTATTTAATTAATTTAAATATCTACTTTTATAAGAAGTTACTTATTTTTTATATAAAATTATTTATTTTTTAGTTTTTTTTTAAAGACCGAATGATGGATAATTTTTAAAAAATATCTAATTAGACTGAAAAATAAATACATTAAAATTTATTTATTTTATATTTTATATTTATAATCTTAATATATATCATAAATAAATCTTAAGTTAAAGGTAAAAACTCAGGTATCAATTTTACGTAAAATCGATAGTTAAAAGTCGTTAAATAATTTGATTGATTTGACTAAATTTTCATCTAACAATTTTTAACTATCAACTTCACCTGAAGTAGACTATACCTAAGTTTCGACCAAAGTTAAAACATATATAGTCGGTTGATGAAATAATAATGCAGAGGACTCAAACATTGATTATTTCTGTTAATTGAATAAGAACAAGTGACATTCCATGCTGGGGTCCTGTGTATTCTTCCGTACACGTAGAAAATATTGAATTATTTAGAGTTTTGGGGTAAAATTATGTGAACCATAGCTCTTGTTATATTTCGTCATCAGGATGAGGAAACAGCCCTTGCCGTGGGCAAAGTTTTCTCCAAGGGAAAATAGTAAAGAAATATTTGATTAAGAAAGAAACAAATAAATAAAATAAAAGTACCATATGGAATTAAACTTTTAACTTAAACCAAGAAAAGAAAGAAAAACGGAGCAGCTTTAATTTATGCTCGAATTTATTAAAGGACGACCAAGACCAAAATACCCAATTGGATTTATTCTATCAATTATATTGGTAGATTAATCAATAATCAAGGTACCTCTGTGGTTAATTTGAAAGATATACTACATAATATTCTTCAATTATTCACCCACACTGGCGGATATTTTGAAACGCATTGGATTCTATTTTTGACCCAATTAGAGGTTCATGCATTATAGAATCTCAGTATAAAAATCAAGGCACTACACGGTAGTCTATGGATTCCACCCTTTTTGTTAGAGTGGCAGCCAAAAAAGAAAAAGAACTAGTGTTCATGATCAAGGGTTAGAACATATATTTGACCCAAAGAAACTTAAATAATAATGACAGACCTTGGATTATGTAAATGATAATACAAATTGCACATTTATTTACTTTTCGTTTCTTTCTTTAATTGAAAAAAATGTTCAAAATACTTACAAAATTTCTTCGAATATTAAACGGGTCAAACTGAATTTTAAGCATTAAACATGCAAAACGTCATTTTTGTCATGAATTTTTTTTTTCAAAATATCAAATTGATAGTAGAAAATATATAAATTATTATATTTTTAATACGTTTTTTTTATTTTTTTTAAATTTACTTAAATTATTGCATAGACTAATATTTTTTTATTTATCTTACATTATTTTTTTTCTTTGAGAAATAATAATAATCAAATTCTAAATATTTTGATTATAAAAATTTTAATATTATATTATAAAATTACTCTCAAAAACATAAATTGATAAAAGCAACATAAACGGTTATATCTAGAACAATATTTATTTTTAATTGAATAAAATATGTTAAGAAGATAAAGTTAGATATTTGTGGATAATTTATTAATAAGGGAGCTACTCAAATAAAGATGCTGAAAAAGTCTTTTTATAAAAATATTTTTTAATAATTAAAATTTAACACATATAATCGATTAAATCGTGTTATTTTTGTTAAAATTAGGCTAGATAAATTGATTTGACCGAAAAATGGTGAATCAAATCTTGAACTGGTTTAAATTAATATTATTTTTTTATAGAAAATGACTACAATACCCTACTATAGAAAATGACTAAAATACTTTTATTATATATATTAATTTTGAGAATCCTAAATTTTAGTCTTTTATTTTTCTATCGTAGGGTTAGAATTTAAAATTTTTAAAATTAATATATATATATATATATATATATATATATATATATATATATATAAAATAAGAGTATTTTAATCCATTCTCTATAATAAGGGTATTATAGTTGATCCGTCACCTTATAACTCAGTCTTTATTATGTATTATGAGTTATAAATCGGTGTTAACTATCATTCATTCTTTTGTTTGTAACTGACACCTTCATTACCGACTTAATGACCATCATTTCTATCTTAATGACCAAACGGTCATAACATCAATTCTATTCATCAATTTTATGCCTATAAAAAGAACCTTCTATATCTAATCTCAATATTACATTCTATATTCATAGAATTATTATAAACACAATATAACACATGATAACTTTCATTTCATGTCTTACATTCTATATTCATAGAATTATTATATACCTCTTAAACACTTACTGACTTGAGCGTCGGAGTGTCTTTTGCAGGTACTCACCCCCTTATTCTTTCCTTGTCGACGTATAACTCATCCCGACGAGAAGCTTGAAGACATTCATCGACGGACGAGCTATACACCGGCCAAACTCAGCAAGAACAATAGTTATTTTTTATAAAAAAATAATATTAATTTAGACCAGTTTAAGATTTGATTCACTATTTTTTCGATTAAATCAATTTGTCTAGCCTAATTTTGACAAAAATAACATGATGTAATCAATTATATATGTTAAATTTTAATTACTGAAAAATATCTTTAAAAAAAGAACGTTTTAGACGTCTTTATTTAAGTGGCTTGTTATTAATAATTATAAAATAATATTTATAATATTATAAAAATTAATTAGCCTACAAACAAAGAATTGTCCAACCACTTATTGAGACAATACATCTTCTAGACATAATTTCCGGATAGTTGTATGTAGGATATAAAATACGAAGCTAGGTCTCTTAGGGAAAAAAAAAAAAAAAAAACCCATAAAATATTGACAATATAACGAGGTTAGGATATAAAGAACCACGATCACATGAGCTCCAATGATAAAGTAATTAAAACAAATTCCACTTGTGATTTTATTTTGTATAAGTGTTGCTTCGAAAAATAAAGGGAGTGTGTTTTCATCCCATTATTCTATCATACTAAAATTAAAGCAAGAAGAGTGTAAGAGATGTCTTTGACAACTTGTCAAGTGGAAATAAACCTTAAACGTTTAAATTAGCAAGTGGCTATGAACCTTAACCAATTGAAAGAGTTCTTCGATCACAAAATGTCAAGTGGCTAACCTTAATATTAATTATAAGAGTTCTTTCCTTTTGACAATTGTTACATAATATATATAATGCATAATTGCACTTGCCTCATATTCCAAATTAAAACTTCCTATATAAACTCCTAAGTGCTTAAAATACAACCCACTGTTTGAAATTTAAGATAAGATCATCGTATATATTAGGAATTTGTTCAATCTTAAATGTGTAATGATGTACTTTTATAAGTAACTTTTTATATAGAGGAAGTATAGGGAGTTAATATATGTTCCGTACAATGTATATAATGGGGTTAATTTTAAATTAAAATCAAAGTATTGAATATTTATTTAAAGTGATTCAGTAGGATATCAGATATTTATTATTCTTGATATCCGGATGGTTATCCTGAATAATATGAATGTATTGTGTTTGATAAATTAGTAGTATTTTACTCTAAATGTTCGAACCTGTATGATAGCGGATGGTTACTTCTTCTTATTGGATCAAAGAATCAACCCATTATATACATTGTATACTTATTTATATTACCTATATATATATATATATATATATACCTTTTAATTACCATAAGTATTAGTAGAGTATAATTATTTATATATCTTTTTATCAAATTTAAATTAAAAAAATAATATTATAATATAAAATTTTATTCTTATTATTTTCTAAAAGATGGAAAAATAACATAAAATAAATTAAAAGAGATAGAAAAAATCATCTACACAAAATTCTAAACAAACTAAAAAAAATTCTCGTATGAAAAAATGAGCAAAAAAATTTATTATATATTACTAATTTTATAACTAAAATATATGATATGTCATTTTCTTATTGTAATTAAAATTAAATATTTTTTTTTAAATTAAAGAATTCTCTTATCCTCTCTTTTTTTATCTCTCATTTCTTCATCGATCGACTCTATCTTTTTTATAAATCATTATCAATGACTAATTATAAATTTGACTATTAAAATGTACATACCATTTTTTAATTACAATTAAAATTAAAAGTAAAATTAAAATATTAAATTGAAATAAAAATACAGCTATATTATATTACAAATTTAGTAACCAAAATGTGTCACATGACATTCTCTCATTAAAATTGAAATGAAATATTTTTTTTTAAATTAATGAACTCCCTCTCTCCATTCTATTATCTACCTCTATCCCGTTTTCTATTTCTTTTGTCATTTTCACTTTATATATAATTTATATTTTATATTACCAATTTGATAAACCAAAATGTATTACGAGATAATCTTTTATTACAATTAAAATATATTTTTTTTAAATTAACAAACTCTGGCGCTCCTTCTTCTTCTTTTTCTTTTTCTCTTTTTTCTCTTTCATTCTCTATCTCTCTCTATCTTTTTTTCTATAAAAAATAAAATTAATAAAATAATATAATTTAAATAAATTCATAAAATTATAAAAAATACACTAAATATAAAATTAAATATTATTTGCATAAAATATATTATTATTATGTACATACTTTTTTAGTTTTTTTTTAAGTTTTAAATTTTTACCGCTTATCTTTCTAATTTATATTTTTACTTCTCTTCTTTCAAATATTTATTACATATAATTTAGAGAAAATACTAATGTTGCGATTAATAATTAAAATCAAGATTCATTTGTTTCAAAAAAATCAATCTTGAGTTAATTTTTATAACTATCAATATAAATTTTTTATACAAATATCTAATTATATTTTTATATATAATAAAAAATATTATTTTTAAATAACAAACATAAAAATTAATTATTTTTATTTGTGCAACAGACTTAACACCTAATCAAATGAAAAAGTATACACATTAAATTCTTTCAAATTTTATATATTAAATGTTAAAATTAATATTAATAAAAAAATTAACTCTTTTACATGAAAATAATAATTAAAAAGCTTTTTATTTATTTTTTTATCTATAGAGATCTTGATATTCTTAATCGATAAAAACTTTTGTCTTCTATACTTTTTTTATAAAAATAGTTTGTTTCTATAATTTTTTTTGTATCATAATTTATAATATTAAAACAAAATCGATATAATTTTAAAATATTTATATTCTTATAATGTTATTACGAATAAAAATATTAATAAATATTTATATATCTCCTCATATCAATTTAAATTTTTGAAAAAAGATAAAAGTCACCAACGTATTTATTTAACTTTAAAATAATTTGAGGGAAATTAAAATGTATCATTTTCAATCCAACTTAAATATCCACCAGTGCTGCACCAAGAAAAGAGACATAGAAGATATGGCGTGTTTATGGTTAATGTTAAAGAGATCTCAAACCTAGTTCCAACCCAATAGAATAAGTTTAACTAAAAGCAGCATAGTTGAATTATGGACACGATGGACACACGTGGCCGCATCATTAATTAATATCTATGTCCTTCAATTTAAGAAAATAATTGGCCATAACAATCTTATATCATAGTATAACATTATTTTTTAAAAAATTTAATCCGATATAAAAAGAAAAAAAAAAGTGATTATAAATAATACCATACTTGTAAACTCAATTATGATAAATAAGATTAAGATCTAAAATACAATGGGTTTTGAAGATGAACAAAATTGAAGGAAGACAGCTGGAAAAAGGACACGTAAGAAAGGAGAAAAGTAGAAAGGAAAAAAGCAAGGTAGTGGCTTAAAATGAAAATGGGTTTGTCGTTTTATGGGACCCTTGAGAGGAAAATTTCAACCCATTGGTTCCCGTTCGGAGAATCATACAGAAACTTTGCTTACTCGGATTATTTGACTTTTTCTAAAACTTCAATAACTGCGACAAACATTTCATTCAAAAGAACCTCCAAAGTCCTCTACTGTTATAGCACTTTGGTCCACTTTTTTTTTTTTTTTTTTTTTGCTTTTATATTCACTCCTATATGTCCTTAACTTAATGCAAATTGGACACCACTCATGAAATCTAGGGGTGTCCATGAATCGGATCGTATCAGTAGATCCACGATAAATATCCGTATCCGATTCGAAAATTACGGATACAATTCGATTCGCAAATTGATCGGATCCGATCTGCAATCCGCACAAAAATAAATAAATATATATTTGGTATTATATTTACTTGTTTGTATATTTTAGTTAATAATTATTATTCATTGTATTATTTTATTTTTGTTATTTAGAAAGAATTTGATTAAAAATATTTTAGGAATAAATAAATTTAAAAGTATGAAAGAAATATTTTTATTAAATTTTTTGACATTGAGATATGATTAAAAAGAGAAGGTTTAATTATGCGGATATATCCGATATCCGATCCGATGAAAATTGTGCGGATCGGATCGAATTTTCGGCCATATATAATCCGATCCGCTCCGCAGACACCCCTAATAAAATCGCACTTCATCAACAACCGTTCTATTTCGCCATCTTATTAATCACTACTAATTAACTTAACTACACTGCTTCTATCTTAAATTAATTAACTATATTAGATATACATTAAAACCAATAGTTTATTAGTGTTACAAGTGTGAAGAATAATATATAAAATTAGTCTCACATTGAATAAAATAAAGAAGAATGATGATTTTATAAGATAAGAGACTCGTTAACTTATTATCTTAAAATTTTAAGTAAGTCAGATATAATGTATTTTCATCTTATGTTCTCTCATAATTTCTTCTAGGTGGTTATCGAAAACTTCTTACAATGGCCCAACATACAATTATATTTATTTTACATTGATAATACATCAAAATTAAATTCTAAAATCAATTATTAATATAAAATATATATTAAAAATAAATAAAATAATATATATTTATATATAAATACATTATATTGATTTTAATAATTAATTTTATTATACAAATCATATTTTTCCTCTTTAGAAATTAAACCTTTATCTGTATTTTGATTTGCTAGGTTTTTTAACCCTACTAATAATAATATTAACCTCTTGTACCTAAGGATCTATAATTATTGCTCTTTAGCATATTATTTTACTAATAATAATCTGAGCAGTTTGATCCAAAACAAATGTTTATTAAGACCATTATTGCTGAAAGTTGAAAGCATTAAATTAATTGGCCTCCTTCTTCATTCATGGCAGTTAGCTTGTAAATAAAGAATTTCTTTCCAAAGCCACCAGTTTTGAATGTAAGTAGTAAATCTGGAAATAAAGAAAAAGAAAGAGGAAAAGTGTATGACTTTTTATTCTTATTTTACTACGTTCGATCCCATGCGCATGCAACACCATTTGAATTTACAGAACCAAGGGATCGGAATAGAATAAAGCTAAAATTTTAATCCACAACACTATTAGACATGTGAACAATTCAAATTTGACTGGTCTATGTAGTAGAAAGCAAAATTCTTTAAGAACAAACAATATATTCGTCCCAACAATATATATAATATTATAATTAAAACACTTTCAATATTTTAACCACTTATAATTTACCAAAAATTTGTCACATTAATTGCCAACATTTTCTAACAAGAAATTCGAGCTGTGTTTTATAATAACTTTACATGTCATTATTTGTTGGTATGAGTTAAGGAATTTAATTTCAATTCTGTGTATCCATTTTAAAATTGTTAAATCATCTGAGTTCTGTGGACCACTCTTATTTTTTGATTTTTTTTTTCATAGTCACCTCTGCACTACTTTTTTACCCCTTTTTTTTTTTTTTATCTTTTTTGTTTTTTGTATCCACCTGCGCTGCCTTCTTGCCATTGGACACCACACAGAAAGTTAATTGGTTTTTGCAGACCCAAAATTAAAGCAATACTAAATAAACATCTAAATCGTTAACCAACTAGTCAACCCACTCGTCCACTTAAACAAGTGTCAGAAGTTTGAATTCTGTTTTGTATATACAGTAATTTATTGACCAGCGACATACCTTTAAATGAAACTTAGATCTGCGATGTATTAGTTTTTGACCTGTCGAATTAAAAAATACTATTAAAAAAAACATCTGAATCGTTCTTTAATAAATTTTAGATAATATATTTTAATTTTTAATAAATTTTTATTCTTTAAAAATTTTCGATAATTATTTCTATCCGACTTATTAATTCTTTCTCTACCGTTTTAAAAAGAGACTAATTTATTTAACATATTTTTGAGACTTAATTATTTTATAATAAAATTGTTAAATATTTATTAATCAAACATACATATTAAAAATTTGATTGAAATTGACAAAAAGACCAATTTGTCCTATAAAACAAATTATTGAAAATTTGTAGAAAATCAAAATATTCAATCTAAAATTTTTTAAAAATTAATTTAAATATTTACTCTAAAAAATTAAAGTTATTAATATTTACTCTAAGTTGTTACTCACTTTATTACTTATTTACTTACTGCTGACTTTGGAATCAGAGTTGAAGAACAAGAAGCATTGCATGGACCACCCCTTGCACTTGGTCGAAGTCCACCTAACACATTGTTATACCATTTCGTCAATTATTGTCACACTTTTTATTTAATCATTCCAAATACTGCTGCCATTATAATGTTATTCAAATAAAGTTATTAATATTAATATTTTTATAATAATTTTATCATAAAAGTTATTTATACTCAAAACTATTGATATTTTTACGACCCAAATTTTTATCAGAGAAAAACTTTTTGGTTTGCGAATAAAAGTTCTTGATATCTTTAAAATTTAGACATATTGATCTTTTGATTTAATTTATTTCATTTTAAAAATTTTTTCATATGTATATTCATATCAATTATATCAATATAACGGGAGTCACGTTTAATTTTTTTTGTTAGATCTGACAGATCCAAATGAACATGAGAGATCGATATGTCTAAATTTTAAAAAAATTAAAAACTTAAATATATATATTTTTAAATCTTTAAAGAGTTAAATGTCCATCGATCAAAAGAATAAGAATCTATTTATCTTTTTTTCTTTTGATTATTACTCTTTCTTGTCACATAACTTTATCTCCGAAATTATTATTGATTCTTCCACTTTTATTCATGCATAATATACTCATCATGTAATTTTTTCTCCACGGAAAAACTTTTCTTTTGAAACATATTAACATTTATTTTCATGAATTAAAAAATCTCAAAGAATAGTTTTCAAGTGATGAAATTATTTTTGTTACTGTATAATTATTCATGTGCTTCTTTTTATCAGTTTAAATTTTTAAAAGAAGCGATTTCTTGACATAATAGTAGAGCTCTATATTTAAAAAATTTATAGTTCAATTTTTAACAAATCTAAAAAAAATAAAAATATAAAACAAATAAAAAGATAAAAAAAAGCCTATATAAAAAAATCAAACAAACCCAAAAAATATTTTTGTTTAAAGAAATATTAAATATATAACTATTTATATATTTTTTCCTATTAATTTAATTCAAAAAAAAAAGATTTTTGACAAATTTTTATACGTGAGAAAGCACCTCAAAAACACCTCACACCTCAAAAGTCATAATATAATAAACGCGCACCTCATCAAAAGGTATCTCAGAAATTGTGATGTTCACTTGTATTCTAATGTAGTAGTTAAGTTGTTAGTTAATTTCTCACTTATATATATATATATATATACACGCATGGCTAAACCAGATAATAGTAAATATATATAATTACTATTATAATAACATATAATAATAACAGTAAATATAAAATTATTGTAAAACATAAATTTAAATAAAATATATAATGGTCATTATGTTATTATATTATCGCTAACAATTTATCATTAAAAATAATTTTTATTAACAATTAGTTTGAATAATATCGGAGTAATATTAAATTCATATGGTAACATACTCATGAAAGAAACGTAAAAATATTTTAGAACAATCAAAACAAAAGCCATGATAGAAGCCTTTCTACATAAAATTATGTGATTTTTTTTTCAATCGTGAGATTATTGCTAAATAATGGCATTGGCATGAAACTAAAAAAGGGAAAATCTTGAGATCATTGATAACTCAATATATGTGTATATAGTATACTACTATATATTTCAATTACTTGCCATTAACATATAATTGGCAAAAGGTAACGATTAGAGATAGAGTTAAAAAGAAAATAAAAAAATGGTAGTATATACATTCATGCCCCTGGTTTTGCACTTGCCATATTTAGAAATGTTAGGTTTTGTGCTGCTTGTTTTTGTTTCCATGAATCCATACAAGGGGCGACTAGGGTTTCATCCATCATTTGGTTTATATATATATTTCACACATTGATTATTGCTAGGCTATAGTTCTGTTTTTTAATACCTATACCCAGATGCCCTCATATAATTATTGTAGGCTTAATTAAATAAACGGAGAATCATATATGAATATGCACACGGGTTTAGTTTAAGGTGGAAACTCAGGTGCAGTCGACTTCATGTGAAGTTGATATTTGAGAGTTATTAGATGAAAATCAAATCAGTCAAATCATCTAACGGCTTTCAAATATCAACTTCACGTAAAGTCGATTGCACCTGAGTTTTTATTTTAGTTTAATCATCTTATTTTATTTCGAAAACAAATATGAAAAATCATTTGTCAAGACAAGAGAATGCATTTAGACATTGGTTCCGATACAAAAATAGAAAATATTATTAGGAGACAAAAATTCATTTGGTTGTAGAGATAGAAATATAAATAAAAAAATGCATTTATTTTTTTAGTTTAATTTTATTAACCGTTTTTTTTATGACTATTTACATAATTAATATAAAAGATGGTTATTTTTACTAATATGGCGTTATGTGATTAGATGCACGTATAAAACGATTTTATATTGATAGTATATCAAAATTAAAATATATTTTTTTTAGTATTTTTAAAATTGAAGATATAAAATATCTGTTTTGGTTTCTTTATTTATAATATGTAAGAGAGGGTAAAGGGATTCATTGGTTTCAACAAGGTTGGATAAAAGCCATTGAAGAAAGGAATATGTTACACTAGCTAATGGCAAATTAATGTTGATTATGGTCCGATGAGGATGAATGTTCATTAGCTATATAAGTTCTTGAATCAAGGGATGGACCCATGATGTATGATTGATTATTATATGCGATATTTATAAATAAGATTTTCTTCTGATACTCATGATGGACATTTGTATCAATGTGAAAGTTTAATCATTTTTAAAGTGACAAGATATTCGTTAAGGTAAAGATTTTGCAAGAAAAAGTTCACTCGTGTATATGTCCTTAAATTTAATTTAGTAATATTTCAAATATTGAAATATAAATTAATTTAAGCTCACGCTTCAGATAGAGACCAAGCAAATTAAAGCAGAAAAGGACAGATAAATAGGTGCTTCAAGCTTAAGTTGAGCATTATTAAGATTATGACATTTTCTTTTTTTGGAAAGAGTGGCAAATATATAAGAAGTAATATAAATCAATTTAGATTAAAAAAATAATCAGTTTATTTGACTACTAAGGTAGTGTTTGATGGAGAGACAAAGATAAAAAGACTAAAATTGAGAGATAGAGATTAAGAGATAGAGATTAAAATAAATCTTAGTATTCTGTTTGATGCAAAATAGGAGACAAAAATTAAAACAAGAATAAAATTCTAATTTAATTTATACAAAGAGTAAAATTGGAATTAATTAATTGAAATGAAAGTATTTTAAGTATAAAATGTTATTAAAGTTTCAGTCTCTATCTTTAAAAATTTTAGTTCCCGTGTCCCCACTTTTTGGAAGTATTGAAATACTGAAATTTTTTGAATAGACACAAAAATTTTAGTATCAATTTTTAAACCAACAAACATAATACTGAGTCCCAATCTCCTAATCTCTGTCTCAATACCTCAAAATAAACGCTACCTAAATATCAATCGTTTGAATATCGTCTTATATTTACACAAATTGATTTCACATCATATTTTTGGTGTAAATATAGAACTAAATTATATCACTGTGTATGAAAATTATTTATGTCATCAATCAATGTAGAAAGTAAGATTCATATATATGTATTATTTTTAGGATTTTTATATTTTGACAGTCTTATGAATATTGTTTGTTTACCGTGAGGCCTAATAGTAATAACAATTCTCACTTTTAAAATTGCACATCATTGACTATATAAATATATACTATAAGATGTTTATATATAATAAATATAAGTTTTGCACATTATTATTTTAGAAATATATTTATTTATTTATTTATAAAAATCGTATATCAACTTGTATGTGTGTGATATTAAAAAGAAACACACTAACATGTTAAACTTGAGGTTGTTTTTCATAAATTATTGGTGTGTTAAATTTATATGGTCCATATTCTTTGCTTAATAGGCTAGTAAGTGGAGCACAGTGCTATATTAAAAAGCTCACTTTTATTTTTCTGTTTTAAATTACCACAAAACTATTTCTCACTTACATTATATTCACTACTGCAGAGCATTAAATCAATGAATGGAATTATGAATAATAATAATAAAAGATAGTAGTATAATTTCTGTTAGAGAAATGTTAAGATGATCAAAATTTATTGATTTTAGTTATTATTTAATTATTAATTTAATTATTTTAATTTAATAATCTAATAATATATTTTATTTTGTATTTTTAAATATTAATAGTTAATTGACAATAAAAAATAATAATAAATTTTGATAAACTTAGTTGTAGAGGTGTTTAAAATTGATTCAGACCGAATAAAATTGACCAACCGAAAATCGAAAAAATTGAAAAGATCATATTTTGTTGTTTTTATTGCAATTCGGTTCGATTTTCAGTTTTGACATCGAAAATTCTAACCGAACCGAACCGGTTCACAAAAAATCTAACAAAACCAACCCTCCCTCCAAACGTGACCTAAACCTAGATGCCGCTCAAAACACTCACTTTGAGTGTCTACTCTCAAAAGTCAAAATCCACTCTCAGCGGCGAACCCACTTCTTTCCAGCACCTCCGAGCGTCAACGAACCCCTTCCTCCCACCACCTCCCAGCACCGCCGAACCCTTCCTCCCAGCACCATTCAGCACCAGCTAGCAATACCGTCGTAGACATTGCGCCACTCGACAGCCAGCACCACCCCTGCCGCCGTTTCTATCCTCGCGGAGACAGCACCACTCAGCCACCCACAACATCGTTTCTGGTCTTGTGGACAGCACCCAGCCACTGAGTTAAGTCAGATATGGAACCTCCGAGTTAGGTATTCAATTGTTCAATAATTATTGATTTATTATTGTTGCTTGTTGTTCATTGTTGTTCAATTTCCATTTCAGTATATATTTGTTGTTGATTGTTGTTCATTATTTAATTTATTTGTTGTTGATTTACTGAAATTGCTTCTGATTATTGTTTATTGTTTAACTTATTTGTTGTTGATTTATTGAAATCGCTTTTGATTGTTGTTCATTGTTTATTGTTCAATGTATTGTTCAATGTTCAATGTATTTGTTGTTGTGTTTTTGCTTCTGATTTTTTAATTATTTGTTGTGGTATTTTTATTTTTGATTGTTGTTCATTTGTTGTTGTGCCTTTGCTTTTGATTTTTTAATTATTTATTTTTTTTTGCTTTTCAAATTACTAGTAAGTTTATTTGTTGTTGAATTTATTGGTTTATGCAGTTTGATATCAGTTCAACTGAGAATATGGGTGACACTGGATTGCTTGATGTGCCAGTTTCTCTTCCGAATGAATCTACGAGTATCAGATCTTCGACTGCATTGTCTGCTGCACCAGCTCTTCGTAGAAACACAAGGAAGCTTGCTAGTAGAGGCCGAGAGAAGAGGCGGTCTGTTGAATAAGCTCCTATTAATGACACCATTGAAATTGAGACCGACGATGGTAAGAGAAAGTCTTGTTGACCTAGGTCTTGGACATGGGATCACTTTACTAAAGATGAAACTAATAAACTACAGTACCCTAGAGCTAAATGTAATTGGTGTGGGGCTAGTTATGCTTGTGATGCATATAAAAATGGCACCAGTAACATGAAAAATCACTTCCTGTCGCAATGCGAAAAATTTTTAAAGGAGACTTTAGATCTTACTCAAGATTCTTTGATTTCAAGATATGTAAAAAGATGATATGAAAGGGATAAGTAGTTCACTTTCTGCCGTGTCATTTGATATTGATCTTTGTAGACAAGCACTTGTTAGAATGATTATTGTGGATGAATTACCTTTTTCGCATGTTGAGAGGGAATATTTTCGTTATTATATGAGTTGTTTGCAACCCAAGTTTTCAATTCCTAGAAGGCTCAAAGTTGCTAGGAATTGTTGGAAGCTTTATTTGAATGAAAAAATTAAGTTAAAGTTTGTTTTTAATCAACCAAATCAAAATGTTTGTTTGACAACTGATTGCTAGTCATTCATGCAAAATTTGAACTATCTTTACCTTACTGTTCATTACATTGATGCTAGTTGAAAACTGCAAAAAAGAATTTTGATTTTTTGTGCTAACAAGAATCACAAGGAAAAATAATTGGTAGGAAGATTGAGAGATTTTTGTTGGGATGAGGGATATCACGGATTTTTTCTATAACTGTTGATAATTCTAGTTCAAATGATGTTGCACTTTCTTACTTGAAAAATAAAATGGAAGATCGGAATTCACATCCATTAAAAGGAGAGTTTTTGCATGTTAGATGTTATGCTTATATTTTAAATCTTGTTGTGAATAATGGGTTGAAGAAATACATGATTAAATTTTAAAGATTAAGAATTCAATTAGGCATGTGCGTGCATCACCAGATCGTACCGAGAGGTTTAAGACTATGATTAAGAAAGCTAGAATTCTGAAAAAAGGCTCTGTGTATTTAGATGTTCCTATCAAATAAAGGGTTTGTTTGGGTGAGTTTTTAAAAAAAGATCTTTTTTCGAGTTATCTTTTTTTAAAAGATCTTATAGAGAAGTAAAAGTAATTTTATGTTTGGATATCTCATGTAAAAAGGTCTTTTTATCTATCAATTATGTTTGGGTATAACAATATAAAAATACTTTTTTGTTTATTTATTATATGAAAAATATTTTTTTTAAGAAAAAAGATCTTTAAAAAAAAGATGTAAATTACACCTTCTCAAAAAAGATCTTTTTTTATTTTACTAGTACTTTTACTTTTACTACTAAGAATTTACTAAATATATTAAAAAATAAAAAAGATATTTTTTCATTGAAAAAAGATATTTTTTTAACAAAATAATAGCGCCCAAATATGCACAAAATTTTATATTTTTAATACTTGAAAGTGCTTTGAAGTTTCAAAAGGCATTTAAAAGATTGGGGGAGAGAGATTCAAAATATGTTATGATAGTTGGTGGGATCCCTAAGTTTGAAGATTGGGAGAATGCAAAATATTTTATCAAGTTTTTAAAAATATTTTATAATATAACCAACAAAGTTTCTGGTTCAACATTTGTGACATCTTCTCAATATTTTAATAACTTTTGTAAAATATTATCTACACTTAAGCATTGGATGGAAAACTTAGATTCGATACTTTTAGGTATGGCTGAAAAAATGAAGTCCAAGTATGATAAGTATTGAAAAAATATAAAAAACACAAATATAATGATTTTCATTGTAGTGGTTCTTGATCCTAGGTATAAGTTTCAGTTGATTAAGTGGAATTTTGATAAGTTGTATGAAAAAAAATGCTGAATTCTTGACTTCAAAGGTGAAGGAGACGCTTTTCAAGGTGTTTGATAGTTATAGGCACATAAGAGCTTGATGCACATAAAACTTTTTTTGCTATAGAATTTGAGAAGAAAATGCAATTCAATGAGAGTGTTAACAAGAATGAGGTAAATTTATATCTTATTGAGGCCTTAGAGAAGAGTGGCGTACAATTTGACATTTTAAACTGGTGGAAAGTAAATTCTACTATATATCTAATTTTTGAGTAGATTGCAAGAGACGTCTTAGCCATGTCAGTTTCCACAGTAGCTTTTAGTATTGGAGGAAAGGTATTCAATAATTATAGGAGTTCTCTAATTCTGATGACAGTTGAAGTATTAATTTATATATAAAATTAGCTCCGAATCTCTCCAAAATTTGTTCTTGAGGAACCCAATGAAAAATTGAAAAAGTTGTAATTAGGTATGGCTAAGATTCGATTGATAATTTTTTTATTTTTAATCTAATTTTTATATATTATTTATTATGATTGTTCCTTATTTTATATATTTTTTAGACGTTGCATCCGCTTCTAACCCTAATAAAAAAATTTTGGTATTGAATATGATTGAGTACATTTTGTTATAGTATGAGTTGTTCTCTTTATTATTAGAATGTATAAGTAGATTGGAATGTTTTTCTACTATTATTATTATTATTATTATTATTATTATTATTATTATTATTATTATTATTATTTAACTGTCTTTTTATTTTAGATTGATTTATTTAAAGAAGTTTAGCTATTTTGTTAGAAAGGACGTCAAATGTGATTATTTTTTGTTAAAAATTTATATTTATTTTTTATTATGTTAATTATTCAACTTTTAAACTTTTTTAATTGTTGTATTTTAATTTTTTGTTGTTGAATTTTATTGAATCAAAACTTTGTTAGTTATTATATATCTATATTTGTTGATTTTAATATTATAACATTGTAAAATAGTATAATAATTTTTTTTATAAACGTACTAAAAAATCAAACAAATCGAACTATAATTTAATTAAATAATTAAATCGAATATTTTTTTTTAAAATCGAATCAAATCATACCGCAAACACTCTTATTTAGATGAATTATTAGACTTATTTAACAGAGGAAAAAAAAGGAATGCGCGGTGTAACCGTGTGATTTATCATTTAATAGCGGTAAAATGCGAGGAAATGAGAGAGTATGTGGGCCTGATGAATTAGCATATTTAGTATAGTTGTGGAAAAGTACAAAGTTTTACGAAAAGAAGTGGTTGTTTCGTCGCTTTGTGCCGTATTAGCCAAGTTTATAAATTGACCACCCAGTCACAGTGAGACATACCAATACCAATTATTATTAATTCTTTTATTATTATTATTATTATTATTATTATTATTATTATTATTATTATTTGGGGGCAACTTTTTCTTTTATATAAAGAGTTACCGGCCATAGCCAGAAGGCATCACGTACCACAATCCGTTGTTTCTTTCTCTTCTTTCTTCTTTGCTTGCTTCCTGGGAATATGAAGAATCATGAGAGTAATGTGGTAGGTCCTGATGTGATGCTAATTGCATTAGCAGCATCAATTCCAAATGCAGCCGTTCTTGGGGGCTTTCTCAATCTCTCTTCTTCACAGATCAAAGACACTAACAACTGGATTGATTCAATCAGAGCTTCTTCTCCAACTCGCACTAGATCATCTTCTTCTTCCGATAACCAAGACAAAATTAATTCTTGGATGGTATATAACTAACACATCATCATCCATCATCTCTATATGTTGTATATATTCATATTTACTCAATTACATACTCTGTATTGATTGCTGCACAGCTCTATCATCCTTCGGCGCTGAACATGTTTGATCAGATAGCATATAACATGAAAGGGAAGAAGATTGTAACCTTTCTTGACTACGATGGAACTCTGTCCCCTATTGTTGCCGATCCTGATAAAGCTTTCATGACCAAAAAGGTTCCTTCTTCTCATTACTTCCTTTTTATTCTCATTCAATCCATTTACTCACTCACTCACTCTATCCGATTGGTTCTTGCTTCAGATGAGAGCCACGCTGAAGGACATAGCAAGGCATTTCCCCACCGCAATCGTCACTGGAAGGTGCAGAGACAAGGTACATTTTGTTTCTTAAACAAAATAAGTTAACTTTATGCGAAGTTAACTGCACCTGAGTTTCCACCTATATATATACTTGTGTTGTTTGTTGATGGTTTCTGATATTCTATTTTCAGGTGTATAGCTTTGTGAAATTGGCACAACTTTACTACGCAGGAAGCCATGGAATGGACATAAAGGGGCCAACAAAAAGCCGAACTCCAAATAAAGTCAGTCATAACTTCTCTATCTATCTATCTATCGAACCGATCAATTCACTGTTTCTTTCTTCTTACCTTGCTTGCTATGATTTCATTCATTTGTTGCAGGGAAATGATAAAGCACTGCTTTGCCAACCTGCTAGTAAATTCTTGCCTATGATAGAAGAGGTTTCATTTGTTTCATTCTCTTTCTTTTCTTTTTCTAATCTTAGATTTTCAATTTGACTAAGTAAATTAAGTGTGTCATTATCAGGTGTACAAGATCTTATTAGAAAAAACAAAGAGCGTCCCAGGAGCTAAGGTAGAGAACAACAAATTCTGTTTGTCCGTTCACTTTCGTTGTGTTGACGAAAAGGTACTATAGTTATAGTGATTCTGCCCTATCAATTTTCATTTTTTAATTCTCCTAAACTATTTATTGATTGGTTACACCCCTGTTTTTTCATCAGTGTTGGGCTGCATTGGCGGAACAAGTTAGATTGGTGCTCAATGAGTACCCAAAACTTAAGCTAACCCAAGGAAGAAAAGTGCTTGAGATCCGTCCAACCATTAAATGGGACAAGGGAAAAGCTCTTGAATTCTTGTTAGAATCACTTGGTCAGTACCCGGTAGTAATAATTAATATTTCTTACATAACATGCATAATGCATCTATCCCAATTAACCATCACTTTCATTGTAGGATATGACAATTCCAATAACGTTTTCCCAATTTATATTGGTGATGATCGTACAGACGAGGATGCTTTTAAGGTAAAAATAAATAATCAAATTTATTATATTTAATTAATTAATTAAACTACTTGTATTATATATTTAACTGACTTGTGTATGTACTCATAATCATCATCAGGTTTTGCGCAACAGAGGTCAAGGGATTGGAATTCTTGTTTCTAGAGTTCCAAAAGACACAGAAGCTTCGTACACCTTGAAGGATCCAGTAGAGGCAAGTTCCAACAAATAATTATTATTTATAAATCTAGTTTTTTTTTTCATTATTGTGAATTTGATCATCATTGCCCAACAAATATGTTCAGGTTGAGCAATTTTTGCGGCGTCTAGTGGAATGGAAAAAATCGAGTACACAGTGACATACACCAACAAGTGTATAGAGAGAGAGATTTATTCCATGAGTATTATTATTATTGTAGATTACCTACTCAAAATTCGATGAAGGTGGTGTATGAAATTGTATGTGTTAAAATCCAAATGAATGGATATATATGATGAGCATATTGTGATCCTTGTTGGCACGTTTGCATGCGCATGCGGATAGTGAAAGACAGATGTTTTATGGCGCAGTATGTAGTAGTAGTTGTTGCAATTTGGGGGCTGGGGTCTCAACTGTACTTCTTACCCACTTATCGTACATGTGCCCAATGCCCATTTATATACTCAATTAAAAACCTCATTTACATTATCATCAATCACATAATATATAGTAATCTTTTTATTAATAATGATTCCATATGTTAATATTATAATTTATAAGTATAAAGAGTACATAAAATTAGTCTCACATTTAAAAAATTTTAAAAAAATAAAAAATTTATAAGATAAGAAATTTATTAATTTGTCATGTATAATAAAATTCTAATTCACACACGCAAACAACAATGCGATAGTTACATTTTTGGTGGTTAGAAAAAAAAAACATTTCTTTTAAAAGTTAAATTGTTAAAATAAAACCATATAAGTATTTATTTATATATCTAATGGTATGGTAATGACAATTGTTGAGTGGTGTTCTGAATTATTAATTTGGAGGTGGATTGTGGCACAGATTGGGGTTTGTTGGTATGAGACAGTAACCAAATGTAAAGAAAATAAAGTTATTGATATGAGTGAGGTCTTTGGGAGTGTGCCTTATTCAGTTAGGTAACCAATGAAGTGAATGCTAGAGAAAATTGAAGATACCAAAGCCACGTGAAATCTAGAATTTGATGTATCTTACCCTCACTTCCACAAGCAGAGCCACATGTTAGAGTGGACACGTAACAGTTGTCAAGATTCTTATGGGCACTAGTTAAAATTAGAAAAAAAAAGTTAATATTTATGTTTTGTTTGGCTGTGAATAAAAAAATAAAAAGAAAAAAGCAAACAAAGAAAATAAAAAAAAAAATAAAAATATAAGTTTTTTTATGTGCTTGGATCAAAAGAAATAAAGAGAGAGAAATTGAGAAGAGAAAAAATTTGAAATATGTAAAGTTACATATATAACTTTATTCTTTATAGAAATATATAAAGATAAATTAGTAATTTCTCATTTCAGCACCCTTTTTCCAAGTTTTCTCGTCTCTACTAAGCAGAAAATAATTTTTTTTTGTGGGATTGGGACCTAGCGTGAATTTTCTCTTTTCTGCTATTATTATTTATGTCATCCAAGTAAGGTAAAAATTTATTTTCTTGCCATTTTTTCTTTCTGCAATTTCTTTCTTTTTATTTTTTTTTCCAAATATATGTAGCATTAACAATGAAAAAAAAATTGAAACTCGTACAAATAAAAATATTTAAAACTCAATTAGAAAAAACATTCAAAATTTAAACTCAATAAAAGCATAAAAATTTATTTTTAACAATGGGTTTTAAACTGAATTTATTCATCAACATACTATATTATTAACTGAAATTGACTGTTATAATATTTATTTTTTTAGTATTATTCTTAAAATTATCCTAATACTAAAACAAATATTCTTATGGATTATATATATAAATATAAGAACGAATGTATATTGATTTGTACATTTCAATATTCTTCACTAATATTTTCAAAATATATGAAAATATATATCTATGTGTCCCATTATAAAAAATTATGTTTGTTTTTGTATTAAAATAAAAATTAATTAATTAAATTTGGTGTCAAAAAATTATTTTGTTAAATAGATTTGACTATTTTGTATACTAAAAACACCTTTTAAAAGTATAATAATATATTTTTAAAGTTTTTAATATATTCAATGTTTTAAAAATATAAAAAGTTTATCTTTTAATTACTTTTAATAAAATATTCTTCTATAATATTATTAAAATGTGTTTTTGAGACATACATCAGCAAAATCTATTTATTAAATCTATTTAATAAAAAATAGAAGATTGTTATACTATTCCCTTGGTAAACTTATTTAGTTGAATTTTATATTTTTAATTTTTTTCTACTCAACTTTAATATTTATTAATAATAAATTACATATGTATTTTGATTATTAATTCTCAAACATAGATTGAATTAAAAATTATTTATAATTGAGTTGAAATAATAAAATATTTTGTACTCCTATCTATCTATCTATCTGTCTATCTAACTTTACTATGACTATTATTATTATTTGAAATCTGTTTTGGTCTTTATTTTATTAAATAATTTTAAGTCATTTATAAAATATACAATGAAAATATGAAGAATTTGGCTTATTTTTTTTAAATAACTTTTTTCATACATAATTCACAAAAAAAATTATGTTTCACTGTTCTAAAGACTCGAATAAAATACCTTTTAGTTAGAAGATATTTCATTTACTATCTTAATTAACCTCATATATACTATTATTACATGTGTTTAATTTATAAAAATGTTGGATTAATAGCGACCTTAACACTTATTAATATGCTGATATTGATAATTAAAGATTTTTCAATAATTTTTATTTTTGTATATACTTTGATATGTTAATATAAAAACGTTTTATTATTTTTATGTAGTATATACTTGCTCCTACCACTTAAAATTTTTAGATCCGCCGCTGTATGGTTTATATCTTCTAGTAATGATTTAAATATATATTAGGATAAATTGTTAATAATTTTTTATATTTAAATTGGACAAACAACTTTAGAAAAAGTGAAAAGAAAATCAGTTTTGTTTTCCTAATAATTAAAAAATACTAATAAATAAACAAGTAGTATTCTTATAACCAAATTTTAATTAAGTCTCTAAATATAGTTATTGGGTTATTTTAATAACAAAAATGCAGAAATTCTATGAAATAAATACATAAATTTCTTATAAAAAGCACACAATTTTTTTTTGGAAAAATCACATTTTTTTAAATAGAATAATTTTTAACTAAAACACTGAATTATTATGTACAAATAACATAATACGAAGGAGAAAAAAGAGAAAAAGAAGAAGGGAAAGAAAAATGTAAGAACAAGTAAAATAGAAAAAAAAAAATGTATGTGTCCTTGGCTTTGATATTTTTGTATTAAGTTTTTGTTTTGGATTTATCCATAAGAAGCTAGCAAGCGTAGAAACTTGATGATTTGTTATCCATATTTTCAACTGGTACGGAAGATGAATGACTAATGAACTTTGTTGACACTTTAAACTTTGGAATCATTATTAATTCAAACTTACTGTTTAATTTATTAAATATTGGGGCAATTCCTACCTTAGTTAGCATTAGTACAGTTAGTTGGATTGCTCAATAATAGCAAAAATAAAAGGTCTATAGTTTTACACGCATATCATCCCTATATATAATCATGACTCAGGTGCCGTATATTATTGTAATATATATAGCTAGCCTAATAAATCCAACTAATTGTAGTTTGGCTTCCACCCAAATAAATAGGTGAAAATTTAAGTGCAGTCGACTTCATGTGAAGTTGATAATTGAAAGCTGTTAAATATAAATTTGATCAAATTAGTCAAATCATCTCACAACTCTCAATTATCAACTTCATGTGAAGTTGACTGTATCTGAGTTTTTACCAAAAAGATAAAAGAAAAAGAAAGAAGGTACAAGTGTATGTGACAATGCAAGCAAATTAATTTCACATAATTGATTGTCTACACAGAAAGCTTTGTAATTTATGCTTTTATGTTAATCTTTCTTGATCACAATGTAATAATTATGGTTATAAATTCAAGCTTATAGTGATCAGAGCAAATTAAAGGTACCATGTGTCAAGCTGGGAAACTGTGATTATGGCGTGTATTATTTTTATCATTATGCATGCATGTTTCTCTCTTTGGATAGAAAACCCTTTTCCCTTTACCCTTAATTATTCATTGCATTACCAAACTAGCTAATAAGACAATAAAAATGTTAAAGGGGTAATGATAATAACCCTATATATTTATGCTATATGCTATATGCTATATGCTATATGCTATACTCATCATTCATTCATAAAGCTGTTAAAGATGCTTATTCCATTATTGCGCCCCCCACACGTACAATCCTAATCCATATATGATCATGGTGCTATGAACTTAGACATAACCATCAATATATTTAGCTAATAGACACAAGGAATTACAAGTGAAGTAGTATACTCTTAAGTCTTAATTATATGGTTAAAAAATATAATTATTTATGTGTATTTTTTTATTAATTTAATAAGTTTTTAAAAATAATGTTATTATGATATAGTATTAGAATTTTTATAATCGAAAAATTTAGAATTTAATTTTTATTAAATTATAAGAAAAAGAATTTAGCATAAGATAAATTAAAAATAAAAATAAAACCTATGCATAAATTCAAACAAATTTTAAAATTTTTGTTTAAAAAAATATATTAAAAATATAATTATTTTTGCATCATTTTCTATCAATTTAAAATGTTGAGAGAAATAATATCATAACTTATATAAACATACTCATTTGTAAGATGAAAACTTAGAAAACTAAAAGAAATATACATATATAAGAATAAGGGTAACTAAGAAAAATCTTTAGTATATGTGATCCTAAGAGTACATTTTTTATTTATATATAGTATATTTAAATATGTTTTAATAAGAATATTATTCAAGTACCTTAATTTCCTAATTTTTAATATATATGCATGCATGCAAGCATGGATGGGCAGCATCACAGGAAGCCAGAAACTCTAAATCTGAAGCATGTATAAGACACAGGTCATAAAGCTAAAGAGAATTGAAGATCTGAAGTGATAATAAACTAATTATTATTAATAAGTGAAGCATATGTTACAGCAGAGGATTGGTGTTGTTTTAATTTCTAATTACCAATGCAATAACTTACAAATAATTTAAAGTCCGATCTATCCTTGTCTAGTTAGGATATTAATTAATTAAAAGTAGATATAGATTCTTAAATTGCTGATTGGGCAGCAAGATATGAGAGAGCCCACCTGAATGAAATATCAGGAAAGTGGGTATATCAAGATATATAGCAATATTTTTATGTTACATATAACTAATAATAAGGGATCTGATCTATAGTTTAATTAATGGGTTGATTATTATTATTTTTTGAAAGGGTTAGGTGTGTGAAAGGGAAGCCCACTACTTTTGTGAATCTCTTATGGATGGTTGAAAGAGGAGTTGGAATCCACTCAAAGTGCTTTGATTTGAAGAAGACATTGGGATTCTTAATGGGGACACCAAACATGGTTCCAAGAACACCCCATCCTCCATGACTTCAAATAATATTTAATATCATACGTGTAAAGATAGGATGCACTTAGATTCAGTTTCCATCATTGGTGCCTTAAACTCAAATTAACTTAAGTCTTAGAACCTCAATTATTGCTACTCCCCCAACTCATCGACTCATGAATAATTCATCCCACTACTACTCTCATTATATACCCTAAAGTTTATCACCTTTAACTTGTGTCTCTACCATATTTATGTATAAAGTACCAAAACTCTTATTCTAATATCTCCATAACTTGCTCTAGTTTTATTCACGCTCATCGAGATTTCAGAGATTCATATTTGAGGTAAAATCATGACATAGTTTACATTAGAATTAATATTCAATGTAAGGAAAAAAATATAAGAATATTTAAAATTTAATTAAAAAATATTTATATCTAAACTTAACAAAAGTTCATTTTTAGTGAGTTTGATACTGGACTTGTTTGATAATCTACTAATAGTAAATTCGTTGAAATTGGCTGTTATAATATTAATTTTTTAGCATTACTCATAAATTAATATATTAAATATAACATTGTTATAATTTAAAATATAAAAATATATAATTTAATAGAAATTTTAAAAATTAATTGACTTGTTCAAAAATCATAATTTATGAATCTTTTAAAAATTAAATTACTACATTGATCGAGGATAAAAGATAAAAATATAGATATGAGAGATTAAGAAATAACAAAAATACTATTTGTATATTAAAATTAATTATTATGTAATTATGTTTAGGGTAAAGTATTAAATTGATTTTCTTATATTTAGGTCTAATTCTATTTTGATTCCTAAGGTTTAAAGTGTCCTATTTAAATTAAAAAAAATATTTAGCTTCAATATAATTCTACTATGAAGTCAATGTTAAATAATTAATGTTACCGTTTCACTAAACCTTAATGTGCTTCCTTGAAGAAGAGGTAGATTCGAGAGGCACAAGATCAGCAACGGATGTATTACTGCGTGTCACTGGTTTTGGTTCAAGCATATGGAGAACATCGCCGCGGACTCACTTTTCGCCGAAAAGTTCATTGGTGGCGACGAGTACAAAGCCATTGTCATTTTTACTATAGAGAACTCTCCTTGTTAATTATTTAACATTGACTTTACAGTAGGATTATATTAAAACTAAATAATTTTTTTTTAATTTAAATACAATATTTTAAATTTTATGAATCAAAATAGAATTAGACCCAAATATAAAATACTAATTTAATATTTTATTCTTATTTATAAATATATGTATAATTTAATTTATTTTTAATATATAATATTTTATATTTTAATGGATATTTTATACTAACGACTAATTTTAATATATATCTAGTATGATTGAAAAAATAAACCTAGTCATCTAATTTTGTATTATACATTCACACATACATGCAATGGAGGGATATTTACACTTATATATATATAGTTGGAGTTGGAGTATAATCTTTTCATTATGCGCGCAATAAAGCACACCTGAAGAGAAAGTTTTAATTTAATGCAAGCTAGAACACACTCGGCGCCTCCATAAGTTGACAAATCAAACCCATACTTAAAAAAAATATGGCCTTATATATATTAGGTTCCTGTGACCTAAACAATTGTTTACTCCTATGATTTGCTCTAATAATTAATAAGTTAATTAGCCATGTCCACGTGGTTCTCTGTAAACCAATATAAGTATATATATACTTTGATCTACTCAATAATAATGAATCCCATTGTTGTGTATGTGTCTGCTTCTAGCGTAGGATACCATTGGTCCCCGCCTAGAGGGTCGAGCATAATATATATGTGTTTGATTCCATAGATTATAATAATAGTAAGAAGCATCGTACGGTGTTATAAATAATTGAATTAATTAAAGTATGATTATGATCCAACAGTTGCTGTTGTTGGAGGGAGCAAAATGGTTAGTGTTTTTGATCATTCATAATTGCATATATGGAAGGGTTATTGCTGGGATCTAGCCCATCATCAATGTTGGTTAGAAGGACAGGTGTGAATGAAACAGAATTTTAGTTAGCTATAAACAAATTTCATCCATTCAAATATATTCTAATAAAAGTCAGATTAATTAGCTATTTAAAACAAATATGTATGTATTGCATGTGAGTTAGAATCTAAAAGTGAATACTTTTTAACTTTTGAATGTCCAAACTCAATGTACGCATGTTGTCCATGCTGTATATTAACTTTGATGGAAAGATTTATAAGACCTGAACTTGATTTCTTTTACATATTTTATTGGAAATTTTCAGGTAAAATCTAGAACTCTGCAAGACTCCTTTCTTTTAAGGGATTTCTCAGCAAATTCATGTGAAAGGGAATATAACAATAATAATATTGCTTGGCATTCACTTTTCACTATGTCTTAGAAATTGGGTGGATCTATTGGAGCCTAAATTTTATAAGAGAATATTAGAATTTATCCCATTCAAATTAATTGGGCCATTTACAGATGTTTATGCTTACAATCAAATTTCATGTTTTAACTGTTTATTTCTAAGTGTAAAGTGAGTATATTATAATTTTTATATCTCTAAAAGGCATCATTTTTAAAATATTTGTAAGAATGAGATATTTTTCACTTTCTTAAGTTAATTTTTGAAATAAGTAAAGTCTACTCAATATTTATTATACCATGCATTATGTTCTCTGTCTTTCGTTTCCGAAGTTTAAGGTGTGAGCAGTAAAAAAAATAAAAATAAAAATAAAATGAATAACATTCTCTTATATTTTTGTTAATAGTCTAATAACTAAACTAATTACTATTAACTTATAGGACTGAGTCATAGCATAGGTTGATGTTAAGCCTTTTTTTTTTGTTATCTTAGATTTTGAGCCATTACCTGATGTGATTTCAGTTTTCTTTTTTTTTTTTTTAGTTTTTTAAAAAATCTCTTAACAAATTTTTTTGGGTGAGAAAATGGGACTAACATCCAAAAAGATTAAATACAAATTAAATGGGGTAAAAAAGTTCCTCTAACATTATCAAAAAGAAAATTTATTATCTCTCTCAAAGGAGTGTCCCAAAAGTGTAATCCTGGTTCTAGAGTTAAATTTTTTTGCGCTAGACAATCTGCACATCTATTATCTTCTCTATAGATATTTACAAAATAAATCTTTCAATGTTTTTCCCTCTATTATTGGATACTTTTAAGAAGAACGTTGGGATGATCGGCTAAAATTTTGTTTCCATTCAAACTTGCGATCATTGCTCTGAAATCACACTCAACAATTCTTCTTCTTAATCCCAAAGTCCAGGCTATTTTGAGTCTCTGATAAATTCCTCAAAGTTTTGCCTTGTATGTTGTGCTGTCCCAATATAATAGAAAATTTTTCTTATTCATCTGCATTCGTAGTTCCCGATGAGTCCCCCACATCTAGCTTTCTTTGATTCATTGTGTCTTGTAGGGGTGCACATGGGTCGGGTGAAGCCGGGTTTGAGGTGATCCAGACCCAACCCGAAATATAGACCGGGTCTATTTATTAGACCCGGACCTGGCCCTAGACCCGATGAAACCAACAGTCTTTCGGGTCACAATTAAACCGGGTGAAAACCGGGCCATAACCAACCCTTCTTCAAAATTAAAACATAATCACAATCAATACCAAAGCATCATCACAATCAATAGTCCAATACTAATATTGTCTAATAACACTAAATATTTAAGTCAATACAAATAACACAATAATATGCATTAGTCTAAAGTCAATACAAATAACACAATAATATTTAAGTCAATACAAATAAAATGTTAAGGTTTACAATACATAAGAATAATCATCCTCTATCAATAGCCATTAATGTTGTCAACTTGTTCCTTGTGATGTGGATGCATTAGTGAAACCTACAAAACATATAAAATTACTCATTTTTCATATAAAAGATTATTACTTGAAATAAATAAGTCACAAATAATAAAGATATCATAAATGTACCTTCAACAATCTTCTGACTGTTATCAAATTGATTAAACTCTTGATCTCCAACGTCTTGTTTAGAAGCGCACAACTAACTTTGAGTGCATATCAAAGCTTCAGCCATTAATGGTGACAAAGAGCTACGAAAGACATCAAGCACACGTCCACCGGTGCTGAAGCATGATTCAGAAGCAACAGTTGAAACCGGAATACCCAAGATGTCGCGGGCTATGAGAGAAAGAATCCTGTATTTTGAAGTATTCACTTTCCACCAAGTCAATATATTAAAATTCTCATCTTCCACAGTATCCTCGGCCAAATATCTCTCCACATCTGACTTGCTATCTGCATTAACCTTCTCTCTTTTTTGTTTTTTCCACATATTCACTCGATTTTCAGAAACGCCCTTGGCACCAGCTGAGATTTTAATATTGTCATCCAATACAATACTAGATGAATCTCCACCATCATCCCTTCCTTTATCATCGACAACCTCTTTTTCATAAAACTTATGCAATGTATCCAATGTGAGTTTAACAACACCAGTCATGCTAGTAGATACTTCCTTGTTATAGACATCCTCCAAACACCAACAGAGATAATCTAGTTTGTACCGAGGATCCAATACAACAGCAACATGTAACAATGGATTAAATTTGTCAACCGGTCCCCAATATTTATCATATTTATGTTTCATAGAGCATGCCATACTTCCTAACAAATCAGATTGATTTTGGCTCCAAGATGTTAATTGAGAAGCAACAGATGCAATTTCATGAAAACATATGTTAGATGTAACATGCAAGGAAGATGAGAAAGTCAAAGTTATCTCATAGAAAACTCTTAAAAAATCCATGAATAACCTAGCATGTTGCCAATCAAGGGGTGTAGGTGGACCAATTTTCTTTTTTCCCCTACTATCCTCTCCAAACCATCTAAGAAAATCAGGTTCTTGATCATAAAGTCTATCAAAAGCTTTTTCAAATTTCTCGGCATGTTCCAACATTAGATAGGTAGAATTCCACCTAGTTGGAACATCCAAGCACACAAGACTTTTAGATTCAATTAATTCAGCCTCAATGCAATCTTTAAATTTTTTAGTCCTTTGAGGAGAGGACCTAACATACCTTACAGCATTTCTAATGCTTTCAATTGAAGTGTGTTGCTCTTTAATTCCTTCATTCACTACCAAATTAAGAATATGAGCACAGCATCTCACATGCATATACTTTCCTCCACACACCAACCCACCTCTTGCACCTAATTTCCTTTGAAGATAAGTAATAGTTCCATCATTCGAAGTTGCATTATCCACTGTGATTGTGAAGACTTTTTCAATTCCCTACTCTCTCAAGCATTTCTCGATTTCTCTTCCAATAGTGTCACTCTTGTGGTTCTCAATTTGACAGAAATTTATAATTCTCTTTTGTAACATCCATTCTTCATCAACAAAATGTGCAGTCAAGCTCATATAAGTATAGTTTTGATTTGATGTCCAGCAATCTGTTGTCAAACAAACCCGAGCACATGACTTTGCCAACCATTCTTTTAGCCTTTTCTTCTCATATAAATAAAGTTGAAAGCAATCTCTTGAGACTGTCATCCTAGATGGTACCGTAAATCTTGGCTCAAATCGATTTAACATCCTACGAAACCCAATCCCCTCGACAACTTTAAACGTCATTTCATCAAGTACAACAAACTCAGTTACAGACTTTTTACAATCTTCTAAGTTATAACCCTTAAAAGCATTGCATAGATCCTCTTCTTCAATTTTGGGCATGTACCCATGAAGTGTACCCTTCTTCTCCGCTTTAGTAAATATCCACTTATGAGCACTCTTTAAATGCTTATTTAGAGAATTTGTGCCATGTTTAGTAGGATGACAACCGTATTTTTTCTGGCAATGATTACATTTAGCTTGGTGCAGTCCCTTTGTCTCAGTTAACGGAAGTTGAGTAAAATGCTGCCAAACATACGATTTCTTTCCCCTTGTTCGAGCAGCTTCTGGATTCTCCATTTTTTCATCAGAATTTTCTTCATTAGCTTCTGGTTCAGCAGGAGTTGTGGCAGCATCAATAGCAGGAACAACAATATTTTCAGCTTCAATTTCCATTGTTTTATTTTTCTCCATAATTTCTGAAGGAATGCAATTATCTCCTCCTCCCATTGTTCGTTACCTAAACAAACAAAATCAAGAACAAATTCAATAATAATCAGCAAATCAGAAAGATAGTAATCTTATAATAAAACATGAAAAAACAAATTAGTAAATATACAGTAAACACAAGTAAAAATTTAGAAATCAGTACAAAATCAGTAAACCAAAAAATCAGTAACTAATTATCATAACAGATTCTTGTAAGGAATCGATGAGCATTTCTTGTGTTAGCACAAATGGGTCTCTCCAATGTCACTAACAGATTTTTTCCTTTTTATATTATTCACTACGTTCCTGCTTTTTATCTACTATCACTTTTCATTACATCCTTAATCTAATCATTGTATCTGGATAGAAGGGATTGAGATTGTAACATTTAGTCATTTAATGTAACACAAGAAGATCAAATAGCCACCAATTATTAAAATGCAACTAATAAATCGTGATTACTTTGTAATAATCTCCCTAGCATGGGAGTTAAAGGTATGGTTAAATCTCCTGAATTAGAGGGCAAAGATCAAGTTCAACATATAAAATGGCTTACATACAAGTAATGATCAAGCAATCAACCAAACAAACAAAAATGATCATACAATAAAGAAAAAAAAAGATGCTTACATACAATTAATCATCAACCAAACAAACACTAGAAGGCAGAATAAGGATTATACAATATCCAATCTTTCTCTTCACCATATTACACTAACAATCCCTCTTTGTCCTGTAGGCAGGGGATGATGCAACTTGAAAGAGTCACAAATGGCCAAACAATGCCAAACATCTTAAACCAAGCTTTGCTTCATACTCTCAAAATATGAACATGTGAATGCGTGTGTGCAGCTTCATTGCGCAAAATACCAAAATGGTTAGTGCTGGATTACCTTAAACCAAGCTTTGCTTCATACTCTCATTCAGCAATTTTACTTTCTTGGCTGTCTCTGGATCTTCTGGTGCAGTTGAACCTTCGCTCTGATAAATGTTATGGTCCAATGCACCTGTACAATATAGTTCAGCTCAACTTGTCATATAAGAACAACTGAACAAGATAATCAGTAACTAATCAGCTAAACAAATCATTTAACACACATCAACACCCACACCTAATCAGTAAAGAATCAGTAAATCCACACCTACTCAGTAAAGAATTAGTAAACCCAGAAATCAGTAGTAAACAGTAAATCAGAACAAAAAGTAAGCTAAACACACATCAACAGCCACACCTAATCAGAGTTCTAATAATGAAAATCAACACCTACAACCAAAATTCACAAATTCTGTTTATCAAAAACCCTAATCCTTAATCAGGATATTAATGACATAATAAAATTAATTACTTACCTGAGCAGAAGACCTGAAAAGAAGACCGGAGAAGAGAGCAGAATAGAGGGAGCAGGACTAGCAGAGTAGAGCAGAGCAACATTGCCGAGAAGCAGGGCAGCACCGTACGTCGTCACTGTCGTCCGTCGAACGAAGAGCTTCGGCGGTGACTGGGGTGAAACACGGAGGGTTGTGAAGAGATGAGAAAGGGAGGAGTCGGCGACTGCGTGGTGCGTGCCGCGAGACTCGGAGTGGGCCGTGGGGAGAGAAGATGAGGTCAGAGTCACCGGATCGGCCTGCGCCGTGGGGAGTGGCGACTGCCAGAGTCGGAGTGGGGCGTGGGGAGTGCCGGAGTGGGGACTTGGGGTGTGGGGGTGAGCCTCAATGGCTGAGGGCTGTGGCGCTGAGCTGCTGAAGGAGGCACGAGGCAGTGAATGCGATGCGTGTTCTGTGTTGCCCTAGCCCCTAATTAGAAACCTCAAACCTGTAACACGTTTGTGTGTGTGTAATGTGTATATGGCCGGGTCACCGGGCCGGGTCCGGGTGACCCGAGCCATGGCCCGGTCTCAGCTTCACTTCCCTTTCTGATTTCATTTTTTTTCCCGGGTCCACCCCGGGTCACTTCGGGTCCGGGTCTTCGCGGCCCAAATTCCTTCGGGGCCGGGCCGGGTCTTCGGGCCGGTCCGGGTATGTGCACGCCTAGTGTCTTGAACCATCAGTGTTTAGTGTCACCCAATTTTGGATAAGAAGGTTCTACTTTATATGTTTTTTCACCTTTTGATTGAAAATGCTCTATTTGCTTCTCTTTTCAAATGCTTCATTTATCTCCAGTATTTTTTTCAATATCTCGCAGTGAGGTTGAGGTGGTCTTTCATAACTTTGTTCATGTATTTTTCTGTTCCTCCAATTTCACATTTTCCAGATTGCTATGATGAAAGTTGTAACACCCCATTATCCTAAGCCTTACTTCTAGCCGTAAAGCGAAGGACAACAAAGTGTCATGACAGTTCTAAAGCTCATGCAGTAACAAATATAGAAGGAAATACTAATACTAGAAGCCTGATAAAGAAATATAGCCCAAAGACATAGAAACAGAGATACAATGCGCGAAACGTTCCTCACGATAACAAAACGTGTAAAGGCACAAGATACAACCACAAGACATGATATAATAATGATCAAGATAGATATATATAAGTATGGTAGTCAAAAGAACTCTAGTCGTAGCCGCAGAGTTTAGGCTGACTAGTTACAAACAGACAATACAGAGTTTTTAAGTTAAAGTAGCTTATATCACTTATCTCTCAAGTAAGCCTCTAAGGTAATAAAGTATAAAATACAAAAGGTGAGAGAATAACTACAACAAAAGTAAAGTAAAATAAAGCATAAGAAA
Organism: Arachis stenosperma; assembly: GCF_014773155.1. Lineage (NCBI taxonomy): Eukaryota > Viridiplantae > Streptophyta > Magnoliopsida > Fabales > Fabaceae > Arachis > Arachis stenosperma. Next base: position 15,414,361 of record NC_080384.1, on the reverse strand, counting down.
GGTCATCTTCCGTTATGTCACCATATCCGCAAACTCACCGAGGTGGGTTGCGACCTGCATCTGAAAAATAACAACAACATATGGTATGAGAACCGGAGGTTCTCAATATGGTAACAGTGCCCATTATATAAGATATAAGGTTCTGGGACGCCAAAGGCAATCCTAAAACTTCACATTGATATACATATTCAAGCTTAATAAAATAAATAACTTAAACCATAAACCATAACAGAGTTATCTAAACTTAGGGGATTTCTAATTAATATACCAATCACACTGCTGTATCCCACAGCCTTCGCCAACCTAACCTCCGTGCGATCCCATTGCCACCGCCTTCTGATCCTCCTCAATGCCAGTAAAACGCACTTAATGCAAACAAGTAAAGCACAAATAGTATACATATATATCAGGTAAATCAACTAGTATTTAGGCATGTTATTCAAATAGGCATAACTCAAGTAATCAAAGCAACCAAGCATGTAAAAGATGCATACTAAGAATGACTATCCAACCCGACACATCCCCGGGATGTCACCTTTCTGCCACGACCTGGATATAGTGCCCTGCTCACTTTCTTTATCTTGCGCCCCACGAGTTATAGTGCCCGACACACTCTTTTGGGTTATAGTGTCCGGGTTCGCTCTGGCGACAGAAAGGTTATGTGAGCGAGAGACTGCCACAGCCCTCACATCCGAACATAGGCGGGAGACTGCTACAGCCCCTACGACAGAGAACAAAGCATCTCACACTCATATAAACAATCTCATCATCCAGCCTCAATATCACAAGTTCATCATCAACCCGACTCCCCATCAATTCACATAACAACTCTATCCAACTGACATACCAGGCTTAAGTCATTGTCTTCTAAACTCATGTATAACTTACCAATTTAAGTCACCAACCCACCGCTATTAGTCTTAGGACCTAATTACTAGGTAGTAATCTCAAACAGCAGTTTAAAGAAGTTTAGAAAGCTAGAAAACTCTTAAAAAAACAAAGAAAAATATTTTTTTTCTTCAGCAAAACAGGGGTTATGCGTATGCACACCCCTGCCGTGCATACGTACGCGTTGAAAAAGTTTGGGTCGCGTACGCGACTCCTCTCTTGCATATGCGAGACTCCTAACCCGAGAGGAATCCCTGGGTCGCGTGTTAAAACTTGTGTACGCAACACAGTGCCCGCGCACGCGAGACTTTCAGACAGTGGAGAATGCCCGCGTCGCGTGCACAGGTTCGCGTACGCATGCTACATCAGACTCAAAAATCTTAATGCTGCAGAATTTTAGTTTTAAACACCAAACGTTAAACGCTCATAACTTCCTCTACAAAACTATGTTTTTCTCAAACTTTATATCATTTTAAAGCTCTTTAAACCATCTTCAATTTCAAATAAAATCAAGCCAATTTCAAAAATTCAAACTCAAGTTATAATCCGCCAAAGTTCACTAAAAATAGATTTTTACCAAAAGAGACAATTCTCTAATTTTCCAAAACATCAAAACCAACCCAACTCAAAACAACCCAAAATCCACAATAGACACTCTCCAATCATTTATCAATTACCTAACTATTAAAACTATTTAATACTCACCTCATCCAACTTCAAGTTCAACCTAGATTCACACCAAAGTTCCTGAATACCATTATTCAATATTTCTAACAATCATCAATGTTACATATATCAAATCTTTCATCCAATTAGTCCTATTATCATCAATCAATTCATTCAATTCATCAAATCTCCTCAATAATTTGTTTTCAATATGAACCACAATAACCAATAATCAATATCATCATCAATATTCATCTTCAAACATCAACATCCACTACCATAACTCATCAAAGTCATCATACTCATCAATAATCATCATTAAGCATAACATGTACATACAAATAATCATACAACTATATCATTCAAAGCTATCTTAAAGGACACTAACTGAAGTGTCCAAAAACATTACATATTACATAAATAAAATCAAAATCATACCTTGGCCGATTATCCTCCGCGCACAAAACCACCTCACCACAAGCTTTCAAGCCTTCACTCAACACCAAACAACACCAAGAACACTCTATATCATGAAAAACAACAAGAATCAAAGCTAGGGTTTATGACATATATCTAAACTCAAGGGTTTAGTGATATCTTACCTTGTCCAATGAGTTTTAGGGTAAAACTCACTACTCACCCAAGCTATATTACACCTAAACAACAAGAACACAAAGAAACTCAACAACCCAAAAACTATTTTTGAAAATGACATAGGGTGGAGAAATTGAGCTTGGAAAAAGAGTTTTTTACCAACTTTGATCAGTTAGAAAGAAAGAGCTCGGCAAGAGTTTCATGTGGTGGCAAACTGTTCTTCAATCTGAACACCGTAGCTCAAGATATGGCCAAAAGAAGATGATGAATAGTGTCAATGGTGGACACTCCTCTCTGTCAATCTTACATTCCTCTCTCCCTCTTGTGCTGGAAATAAGCTTTCTTGGCTCATTTATAACTTTATATATGTTGGGCTTGGGCCCAAATTGGGTCTGATTCAACCGCGTAGCGTTTTTGGTCCGTTTAGTCCAACTTTGAGCCAAAACCTTTAGAATTAGCGTATGGTTTGCTATTCCAAATATTTTTCTAAGATTTTTACTGTTTTATTCTCTCTTACATAGTACCGGACAGACTTAAGCCGGTATCGTCGGCTAATCTACTGGTACGCATTTTTACGCAATTTTTTTCAAAAGAAAACATTTTCCCACTCAAAAAAATCCACTGAATCTGAATCTTAGCTTTATATTTCAAAAAAAAATATTTTTATACTTTCGAATCTATTCCGAACAAATAAATTCTTCTATTCTACTAAGCAGTTTTACGTAAAAACTCTGGTTCTTACAAAAGTGTCCATCTAATTGTTGTATTCGTCTCTACCGAGTTGGTCTTTTAAATTCATCTCAACCCATTTTTTAAGATTGGCTTCAAAAAAATGTTGCATGCATCTCAGATTAATGAGGGTAATCCAAATTGGGGCAATTTTTCTGCAATCCCCATAGCATGCAAAATATCCTTTTTCTGGTCTTGGCAAAATGCACAATCTCCTCGTCCACCAAACAGCTTTCCCTTCTTCTAGTTTGTGAAGATGCAGCCATGCATAAACCTCCACATAAAAGTCTTAGCTTTTTGAGGGCCCTTCTACTTTCACATAGTGGTCTAGACAATGGTTGTGAGTTGCTTCCATTTCACTAGGGCTTTGAAGGTGGTTGTTATGTAGAACGTTCCATTATCTGAATGGGTCCAATATTGTCGATCATTGGTGCATGAAATTGTAATAACACTTTTGCAATCCCGCACAACTAACCAGCAAGTGCACTGGGTCGTCCAAGTAATACCTTGCGTGAGCAAGGGTCGATCCCACGGAGATTGTCGGCTTGAAGCAAGCTATGGTTATCTTGTAAATCTTAGTCAGGATATCAGAAATTATCAGGATTGATTGTGAAAAGCAAAAGAACATGAAATGGTTACTTGTTCAGCAGTAATGGAGAATAGGTTGAGGTTTTGGAGATGCTCTATCTTCTGAATCTCTGCTTTCCTACTGTCTTCTTCATCAAACACGCAAGGCTCCTTCCATGGCAAGCTGTATGTAGGGTTTCACCGTTGTCAGTGGCTACCTCCCATCCTCTCAGTGAAAATGTTCCTATGCTCTGTCACAGCATGGCTAATCAGCTGTCGGTTCTCGGTCAGGCCGGAATAGAATCCATCGATCCTTTTGCATCTGTCACTAACGCCCCGCCTGCTAGGAGTTTGAAGCACGTCACAGTCATTCAGTCATTGAATCCTACTCAGAATACCACAGACAAGGTTTAGACCTTCCGGATTCTCTTGAATGCCGCCATCAGTTCTAGCTTATACCACGAAGATTCTGGTTAAGGAATCCAAGAGATATCTACTCAATCTAAGGTAGAACGGAGGTGGTTGTCAGGCACACGTTCATAGTTGAGAATATGATGAGTGTCACAGATCATCACATTCATCCGGATTAAGAACAAGTGATATCTTAGAATGGAAGCAAGCATGATTGAATAAGAAACAGTAGTAATTGCATTAATCCATCAGGACACAGCAGAGCTCCTCACCCCCAACCATGGGGTTTAGAGACTCATGCCGTGGAAAGTACACAAAGAAACGTGTAAAAATGTCATGAGGTTCTTGATACAATGTCAAAAGATCCTATTAATAGTAAACTAGTAACCTAGGGTGTACAGAGATGAGTAAATGACATAAAAATCCACTTCCGGGCCCACTTGGTGTGTGCTTGGGCTGAGCAATGAAGCATTTTCGTGTAGAGACCTTTTCTGGAGTTAAACGCCAGCTTTCATGCCAGTTTGGGCGTTTAACTCCAAGTTTTATGCCAGTTCCGGCGTTTAACGCTGGAATTTCTGAGGCCGAATTGCTACGCCGGTTTGGGCCATCAAATCTTGGGCAAAGTATGGACTATCATATATTGCTGGAAAGCCCAGGATGTCTACTTTCCAACGCCGTTGAGAGCGCGCCAATTGGGCTTCTGTAGCTCCAGAAAATCCACTTCGAGTGCAGGGAGGTCAGAATCCAACAGCATCTGCAGTCCTTTTCAGTCTCTGAATCAGATTTTTGCTCAGAACCTTCAATTTCAGTCAGAAAATACCTAAAATCACAGAAAAACACACAAACTCATAGTAAAGTCCAGAAAAGTGAATTTTAACTAAAAACTAATAAAAATATACTAAAAACTAACTAAAAGATACTAAAAACATACTAAAAACAATGCCAAAAAGCGTACAAATTATCCGCTCATCACAACACCAAACTTAAATTGTTGCTTGTCCCCAAGCAACTGAAAATCAAATAGGATAAAAAGAAGAGAATATACTATAGACTCCAAAATATCAAAGAAACATAGCTCCAAACTAGATGAGCGGGACTAGTAGCTTTTTGCATCCGAACAGTTTTGGCATCTCACTCTATCCTCTGAAATTCAGAATGATTGGCTTCTTTAGGAATTCAGAATCCAGATAATGTTATTGATTCTCCTAGTTAAGTATGATGATTCTTGAACACAGCTACTTTATGAGTCTTGGCTGTGGCCCAAAGCACTCTGTCTTCCAGTATTACCACCGGATACATACATGCCACAGACACATAATTGGGTGAACCTTTTTAGATTATGACTCAGCTTTGCTAGAGTCCCCAATTAGAGGTGTCCAGGGTTCTTAAGCACACTCTTTTTGCCTTGGATCACAACTTTTATTTCTTTCTTTTTCTTTTCTTTTTTCTTTTCTTCTCTTTTTTTTTCGAATTTTTTTTTTGATTCACTGCTTTTTCTTGCTTCAAGAATCATTTTTATGATTTTTCAGATCCTCAATAACATGTCTCTTTTTTCATCATTCTTTCAAGAGCCAACAATTTTAACATTCATGAATAACAAATTCAAAAGACATATGCACTGTTCAAGCATACATTCAGAAAACAGAAAGTATTGTCACCACATCAAACCAATTAAGCTAGTTTCAAGGATAAATTTCAAAATCCTGTACTTCTTGTTCTTTTGTGATTAAAGCACTTTTCTTTTAAGAGAGGTGATGGATTCATAGGACATTCATAACTTTAAGGCATAAACTTTAAATTTTATTAATTATGAATTAAGACAAAGACTCAGAAAATAAATATAAGATGAAACTAAAAATAGAAAACAAAATAAAACGAAAAAATAGGCTCCTAATGATAGAGGTTTTCACAGAGTTAGGACTCAACAACCTTGATTTTGAGAAGTGGATGCTCCCTCAGCTTGAGAGGAAAGCTTTTGGCGTTTCATCTCTTGGATTTCACGCCCCTGCTTCTCTTGCTCCTTCCATTGACTTCTTGGTGATTGGATGTTTAATGGGTATGAATTCATCTGCTTCCATCTTCACCCCAGCCTCCTTACAGAGCAAGGAGATCAAGCTTGGGTAAGCCAATTTGGTTACAGTGGAATTCCTATTTGCTATTGTGTAGATCTCACAGGCAATCACATGATGAACTTCCACTTCTTTTCCAAGCATAATGCAATGAATCATCACTGCTCTCTTGATGGTAACCTCAGAACGGTTGCTAGTGGGCAATATGGAATGCCCAATAAAGTCTAGCCAACCTCTTGCAATTGGTTTGAGGTTTCCCCTCTTGAGTTGGTTTGGGACACCCTTAGAATTGGTTATCCACTTAGTTCCAGGGAGGCATATGTCCTCTAGAACTTGATCCAACCCTTTATCTACTCCCACCATCCTCCCATTAAAGGAGTTAGGATCATCTTGCAGTTGAGGCAACTTGAAGATTTCTCTTATTTTGTCCAGATGGAAGTACATAACTTTCCCTCTGACCATGGTTCTGTAGGTATGGTAAGCGGTTCCAGTCATTCTCTGCTTATCTGTCAGCCACAGATTTGAGTAGAATTCCTGAACCATGTTCCTTCCAACCTTTGTCTCAGGATTGGTTAGAACTTCCCATCCTCTGTTTCGAATTTGCTCTTGGATCCCCGGATATTCATCTTCTTTCAGATCAAATTTTACTTCCGGGATCACTGACCTCAGACCCATTATTTTGTGATAATGGTCTTCATGTTCTTTAGTTAAGAACTTCTCTTGATTCCAAAGATTCTTTGGATTAGTCTCTTTCTTTCCTCTTAAATTGGTTTGTTTTCCCTTAGGAGCCATGATCTTGATGAATCTTGGCTTAGTGATCACGGAAAAGCACACCAAACTTAGAGGTTTGCTTGTCCTCAAGCAAAAGAAAAGAGAGAAGAGAGGGGGAGGAAGAGGAAATTCGAATGGTATGGTGGAATGAGGGAGCCAAACGTGTATTTATTAAGGTGGGGAGGGGAGTTTTCGAAAAAAAGAGAGAAATTTGAAAGAAGATTTGAGAAGATATGGAAAGAAATTGAGAAAAGGGTGAAATTTTTGAACAAAGTTTGTAATTGATTTGAAATAAATTTGAAGAATGGTTTTGATTTTTGAAGATTTGAAAGTGAATGATGAATGATTGAAGTGTGATTTTGTAGAAAAGCATGGGTAAGAAAAGGAAAGTTTGAAAAAATTTGATTTGAAAACAAATTTGTGGTCCCCCCACCTTGCTGGCGTTAAACGCCCAGAATGGCACCCATTCTGGCGTTTAACGCCCAATTGTTGCCCCTTTTGGGCGTTTAACGCCCAGCCAGGTGCCCTGGCTGGCGTTAAACGCCAGAAATCTTTTATCACTGGGCGTTTTTCCAAAACGCCCAGGATGCTGCACACCTGGTGTTAAACGCCCAGAATGGTGCCCATTCTGGCGTTTAACGCCCAAAATGGCACCATTCCTGGCGTTAAACGCCCAGAATGGTACCCATTCTGGCGTTTAACGCCCAAAATGCCCCTTACTGGCATTTTTTCGCCAGTAAGCTCATTTTCTCTGCTTTTTGAGCTGAATCCTTCTGTAACTCTGTGAATTCCTTCATTTTTGATACTTGCCTCTGTAAGAACTAATTATATAACCTCCTAATGACTGGGTTGCCTCCCAGCAAGCGCTTCTTTACTGTCTTTAGCTGGACCTTCATTGAGAATCATTCAAGTCTCAGTTTTGAGCATTCCTGCTCAAAATTGCTCTCAAGATAATGCTTGATTCTCTGTCCATTAACAATGAACTTTTTGTCAGAATCAATATCTTGAAGCTCAACATATCCATATGGTGACACTCCTGTGATCACATACGGACCCCTTGGTGGACGAAATTGTGATCTATGTTTCATGGATTTTGAATGTATATACTCTTAGGGCACTGTTTATTTTCTTTACTTGAATTCACAACTCCGTTCAACTAACCAGCAAGTGTACTGGGTCGTCCAAGTAATAACCTTACGTGAGTAAGGGTCGAATCCACAGAGATTATTGGTATGAAGCAAGCTATGGTCACCTTGCAAATCTCAGTTAGGCAGATTAAAAAGGTAATTGTGATTATTGGATTGTAAATAAAAAGGAATAATAAAAGGGATAGAAATACTTATGCAGATTCATTGGTAGGAATTTCAGATAAGTGCATGAAGATGCAGCATGGCTCAAGGACGCCTGCTATCCCATTGCTTCTACTCAATCCTTCTTACTCCTTTCCATGGCAAGCTTTGTATAGGGGTTCGCCATCAACTGTGGCTACTTTCATCCTCACGGGGAAATATCCTATGCGGCTGTCACTCGCACAGCTAACCAGTCTGGAGGCATCACCCATGGTTGATAACTACATCCCATCCTCGCAGTGAAAACTAATGCTCACGCACTCTGTCACAGTACGGCTAATCACCGGTTGGTTCCCTCCCCTACTGGAATAGAATCCCTCTTTTGCGTCTGTCACTAACGCCCAGCAGGTTACAGGTTTGAAGCACGTCACAGTCATTCATTACCGGAATCCTACTCGGAACACCACAGACAAGGTTGGACTTTCCGGATTCCCAGGATCCTACTCGGAATACCACAGACAAGGTGAGACTTTCCGGATCCTCATAAATGCCGCCATCTATCTAGCTTATACCACGAAGATTCTGTTGGGGAATCTAAGAGATACACATTCAAGCTCTGTTGCATGTAGAACGAAAGTGGTTGTCAATCACGCGCGTTCATAAGTGAGAATGAGAATGATGGTTATTTAATCATCACATTCATCATGTTCTTGGGTACGAATGAATATCTTGGAATAAGAATTAGAGAGGAATTCGAATAAAAGAAAATAGAACTTCATTAATCTTGAGGTACAGCAGAGCTCCACACCCTTAATCTATGGTGTGCAGAAACTCCACCGTTGAAATACATAAGTGAAAGAGGTCCAGGCATGGCCGAATGGCCAGCCCCCTAAAACGTGATCACAGGATTCAAAATACAATCCAGGATGTCTAATACAATAGATAGATGTCCTATATATACTAGACTAGCTACTAGGGTTTACATGAGTAAGTAATTGATGCATAAATTCACTTCCGGGGCCCACTTGGTGTGTGCTTGGGCTGAGCTTGATCAATACACGAGCTAAGGCTTCTCTTGGAGTTGAATTTCGAGTTATGATGTGTTTTGGGCGTTCAACTCCGGATCATGACGTTTTTCTGGCGTTTAACTCCAGAAAGGAGCGTGTACTTGGCGTTCAACGCCAAGTTGCGTCGTCATTCTTCGAATAAAGTATGGACTATTATATATTGCTGGAAAGCCCTGGATGTCTACTTTCCAACGCCGTTGAGAGCGCGCCAATTGGAGTTCTGTAGCTCCAGAAAATTTATTTCGAGTGCAGGGAGGTCAGATTCCAACAGCATCAGCAGTCCTTTTGTCAGCCTTTTTCAGAGTTTTGCTCAAATCCTTCAATTTCAGTCAGAATTTACCTGAAATCACAGAAAAACACACAAACTCATAGTAAAGTCCAGAAATGTGAATTTAACATAAAAACTAAGGAAAACATCCCTAAAAGTAGCTCAAACTTACTAAAAACTATATAAAAACAATGCCAAAAAGCGTATAAATTATCCGCTCATCACAACACCAAACTTAAATTGTTGCTTGTCCCCAAGCAACTGAAAATCAAATAGGATAAAAAGAAGAGAATATACTATAAAGTCCAAAATATCAATGAATATTAATTTATTTACATGAGCGGGACTTGTAGCTTTTTGCTTCTGAACAGTTTTGGCATCTCACTTTTTCCTTTGTAGTTTAGAGGTATTGGCATCTCTGGGGAAACTTAGAATTCGGGATAGTGTTATTGACTTTCCTAGTTAAGCATGTTGATTCTTGAACACAGCTACTTATGAGTCTTGGCTGTGGCCCTAAGCACTTTGTCTTCCAGTATTACCACCGGATACACAAATGCCACAGACACATAACTGGGTGAACCTTTTTAGATTGTGACTTAGCTTTGCTAAAGTCCCCAGTTAGTGGTGTCCAGGGCTCTTAAGCACACTCTTTTGCTTTGGATCACGACTTTAACCATTCAGTCTCAAGCTTTTCACTTGGACCTTCATGACACAAGCACATGGTTAGGGACAGCTTGATTTAGCCGCTTAGGCCTGGATTTTATTTCCTTGGGCCCTCCTATCCATTGGTGCTCAAAGCCTTGGATCCTTGCTTTAAAATTTTCGCCACATATATATTTTTTTTTACTGCTTTTTCTTGCTTCAAGAATCAATTTCATGATGTTTTTCAGATCATCAATAACATTTCTCTTTGTTCATCATTCTTTCAAGAGCCAACAATTTTAACACTCATAAACAACAATATCCAAAGACATATGCACTGTTCATTCATTCATTCAGAAAACAAAAGCATTGTCACCACATCAATATAATTAAACTAAATTCAATAATAATTTCGAAAATTATGTACTTCTTGTTCTTTTGAATTAAAACATTTTTCTTTTAAGAGAGGTGAAGGACTAATGGATTTTATTCATAGCTTTAAGGCATGGTTACATACTAATGATCATGAAATGAAGACACAAAACATAGATAAACACAATAATTAAAAATCGAAAACAGACAGAAAATAAAGAACAAGGAATGAATCCACCTCTAGTGGCGTCTTCTTCTTGAAGGACCAATAATGTTCTTCAACTCTTCTATGTCCCTTCCTTGCCTTTGTTGCTCCTCCCTCATTGCTCTTTGATATTCTCTTATTTCTTGGAGAGTGAGGGCGTGTTCATGGTGTTCCACCCTTAGTTGTTCCACATTATGGCTCAAATCCTCTAAAGAGGTACTGAGTTGCTCCCAATAGTTGTTGGGAGGAAAGTGCATTCCATGAGGCATTTGTTGATGATGAACTTCCTCATGTTCTCCTTGGGGGCCGTGAGAAACTTCCCTTGTTTGCTCCATCCTTTTCTTGGTGATGGGCTTGTCTTCTTCAATGGAGACATCTCCATCTATGATAACTCCGGCTGAATAACATAGATGGCATATGAGGTGGGGGAAGGCTAGCCGTGCCATGTATGAAGGCTTGTCAGCTATTTTGTAGAGTTCATTGGATATGACTTCATGAACCTCTACTTCCTCTCCAATCATGATGCTATGAATCATGATGGCCCGATCTACAGTAACTTCAGATCGGTTGCTTGTAGGGATGATGGATCTTTGGATGAACTCCAACCATCCTCTAGCTACAGGCTTGAGGTCCAGTCTTCTTAGTTGGACTGGCTTGCCTTTGGAGTTTATTCTCCATTGGGCGCCTTCCATACAAATGTCTCTAAGGACTTGGTCCAACCTTTGGTTAAAGTTGACCCTTCTTGTGTAGGGGCGTTCATCACCTTGCATCATAGGTAAATGAAATGCCAACCTCACATTTTTCGGGCTAAAATCCAAGTATTTCCCCCTAACCATTGTTAGATAATTCTTTGGGCTTGGGTTCATACTTTGGTCATGGTTCCTAGTGATCCATGCATTGGCATAGAACTCTTGAACCATCAATGTTCCGACTTGTTGCATGGGGTTGGTTATGACTTCCCACCCTCTTCTTTGGATCTCATGTCGGATTTTCGGAAACTCATTCTTTTTGAGCTTGAAAGGGACCTCAGGGATCACCTTCTTCTTTGCCACAACATCATAGAAGTGGTCTTGGTGGCTCTTGGAGAAGAATCTCTCCTTCTCCCATGACTCGGAAGTGGAAGCTTTTGCCTTCCCTTTTCCTTTTCTTGAGGAAACTCCGGTCTTGGGTGCCATTGATGGTGAATGAAAAATAAAAAGCTTAGGCTTTTTCACCACACCAAACTTAAAATTTGCTCGTCCTCGAGCAAAAAAGAAAAAACGAGTAGAAGAAGAAGAAGAGATTATGGTAGAGAGGGAGGGAGTGGTTTCGGCTATATGGGAGAAGGAGTGTTTGTGTTGTGTGAAAAAGATGGAGAATGGGAGGGTATTTATAGGGAGAGGGGAGGGTGGGTTTTCGGCCATTTGGGTGGGAAAGGGTGGGAAATTGAATTTGAATGTTATGAGGGTAGGTGGGGTTTATGGGGAAGAGGAGGTTGATGTGAATGGTGAATGGAAGAATTGGGAAGAGGATTTGAGGTGATTGGTGAAGGTTCTTGGGAAGTGTGATATGGGGAAGAGTGGAATGAGATTTGGATTAGGAGAGTGTGATTAGGATTAAAAGGTAAGGTGGGAATATGGTAGGTGGGGATCCTGTGGGGTCCACAGATCCTGAGGTGAGGATCCTGTGGGGTCCACAGATCCTGAAGTGGGGATCCTGTGGGGTCCACAGATCCTGAAGTGGGGATCCTGTGGGGTCCACAGATCCTGAGGTGAAAACAAATACCATTCCTTCACCATATAGGCATGTAACATGCCTTCATGCATCATCCTGGCGTTCAAACGCCCATTGGTGCATGTTCTGGGCGTTCAACGCCCATGTAATGCATGTTTCTGGCGTTGAACGCCAGTTTCATGCTTGTTTCTGGCGTTCAGCGCCAGATTGTCCTCTTCGTGCACCATCCTGGCGTTTAACGCCAGGTTGTTGCTTGTTTTGGGCGTTCAACGCCAGAATGGTGCTCTGTTCTGGCGTTGAACGCCAGATAGATGCACCTTACTGGCGTTGAACGCCAGTCTGCGCTGCCTCCAGGGTAAAAAATTTTTTCTTCTATTTTTGACTCTGTTTTTAATTTTTTTGATTTTTTTTCGTGACTCCTCATGATCATGTACCTAATTAAACACAAAAATAACAAAGTAACAAAATGAAATAAAATTAGATAAATGAAATTGGGTTGCCTCCCAACAAGCGCTTTTTTAATGTCAATAGCTTGACAGTGGCTCTCATGGAGCCACAAGGTGATCAGGTCAATTTAAGTGTGGTATTCCCAATACCAAACTTAGAGTTTGGATATGGGGTTTGAACACCAAACTTAGAGTTTGGTTGTGGCCTCACAACACCAAACTTAGAGTTTGACTGTGGAGGCTCTTCTTGACCTTGAACTGAGAGAAGCTCTTCATGCTTACTCTCTTTTGTCACAGAGGGATGGCCATGTGCCTTAAACACAAGGTAGTCCCCATTCAATTGAAGGACTAACTCACCTCTGTTGACATCTATTACAGCTCCTGCTGTGGCTAGGAAAGGTCTTCCTAGAATGATGCATTCATCATCTTCCTTCCTAGTGTCTAGGATTATGAAATCAGTAGGGATGTAAAGGCCTTCAACCTTTACTAGCACGTCCTCTACTATTCCATAAGCTTGTCTTATGGACTTGTCTGCCAATTGTAGTGAGAACAAGGCAGGTTGCACCTCAATGATCCCCAGCTTCTCCATTACAGAGAGTGGCATAAGATTTATCCCTGACCCAAGATCACATAGAGCTTTTTCAAAGCTCATGGTGCCAATGGTGCAAGGTATTAAGAACTTGCCAGGATCTTGTCTCTTTTGAGGTAGAGTTTTCTGAATCCAAGTATCTAGTTCACTAATGAGCAAGGGAGGTTCACTTTCCCAAGTCTCATTACCAAACAGCTTGGCATTCAGCTTCATGATAGCTCCTAAATATTGAGCAACTTGCTCTCCAGTCACATCTTCATCCTCTTCAGAGGATGAATATTCTTCAGAGCTCATGAATGGCAGAAGGAGATTTAATGGAATCTCTATGGTCTCTAGATGAGCCTCAGATTCCTCTGGATCCTTAATAGGAAACTCCTTCTTGCTTGAGGAACGTCCCAGGAGGTCTTCCTCACTGGGATTTTCGTCCTCCTCCTCCCTTGTGCATTCGGCCACTTTGATCACATCAATGGCCTTGCACTCTCCTTTTGAATTTTCTTCTGTATTGCTTGGGAGAGTACTGGGAGGAGTTTCAATTACTTTCTTACTCAGCTGGCCCACTTGTGCCTCCAGATTTCTAATGGAGGATCTGGTTTCATTCATGAAACTGAAAGTGGCCTGTGACAGATCAGAGACTATATTGGCTAAATTAGAATTATTTTGTTCAGAGTTCTCTGTCTGTTGTTGAGAAGATGATGGATATGGCTTACTATTGTTCAGCCTATTGCGTCCACCATTGTTAAAACCTTGTTGAGGTTTTTGTTGATCCTTCCAGGAGAAATTTGGATGATTTCTCCATGATGAGTTATAGGTGTTTCCATAAGGTTCACCTAAGTAATTAACCTCTGCCATGGCAGGGTTTTCAGGATCATAAGCTTCTTCAGAAGCTGCCTCTCTATTACTGTTGGATGCATGTTGCAATCCATTCAGATTTTGAGAGATCATGTTGACCTGTTGAGTCAACACTTTGTTCTGAGCCAATATGGCATTCAGAGCATCAATTTCAAGAACTCCTTTCTTCTGAGGTACCCCATTATTCACGGAATTCCTCTCAGAAGTATACATGAACTGGTTGTTTGCAACCATGTCAATGAGTTCTTGAGCCTCTCTAGGCGTTTTCTTCAGGTGAATAGATCCACCTGCAGAATGGTCCAATGACATTTTCGAAAATTCAGAGAGACCATAATAGAATATATCTAATATGGTCCATTCTGAAAACATGTCAGATGGACATCTTTTGGTCAGCTACTTGTATCTTTCCCAAGCTTCATAGAGGGATTCACCATCTTTTTGTTTGAAGGTTTGAACATCCACTCTCAGCTTGCTCAGCTTTTGAGGAGGAAAGAACTTATCTAAGAATGCAGTGACAAGCTTATCCCATGAGTCCAGGCTATCCTTGGGTTGAGAATCCAACCACACTCTAGCTCTGTCTCTTACAGCAAAAGGGAAAAGCATGAGTCTGTAGACTTCAGGATCAACTCCATTCGTCTTTACAGTCTCACAGATCTGCAAGAATTCAGTTAAAAACTGATAGGGATCTTCAGATGGAAGTCCATAAAACTTGCAGTTTTGTTGCATTAAAGCAACTAGTTGAGGCTTAAGCTCAAAGTTATTGGCTCCAATGGCAGGAATGGAGATGCTTCTTCCATCAAACTTGGACGTTGGCTTAGTGAAGTCACCAAGCATTCTCCTTGCATTATTATTATTATTTTCGGCCATCTCCTTCTCTTGTTCGAAATTTTCTAGAAGGGCTCTTCTGGATTGTTGTAATTTAGCTTCTCTTAATTTTCTCTTCAGAGTCCTTTCAGGTTCTGGATCAATTTCAACAAGAGTGCCTTTATCCTTGTTCCTGCTCATATGAAAGAGAAGAAAACAAGAAAAGAAAGAGGAATCCTCTATGTCACAGTATAGAGCTTCCTTTATGTTAGTAGAAAAAGAAGGGGTAGAAGAAAGAAGAATGGATTCGGATTTATGGATGAAGATAGGTGAAGAGAAGTGTTAGTAATTAAATAATTAAATAGAAGAAGAAAGGAGAAGAGAAATTTCGAAAATAATTTTTGAAAAGGGGTTAGTGATTTTCGAAAATTAGAGATAAAATGTAATTAAAATTAAAACATGAAACAATTAATTAATTAAAAAGAATCTTTGAAAAAGAAAGAGATATTTTCGAAAATAGAAGAGGGAAAAGTAGTTAGGTAGTTTTGAAAAAGATAAGAAACAAACAAAAAGTTAGTTAGTTGATTGTAAAAGATTTGAAATCAAAATTGAAAAAGATAAAAAGATAAGAAGTTAGATAAGATATTTTGAAATCAAATTTTGAAAAAGATAAAATTGTTGAAAAAGATAAAATTTTTGAAAAAGATAAGATAAAAGATAAAAAGTTTTAATTCAAAAATTTTGAAATTACTTACTTCACTAACAAGAAACTACAAGATAAGATTCTAGAACTTAAAGATTGAACCTTTCTTACCAAGAAGGTAACAAACTTCAAATTTTTGAACCAATCACATTAATTGTTAGCTAATTTTCGAAAATTACATATAAAGATAAGAAAAAGATTTTGAAAAAAAAAATTTTGAAAAAGATTTTTGAAATTTTCGAAAAATAAAAAAAATGAAAAAGATATGATTTTTGAAAAAGATTTTGAAAAGATAAGATTTTTAAAATTGAAATTTTGACTTGACTTGTAAGAAACAACTAATTTGAAAATTTTTGACCAAGTCAACCCAAAATTTCGAAAATTTGGAGGAAAATAAGGAAAAGATATTTTTTTGAATTTTTGAATTTTTAATTATGAGAGAGAAAAACAACAAAAATATTTAATGCATAAAATTTTTAGATCAAAATCATGAATGCATGCAAGAATGCTATGAATGTCAAGATGAACACCAAGAACACTTTGAAGATCATGATGAACATCAAGAACATATTTTGAAAAATTTTTGATGCAAAGAAAACATGCAAGACACCAAACTTAGAAATTTTTAATGCATGAAAAATATGAATGCAAAAATGCACATGAAAAACAAGAAAAGACACAAAACAAGAAAACATCAAGATCAAACAAGAAGACTTATCAAGAACAACTTGAAGATCATGAAGAACACTATGAATGCATGGATTTTTCGAAAAATGCAAGAAAAATTTTAAAAGCATGCAATTGACACCAAACTTAAAAATTGACTCAAGACTCAAACAAGAAACATAAAATATTTTTTATTTTTATGATTTTATGAATTTTTTGAATTTTTATTAATTTTTTCGAAAATAAAGTTTAGAAAAATGAAAAATAAAAGAAAAATTTTGAAAAAGATTTTTGAAAAGAAAATTACCTAATCTGAGCAACAAGATGAACCGTCAGTTGTCCATACTCGAACAATCCCCGGCAATGGCGCCAAAAATTTGGTGGACGAAATTGTGATCTATGTTTCTTGGATTTTGAATGTATATACTCTTAGGGCACTGTTTATTTTCTTTACTTGAATTCACAACTCCGTTCAACTAACCAGCAAGTGTACTGGGTCGTCCAAGTAATAACCTTACGTGAGTAAGGGTCGAATCCACAGAGATTGTTGGTATGAAGCAAGCTATGGTCACCTTGCAAATCTCAGTTAGGCAGATTAAAAAGGTAATTGTGATTATTGGATTGTAAATAAAAAGGAATAATAAAAGGGATAGAAATACTTATGCAGATTCATTGGTAGGAATTTCAGATAAGTGCATGAAGATGCAGCATGGCTCAAGGACGCCTGCTATCCCATTGCTTCTACTCAATCCTTCTTACTCCTTTCCATGGCAAGCTTTGTATAGGGGTTCACCATCAACTGTGGCTACTTTCATCCTCACGGGGAAATATCCTATGCGGCTGTCACTCGCACAGCTAACCAGTCTGGAGGCATCACCCATGGTTGATAACTACATCCCATCCTCGCAGTGAAAACTAATGCTCACGCACTCTGTCACAGTACGGCTAATCACCGGTTGGTTCCCTCCCCTACTGGAATAGAATCCCTCTTTTGCGTCTGTCACTAACGCCCAGCAGGTTACAGGTTTGAAGCACGTCACAGTCATTCATTACCGGAATCCTACTCGGAACACCACAGACAAGGTTGGACTTTCCGGATTCCCAGGATCCTACTCGAAATACCACAGACAAGGTGAGACTTTCCGGATCCTCATAAATGCCGCCATCTATCTAGCTTATACCACGAAGATTCTGTTGGGGAATCTAAGAGATACACATTCAAGCTCTGTTGCATGTAGAACGGAAGTGGTTGTCAATCACGCGCGTTCATAAGTGAGAATGAGAATGATGGTTATTTAATCATCACATTCATCATGTTCTTGGGTACGAATGAATATCTTGGAATAAGAATAAGAGAGGAATTCGAATAAAAGAAAATAGAACTTCATTAATCTTTGAGGTACAGCAGAGCTCCACACCCTTAATCTATGGTGTGCAGAAACTCCACCGTTGAAAATACATAAGTGAAAGAGGTCCAGGCATGGCCGAATGGCCAGCCCCCTAAAACGTGATCACAGGATTCAAAATACAATCCAGGATGTCTAATACAATAGATAGATGTCCTATATATACTAGACTAGCTACTAGGGTTTACATGAGTAAGTAATTGATGCATAAATTCACTTCCGGGGCCCACTTGTTGTGTGCTTGGGCTGAGCTTGATCAATACACGAGCTAAGGCTTCTCTTGGAGTTGAATTTCGAGTTATGATGTGTTTTGGGCGTTCAACTCCGGATCATGACGTTTTTCTGGCGTTTAACTCCAGAAAGGAGCGTGTACTTGGCGTTCAACGCCAAGTTGCGTTGTCATTCTTCGAATAAAGTATGGACTATTATATATTTCTGGAAAGCCCTGGATGTCTACTTTCCAACGCCGTTGAGAGCGCGCCAATTGGAGTTCTGTAGCTCCAGAAAATCCATTTTGAGTGCAGGGAGGTCAGATTCCAACAGCATCAGCAGTCCTTTTGTCAGCCTTTTTCAGAGTTTTGCTCAAATCCCTCAATTTCAGTCAGAATTTACCTGAAATCACAGAAAAACACACAAACTCATAGTAAAGTCCAGAAATGTGAATTTAACATAAAAACTAAGGAAAACATCCCTAAAAGTAGCTCAAACTTACTAAAAACTATATAAAAACAATGCCAAAAAGCGTATAAATTATCCGCTCATCACCCCTCCACCGGGATTTGAGTTTTTCTGGGAACAATTTGAGCCTGGAGTTGAAGAGCAGAACTTTTTGTCCTGGCTCAAAGACTCTGGTTGACAATTTCTTGTCATGCCACTTCTTTGCCTTTTCCTTATAAATTTTTGCATTTTCAAAGGCATTGAGTCTGAACTCCTCTAGCTCATTTAGCTGGAGCAATCTTTTTTCACCAGCTAACTGAGCATCCATGTTTAGGAATCTGGTTGCCCAGTAGGCTTTATGTTCCAGTTCCACAGGCAAATGACAGGCCTTCCCATACACCAGTTGGTATGGAGAGGTTCCTATAGGGGTCTTGAATGCTGTTCTGTATGCCCACAGAGCATCATCCAAGCTCTTTGCCCAATCCTTTCTTCGGGCTATCACAGTCCGTTCTAGGATTCTTTTTAGCTCTCTGTTAGAGACTTCAGCTTGCCCATTTGTCTGTGGATGATACGGAGTTGCCACTTTATGGCTGATTCCATATCTAACCATAGCAGAGTATAGCTGTTTGTTGCAGAAATGAGAGCCCCCATCACTGATTAGTACTCTGGGAACACCAAATCTGCTGAAAATGTTTTTCTGGAGGAATTTTAGCACGGTCTTGGTATCATTAGTGGGTGTAGCAATTGCTTCTACCCACTTAGATACATAGTCTACTGCCACCAGAATGTAAGTGTTTGAGTATGATGGTGGGAATGGCCCCATGAAGTCAATTCCCCATACATCAAACAATTCTATCTCTAATATCCCTTGTTGAGGCATGGCATATCCGTGAGGCAGGTTATCAGCTCTTTGGCAACTGTCACAGTTACGCACAAACTCTCGGGAATCTTTATAGAGAGTAGGCCAGTAGAAGCCACACTGGAGGACTTTAGTGGCTGTTCGCTCACTTCCAAAATGTCCTCCATACTGTGATCCATGGCAATGCCATAAGATCCTTTGTGCTTCTTCTCTGGGTACACATCTGCGGATCACTCCGTCAGCACATCTCTTAAAGAGATATGGTTCATCCCAGAGGTAGTACTTGGCATCTGAAATTAATTTCTTTCTTTGCACATTGCTGTACTCCTTGGGTATGAACCTCACAGCTTTATAGTTTGCCATATCTGCAAACCATGGAGCTTCCTGAATGGCAAAGAGTTGCTCATCTGGGAAAGTCTCAGAGATCTCAGTAGAAGGGAGGGACGCCCCAGCTACTGGTTCTATTCGGGACAGATGATCAGCTACTTGGTTCTCTGTCCCTTTTCTGTCTCTTATTTCTATATCAAACTCTTGCAGAAGCAACACCCATCTGATAAGCCTGGGTTTTGAATCCTGCTTTGTGAGTAAGTATTTAAGAGCAGCATGGTCAGTGTACACAACCACCTTGGATCCTACTAGATAAGATCTGAACTTGTCAATAGCATAAACCACTGCAAGTAATTCTTTTTCTGTGGTTGTGTAATTCTTCTGTGCATCATTTAGAACACGGCTAGCATAGTAAATGACATGCAGAAGTTTGTTATGCCTCTGTCCCAACACTGCACCAATGGCATGGTCACTGGCATCACACATTAATTCAAATGGCAATGTCCAATCTGGTGCAGAGATGACTGGTGCTGTGACCAGCTTAGCTTTCAGGGTCTCAAATGCCTGCAGACACTGTGTGTCAAACACAAATGGTGTGTCAGCAGCTAGCAGGTTACTCAAAGGTTTTGCAATTTTCGAAAAATCCTTTATAAACCTTCTATAGAATCCTGCATGCCCCAGAAAGCTTCTGATTGCCTTAACATTGGCAGGTGGTGGTAATTTTTCAATTACCTCTACCTTTGCCTTATCCACCTCTATTTCCCTGCTTGAAATTTTGTGCCCAAGGACAATTCCTTCAGTCACCATAAAGTGACATTTCTCCCAATTTAAAACCAGGTTAGTCTCTTGGCATCTTTTCAGGACAAGTGATAGGTGGTTAAGACAGGAGCTGAATGAGTCTCCATATACTGAGAAGTCATCCATGAAGACTTCCAGAAATTTCTCTACCATATCTGAAAAGATAGAGAGCATGCACCTCTGAAAGGTTGCAGGTGCATTGCACAGACCAAAAGGCATCCTTCTGTAGGCAAACACGCCAGAAGGGCAAGTAAATGCTGTTTTCTCTTGGTCCTGAGGATCTACTGCAATTTGGTTGTAGCCTGAATAGCCATCCAAAAAGCAGTAGTAATCATGACCAGCTAGTCTTTCTAGCATTTGGTCTATGAATGGTAAAGGAAAATGATCCTTTCTGGTGGCTGTATTGAGCCTTCTGTAGTCAATACACATGCGCCACCCTGTGACTGTTCTTGTAGGAACCAGTTCATTTTTTTCATTATGAACCACTGTCATGCCTCCCTTTTTGGGGACAACTTGGACAGGGCTCACCCAGGGGCTATCAGAAATAGGATAAATAATCCCAGCCTCTAGTAATTTAGTGACCTCTTTCTGCACCACCTCCTTCATGGCTGGATTTAGCCTCCTCTGTGGTTGAACCACTGGTTTGGCATTATCCTCCAACAGGATCTTGTGCATGCATCTAGCTGGGCTAATGCCCTTAAGATCACTTATGGACCACCCAAGAGCAGTCTTGTGTGTCCTTAGCACTTGAATCAGTGCTTCCTCTTCCTGTGGATTTAAAGCAGAGCTTATAATCACTGGAAAAGTGTCACCCTCTCCCAGAAATGCATACTTTAGGGATGGTGGTAGAGGTTTGAGTTCAGGCTTGGGAGGTTTATCCTCCTCCTGAGGAATTTTCGAAAATTCCTTTACTTCCTCTAGTTCTTCTTGATCAGGTTGAGCATCTTTGAAGATGTCCTCAAGCTCTGATTCTAGGCTTTCAGCCATATTGATCTCTTCTACCAGAGAGTCAATAATGTCAGCGCCCATGCAGTCATCTGGTGTGTCTGGATGCTGCATAGCTTTTACAGCATTCAACTTGAACTCATCCTCATTGACTCTGAGGGTTACTTCCCCTCTTTGTACATCAATGAGAGTTCGTCCAGTTGCTAGGAAAGGTCTTCCTAGAATGAGAGTTGCACTCTTGTGCTCCTCCATTTCCAGCACTACAAAGTCAGTTGGAAAAGCAAAGGGTCCAACCTTGACAATCATGTCCTCTATTATGCCTGATGGGTGTTTAATGGAGCCATCAGCAAGTTGGAGGCATATCCTGGTTGGTTTGACTTCTCTAGCCAACCCAAGCTTTCTGATAGTGGATGCAGGTATTAGATTGATGCTTGCTCCAAGATCACATAGAGCTGTCTTGGTGCAAGCACCTTCTAATGTGCATGGTATCATAAAGCTTCCAGGATCTTGAAGCTTTTCTGGTAAGCTTTTCAGAATGACTGCACTGCATTCTTCAGTGAGAAACACTTTTTCAGTTTCTCTCCAATCCTTCTTATGACTTAAGATCTCTTTCATGAACTTAGCATAAGAAGGTATTTGCTCAAGTGCCTCTGCAAATGGAATCTTTATTTCAAGAGTCCTTAGATAATCTGCAAAGCGGGCAAATTGCTTATCCTGTTCTGCTTTGCGGAGTTTCTGAGGATAAGGCATCTTGGCTTGATATTCTTCAACCTTAGATGCTGCAGGTTTACTCCTTACAGAAGTGGTTGAAGAAGCCTTTTTAGAGGGATTACTGTCAGCACTCTCAGGTGTCTGATCCTCCCTTGGCGTCTGAACGCCAGGATTGGGTGGAAAATGGGCGTTAAACGCCAACTTTTCCCCCTTGTCTGGCGTTTGAACGCCAGAACTGGGCAGGGAATGGGCGTTTAACGCCAGCTTTTCCCCCTTTTCTGGCGTTTGAACGCCAGAACTGGGCAAGGAATGGGCGTTTAACACCAGCTTTTCTTCCCTTTCTGGCGTTTGAACGCCAATAACATTCCTCTCTGGGCTCTTACTGTCCTCAGAGGGATTTTGAACAGTGGTTTGGTTATCCCCTGTTAATTGTTCCTTGTCTGGCTTTCTGGTCTTTGGAGCAGAGGTATTCAGTGTCTTCCCACTCCTCAGTTGAACTGCTTGACATTCCTCTGTTATCTGTTTAGATATTTGCTGTTTTGCTTGATTTAACTGCAGTTCTATGCTCTTGTTAGCAACCTTAGTATCATGGAGCATTTCTTTAAATTCTGCTAACTGTTCTGTCATCAGGAGCAATTGTTGATTAAGCTCATTCATCTGTTCTTGAGGATTAGGATCAGTGACTAATGTCATGACTTCCTCCTTTGGAACGAACTCATTGCTAGAATATAAGTATTGGTTTCTAGCAACAGTGTCTATAAGCTCTTGAGCTTCTTCAATTGTCTTCCTCATGTGTATAGATCCACCAGCTGAGTGGTCTAAAGACATCTGAGCTTTTTCTGTAAGCCCATAGTAGAAGATGTCTAACTGTACCCACTCTGAAAACATTTCAGAGGGGCATTTTCTAAGCATACCTCTATACCTCTCCCAGGCATTATAAAGGGATTCATTATCCTCTTGTTTAAAGCCTTGGATGTCCAGCCTTAGCTGTGTCATCCTCTTTGGAGGGTAAAAATGATTCAGGAATTTGTCTGATAACTGTTTCCATGTCTTTATGCTTGCTGTAGGTTGGTTATTCAACCACCTTTTTGCTTGATCTTTTACAGCAAATGGAAACAGTAATAGTCTGTAGACATCCTGATCTACCTCTTTATCATGTACTGTGTCAGCAATTTGTAAGAACTGTGCCAGAAACTCAGTAGGTTCTTCCTGTGGAAGACCGGAATACTGGCAGTTTTGCTGCACTATGATAATGAGTTGAGGATTTAGCTCAAAGCTGCTTGCTTTGATGGGAGGTGTACAGATGCTACTCCCATATGCAGCTGTAATGGGGTTAGCATATGACCCCAGAGTCCTTTTGGACTGATTAATCCCACTTAAGTCCATAATGGACAAAAGAAAAATGATAATAATTGCAAAGAGATAAATTTTGTTTTTTTTTTTTAAGTTGAACGAAAATAATAAAATAAAACAAAAGAAAATTAAAATAAAAATTCGAAAATCAAAAAGAAAACAAGATCAAAGCAACTTGAGAACTAAATCAATTAGTTAATTAAAAAGATTTTGAAAACAGCAATTAGAAAGATATGATTGAAAAAAAATTTTTTATGAAAAAGATTTGATTTTTAAAAAGAGGAAAGAGAAAAACAACAAAAAGACACCAAACTTAAAATTTTTAGAAAGTCAAACACTAATTTTCGAAAATTTTAAAGGAAAAACACAAAGAGGACACCAAACTTAGAATTTTTATGAATCAAAAAGGGACTAAGAACATGCAAAAACGAAAATCAAGAGAAAAATAAAAGCATGCAAAAGACACCAAACTTAAAATATGAAACTAGACTCAACTAAAAGACTCTAAACCAACAAAAATAAAACAGTCCTAATCTAAGCAACAAGATAAGCCGTCAGTTGTTCAAACTCGAACAATCCCCGGCAACGGCGCCAAAAACTTGGTGCACGAAATTGCAATAACACTTTTGCAATCCCGCACAACTAACCAGCAAGTGCACTGGGTCGTCCAAGTAATACCTTGCGTGAGCAAGGGTCGATCCCACGGAGATTGTCGGCTTGAAGCAAGCTATGGTTATCTTGTAAATCTTAGTCAGGATATCAGAAATTATCAGGATTGATTGTGAAAAGCAAAAGAACATGAAATGGTTACTTGTTCAGCAGTAATGGAGAATAGGTTGAGGTTTTGGAGATGCTCCATCTTCTGAATCTCTGCTTTCCTACTGTCTTCTTCATCAAACACGCAAGGCTCCTTCCATGGCAAGCTGTATGTAGGGTTTCACCGTTGTCAGTGGCTACCTCCCATCCTCTCTGTGAAAATGTTCCTATGCTCTGTCACAGCATGGCTAATCAGCTGTCGGTTCTCGGTCAGGCCGGAATAGAATCCATCGATCCTTTTGCATCTGTCACTAACGCCCCGCCTGCTAGGAGTTTGAAGCACGTCACAGTCATTCAGTCATTGAATCCTACTCAGAATACCACAGACAAGGTTTAGACCTTCCGGATTCTCTTGAATGCCGCCATCAGTTCTAGCTTATACCACGAAGATTCTGGTTAAGGAATCCAAGAGATATCTACTCAATCTAAGGTAGAACGGAGGTGGTTGTCAGGCACACGTTCATAGTTGAGAATATGATGAGTGTCACAGATCATCACATTCATCCGGATTAAGAACAAGTGATATCTTAGAATGGAAGCAAGCATGATTGAATAAGAAACAGTAGTAATTGCATTAATCCATCAGGACACAGCAGAGCTCCTCACCCCCAACCATGGGGTTTATAGACTCATGCCGTGGAAAGTACACAAAGAAACGTGTAAAAATGTCATGAGGTTCTTGATACAATGTCAAAAGATCCTATTAATAGTAAACTAGTAACATAGGGTGTACAGAGATGAGTAAATGACATAAAAATCCACTTCCGGGCCCACTTGGTGTGTGCTTGGGCTGAGCAATGAAGCATTTTCGTGTAGAGACCTTTTCTGGAGTTAAACGCCAGCTTTCATGCCAGTTTGGGCGTTTAACTCCAAGTTTTATGCCAGTTCCGGCGTTTAACGCTGGAATTTCTGAGGCCGAATTGCTACGCCGGTTTGGGCCATCAAATCTTGAGCAAAGTATGGACTATCATATATTGCTGGAAAGCCCAGGATGTCTACTTTTCAACGCCGTTGAGAGTGCGCCAATTGGGCTTCTGTAGCTCCAGAAAATCCACCTCAAATGCAGGGAGGTCAGAATCCAACAGCATCTGCAGTCCTTTTTAGTCTCTGAATCAGATTTTTGCTCAGAACCTTCAATTTCAGTCAGAAAATACCTGAAATCACAGAAAAACACACAAACTCATAGTAAAGTCCAGAAAAGTGAATTTTAACTAAAAACTAATAAAAATATACTAAAAACTAACTAAAAGATACTAAAAATATACTAAAAACAATGCCAAAAAGCGTACAAATCATCCGCTCATCAATCATCTCCGTTGCTGCTTTTCGGAGGAAGGAGGGCAACAATTTTCGCACACACGTCTTTAGGCAAGTATGTTTTAAGTTTTCTCATGTTCCAATCTCGTCTTTTATCGCTCCAATCTCTCACTATGCTTTCCTATCAACATCAATTTGGGTGGCAAAATTTTGCAGGATTCCAGCCCCTTCAATCCAATTGTCATGCTAAAACTTCTTTGTTGTTCCATTTTTAACAAAAGAGATAGTATGGTTGTGGAATTTTGGCCAAATTTTGACAAGTTTCTTTCACAGGTTAAAAACTGATTTTCTAGTTGAAGATGTAGCTGTGAATGTGTTTTCATTGTTATATTTTTTACTGAAAATTTGAGTCCATAGGGCATTTGGGTCTTCTTTTAATTGCCAAATGAGTTGTATAAAAAAGTCTCGTTCCTTAACTCCAAATTCCTGAGTCCTAAGCCTCCTTCATGTTTTGGTAAATATAGGATTTTCCAACTGATGGCATGCAGTCTTTTTTATCTTCTGTGTCTCCCCATATGTCAAAATTAATACTGGACTTATGATGGCCTAGGCTAGCATAACTATGCTAACAAAAGATAATACTTTACTCTTCCAACCTTTCAACTTGCCATTAATTCTTTCCGAGACCATTTTGAAATTGTCTTTCCCATTTCTGTTGTTGTTAAGCATTGCTCCTAGGTATCTTTCTAGGGTCTTGTTTTCTTTAAACTCAGACTTTTTCAAGATCTTTAATCTGGTCGATGTTGGAATATTCTTAGAGAACACACTAGATGATTTATTGCTGTTAATCCGCAACCCAGCTGCTCCACAAAATAGCTCCAAAGTCCTGTTGATGTTTTTCATTTGTTGTATTGTTGCTTCTACAAAAAGGAGCAAATCACCAGCTAACATTAGATGGGACAATTGCGTCCCATTTCTTCCAATTTTAAATGGTCTCTATTTACTATTAATCACATCTCTTTCAATAAGCTAGGATAGTTTATCCATGCAAATGACAAATAGGTAAGGAGTTAGAGAGTCTCCTTACTTAATGCCTTTTTTAGGGATAAAATTATATATTTTACCTTCGTTCTACAACATGTTGTAGTTAACCGTAGTGACCCCTTTCATAATGATGTTCACCAACCATTGGAAAAATCTGAATTCTTTAAGTCTATGATTCATGAAACTCCACCAAACTCTGTCGTAGGCCTTTTTGAAATAAATTTTTATTGCCATATAGCATTTTCTACCTCTAATCTTTTTTATTGAATGCATGACTTCTTTCGCAATAAGAATATTGTCATGAATTTTTTGTCCCAGTATGAAGCTTGATTGATGGGGATATATTCTATCACTAAGAAAAGGTTTTATCCGCTGAACAAGGATTTTGGTGATGATTTTGTACTTCGCATTGCACAAAGTATTGGGTCTGAATTGATCAATGAACTTTAGGTGTTGTACTTTTGGAATGAGTGCTAGCAAAGTAGTGTTTGTATCCTTGATAAGGGTGGGATCAATTTGACTAATTTCTCAATTATTCTCGAAGGAGGCTACCATCTGTCTTCTCCGGAGCTTCTAGAGACCTAATGCTAAACAAAGCTTTCTTTATTTCTATGTCTGTCGGCATGGCTTCTAGGTACCTGCAGTTCGAACAATCAAAATTAGATATATCACTAGTGTCTAAATTTGTGGGACTAGTAATAACCTCCTATTTATAGAGCTTTTGGTAGAAGCTAGAGATGTGATTTTTTAGTTCTTCTTCTGTCCAAGTCCCTCATTGATTTCTATGTTTTAGAATCTTATTTTCTCTTCTTCTATTAATGGTCTTAGTGTGATAGAAATTTGTATTCCAGTCTTCATCCACTATCCATTGTTTTCTTGATTTTTGAAGCCAAAAGGCCTCTTCTTTGTCAAGGATCTCTGATAAATCCATATTTTATGGTATTTATTTGTTTTAATTAGGTGGATTTTATTGACTTCTCTTGCATTTATTCATTGAAATAGTATAGTTTTGTGAATTTCTCCTAATTTTACTTAGTGATGAAAACTATGCTTTTTATGCTTAAAATTGCTAATTTTAATTTCACTTCTATTTCATTCGATATCTTGATGTGTTTGTGTATGTGATTTAAGGTTTAGAAAGCAAGTATTTCTTAGAAGGATGAAGGAAAATCATGTAAAAGTGGAGAAGTTCATGAAGAAGTGAAGGATTTGTAGAGCAGTCAACCCTGACCTCTTCGTACTAAAGTGATCATAACTTGAGCTACAGAACTTTAAATGAGGCAATTTTAGTAGCATTACAAAGCTAACATCCGAGGTTTCAAAATGATATACATTTTTTTATGGTGGACGTGTGTTAAGATGCCCGAGTACGCAGAACACAAAAAAATGTGACTCGCTTAAGGGAACACGTGGCCAGCGATTTCTGAAGCATTTTGGGCCCAATTCAACCCATTTCTAATGCTATTGAACCAGGGATTGAAGGGGGAATGAACCAAGTAGTCATAATTTAGTTTTATCCATATTTTAGGTTAGATTTCTAGAGAGAGAAGCTCTCTCTTCTCTCTAGAATTTAGGATTTTGTGCTTAATTTTCTCTTACATTTAGGGTTAAATACTTGTTTTGATGTAGTTTCCTTTACTTTTTCTTGTTTTATTGCTTTAATTTTTTTGTTCTTCTTGTTAATTTCTCAATTTGGTCACTTTTATGTTTATGAACTCTTGTTCAATTTGATTTTCATTTAATGCAATGTCATGTTTTTATGTTTATGGTTGCTTAATTTAGTTGTTATTATTGTTTTCTTGCATTGAGTAGTTGTAGATTTTACTAATTCATGCAATTTACCATGCTTTATTTTTATGCACAACAAGTGTTTGATAAAATACTTGGCTTAGTTTTATGGTAGATTTTTAGCACTCTTGGTCTGGTACTGAGGACTTGGGTGCCTTGATATCATTGATGTTTAGTGTGATTGGTAATTTAGGATTGTTAGTTGATTTTAGGATCAATTATGTCTACTTGACTTCACCCTCCGATGTTAGAGGATAATTAAGTGGAATGAAGCCTTTGTAATTACCATGTTGTGGTCAATGATCTAGGATAAGAAATCTTGACTCTTAATCATTGTCATGAGTGTCTTTTAGCATTTATATTACCTTAGTTGTTAGCTTTAATTTCTTGCACATTTATATTTCTTGTTCATCAATCTAAAAACCCCCAAAATATCTCATAACCAATAATATGCACACTTCGCTGCAATTCCTTTGAGAGACAGCCCGAGGTTTAAATACTCTCAGTTTTTATTGGTTTGCATTACGACAAATAAATTTAACTTTGATTGAGGGTTAATTGTTGGTTTAGATCTATACTTCGACGAGATTATTTTTGTGAAAATTCCGAACCGACGATTTCCTTCTGTCAATCTCATTGAGCTCCTTATTGAGGGATGCTTCGAGTTCATCCGAAAAACGGTTGCAATCGTAGCTGTTGCTTTTTTGAGTACCCGCCAACCTGTTTAAAATAGTTCTTTTTGATTTTAAGGATGTTTTCAAACAATTCTGAATTCCACTTTTTGAGCTCTTCTCTAACGTTGGATAAGGCCGAGTTGAGATTGTTACTATTTCTTCCATGGTTGTTCAAGAAGGATTCATATTCTGGGTGAAAAGTCCACACAATTTCGAATCTGAAAGATCTATCCTCTCTTTGGTTGATGTCGGTGTTATCCTTTATGAAGAGAGGGTGATGGTCAGAGTTTATTCTAGGAAGAACTCTCACAACCGCTTTTTGGTACTTCAGCCTTCATTACGTATTAGAGAGCGCCCTGTCTAGCCTTTTAAAGACTCTATCATATCCATTCTATACAGAGTCTTTCAAAGTATATCTACTCCCTATAAAGCCCAAATCGATAAATCTACAACTGTTTATCCGATTGACAAACTGGTTGTAGTCTCTGGTATCCACCGGATGCCTCCATTTTTCTCATTTGCTTCTTTGATCTCATTTCAATCACCAATGAAGACCCAAGGTTTAGAAATGCATCTAGCAATGTTTTGAAGCCTCGACCAAAGGAGTTTTCTGATGTGAGGGTGTGGACTAGCGTATACAATCATTAAGAATTCATCTTTATTCCAGGCATTTTGATCTTAACATGAATTTATTGATTATTAGTCTCCAAAATGGTGATAGTAAAAGCATTGTCATTCTAAAGGATCCAGATTCCACCAACGTACCCTTCCACTTCTTCAATGGTGTAATTTTTGAAATCCAAATTCTATATAACATTCTTATCTCTTTCGCCACTAATCTTCGTTTCCATAAGAATAACTAGGTCAGGTTTATACTGTTCGCAAATCTCTTTATAGGTGCGGCTAAAAGCCTTGCTAGCCACTCCTCTCACATTCCATGAGAGAATAATCATCATATCAAAGAAATGCTTAGTTGATCTGCATATCAGCAGATTCTCTGTCTCTCAAAATGCTATAATCAGGTGTTTCGAAATCGACATCCCTAATTAGTTTTTCCATATCAGTTTCCATAAACTCTTTTATGGATCTTTCCTTTTCTCATGGATCTGGGGGTTCATCTTCTCCATTTTGAGGCTGTTGGTCTTGCTCCCCTTCAAATTCTTCTTCAATAAGTTCTAGATTAATGATATTGTCTTCCTTCATATGGTTATCATTCCTATTTTTAATCACCTTGTATGTGTAGTTTTTGTCACTTCTTTCTCTATATGTGTTGTTGTTGTTACCATCTATTTGTTTGTTGTTGGCCATTTTCTTTTGCGTGTTAGTCTATGTTTTTTCCTTTGGTGTATATTTTTTTGATGTTTTTTTGTTGTGTGACTCCTTGTTGTTGTGTGCTCTTTGACGGTTTCTGTTGTTGCTAGTTTTGATTTGTGCATTGGTGGTCTTGTTTCTGTTGTAATCCTCCTGATTTTTCGTTTCCATTGCTTTTTTTCTTGGAAATTCGCCTATGTGTTTAGGATACTAAATCTTGAATTAGAGATAGTATTTTTTTTCCTTTTTTTTTTCTCCATGGCTTGGGCCAGCCCCATCTTTTCCATTCTCTCTTTTTCTTTTTCTTTGTTTTTAAACCACCATCCATGGGCCAAAATTGTTTCTATCTATTTCCATCACAACCTTACTATTATCTTTTGTTGGTTGGATAGTTTTCTTTTCTTGCTCTGTGTGCTTCTTTGTCGTTCTAGTTTTCTCTGCTTTTTTAAGAATTTTTTCTTTGTTGGCCTCATTAGTTGTCTCATTCCTTTCCCTCCATATGGCGCAATATTTTTGTTCATGGTCAGCTTTACCACATGTAAAACATATTTGGTGAATACCTTTATATTCCACTTGATAAACTTTTCCATTCACCATATACCTTTCCAACAGAAGCTTGGTTAAATCAACTTCCACACATAATCGAGCAAGTTTTTTTCTGTATAAGTGTGAAGTGTTGTAACCTATCTTACATATTGTAACACCCTACCACACTAAGATTTACGCTTAAGTCGTAAAACAGAGGTAGTGTGGTATTACGACCTCTAAAAAAAATGTGTACATATAATAGCAGAAGGATTATAATATGCTAGGTGCCTTGAAGAATAGAGGAAAAAAATCGCGAAATAAAAGCGCAACGCTCAAGAAACGAGTTAACTTGTGTGGCAAGAAGACTATAGCTATTAAACATAAGATAATAAAAGTAGGAATAGAGTGCCAAAGATACAAACTAACAAGCTCCTAGCTCAGCCCGCGAAGTCAAGACTAGTATTCATGACTCAAGGAATGAAAATAGAGGTTTAGAGATTTGAAATATAGTTTAAAACATTAAAAATAATGTTTGTTGAAGTAGGGTCCACGCGTGCACGTGGCTCACGCGTATGCGTGAGAATACACAAGTGCAGCTCGTGCGCGCGTGTTTCCTTGTCACGCGTACGCGTGGGCATGCTTGCTGGTCCATCACGCGTACGCGTGGGTCATGCGTACGCTTGGATGTACATCCTTTTTAAAAACAGCAGCAGATGACCAGAGAGCTGCAAACCTTGCAAATCTCACCAGCATAACCACATATTTATCATCCAAACTTCTGACGGGCATACCTCAATCGTTTTAAATTGTTTTCCTTCCGTTCTTCGAACGGCACAAACATCACGAATCCAATTTTCATTTTAAAACAAGTTGAGAACAAATTGAAGGTCCAAAAGCCAAGTTATGCCTCACCGAAGTTTGCCCAAAAACCAACCTTTGCAAAAATGTTCAAACTTCAATTTTCAATCAAAACTCCATTCCATTCCTTGTTAAATATGCCAAATCTAACACCATATATCAATAACAAAACTCAACACAACTTTACACCATTTATCAACTACCTTTCAATAACACTAAACAATTTTATTTCTCAAGAATTCCTTCAAGCTTCCATTCAAGGTTCTTTTAAGCGTGTAAACAACCAATCAACCACATTTCTTACCAATATCAACATCAATAATAATCTCCACCACATATTTAAATTACCAGCTATCCAACAAGCACTAACCAAACTTAATCATTAATAACAACATTCAACCATGTTACCTTCCAAATCAACATAACAACAACCACCATCCATAATCAATTACTAATTATCCACAAACACCAACCAAGTATATTCAACAACAAATTACTAAACAATAAACATACACCTGCATTCCAACTTATCCTATAGTCATGTAGCCTAAGTTTTCACAGAACATTATATATTAAATGCAAGAAACCTAAACCATACCTTGGCCAATTTCCATGTAACAACCAAAGCAATTTATTCAAAATCAAGGCAGCCCCTTAAAATTCAACAAACTCTAAGCTCAGCTTTCTCCAAGTTCCAATATTCACAATTTCAAGTTCCAATTATTTATTTTTCAACCTAATACACATTTATAACACATATATATCCAATTTAATACTCAAATCTCAAATTCAATGAAATTAAAATAGAATTATCGTATCTTCATCTTACCCAAGCTTCACATAAGCAAAAATGAATGTTCTCCTCAAGCTAATTGGATCCTAAAACATCAGAAATAAAAGAAATTCAACATTCCTACTCAAAATTCGAAAATTGGGAGAATAGAAGGCTGAAGGTGAAATAACAAGTTACCTATGAAATTGTTCCAGTAGAAACATAGAGCTCGACGCGATGAACGCGTGGCTGCAAACGGGGCGGCGATCGGAGCTCGGACGGAAAAATTACGGGAGTTGGAAATTAACGTAAGGGTTTGGCGTCCTTTCTTCCCTCTCCCCTGATGTTCTTCGACCCTGCCAGAGTGGGGAGAAGAAGGACGTGGATTTACTTAAAAGGCTAGTGCGGTTGGGCCCACGGCTCGGTTTGTATCCGGTTTAACCGGTTCGGTCCGTTCAGTCCAATCTGAGACTGATTTCTTCGAAATTAATGTCAAAATTCTCGTTTCGATGAGCTCTATCCTAATTTGATATAATATTCGTGTTTCTAATTTTTCTTATTAAAAACTAATTCATTGACTAATTATCTACTAATTTATCGGGGTTTACACATATTCTTCCTATTAGGCCTCCAATCTTCCTAAGAATTTTTTCATTGTAGAGCTCTATAGGTAGTCCCGAAAGTTTTATCCATGTTGTGATCTTATCAACGGTGGTTAGGAGAGGGTTGAAATTGGGTTCCCAAAGCCTTATGGCTAAGTAGTGATCATATATCTTCCATGATCTTTTTAAAAGAGAAAAAATCAAGTCTTCTTGAGAATAGAACTTGACTCAGTAAAATTCATTCCTAAGGTTTATAACATCGAGCTCAGGCAACTTTTCCCACAGGTTTTCAATCCTCCTCTTGATCATTGTATAACCGATTTTCCTTCCTATGAGTTTAACAATTTGGGTCTCCACAATGATTTTCATAGTTCCTGTTGGCTTCCTCATTTATAACTATGTTGAATAGCCCCTGACCCATATCTTCTACTGTAATATCTGCTTTACTATTTTCTTTTTTCTGCTCCTCTATCTCATTATCCATATTTCCTATTTCAGGTACAGCTTTCTCGTCCTTCTCCTCCTATTCGGAATCTAAGGTTTAATCTTCCGACTCTAGCGCCTCATTGGTCACCATATTAGCATATGTCTAATTCCGATTTTCTCATTCAGTTCTGCCAGTCACCATGTCAGCGTAGGTCCTATTGTAGTCTTCTCCTTCATTTTTGCCACTCCCGTTATCAATGTCAGTCTTGTTTGCCAACTTCTTTTTCATTTCCTTGCATCCATTCCTCAACTCTTGGCACTAGAGTAATGGTATCCAAGAAACCTTCTTCATCTTTTCGCACATTCTTAACACTTTGTTGAAGTAAATCTCGCTCCTGATTTGTTATTTCTTGTTTAGTTGGAGTTTCATCTTCGGTCATCTTGCTGATTGGGATACTAAAAAAATGTTAGAGACTACACAGTTCGAAGAGAAAAAAACGGCTAGTTTTTTGTGTTATTTTTATTTTTAAAAAATCTCTTAACAAAACAACATTTTTTTGCCTTTTTTTTCTTTTATGTTTTTATCTGGAGAACAATTTTCAATGCATCAATTATTTGACTTCTTTGGGTCTAATAGACAATAAATCAAAGAGCATTATTCCATTTTAAAATTTTGGTATACTAGAAATTGAAATAATTTTAGATATAATTCATGTCCTCTATTAAATTATAAACATATCAGACACCAAAAAAAATATAAATGTATGAGAATTTTAAAATAAAAAATATTTAAATGAAGACAGTATATAGTATAGCATAGTACAAAAACTTGCCAATGAAAAAAAAAACTGCATTCGCATGCACTAGCCATTAGTAGGGGTGTACATGGCTCGATCCGGTTCGAAGATCTGGTGCGGACCCGAATATTTTAGGGGCTAATTTGGTGTGGTTTCAGCCGAATTCAGGTCTTAAAAATAGACTTGATCATTATTTAGGGCCGGATCCGGTCAAGACGAACTCAAATTCACCCGACCCATGTGCACCTTAAGGGAATTAAAAAAGGTATATATATTTTAAATTAATTTCAATATTATGTTATATTAATTATAAGCTTGTTATTTTATTTTTAATCACACTTATTGAATTAGAAAATAGATCAAAGAATCATCAAATTAGAATTTATGGACAAATTCAAGTTCAAATATGGATATCAACTCGATAACAAGTTTCTTCTTTATAAATAAGTACATCATAATTAAGTTTCTTTAAAGGCCCGATTTTCACCCGGTATAATTGTGGCCCAAAAATATTTCGGTTTTATCGGATTTATGGTCGAATTACGGTCTAAAAAATAGATTTAGTATATATTTAAGTCGGATTTGAATTAGAACAAACTCAGTTTCACCCGGCCGATATATACCCCTAGTCATTAGGGGAGTGGAGGGTCTCACCGTCTCATTCTTCTTTTGTTTTTAATTTTTTATGTTTTTTCACCTTTTTTTTTTTGGATGGGATGTTTTCCTAGTCTTAACTAGGAGACTCTTTCTTTTAAAAAAAAAATTGGTCTTTCAAAACTAGAGGTCTCATAATCAATAAAACTTCAGATCCATGGGCTTTTCTTTTGGTTTCATTCAGGATATATTGAATCAGTGATGACCCCAAACTGATGGGCTTTTCGGAAAGTAAGGAAAAGCTTTGAGGGAGTCAAATTTTTTGTGTATTATTTTCTTTTTTGTCTAGGCCATGTTTCCAGTGTTTCTTTTTTGGGCCCGCCAACAGATTTTTACAGTATTATCTTGGGCTGAAAATGGCCTAAGCCTAGTCCAATCTCTAGAAAAACTCGCTTGAGTTAGTAGGAGGAGGTTTTCCCTGTACTATGACCCAAAAAAAGGGTCGAACGAAGCTTAGGCCTTAGCTTATGTTGAGCTCATAATATTATAATAACTTCAAGAACAAATCACCTTGAATGGTGAATTTATTAGTCCGCTTAAATAAGTGTTGAAGGTTTAAATAAACATTTATAGGTCTGTAAATAATTTAAATGTTGTTTATCTTATTCTAACAATAAATAATTTGGTTCTTTTTCTCCATTTAATTGCCTTTAGTCATTATAAGGCACCAGACTATATATTGTATTGTATTAGACATTTAGACTAAGACATGATATGAAGGCTTGCATGTTGCATCTTTTCTTTTCATTTTTTTTTTATTTGGATCCTCTAAATTTTAAATTTTATTTTAGAAGATAAAGTATGACTCTCATCATATTTCATAGGTGGAATCGAGAGAAAATATAAGAGAGAAATTATTCAAGGATGAGAGATCATATTTTATTCTGTTAAATAAAAATTTAAAATTTAGAGGATCCAAATTCTTTTTTTTAGTTCTCTTTTTTGGTTGAACAAAAACAAATCCTCGCTAAGGATCTTTTCACCCTGTTAATGACATCTTATCTTTGAATTGGACTATAAATGCAGTTGGCCCGCTTCATTGATTGATAAAAGAAGATTAAAGTCATAAGGATAAGAAGATAGCAATTTACAAGAGAATTAAGAGATAAGAGGATTGAGTGTTTTCGTTAAAATAATCAGTGGTGTGAAATGTATAGTAAAGGGGGGGGGGGGAAATATTAAAACCTATAGCTAGTAATCAGTGTGTTTTTTTAGGAACATCATCACTTATAATAAAGTGTTTATATGAGCCAAAATGACTAGAGATTTCTAACTTTATTCTCTTCTCTCTGCTAGGGTTGAAGCCTTTTTACCCTTGTGGCCTCCAAGAGGGAGGTTGCCGCCGCCACCGCTATCTTGGTAAGGTGGTGGCCTCCCTCCCCCCTTTCCCCTCTCTTCTCCTTTTTCTTTACTCTATTCTCTCTCTTTTTTCTTCTTTTGGTTTCTTTCAGTTTTCTTTGTTTAATTTCTATTTTTTAATATCCCTATGTGGTGTATTTTTTTTTCCTTTTGTGGTAGTTTATTGTCCTCCCTTTATGGGTAGTGTGGGTACGTTGGTACAGATCTATCAGATCTTGGAGTATACACTGAAGTTCACTTGTTGTTCATAGAAATATCTTCAGACTAGAGGAGGATTCGGCTTTAAGCAGAGAAGAAGAACAGAATTTTCAACATGTTGCATCACTTTTAGTGTTGATTTAGAAATCATAGAGATTCAGATCTGTCTATGTTTCTACTGGTTAAGATTCTTTGTAATCGAACGTTGGGCTTACTTTCAGTTTATAGTTTAGCATAGAATTTATCTAATCATCTTCTCTAATTTTAGATCTAACTTATCTCTATCATCTGTAAGTGCCGTTTAGCTTTCCTTTGAATGATATGTTTCCTTCTGTCAAAAAAAAAAAAATAAAGTGTTTATATCTTTCATACGATCTGTTGAAAAACAAGTGGTTATACTCTTATATTTGAGGAGAAAAGAATGGACTTGTTATATGGACAAGGGTTTTTTTTTTCTTAATGAGTTAGGGGTCAAAGTGAAAGAGCCTAAAACAACACAAATATCTAACACAAGAACAGTATGAAAATACTCACAATACAATATGGCAGCAACTATAACAAGCAAAACAATAATAAGAGCACACTGAAATTTTAACGTGAAAAATTCTCTCAATGTGAGAGGTAAAAACTACGGGTCGTCTATACCAATGAAAATAGCTCGATTATAATCAAATGAAGTACAAGAGAGTCTCAAACAAAACACAAAACGTGCATATAGCCAGCCAAATCATCAAAGCACCAAAGCTTAAATATAAGAAGCAAGAAGATGAAAAATACCTAAAAAATAAAGCTGCCGTCGAAGCCAATTTCTCTCTTTGCATATCTCCAAATAACATCTCCACCATTCAGAATAAAGAACAAAATGTGAAGAATCTATAGTTCAAATTTCACGTCAATCCAACGATGTAAAAATGAGAAATTGCCATTCAAAGATTGCTACTCTGTGTAAAAATGGAAAACCTAATTTCTCTCTTGCTAAGCCAATTTCTCTCACTGAAAATATCCAATCAATATCTCCACCAACCAGAATGAAGAACAAGATGATAAAAATACGTAGTTTAAATTTTAATCTGATCCAATGGTGAAAAAATGAGAAACTGCCATTTGAAATTTACTACTTTGCATAAAAACGTGAATTTTGTTTTCCCTCTTCTTTCTCTCTTTGGTGGCTACACTCTCTACCTCTCAATAACTGCAAAATCTAGATTAAGGTTGTAACACTAAGGTGCAAAAATACACCCCCAAAAATTTGGGCTTGGGCCTCACAAAGGAGAGAAAAAATCCAACACAAAGACCGCAAGCAAGGAAGAAAAACAAGAAATAAACACCCAGATTAAGAACTTTTAGGACGCAAAAAGTCAAAATAGTCTAAATCTAAAGCTAAGTTAATATCGGGGGGAGGCACATAAAAAATGTGTAGGTTAAAAGAAAAGGGTCTGTCTCTTTTTAGCAAGCGTATCTACAACATAATTTGTCTCTCTAAGAGTATGTGATCATCCGGAGACATTAAGTCGTTATACATGAGTGTTGATATCAGCAAGAATCGGTGCACAAGGATGACTCGCAGGATAGCCATTCTTCACAAATTCAAGAACAGAAGATGAGTCTGTTTCAATAACAACTCGGTTGAAATTGTTTGCCACAGCAATCGGGAAATCGCGCACAATCCCCCACAATTTCACCTGCATAATAGAACAACTGCCCAAGTTAGAAGCAAAACCAATGATATACCTTTCCAAGTGATCTCTAAAAACTCCACCGCACGTCGCACTATTCTGGTCAGAGAAAAAAGAGCCATCAACATTTAGCTTAATTTCATTCTCATAAGGAGGGAGCCAACGAATAAGAATATATGAAGTTGGAGTATTATGCTTCTGCCTCCAATGCACATTCATGTAAATATTCCTCATGCATAGTCTTAATCTGGATAAGAGCCGTAGCGGAAGAAATCAACCTATCTTAAAAGATGAGCTTCTTGTGGTAAAACCAAAGATGAGATGCTACAATGTCAAACAGATTTGACCACTTAGATCTATTTGAAAGATTGTTCTGCAACTAGTTCATCATATCTAAACTTAGAAACTGGCGAAACTGATCATCAATCATGAGGTTTTGCCATATGTTTTTTGCAAAAAATCAATCTCGAATGACATGGAGAGTGAATTCAGCATCGTTTCTACACGGAAACATCGATCATCATTGATAAGATGGCGTCTCTTTCTTTTGGCATTTGTAAGAATGGACAAAGTTTAGTGACCGATAATATGAAATATCTAATTATGTGTTCAATAAAATTTAATGGATAATAATTAAAAATATAAAAGATAATAAATAAATAAAGACATTACTAAATTATGAGATTAAAATCGTAAAACGACTATATCATAACGTCCCAAAAATATTTTAAATGAAAACACTTAAAGTAAACACTCAATTTTGACTAACGCCTAAAAATACTCACTAACTTAAGTCGGAGTGTTTTTGCTCAAATCGCATTATCAAGCCCAAACAAGATTATGGTCCAATTTGGATAAATAACATAATTAAGTTTATTTTTTAAAAAATAGCTTAAACAATAAATGTTTATATTAAAATTAACTTATAAATAAGTTATTTTGTATTTGGTTTTTTAGTTCTAAAAGTGCTTATTTTAAAAGAAATGTGATAAAAAAATTTATTACGAGAGAAGTTATATTTTTAACTTCTCTATAAGTACTTAAAAATTTTTTTAGAAAACCATAACTTAATTTTAAAAATTATACCAGATATTAATATTACGACTTTTTATAAGTCAAAAACTCAAAAAATAACTTTTGAAACTTCTACAAAATTAAAAATTTAACGTTAAAACATGTCATTTAATTTAATTATCAAAACTATTCTTTTTGAAACTGATTTTTATAAGCAAAACAATTTAGGTAGTTATTTTTTATTTAAATATAAATTGAGTATCAAAAGACAAATTAATTTTTATGATGTAGATTAAACTAACAAGGTGTTATTGCTTATAACAGTGCAATTCTATTGTTCCGAAAATAATGCCTTCATATGAAACTTATTATCAGGAAGTAGGTTATATAATAACCTCTACTAACTCAAATTGATTAAGAATAAATTAATTTGGATTAGATAATTGGATATTGAAAAAATAAAAATTAAAAAAATTAAAAATAATTTTTTTAAAAAAAAATTATATAAATATGATAATAATGTAATATCAACTAATAAATCAATAATATTCTAATACTAATAAAATATTCATGAATATTATCGGATCATGAAGTGATTTTGATGGGTGATCATGAATAAACTTTACTAAAAAAAACAGTGCAAAAAATCAAAAAAAAAAAAAAATTTAAAATGCTAAAAATGTACTTATTATTGTGAAAAATGAATGTATCAGTCATCCTATTAAATTTGCATATTTATACATACTTATCAAGATGAATCAGGGAAGTACCTCTTTTACGAGAAGTAAAACAAGATGAATCAGGGAAGGTAGAGATTTTCTTTGATAGACGAAACTCTTTTTCCTCTAGATCTGAAGCAGGAACATCTAATGATTTTGCTTCAGCAAGAAGATCTTTTTCAGTAACTTCCCAATCTCAGTATTCAAAAATGTCGAGACCAGCCAATTCTGAAATACATATTTCCGGATTACAAAACAATTCTAGCATTTCTCAAGGAGTTTACCAAGAAGATGATGGTGATGTAGAATTTGAAGTTGAATCTTCTCAATCCCATCAATCTCCAACATATTCTTCTTTGAATGGTAAATGAATAACACGGAATTTATTATAAACAGAGAAGCCTTACTTAAAAACCTTAACTCTGAAGAGTATGACCTCCAAAGAGAATGGTATCTAAGTACTTATACAGCTTCTCAAATCTCATCATTCAAAGAAAAATATTACAAATTTTTAAATGATGTTAGATTGCATATTCCTTTTTTTGAATGGTTTCATGCTTACTCCATAAAAAACAACATTGAGTATCCTTTTAAAACTAAACAAACTTCATTTTCAGCAAATGTGATTTCAACTTGGAAAGTCAAAGATGGAAACTTAGTTAGATCTGAGTTTCCTCCAAAAGGAGCTTTTATTATCTCAAATACGGAAGGACATAATCCTGTTATGGCCTCTCCTTTTAAAACAAAGAATGTGGATGAAGCTGTCGCCCCTAAAGATATTAAAAATCTCATTGAACAATCAAATTATACCAACAGATTTTTACAATGCTTGGGTGACAACCTTTCATCTTCAGGATCTACTTTCTCTTTGAAAAATGTTTCTGAAACATCTATTTCTAAAAGTATTGAGAAACCTCTTTTTAAACCTTTCAAAATAAGTAGCAAGGCTAAACAAAGTCTTAAAACCTCCATTTTAAAACAACAATCTAGTGATTCGGAAGTTATTCAAAAAATTGACCAACTTTTGAACCGTTTTACTACTATCCCTGAAACTCCTACAAACTCGGGTGAATCTACTTCTCGTATTCAAACACGCTCATCTAAAGCTATTAATGCCCTTGGCCTTGAATCCAATGAATCTTGCTCTGAGCAAAGTGATGATTCTGGCAAATCATCCCTCAAGATCCGCCCCATTTTGACCAACTCCCTAACCAAGTGGAAGGGTTTAACTAAACCCTCTACGTATGGTTATAATCGTGTATCCGCTCCAGATCAAGCTCTCGAAGAAAGAGAACTAGGTTTTGTTAGCTTCAATGCCAATAATGTCTATGAATGGAATATAGATGGCAAAACAGAATATAATATCATGAGTATGCTCCAGCATATGACAATGGTAGGAACAGCCTATCAAGCAGCCCATGATACCTCTGAAGAAGCTATAGCCAATGTTATTGTTTCCGAGTTTAGTGGTCAACTGAAGGGATGGTGGGATAACTACCTTTCCGATAACCAAAAACGCTCAATCTTTTCTGCCATAAAAGTCAACGACCAAAACGAACCCATCATTAGTGACGACGGGGAACCTATCCCCGATGCTGTCAATACCTTAATTTTTACCATAGCAAGCCACTTTATTGG
This sequence comes from Arachis stenosperma, assembly GCF_014773155.1. Classification (NCBI taxonomy): domain Eukaryota; kingdom Viridiplantae; phylum Streptophyta; class Magnoliopsida; order Fabales; family Fabaceae; genus Arachis; species Arachis stenosperma. Next base: position 15,372,866 of record NC_080384.1, on the reverse strand, counting down.
TGATCCATCTCTTTGGAAAGACCGTTCTGCGGAGTTGCTTTCCAATCTTAGATGCAAAACTTTGTCTGACTTTCGATGGTATAAAGATACCTTTCTTACTAGGGTTTATACCAGAGAAGACAGTCAACAACCTTTCTGGAAAGAAAAATTCCTTGCTGGACTCCACAAATCCCTTGGAGATAAAGTAAGGGACAAAATTCGTAGCTTAACTCCAGACGGGATAATACCCTATGATGAGTTAAGTTATGGCCAACTCATTTCTTTTATCCAAAAGGTTGCCCTAAAGATTTGTCAAGATGATAAAATCCAAAGGCAACTTGCTCGTGAGAAAACTCAAAATCGTAACGATTTGGGAACTTTCTGTGAACAATTTGGTCTTCCTGCTTGTCATCCAAGGAAATCTAAAAGACCTTCCAACCGAAAAGTTTTTAAACCTAACCCTGAAAAGAATTTTAGAAGATTCAAAAAGGGTTTTCAAAAACCTAAAAATGAAACAGGTTTCCAAAAGAATTTCCAAAAGTATCCCCAAAAAAACCCCATTATTTGTTACACATGCAAAAAATCAGGACATGTTAGCAAATATTGTCGGTTAAAAGGAAAGATTAATAATCTGAACCTTGATCCTCAGATTGAGGAACAGATTAATAATCTTATGATTGAGAGTTCAGATGACAACTCTGGACCAGAATCTTCTGATGATAACATCAACAATATCCAAGTTGATGATGTTGAGTCATCCTCAGATTCAGATATCAAGCAAATTAATGTTTTATCCAAAGATCAAGATCTCTTATTTGATGCTATTGAGGCTATTGACAATCCAGAACAAAAGAAAGACTTTCTTTTGAAACTAAAAAGATCTTTACAAAAGGAGAAAAAACCTAAAAATTTGGTCCTTAACAATAAATATGATGTCAAACCTATTTTCAAAAAATTAGAAAAACAAGTTATTCGTCCCATAACCATTCAGGACCTCCAAACTGAGGTTAACAATCTTAAGAAAGAAATCCAGGAAATCAAAAGAAACCAAAACGATCATCATCTTATTCTCTCACAATTAGTACAAGAAGAAGAATCTGGTGATGAGGATCTTGGTTCTCTTTTAAACCAAACTGAGTGCTCTAAGGAACAAGAAAATAAAATTTCTAACGACAATGAGGTAAAACAAATTTTGAGAATAATAAATGTATTCTCCTTCATGAAGCATCGTGTTAATGTCCGAATTGTCGTTAAAAATTTTATTTTTGACACCATTGCACTCTTTGATTCAGGTGCAGATTCAAACTGTATTAAGGAAGGACTGGTCCCCACAAAATATTTCAAAAAAACTACTGAACGCCTTAGCTCAATAACGGGTGAAAGGCTAAGTATCAATTTTAAAATAACCAATGTTTTTATTGAAAAGGGAAATATTAGTATTCCCACAGATTTCATCATAGCAAAAGATATAAAAAATGATGTAGTTTTGGGGACGCCTTTCATAAATCTTTTGTTTCCATATCTGGCAGATTGGCCTGGACTTACCTCTTTTGTAGGAGGACAAGTAACTTTCTTTGAGTTCTTAGACTCACCAAAGCAAAGATCTCTAAACCTAATTGAATCCAAAACCAAACAGATTTGTTTTCTAAAAGAAGAAATCTCTTTCAAAACCCTTGAATCACAGCTTTCGCAACCAAAGATTCAAGAAAAAATAAAAAATCTTTTAAACCAAATTGAAAAATCTATTTGTTCTGATTGGCCTCATGCCTTCTGGGATAGGAAAGAACACATAGTTGATCTTCCATATGAAAAGGATTTCAAAGAATCAAAAATCCCTACAAAAGCCCGTCCCATTCAAATGAATGAGCAGCTTTTGCAGCATTGTCAACAAGAAATTAAAGATCTCTTGGATAAAAGATTAATCCGGCCCAGCAAAAGTCCTTGGTCTTGCTCTGCTTTTTATGTTAATAAACAAGCTGAGATAGAAAGAGGAACTCCCAGGCTTGTTATCAATTACAAACCTTTGAATCAAGCTTTACAGTGGATTCGTTATCCCATCCCAAATAAAAAAGATTTGCTTAATAGGTTAAACTCGGCAAATATTTTTTCAAAATTTGATATGAAGTCGGGCTTTTGGCAAATTCAAATCACTGAATCAGACCGATATAAAACAGCTTTTACAGTTCCATTCGGACAATATGAATGGAATGTAATGCCTTTTGGTCTGAAAAATGCCCCTTCAGAATTCCAGAAAATCATGAATGATATTTTCAATCCATACTCAAACTTTGCAATAGTTTATATTGATGATGTCTTAATTTTTTCCCGAACTCTAGATGAACATTTCAAACATGTTAAAACTTTTATGTACATCATCCAAAAAAATGGACTTGCTGTTTCTAAACCAAAAATTGTTCTTTTTCAAACAAAAATCCGATTTCTTGGTCACATAATTTTCCAAGGAACAATAACTCCTATTGAAAGATCAATTTTGTTTGCAGAAAAGTTTCCAGATTATATCCTCGACAAACCTCAGCTCCAGAGGTTCCTAGGATGTCTTAATTATGTTTCAGATTTCATCCCGAATCTGAACAATCTCCTTAAGCCCCTCCATGATAGGCTTAAGAAAAATCCCCCACCTTGGACAGACAAACATTCGGATATTATTAGATTTCTTAAAACCAAAGTTCGCAATCTTCCATGTCTTTACCTACCTGTTCCTCATGCATTCAAAATAGTAGAAACTGATGCATCAGATTTAGGATACGGTGGTATTTTAAAACAAAAACTGCATGATAAAGAATGTATCATTGCATTTACATCCAAACACTGGAATTTTACTCAACAAAAATATTCCACAATCAAAAAAGAAATTTTAGCCATTGTTTTATGCATCACAAAATTTCAATCCGACTTACTCAATCAAAAATTTTTAGTCCGAGTTGATTGTAAATCAGCTAAAGATGTGTTACAAAATGATGTAAAAAATCTTGAATCAAAACAAATTTTTGCCAGATGGCAAGCAATTTTAAGTGTCTTTGATTTCGACATTGAGCATATCAAGGGTAACTCAAACTCTCTCCCTGACTTTCTCACACATGAATATTTGCAGGGAGATAATCAAGAAAAAGATGCCTAAAAAGGCAACATTAGCCTCGGTAAGAGGCAGAGGTATTCGCCTAGCCCTTCCTGGGCCAACAAAGAGATCTGGGTCAAGTACCCCGACTGGGTCATCTACCCAACAACCTTCCCCTTTAACCCAAGAGCCGACTGAGTCATCTACTCAGATCACAAAAAATGTAGTTGAGTCATCTACTCAACCCCCAAGTAGCCAAACAGCCAAACAAACAAAAGCAGATTATGCCTTCCCAATCCAAACCTCCAAACAGCCAAACAAACAAAAGCAGATTATGCCTTCCCAATCCAAACCTTGTTGGCCTTACAAGATGCAGGCCTTACAAAACTTCATAAAAAATCCTGGGCTGACATATGTGACAGTTCAGATGAAGATGAAATAGACCTTACCAAACTTATCTCACAAATGGCAACCCAAAAAACCATTTGCAATGATCCAAAAGGAAAAACAATTGCCCAAACCATGCCACCTCAATCAAACCAAACCCACCCTGTCAACACTCAATTAAAACAACCAACCACATACATTTCAAAAAACAAGTTCTCATCTGTCCTTCTAATGGAACCTGAGTTTTGGGAAAAATCACCTTTTAAAGTTATTCCTAAAGTCTTTCCACCAGGATTCCATTTTAGACCAACAGCCTTGAATAAAACCAGACAGTTTTATGAATTCATATTAGTGGATGATGAGTGGATAATTTATACGCTTTTTGGCATTGTTTTTATATAGTTTTTAGGATGATTAAGCTACTTTTAGGGATGTTTTCATTAGTTTTTATGTTAAATTCACATTTCTGGACTTTACTATGAGTTTGTGTGTTTTTCTGTGATTTCAGGAAAATTCTGACTGAAATTGAGGGATTTGAGCAAAACTCTGAAAAAGGCTGACTAAAGGACTGCTGATGCTGTTGGATTCTGACCTCCCTGCACTCGAAATGGATTTTCTGGAGCTATAGAACTCCAAATGGCGCGCTCTCAACGGCGTTGGAAAGTAGACATCCAGGGCTTTCCAGCAATATATAATAGTCCATACTTTATTCGAAGAATGACGACGCAACTTGGCGTTGAACGCCAAGTACACGCTCCTTTCTGGAGTTAAATGCCAGAAAAACGTCATGATCCGGAGTTGAACGCCCAAAGCACATCATAACTCGAAATTCAACTCCAAGAGAAGCCTCAGCTCGTGGATAGATCAAGCTCAGCCCAAGCATACACCAAGTGGGCCCCGGAAGTGGATTTATGCATCAATTACTTACTCATGTAAACCTTAGTAGCTAGTCTAGTATATATAGGACATCTATCTATTGTATTAGACATCCTGGATTGTGTTTTTGATCTGGTGATCACGTTTTAGGGGGCTGGCCTCTCGGCCATGCCTGGACCTCTTTCACTTATGTATTTTCAACGGTGGAGTTTCTGCACACCATAGATTAAGGGTGTGGAGCTCTGCTGTACCTCAAAGATTAATGAAGTTCTATTTTCTCTTATTCAATTCTCTATCTTATTCTTATTCCAAGATATTCATTCGTACTCAAGAACATGATGAATGATGATGAGTTAGATAACCCTCATTATTATTCTCACTTATGAACACACGTGATTGACAACCACTTCCGTTCTACATGCAACAAGGCTTGAATGTGTATCTCTTAGATTCCCCAACAGAATCTTCGTGGTATAAGTTAGATAGATGGCGGCATTCATGAGGATCCGGAAAGTCTAAACGTTGTCTATGGTATTCCGAGTAGGATTCTAGGATTGGATGACTGTGACGAGCTTCAAACCTGTAACCTGCTGGGCGTTAGTGACAGACGCAAAAGAGGGATTCTATTCCAGTAGGGGAGGGAACCGACCGGTGATTGGCCGTACTGTGACAGAGTGCGTGAGCATTAGCTTTCACTGCGAGGATGGGATGTAGCCACTGACAACGGTGATGCCCTATACAAAACTTGCCATGGAAAGGAGTAAGAAGGATTGAGTGGAAGCAATAGGAAGGCAGGCGTCCGAGAGCTCTACAGCATCTCCATTCCGCTTATCTGAAATTCCCACCAATGAATCTGCATAAGTATTTTTATCCCTTTTATTTTATCTATTTTATTATTTGAATCTAATTAAGTATCATGTTTAATCCGCCTGACTGAGATCTACAAGGTGACCATAGCTTGCTTCATACCAACAATCTCTGTGGATTCGACCCTTACTCACGTAAGGTTATTACTTGGACGACCCAGTACACTTGCTGGTTAGTTGAACGGAGTTGTGAATTCAAGTTAAGAAAATAAACAGTGCCCTAAGGGTATATTCATACTAAAGCTCAAAAGATAGAAGAACATAGTGATCACAATTTCGTCCACCAAGTTTTTGGCGCCGTTGCCGGGGATTGTTCGAGTATGGACAACTGACGGTTCATCTTGTTGCTCAGATTAGGTAATTTTCTCTTCAAAAATCTTTTTCAAAATTTTTCTTTTTATTTTTCGTCTTTCAAAACCTTATTTTCGAAAATAATTAATAAAAATCCAAAAAAATTAGAAAATAATAAAAAATATATATATATATATTTTGTGTTTCTTGTTTGAGTCTTGAGTCAATTTTTAAGTTTGGTGTCAATTGCATGCTTTAAAAATTTTTCTTGCATTTTTTCGAAAATTTCATGCATTCATAGTGTTCTTCATGATCTTCAAGTTGTTCTTGACAAGTCTTCTTGTTTGATCTTGATGATTTCTTGTTTTGTGTCTTTTCTTGTTTTTCATGTGCATTTTTGCATTCATATTTTTCATGCATTAAAAATTTCTAAGTTTGGTGTCTTGCATGTTTTCTTTGCATCAAAAATTTTTCAAAATTATGTTCTTGATGTTCATCATGATCTTCAAAGTGTTCTTGGTGTTCATCTTGACATTCATAGCATTCTTGCATGCATCTTGTGTCTTGATCCAAAATTTTCATGTTTTGGGTCATTTTTGTGTTTTTCTTTAAAAGTTTAAAAATAAAAAATATCTTTTCCTTAATTCCCTCCAAAATTTCGAAATTTTGGGATTGACTTGGTCAAAAATTTTCAAAATTAGTTGTTTCTTACAAGTCAAGTCAAAATTTCAAAATTTTAAAAATCTTATTTTTTCAAAATCTTTCTCAAAAATCATATCTTTTTCAATTTTTTTCTATTTTTCGAAAATTTCAAAAATCTTTTTCAAATTATTTTCAAAATCTTTTTCTTATCTTTATATGTAATTTTCGAAAATTCACTAACAATTAATGTGATTGGTTCAAAAATTTGAAGTTTGTTACTTTCTTGTTAAGAAAGGTTCAATCTTTAAATTCTAGAATCTTATCTTGTAGTTTCTTGTTAGTGAAGTAAATAATTTCAAAAGTTTTGAATTAAATCCTTTTATCTTTTATTTTATCTTTTTCAAAAATTTTATATTTTTCAAAATTTGATTTCAAAATATCTTATCTAATTTGCTATCTTCTTATCTTTTTCAATTTTGATTTCAAATCTTTTTCAATCAACTAACTAACTTTTTGTTTGTTTCTTATCTTTTTCAAAACCACCTAACTAATTTTCCCTCTTCTATTTTCGAAAATATCTCTCTCTTTTTCAAAAATTCTTTTTAAATAATTAATTGTTTCATGTTTTAATTTTAATTACAATTTATCTCTAATTTTCGAAAATCACTAACTCTTTTTCAAAATTATTTTCGAAATTCCTCTTCTCTTTTCTTCTTCTATTTAATTATTTAATTACTAACACTTCTCTTCACTTCTCTTCATCCATAAAACCGAATCCATTCTTCATTCTTCTACCCCCTTCTTTTTCTACTAACTTAAAGGAAGCTCTATACTGTGACATAGAGGATTCCTTTTTCTTTTCTTGTTTTCTTCTTTTTCATATGAGCAGGAACAAGGATAAAGGCACTCTTGTTGAAATTGATCCAGAACCTGAAAGGACTCTGAAGAGAAGATTAAGAGAAGCTAAATTACAACAATCCAAAAACATCTTTAAGAGAAACAACCTTTCAGAAATTTTCGAACAGGAGAAGGACATGGCAGCCGAAAATAATAATAATAATGCAAGGAGAATGCTTGGTGACTTCACTAAGCCAACGTCCAAGTTTGATGGAAGAAGCATCTCCATTCCTGCCATTGGAGCCAATAACTTTGAGCTTAAGCCTCAACTAGTTGCTTTAATGCAACAAAACTGCAAGTTTTATGGACTTCCATCTGAAGATCCCTATCAGTTTTTAACTGAATTCTTGCAGATCTGTGAGACTGTAAAGACGAATGGAGTTGATCCTGAAGTCTACAGACTCATGCTTTTCCCTTTTGCTGTCAGAGACAGAGCTAGAATATGGTTGGATTCTCAACCCAAGGATAGCCTGGACTCATGGGATAAGCTTGTCACTGCATTCTTAGATAAGTTCTTTCCTCCTCAAAAGCTGAGCAAGCTGAGAGTGGATGTTCAAACCTTCAAACAAAAAGATGGTGAATCCCTCTATGAAGCTTGGGAAAGATACAAGCAGCTGACCAAAAGATGTCCATCTGACATGTTTTCAGAATGGACCATATTAGATATATTCTATTATGGTCTCTCTGAATTTTCGAAAATGTCATTGGACCATTCTGCAGGTGGATCTATTCACCTGAAGAAAACGCCTGGGGAGGCTCAAGAACTCATTGACATGGTTGCAAACAACCAGTTCATGTATACTTCTGAGAGGAATTCCGTGAATAATGGGGTACCTCAAAAGAAAGGAGTTCTTGAAATTGATGCTCTGAATGCCATATTGGCTCAGAACAAAGTGTTGACTCAACAGGTCAACATGATCTCTCAAAATCTGAATGGATTGCAACATGCATCCAACAGTAATAGAGAGGCAGCTTCTGAAGAAGCTTATGATCCTGAAAACCCTGCCATGGCAGAGGTTAATTACTTAGGTGAACCTTATGGAAACACCTATAACTCATCATGGAGAAATCATCCAAATTTCTCATGGAAGGATCAACAAAAACCTCAACAAGGTTTTAACAATGGTGGACGTACAAGGCTGAATAATAGTAAGCCATATCCATCATCTTCTCAGCAACAGACAGAGAACTCTGAACAAAACAATTCTAATTTAGCCAACATAGTCTCTGATCTGTCAAAGGCCACTTTCAGTTTCATGAATGAAACCAGATCCTCCATTAGAAATTTGGAGGCACAAGTGGGCCAGCTGAGTAAGAAAGTTATTGAAACTCCTCCCAGTATTCTCCCAAGCAATACAGAAGAAAATCCAAAAGGAGAGTGCAAGGCCATTGATTTAATCAAAGTGGCCGAATGCACTAGGGAGGAGGAGGACGAAAATTCTAGTGAGGAAGACCTCCTGGGACGTCCCTCAAGCAAGAAGGAGTTTCCTATTGAGGATCCAAAGGAATCTGAGGCTCATACAGAGAACATAGAGATTCCAATGAACCTCCTTCTGCCATTCATGAGCTCTGAAGACTATTCATCCTCAGAAGAGGATGAAGATGTGACTGGAGTGCAAGCTGCTCTATATTTAGGAGCTATCATGAAACTGAATGCTAAGCTGTTTGGTAATGAGACTTGGGAAAGTGAACCTCCCTTGCTCATTAGTGAACTAGAAACTTGGATTCAGAGAACCCTACCTCAAAAGAAGCAAGATCCTGGCAAGTTCTCAATACCTTGTACCATAGGCACCATGAGCTTTGAAAAAGCTCTATGTGATCTGGGATCTGGGATAAACCTTATGCCACTCTCTGTAATGGAGAAGCTGGGGATCATTGAGGTACAACCTGCCTTGTTCTCATTACAACTGGCAGACAAGTCAGTGAGACAAGCTTATGGAATAGTAGAGGACGTCCTAGTAAAGGTTGAAGGCCTTTACATCCCTACTGATTTCATAATCCTAGACACTAGGAAGGAAGATGATGAATGCATCATCCTAGGAAGACCTTTCCTAGCCACAGCAGGGGCTGTGATAGATGTCAACAGAGGAGAGTTAGTCCTTCAATTGAATGGGGACTACCTTGTGTTTAAGGCACATGGCCATCCCTCTGTGACAGAAGAGAGTAAGCATGAAGAGCTTCTCTCAGTTCAGAGTCAAGAAGAGCCCACACAGTCAAACTCTAAGTTTGGTGTTGTGAGGCCACAACCAAACTCTAAGTTTGGTGTTCAAACCCCATATCCAAACTCTAAGTTTGGTGTTGGGAATACCACACTTAAGTTGACCTGATCATCTTGTGGCTCCATGAGAGCCACTGTCAAGCTATTGACATTAAAGAAGCGCTTGTTGGGAGGCAACCCAATTTTATTTATCTAATTTTATTTTATTTTGTTTCTTTGTTATTTTTGTGTTTTATTAGGTACATGATCATGAGGAGTCACGAAAAAATCAAAAAAATTAAAAACAGAGTCAAAAAACAGAAGAAAAAATTTTTCACCCTGGAGGCAGCGCAGGCTGGCGTTCAACGCCAGTAAGGTGCATCTATCTGGCGTTCAACGCCAGAACAGAGCACCATTCTGGCGCTGAACGCCCAAAACAAGCAACAACCTGGCGTTAAACGCCAGGATGCGCACACAGAGGACAATCTGGCGCTGAACACCAGAAACAAGCATGAAACTGGCGTTCAACGCCAGAAACATGCATAACATGGGCGTTTAACGCCCAGAACGTGCATCAATGGGCGTTTGAACGCCAGAATGATGCATGAAGGCATGTTACATGCCTATATGGTGAAGGAATGGTATTTCTTTTCACCTCTGGATCTGTGGACCCCACAGGATCCCCACCTCAGGATCTGTGGACCCCACAGGATCCTCACCTACCCTTTCTTTTAATCCTAATCACACTCTTCTAATCCAAATCTCATTTTCAATGTCACACTTCCCAAGAACCTTCACCTATCACCTCAATTCCTCTTCCCAATTACCCCATTCACCATTCACATCAACCTCCTCTTCCCCATACACCCCACCTACCCCCACTACTTTCAAATTCAATTCCCCACCCATTCCCACCCAAATTGGCCGAACCTATACCCTCCCCTCTCCCTATAAATACCCTTCCATTCTTCATCATTTTCACACAACACAAACACCTTCTTCTCTCATATAGCCGAACCCACTCTTCTCCCTCTCTTCCAATATTCTCTTCTTCTTCTACTCTTCTTTTCTTTTTTGCTCGAGGACGAGCAAATTTTAAGTTTGGTGTGAAAAAAAGCCTAAGCTTTTTATTTTTCATTCACCATCAATGGCACCCAAGACCGGAGTTTCCTCAAGAAAAGGAAAAGGGAAGGCAAAAGCTTCCACTTCCGAGTCATGGGAGAGGGAGAGATTCATCTCCAAGAGCCATCAAGACCACTTTTATGATGTTGTGGCAAAGAAGAAAGTGATCCATGAGGTCCCTTTCAAACTCAAGAAGAATGAGTATCCGGAAATCCGACATGAAGTTCAAAGAAGAGGTTGGGAAGTCATAGCCAACCCCATACAACAAGTCGGAACATTGATGGTTCAAGAGTTCTATGCTAATGCATGGATCACTAGGAACCATGATCAAAGTATGAACCCGAATCCAAAGAATTATCTCACAATGGTTAGGGGGAAATACTTGGATTTTAGTCCGGAAAATATGAGGTTGGCGTTTCATTTACCTATGATGCAAGGTGATGAACACCCCTACACTAGAAGGGTCAACTTTGATCAAAGGTTGGACCAAGTCCTTAGGGACATTTGTGTGGAAGGCGCCCAATGGAGAGTAGACTCCAAAGGCAAACCGGTCCAACTAAGAAGACTGGACCTCAAGCCTGTAGCTAGAGGATGGTTGGAGTTCATCCAAAGATCCATCATCCCTACAAGCAACCGATCTGAAGTTACTGTGGATCGGGCCATCATGATTCATAGCATCATGATTGGAGAGGAAGTAGAGGTTCATGAAGTCATATCCAATGAACTCTACAAAATAGCTGACAAGCCTTCATACATGGCACGGCTAGCCTTCCCTCACCTCATATGCCATCTATGTTATTCAGCCGGAGTTATCATAGATGGAGATGTCTCCATTGAAGAAGACAATCCCATCACCAAGAAAAAGATGGAGCAAACAAGGGAAGTTCCTCACGGCCCTCAAGGAGAACAAGAGGAAGTTCACCATCAACAAATGCCTCAAATGCACTTTCCTCCCAACAACTATTGGGAGCAACTTAATACCTCCTTGGAAGATTTGAGCCATAATGTGGAACAATTAAGGGTGGAACACCATGAACACGCCCTCACTCTCCAAGAAATAAGAGAAGATCAAAGAGCAATGAGGGAGGAGCAACAAAGGCAAGGAAGGGACATAGAAGAGTTGAAGAACATCATTGGTCCTTCAAGAAGAAGACGCCACTAGAGGTGGATTCATTCCTTGTTCTTTATTTCTTTCTGTTTTCGGTTTTTAATTATTGTGTTTATCTATGTTTTGTGTCTTTATTTCATGATCATTAGTATGTAACCATGCCTTAAAGCTATGAATAAAACCCATTAGTCCTTCACCTCTCTTAAAAGAAAAATGTTTTAATTCAAAAGAACAAGAAGTACATAATTTTCGAAATTATTATTGAATTTAGTTTAATTATAGTGATGTGGTGACAATGCTTTTGTTTTCTGAATGAATGAATGAACAGTGCATATGTCTTTTGATCTTGTTGTTTATGAGTGTTTAAAATTGTTGGTTCTTGAAAGAATGATGAACAAAGAGAAATGTTATTGATGATCTGAAAAACATCATGAAAATTGATTCTTGAAGCAAGAAAAAGCAGCAAAAAAAAATGGCGAAAATTTTCAAGCAAGGATCCAAGGCTTTGAGCATCACTGGATAGGAGGGCCCAAGGAAAATAAATCCAGGCCTAAGCGGCTAAATCAAGCTGTCCCTAACCATGTGCTTGTGTCATGAAGGTCCAAGTGAAAAGCTTGAGACTGAATGGTTAAAGTCGTGATCTAAAGCTAAAGAGTGTGCTTAAGAGCTCTGGACACCACTAACTGGGGACTTTAGCAAAGCTAAGTCACAATCTGAAAAGGTTCACCCAGTTATGTGTCTGTGGCATTTGTGTATCCGGTGGTAATACTGGAAGACAAAGTGCTTTGGGCCACAGCCAAGACTCATAAGTAGCTGTGTTCAAGAATCATGCTTAACTAAGAAAGTCAATAACACTATCCCAAATTCTAAGTTCCCCCAGAGACGCCAATACCTCTAAACTACAAAGGAAAAAGTGAGATGCCAAAACTGTTCAGAAGCAAAAAGCTACAAGTCCCGCTCATGTAATTAAATTAATATTCATTGATATTTTGGACTTTATAGTATATTCTCTTCTTTTTATCCTATTTTATTTTCAGTTGCTTGGGGACAAGCAACAATTTAAGTTTGGTGTTGTGATGAGCGGATAATTTATACGCTTTTTGGCATTGTTTTTATATAGTTTTTAGGATGATTAAGCTACTTTTAGGGATGTTTTCATTAGTTTTTATGTTAAATTCATATTTCTGGACTTTACTATGAGTTTGTGTGTTTTTCTGTGATTTCAGGAAAATTCTGACTGAAATTGAGGGATTTGAGCAAAACTCTGAAAAAGGCTGACTAAAGGACTGCTGATGCTGTTGGATTCTGACCTCCCTGCACTCGAAATGGATTTTCTGGAGCTACAGAACTCCAAATGGCGCGCTCTCAACGGCGTTGGAAAGTAGACATCCAGGGCTTTCCAGCAATATATAATAGTCCATACTTTATTCGAAGAATGACGACGCAACTTGGCGTTGAACGCCAAGTACACGCTCCTTTCTGGAGTTAAACGCCAGAAAAACGTCATGATCCGGAGTTGAACGCCCAAAGCACATCATAACTCGAAATTCAACTCCAAGAGAAGCCTCAGCTCGTGGATAGATCAAGCTCAGCCCAAGCATACACCAAGTGGGCCCCGGAAGTGGATTTATGCATCAATTACTTACTCATGTAAACCCTAGTAGCTAGTCTAGTATATATAGGACATCTATCTATTGTATTAGACATCCTGGATTGTGTTTTTGATCTAGTGATCACGTTTTAGGGGGCTGGCCTCTCGGCCATGCCTGGACCTCTTTCACTTATGTATTTTCAACGGTGGAGTTTCTGCACACCATAGATTAAGGGTGTGGAGCTCTGCTGTACCTCAAAGATTAATGAAGTTCTATTTTCTCTTATTCAATTCTCTATCTTATTCTTATTCCAAGATATTCATTCGTACTCAAGAACATGATGAATGATGATGAGTTAGATAACCCTTATTATTATTCTCACTTATGAACACACGTGATTGACAACCACTTCCGTTCTACATGCAACAAGGCTTGAATGTGTATCTCTTAGATTCCCCAACAGAATCTTCGTGGTATAAGTTAGATAGATGGCGGCATTCATGAGGATCCGGAAAGTCTAAACCTTGTCTATGGTATTCCGAGTAGGATTCTAGGATTGGATGACTGTGACGAGCTTCAAACCTGTAACCTGCTGGGCGTTAGTGACAGACGCAAAAGAGGGATTCTATTCCAGTAGGGGAGGGAACCGACCGGTGATTGGTCGTACTGTGACAGAGTGCGTGAGCATTAGCTTTCACTGCGAGGATGGGATGTAGCCACTGACAACGGTGATGCCCTATACAAAACTTGCCATGGAAAGGAGTAAGAAGGATTGAGTGGAAGCAATAGGAAGGCAGGCGTCCGAGAGCTCTACAGCATCTCTATTCCGCTTATCTGAAATTCCCACCAATGAATCTGCATAAGTATTTTTATCCCTTTTATTTTATCTATTTTATTATTTGAATCTAATTAAGTATCATGTTTAATCCGCCTGACTGAGATCTACAAGGTGACCATAGCTTGCTTCATACCAACAATCTCTGTGGATTCGACCCTTACTCACGTAAGGTTATTACTTGGACGACCCAGTACACTTGCTGGTTAGTTGAACGGAGTTGTGAATTCAAGTTAAGAAAATAAACAGTGCCCTAAGGGTATATTCATACTAAAGCTCAAAAGATAGAAGAACATAGTGATAAGAAAAAGATAAGAAAAAGATTTTGAAAATAATTTGAAAAAGATTTTTGAAATTTTCGAAAAATAGAAAAAAAATGAAAAAGATTTGATTTTTGAAAAAGATTTTGAAAAGATAAGATTTTTAAAATTGAAATTTTGACTTGACTTGTAAGAAACAACTAATTTTTAAAATTTTTGACCAAGTCAACCCAAAATTTCGAAAATTTGGAGGGAAATAAGGAAAAGATAATTTTTTATTTTTGAATTTTTAATGATGAGAGAGAAAAACAACAAAAATACTCAATGCATGAAATTTTTAAATCAAAACAATGAATGCATGCAAGAATGCTATGAATGTCAAGATGAACACCAAGAACACTTTGAAGATCATGATGAACATCAAGAACATAATTTTGAAAAATTTTTGATGCAAAGAAAACATGCAAGACACCAAACTTAGAAATCTTAATGCATGGAAAATATGAATGCAAAAATGCACATGAAAACAAGAAGAGACTCAAAACAAGAAAACATCAAGATCAAACAAGAGGACTTATCAAGAACAACTTGAAGATCATGAAGAACACTATGAATGCATGGGATTTTCGAAAAATGCAAAAAAAAAAATTTTTAAAGCATGCAATTGACACCAAACTTAAAAATTGACTCAAGACTTAAACAAGAAACACAAAATATTTTTGCTTTTTATGATTTTCTAATTTTTTGGATTTTTATTAATTTTTTTTCGAAAATAATGTTAGGAAAAACGAAAAATAAAAGAAAATTTTTGAAAAAGATTTTTGAAAAGAAAATTATCTAATCTGAGCAACAAGATGAACCGTCAGTTGTCCATACTCGAACAATCCCCGGCAACGGCGCCAAAAACTTGGTGGACGAAATTGTGATCCATGTTCTAATTATTTTGAGATGAAGGCTTCTAAGGGGCAGCAGCTGAATTCACAACTCCGTTCAACTAACCAGCAAGTGTACTGGGTCGTCCAAGTAATAAACCTTACGTGAGTAAGGGTCGAATCCACAGAGATTGTTGGTATGAAGCAAGCTATGGTCACCTTGTAGATCTCAGTTAGGCAGATTAAAATTGTTTAGGGTGAGTTCGAAAATTAATAATAAATAGAAAATAAAAAGGGATAGAATACTTATGCAGATTCATTGGTAGGAATTTCAGTTAAGTATATGAAGATGCTGTATGGCTCAAGGACGCCTGCTTTCCCACTGCTTCTACTCAATCCTTCTTACTCCTTTCCATGGCAAGCTGTGTATAGGGGTTCACCATCAGCGGTGGCTACTTTCAATCCTCTCGGGAAAATGATCCTATGCGGTTGTCAATCGCACGGCTAATCGTCTGGAGGCATCACCCATGGTTGATGGCTACATCCCTTCCTCGCAGTGAAAACTAATGCTCACGCACTCTGTCACAGTACGGCTAATCACTGGTTGGTTCCCGCTCCTACTGGAATAGAATCCCTTGATTCTTTTGCGTCTGTCACTAACGCCCAGCACTTGCAAGTTTGAAGTACGTCACAGTCATTCATTACCGGAATCCTACTCGGAATACCACAGACAAGGTTAGACTTTCCGGATTCCCAGGATCCTACTCGGAACACCACAGACAAGGTTGGACTTTCCGGATCCTCATAAATGCCGCCATCTATCTAGCTTATACCACGAAGATTCTGTTGGAGAATCTAAGAGATACACATTCAAGCTCTGTTGCATGTAGAACGGAAGTGGTTGTCAATCACGCGCGTTCATAATTGAGAATGATAATGAGGGTTATCTAACTCATCACATTCATCATGTTCTTGGGTGCGAATGAATATCTTGGAATAAAACTAAGATAGCATTTGAATAAAAGAAGATAGAACTGCATTAATACTTGAGGTACAGCAGAGCTCCACACCCTTAATCTATGGTGTGCAGAAACTCCACCGTTGAAAATACATAAGTGAAAGAGGTTCAGGCATGGCCGAATGGTCAGCCCTCTCCATGATCAAGTGACCGAATGATTAAAGACTTAAAGTGGTCAAAAGATTTCTAATACATTAGTAATTCATCCTATTTATAATAAACTAGCTCCTAGGGTTTACATGAGTAAGTAATTGATGCATAAATCCACTTCCGAGGCCCACTTGGTGTATGCTTGGGCTGAGCTTGATCAATCCACGAGCTGAGGCTCCTCTTGGAGTTGAACTCTGAGTTATGACGTGTTTTGGGCGTTCAACTCCGGACCATGACGTTTTTCTGGCGTTTAACTCCAGACAGCAGCATGTACTTGGCGTTCAACGCCAAGTTACGTCGTCATTCTTCGAATAAAGTATGGACTATTATATATTGCTGGAAAGCCCTGGATGTCTACTTTCCAACTCCGTTGAGAGCGCGCCAATTGGAGTTCTGTAGCTCCAGAAAATCCATTTCGAGTGCAGGGAGGTCAGAATCCAACAGCATCAGCAGTCCTTTTGTCAGCCTTTTTCAGAGTTTTGCTCAAATCCCTCAATTTCAGTCAGAATTTACCTGAAATCACAGAAAAACACACAAACTCATAGTAAAGTCCAGAAATGTGAATTTAACATAAAAACTAGTGAAAACATCCCTAAAAGTAGCTTGAACTTACTAAAAACTACCTAAAAACAATGCCAAAAAGCGTATAAATTATCCGCTCATCACAACACCAAACTTAAATTGTTGCTTGTCCCCAAGCAACTGAAAATCAAATAAGATAAAAAGAAGAGAATATACTATAAATTCAGAAATATCAATGAATATTAATTATAATTAAATGAGCGGGACTTGTAGCTTTTTGCTTCTGAACAGTTTTGGCATCTCACTTTTTCCTTTGAAGTTTAGAATGATTGGCTTCTCTAGGAACTTAGAATTTCGGATAGTTATTGACTTTCCTAGTTAAGCATGTTGATTCTTGAACACAGCTACTTATGAGTCTTGGCCGTGGCCCTAAGCACTTTGTTTTCCAGTATTACCACCGGATACACAAATGCCACAGACACATAACTGGGTGAACCTTTTCAGATTGTGACTCAGCTTTGCTAGAGTCCCCAGTTAGTGGTGTCCAGAGCTCTTAAGCACACTCTTTTGCCTTGGATCACGACTTTAACCACTCAGTCTCAAGCTTTTCACTTGGACCTTCATGACACAAGCACATGGTTAGGGACAGCTTGATTTAGCCGCTTAGGCCTGGATTTAATTTCCTTGGGCCCTCCTATCCATTGATGCTCAAAGCCTTGGATCCTTTTTACCCTTGCCTTTTGGTTTTAAGGGCTATTGGCTTTTTCTGCTTTTTCTTTTTTTTCTATTTTTTTTCGCCATTTTTTTCACAAGCTTCTTCTTTTTCACTGCTTTTTCTTGCTTCAAGAATCAATTTCATGATTTTTCAGATCCTCAATAACATTTCTCTTTGTTCATCATTCTTTCAAGAACCAACAATTTTAACACTCATAAACAACAATATCAAAAGACATATACACTGTTCAAGCATTCATTCAGAAAACAAAAAGTATTGTCACCACATCAATATAATTAAACTAAATTCAAGAGTTATTTTCAAAATTTATGTATTTCTTGTTCTTTTGAATTAAAACATTTTTCTTTTAAGAGAGGTGAAGGAGTAATGGATTTTATTCATAGCTTTAAGGCATAGTTACATACTAATGATCATGAAATAAAGACACAAAACATAGATAAACACAATATAAAAACCGAAAAACAGAAAGAAATAAGAACAAGGAATGAATTCACCTGAGTGAGGGTGGCGCCTTCTTGAAGAACCAATGGTGCTCTTTGAGCTCCTCTATGTCTCTTCCTTGCTTCTGTTGAATGATTCCTAGTAATTTTGGTGTTCCTCCCCTTAGTTGCTTCCAATATTTGTGTGGAGGACAACTTATCCCCTGAGGTATCTCAGGGATCTCTTGATTTGCAGCCACATGTTCTACCACTGAGCTATGACGGCTTATATTTTTAGTCTTTCCATCTCCCATGACTCAGAGGTGGAAGCTTTTGTCTTCCCTTTGAGGTTTCTCTGGCCTTAGGTGCCATTAATGGTAATGGAAAAGCAAAAAAGCTATGCTTTTACCACACCAAACTTAAAATATTGCTCGCCCTCGAGCAAGAGAAGAAAGAAGAGAAGAAGAAGAAGAAGAAAATGGAGGAGAGTGAGGGGAGAATATGGGTGGGATTGGGTGGGAGGAGAATATGAATTGTAAAGGTAGGTGGGGTGTATGGGGAAGAGTGTATAGATGTAGGTGGTGAAGAATGTTGGGAATTGTGACATGGGGAATAGTCATCACAAAAACTAGGATTAGGAGGTAAGGTAGGAATATGGTAGGTGGGGATCCTGTGGGGTTCACAGATCCTGAGGTGTCAAGGAATTCCATCCCTGCACCATATAGGCATGTAAAATGCCTTCATGCATCATTCTGGCGTTCAAACGCCCATTGGTGCATGTTCTGGGCGTTCAACGCCCATGTAATGCATGTTTCTGGCGTTGAACGCCAGTTTCATGCTTGTTTCTGGCGTTCAGCGCCAGTTTGTCCTCTCTGTGCACGTTCCTGGCGTTTAACGCCAGGTTGTTGCTTGTTTCTGGCGTTCAGCGCCAGAATGGTGCTCTGTTCTGGCGTTGAACGCCGGCCAGATGCACCTTACTGGCGTTGAACGCCAGTCTGCGCTACCTCCAGGGTGAAAAATTTTTTCTTCTGTTTTTGACTCTGTTTTTAATTTTTTTTTATTTTTTTTCGTGACTCCTCATGATCATGTACCTAATTAAACATAAAAATAACAAAGAAACAAAATAAAATAAAATTAGATAAATAAAATTGGGTTGCCTCCCAACAAGCGCTTCTTTAATGTCAATAGCTTGACAGTGGCTCTCATGGAGCCACAAGGTGATCAGGTCAATTTTAGTGTGGTCCCAACACCAAACTTAGAGTTTGGATATGGGATCTTAACACCAAACTTAGAGTTTGGTTGTGGCCTCACAACACCAAACTTAGAGTTTGACTGTGGAGGCTCTTCTTGACTCTGAACTGAGAGAAGCTCTTCATGCTTACTCTCTTCTGTCACAGAGGGATGGCCATGTGCCTTAAACACAAGGTAGTCCCCATTCAATTGAAGGACTAACTCACCTCTGTTGACATCTATCACAGCTCCTGCTGTGGCTAGGAAAGGTCTTCCAAGGATGATGCAATCATCCTCTTCCTTCCTAGTGTCTAAGATTATGAAATCAGCAGGGATGTAAAGGCCTTCAACCTTTATTAGCACGTCCTCTACTAATCCATAAGCTTGTCTCAATGACTTGTCTGCCAGTTGTAATGAGAACAAGGCAGGTTGTACCTCAATGATCCCCAGCTTCTCCATTACAGGGAGTGGCATAAGATTTATCCCTGACCCCAGGTCACACAGAGCTTTTTCAAAGATCATGGTGCCTATGGTACAAGGTATTAAGAACTTGCCAGGATCTTGTTTCTTTTGAGGTAGAATTTTCTGAATCCAAGTATCTAGTTCATTAATGAGCAAAGGAGGTTTACTTTCCCAAGTCTCATTACCAAATAACTTGGCATTCAGCTTCATGATAGCTCCTAAGTATTGAGCAACTTGCTCTCCAGTTACATCTTCATCCTCTTCAGAGGATGAATAGTCTTCAGAGCTCATGAATGGCAGAAGGAGATTTAATGGAATCTCTATGGTCTCTGTATGAGCCTCAGATTCCTTTGGATCCTTAATAGGAAACTTCTTCTTGCTTGAGGAACGTCCCAGGAGGTCTTTCTCACTAGGATTTTCGTCCTCCTCCTCCCTTGTGCATTCGGCCATATTGACTATGTCAATGGCCTTGCACTCTCCTTTTGGATTCTCTTATGTATTGCTTGGGAGAATACTGGGAGGAGTTTCAATGACTTTCTTACTCAGCTGGCCCACTTGTGCCTCCAGATTTCTAATGGAGGATCTTGTTTCATTCATGAAACTAAAAGTGGCCTTTGACAGATCAGAGACTATATTGGCTAAATTAGAGGTGTTTTGTTCAGAATTCTCTGTCTGTTGCTGAGAAGATGATGGATATGGCTTGCTATTGCCTAGCCTATTACGTCCACCATTGTTAAAACCTTGTTGAGGCTTTTGTTGATCCTTCCATGAGAAATTTTGGATGATTTCTCCATGATGAGTTATAGGTGTTTCCATAAGGTTCACCCATGTAATTAACTTCTGCCATGGCAGGGTTCTCAGGATCATAAGCTTCTTCAGAAGCTGCCTCTCTAGTACTGTTGGATGCATGTTGCAATCCATTCAGATTTTGAGAGATCATGTTGACCTGTTGAGTCAACACTTTGTTCTGAGCCAATATGGCATTCAGAGCATCAATTTCAAGAACTCCTTTCTTCTGAGGTACCCCATTATTCACGGAATTCCTCTCAGAAGTATACATGAACTGGTTGTTTGCAACCATGTCAATGAGTTCTTGAGCCTCTTCAGGCGTTTTCTTCAGGTGAATAGATCCACCTGCAGAATGGTCCAATGACATTTTCGAAAATTCAGAGAGACCATAATAGAATATATCTAATATGGTCCATTCTGAAAACATGTCAGATGGACATCTTTTGGTCAGCTGCTTATATCTTTCCCAAGCTTCATAGAGGGATTCACCATCTTTTGTTTGAAGGTTTGAACATCCACTCTCAGCTTGCTCAGCTTTTGAGGAGGAAAGAATTTATCCAAGAATGCAGTGACAAGCTTATCCCATGAGTCCAGGCTATCCTTGGGTTGTGAATCCAACCATACTCTAGCTTTGTCTCTTACAGCAAAAGGGAAAAGCATGAGTCTGTAGACTTCAGGATCAACCCCATTCGTCTTTACAGTCTCACAGATCTGCAAGAACTCAGTTAAAAACTGATAAGGATCTTCAGATGGAAGTCCATAAAACTTGCAGTTTTGTTGCATTAAAGCAACTAGTTGAGGCTTAAGCTCAAAGTTATTGGCTCCAATGGCAGGAATGGAGATGCTTCTTCCATCAAACTTGGACGTTGGCTTTGTGAAGTCACCAAGCATTCTCCTTGCATTATTATTATTTTCGGCCATCTCCTTCTCTTGTTCTAATGTTTCTGAAAGGTTACCTTTAGAATAATTTAATTTAGCTTCTCTTAATTTTCTCTTCAGAGTCCTTTCCGGTTCTGGATCAATTTCAACAAGAGTGCCTTTATCCTTGTTCCTGCTCATATGAAAGAGAAGAAAACAAGAAAAGAAAGAGGAATCCTCTATGTCACAGTATAGAGATCCCTTTATGTTAGTAGAAAAAGAAGGGGTAGAAGAATGAAGAGGGAGATTCGGATTTTTGGATGAAGAGAGGTGGAGAGAAGTGTTAATAATTAAATAATTAAATAGAAGAAGAAAAGAGAAGGGAGATTTTCGAAATTAATTTTTGAAGAAGAGGTTAGTAATTTTTCGAAAATTAGAGATAAAATGTAATTAAAATTAAAACATAAAACAATTAATTAATTAAAAAGAATTTTTTTTGAAAAAGAAAGAGATATTTTCGAAAATAGAAGAGGGAGAAGTAGTTAGGTGGTTTTGAAAAAGATAAGAAACAAACAAAAAGTTAGTTAGTTGATTGAAAAAAGATTTGAAATCAAAATTGAAAAAGATAAGAAGATAGTAAGTTTAGATAAGATATTTTGAAATCCAATTTTGAAAAAGATAAAATTTTTGAAAAAGATAAGATTTTTTGAAAAAGATAAAATAAAAGATAAAAAAGATTTAATTCAAAAATTTTGAAATTACTTACTTCACTAACAAGAAACTACAAGATAAGATTCTAGAACTTAAAGATTGAACCTTTCTTAACAAGAAAGTAACAAACTTCAAATTTTTGAACCAATCACATTAATTATTAGTGAATTTTCGAAAATTACATATAAAGATAAGAAAAAGATTTTGAAAATAATTTGAAAAAGATTTTTGAAATTTTCGAAAAATAGAAAAAAAATGAAAAAGATTTGATTTTTGAAAAAGATTTTGAAAAGATAAGATTTTTAAAATTGAAATTTTGACTTGACTTGTAAGAAACAACTAATTTTTAAAATTTTTGACCAAGTCAACCCAAAATTTCGAAAATTTGGAGGGAAATAAGGAAAAGATAATTTTTTTTTTATTTTTGAATTTTTAATGATGAGAGAGAAAAACAACAAAAATACTCAATGCATGAAATTTTTAAATCAAAACAATGAATGCATGCAAGAATGCTATGAATGTCAAGATGAACACCAAGAACACTTTGAAGATCATGATGAACATCAAGAACATAATTTTGAAAAATTTTTGATGCAAAGAAAACATGCAAGACACCAAACTTAGAAATCTTTAATGCATGGAAAATATGAATGCAAAAATGCACATGAAAAACAAGAAGAGACTCAAAACAAGAAAACATCAAGATCAAACAAGAGGACTTATCAAGAACAACTTGAAGATCATGAAGAACACTATGAATGCATGGGATTTTCGAAAAATGCAAAAAAAAAATTTTTAAAGCATGCAATTGACACCAAACTTAAAAATTGACTCAAGACTTAAACAAGAAACACAAAATATTTTTGCTTTTTATGATTTTCTAATTTTTTGGATTTTTATTAATTTTTTTTCGAAAATAATGTTAGGAAAAACGAAAAATAAAAGAAAATTTTTGAAAAAGATTTTTGAAAAGAAAATTACCTAATCTGAGCAACAAGATGAACCGTCAGTTGTCCATACTCGAACAATCCCCGGCAACGGCGCCAAAAACTTGGTGGACGAAATTGTGATCCATGTTCTAATTATTTTGAGATGAAGGCTTCTAAGGGGCAGCAGCTGAATTCACAACTCCGTTCAACTAACCAGCAAGTGTACTGGGTCGTCCAAGTAATAAACCTTACGTGAGTAAGGGTCGAATCCACAGAGATTGTTGGTATGAAGCAAGCTATGGTCACCTTGTAGATCTCAGTTAGGCAGATTAAAATTGTTTATGGTGAGTTCGAAAATTAATAATAAATAGAAAATAAAAAGGGATAGAATACTTATGCAGATTCATTGGTAGGAATTTCAGTTAAGTATATGAAGATGCTGTATGGCTCAAGGACGCCTGCTTTCCCACTGCTTCTACTCAATCCTTCTTACTCCTTTCCATGGCAAGCTGTGTATAGGGGTTCACCATCAGCGGTGGCTACTTTCAATCCTCTCGGGAAAATGATC
Source organism: Arachis stenosperma (assembly GCF_014773155.1). NCBI lineage: Eukaryota > Viridiplantae > Streptophyta > Magnoliopsida > Fabales > Fabaceae > Arachis > Arachis stenosperma. The sequence continues at coordinate 15,349,474 of NC_080384.1, read as the reverse complement.
CTATGCGGTTGTCAATCGCACGGCTAATCGTCTGGAGGCATCACCCATGGTTGATGGCTACATCCCTTCCTCGCAGTGAAAACTAATGCTCACGCACTCTGTCACAGTACGGCTAATCACTGGTTGGTTCCCGCTCCTACTGGAATAGAATCCCTTGATTCTTTTGCGTCTGTCACTAACGCCCAGCACTTGCAAGTTTGAAGTACGTCACAGTCATTCATTACCGGAATCCTACTCGGAATACCACAGACAAGGTTAGACTTTCCGGATTTCCAGGATCCTACTCGGAACACCACAGACAAGGTTGGACTTTCCGGATCCTCATAAATGCCGCCATCTATCTAGCTTATACCACGAAGATTCTGTTGGAGAATCTAAGAGATACACATTCAAGCTCTGTTGCATGTAGAACGGAAGTGGTTGTCAATCACGCGCGTTCATAATTGAGAATGATAATGATGGTTATCTAACTCATCACATTCATCATGTTCTTGGGTGCGAATGAATATCTTGGAATAAAACTAAGATAGCATTTGAATAAAAGAAGATAGAACTGCATTAATACTTGAGGTACAGCAGAGCTCCACACCCTTAATCTATGGTGTGCAGAAACTCCACCGTTGAAAATACATAAGTGAAAGAGGTTCAGGCATGGCCGAATGGCCAGCCCTCTCCATGATCAAGTGACCGAATGATTAAAGACTTAAAGTGGTCAAAAGATTTCTAATACATTAGTAATTCATCCTATTTATAATAAACTAGCTCCTAGGGTTTACATGAGTAAGTAATTGATGCATAAATCCACTTCCGAGGCCCACTTGGTGTATGCTTGGGCTGAGCTTGATCAATCCACGAGCTGAGGCTCCTCTTGGAGTTGAACTCCGAGTTATGACGTGTTTTGGGCGTTCAACTCCGGACCATGACGTTTTTCTGGCGTTTAACTCCAGACAGCAGCATGTACTTGGCGTTCAACGCCAAGTTACGTCGTCATTCTTCGAATAAAGTATGAACTATTATATATTGCTGGAAAGCCCTGGATGTCTACTTTCCAACGCCGTTGAGAGCGCGCCAATTGGAGTTCTGTAGCTCCAGAAAATCCATTTCGAGTGCAGGGAGGTCAGAATCCAACAGCATCAGCAGTCCTTTTGTCAGCCTTTTTCAGAGTTTTGCTCAAATCCCTCAATTTCAGTCAGAATTTACCTGAAATCACAGAAAAACACACAAACTCATAGTAAAGTCCAGAAATGTGAATTTAACATAAAAACTAGTGAAAACATCCCTAAAAGTAGCTTGAACTTACTAAAAACTACCTAAAAACAATGCCAAAAAGCGTATAAATTATTCGCTCATCACTAAGCTTCGAAATCCCGCCTCAGTGGAGGACCTACTAATTGTAGTTTGCTTCCTATAAAAACCAAGAAATAAGATTAGTGTCAAGAAATACACAAAATTCTGAAATAGATTGTCGATCTTCAAGATCAGTAGCCCAATCAGAGTCTGTGAATCCATAAAGTCTATAATCTGAGCACTGATTAAAGATAAGACCATAGTGTTTAGTTTCCTGAAGATATCTTAAAACTCTTTTTACTACCTTCCAGTGAGACACTAATGGACGATGCATAAATTGGCTCACTTTGCACACCGCAAAGGATAAATCTGGCCTTGTAACTGTGACATATTGTAGAGCTCCAACAACAGATCGATATAATGAAGGATCTTCAAACTCTTCAGACCCTGAAGACATTAATTGCAAGGAGGATATCATTGGTGTTGAAATTGGTGAGGCTGAGGTCATTCCCACTTTAAAAAGTAAATTCTCTATATATCTAGTATGAGAAAGATGGATCTGACCTTCAAATTGTTAATGAACTTCAATACCTAAAAAATAATGTAACACTCCAAGATCTTTTAAAGTAAACAAATTATTTAACTTCTTTACCATTGAATCAATTTTCATAGTATCATCTCCAGTTATAATAATGTCATCCACAAAACATTATAAATAAATGACATAAGTGGCTCCATGTTTAACAAAAAGAGAAGTGTCTGATTTCGTATTTTGAAAACGAAATGAATAAAGAGTTGAACTCAACTTGAGAAACCATTCCCTAGGTGCTTGTTTGAGTTCATAAAGACACTTACTGAGTTTGCAAACCAGGGAAGGAGAGTTTTGTTCAAAACCTATAGATTGAGTCATATAAATTTCTTGTTGTAAATCACCATTTAAAAAAAGCATTATTAAAATTAAATTGTCTCAAAATTTAATTTTTAGATAGTGCAATAGATAAAATAATTTTCACAGTAATAGGTCTTATTACAGGACTAAATACTTCTTGAAAGTCAATACCATGAGATTGATGAAAATTCTTTGCAATTAACCTTGTTTTATACCTTTGAATGCTACCATTTGAATTTCTTTTAATGGCAAAACTCCATCTATTGCCTATTATATTAGCATTAGCAGGGAGTTGGACTAAAGATCATGTATTATTTTTAATCAATGCTTTATATTCTTCTTGCATAGCCTCAAGCCATTGAGATGATTGAAGAGCAATAATAACATTTTTTGGTAGCTGCTCAGTATTAGTGTCAAAAGTATTAGTAGTAACAATCAAGATTTTAGGTTTAAAAACACCTGATTTAGACCTTGTTGTCATATGATGTATATTAACAGAGTTAGTATTATCTTGTAGAGGGGGTAGTTAGATTTAGGTGCTAGAAATAGAAATTTAACCTTTTAGAATAGTACCTTCATGTGTAACTTGAGCTGATGATGAGACTTGTAAAGTAAAAATATTTGTAATTTAAGGACGATAGTACTAGGAGGAATGTCAGTGACATGTGTTGAATTAGTAGCTGTAACATGAGTTTGTGTATCACTAGATGATGGGTTAGTAACAATTATAGATAAAGAATTGGAAGGAATAGTTGAAGTTGATGTACAATTAGTTGGGCCAATAGCATCTTTAGGTAAAAATAAAGAATTGTGTGAAAAGACACTTTCATCAAATAAATATTTCTAAAAATATAGACACAGCTAGTGGGTGCTAAACACTTATATCCTTTATGTTGCAGTGAATATCCAAGAAAAACACATTGTTCTGATTTATAGTTAAACTTAATAGAATTGTATGGCCTCAAATGTAGATAACAAGCATTTTCAAATATTTTTAAAAAGGTATAATCAGGTTTATGTGAAAATAACATTTCATAGAGAGACTTGTTTTACAACACATATGTGGGTAAGCAATTAATCAAGTAAGTGGATGTTAAAAATGCTTCATCCCAATACATAAGAGGCATGGAGGCAGTGAAAAGCATAGTTAAGCCCATTTCAGTGATGTGGCGATACTTTTTTTTCGCTCTTCCATTTTGTTCTTATGTATATGGACAAGACATTCTATGATAAATACCTGAATCAACAAGAAATTCTTCAAAGGCATGAGATGTGAATTCTTTTTCATTATCAGATTGAAAACATTTAATTGAGTGTCCAGTCAAATTTTTCATAAGTTTCTTATATTGTTTAAAGGCATGCAAGACTTGACTCTTATTGACAAGTAAATATATGCAAGTATAGCGAGAATAAGCATCTATAAAGGTTACATAATATCAACATTCTAAGTGAAAAATTAAAGGGGTTGGTCCCCAAACATCTGAATAAACCAAATTCAAATGAGCATGATATGGGGTAATTAAGGGAGAGAAGAAAAGTTTATGCATTTTAGACTTAGCAAAATGAACACATAAAGAAGGAAAAGCACTATTATTGTTTTTAGTAACAGATGCAGAAATGTTACAGTTTGACAGCACTTGATTTACAATCTTAGAATCAGCATGTCCAAGTCTCAAGTGCCAAACATGATGAGAATTACAGGAAATAAAAAAAATTACAGGACAAGAATTAGAGCTAATAGATTTAGGGACAGAAACATTATCAAATTGGTAAATTCTTTGAGTTCTAAAGCCTTGTAAGAGAATATCCTTTGTGTGTTCACATTTGACATAATATGATTTGGCATGGAATTCAAACAAAACCTGATTATCTTCAGCAAATTTAGCAACATTAATTAGATTCTTGGTAATTTCAGGTGTATGAATAAAATTGCACAAATAAAATAATCTTTTTGAATCTTTTGCAAGCAACAAAGAATCACCAATATTTGAAATGTGCATACCTGCTCCATTGCCTACCCTGACTTGATCGGGACCTTGATATTCTGATGAGGACAAGAGATTAGATTGATCATGAGTGACGTGGTGTGAAGTCCCTGTATCTGGATGCCAAGCATCGTCAATGACTGAAGATGATACTGCCGTATACACTGTAGGGTTGTGAAAGGAATTTGATGGTGGTGGAGGAGTGGAGGCTTGGGTTGATGGTTGTTATTCCGAGGGTTACCTGAAACTATAGGTCGATCTCGATCGAGCTCTTCTGTGCTGGTCGGAGCCGACGTGTCCGGCAGGTGTACAGCAGCCGGAGCTGGTGTGTCCGACTTGTGGAACTGAAAATGCTGTTGATCCTTTGTCACCGAAGGGTGGGAGTACCTGCAAGGGACTCCGATACTTAAGTTAGTAAAGGTATTAAACAGGTATTGAGTAGAATCAGAGTATGAGTTATACCTGGGTGTTCCAGTGTATTTATAATGGTGAGATGCGGCCTTCTGTGGATAAGATAAGTTAGTTATCTTATCTTATCTTATCTTTAAGTGATGTCATCTTAACTTTAAGGGAACCGCCCTTCTCTCTGTTGCCTTGGGCTGCCTTAGGATTTGGGGCGTGTTCCTCTATTTGGGCCCTTTGTTTGGGCTTTCCTGTGACTTGGCCGAGCTCTTTGAGAAGAGGTCGGGTTGTCCTGACCTGAAGAGGTTGGTCGCTTTGCCTGTAGAACATCCTAGGTCGGACAGCTCGACCCAGGGTATGAACAGTGCCCCTAATTGAGCTCGGTCTTCTTTTTTTTTGAGGCCGAGTCCTTGACTTCGGTCCTTCTTCGGTGAAGCCGAACTCAAACATTTTGTCGATTTCTTTGTAGCAGCTTTTGAATGTAGAACGTTTCCTCTAAAGGCGCGCGCTTTTATATCGGCGTTTTGGGAACGTGCGAGGGTTTAATGCTTTCCTTAATTTTAGCATTAAGTGCCCCGTTTCCTTTTGGCTCTTTATTTTGATTTTTGAAAGCCCAGAAACGGTTTCTCTTCTTTTGCCCTTTTCATAACTTCTCTTCTCCATTCTCTCCGCTCTTCTATATTTTTTTTTGTTTTGCGCTTCTCCTTTTTTCTGTGTTTGCGGCATCATTTGGCGTTTCTGGAGCTTCTGTTTTCGCCTGGAGTTTCACGTTTCTCCCTGCGACATTGCTCTTTGTTCGCATTTTTTGTGAGAAGGTGTTCCCAGATTTCCATTTTCAGTTTCTTTGAAGCTCGCTGCCCTTTCCAGGTTGGTACTAGCTTTCTTGCTTCTTTCGTAGCTTCGTCTTTAGTTTTTTGGTGAAGTTCTGTTTTTGCATGTTTGAAAGCTTTGAACCTTTTTGTGATCTTTGCTCTTGTTTCCTTTGCTGTAAACGTGTTTTGCTTTCTTTCATGCTCTTTTTGGCATTTTTCGTCAAGGCTTTTCTAGGGTTTTGTTGCTTTTGACAGAGAATCTGCATCTGTTCCTTGCTTTTGAAGGTTTTGCTTTTTGCCTGATCTTTGAAAAAAGGTTGCATCTTTAATGGTCTCTGCTTGGCGTCTTTGATGTTTGGGAATGTTTTTTTTTGCTTGGCAGGCTTGTAATGATTTGCTGTGTTTTTCTTTGGTGAAAAGCGTTTGTTGTTTTGAATCCTTTCTGAGAAATTCTAGGATGTAAGCTATAGAGTATTTCTGGAAACCTTGCTTTGCTACTGCCTCCAAGAGATGCCCAAGGACTTTTGGTTTGTGTCTTGGGGTTTTCCTTTTCGCTGTTTCATCTACTGACCGAGTTGTTTTCTCCCTTTGTCCGAGATGTTTGTAGTAACCCTTATCTTCTTTTCTTACTTTGTAGGATTAGTTGGCCTCATGTCTTCTTGCAATAACATTGTAGAGATGTCTTCCAGAGTTCCCGAAGGGATGTCTGATTGGTTGGACTCCCTTGTTTTGTTGTGTGTTTCTGTTGTGGATGCTGAATTTTGCACAGAGCTGAGGAAGCGCCATAGGATTTGTGGTAACAATGCCCGTGAGGAGGATTACGAGCTTGTTGCCCCTGATTCTGACGAGAGAGTGTGCTTTCCGACTTCTTTTGAGGGAGAACGCCCCTTCTTTTATGCTTATGAATACTTTTTCAGCCAGTTGAATGTTTCTTTTCCTTTTACTGCTTTTGAGACTGATCTGTTGTGGTCGTATAATATTGCTCCATCCCAGCTTCACCCAAATTCCTGGGGTTTTATTAAAATTTTCCAACTTCTCTGTCGTGAACTAGATGTAACACCTTCCCAGACTCTTTTTCTTTACTTGTTTGTTTCTGCCAAGCCTGGCGGTTCTTCAAAAAAGAAAGCTTCTTGGGTTTCTTTTCGGTCCGTCCAGGGCCATAAAGTGTTTGCAATGTATGATGAGTCCTTTAAGGACTTCAAGAACTACTTTTTTAAAGTTCGAGCTGTTGAGGGGGCCCACCCCTTTTTTTCTTGATGAAAATGACGAGCCAGCTTTTCCTCTGGAGTGGCAAAAGAATGTAAGAGTGCCACGTTACACATGGGAAATGCTTAGTGAGGTTGAGCGGGCTTTTGTAGTTGTTCTTGAAGATTTGTGGGGGAAGCCTCCCCATCTGGATACGAAGAGATTTTTGAACGATCCGTCTTTGGTTCGGCCTGCTTTGGGTATTTGTTTGTCTATTGGCCCGACTTGCCTCTATATTTATTTCCTTTTTTGTTCCTCTTTTGTAACTCTTTGTCGTGGTTGTTTTTGTGTTTGCAGAGATGTCTAAGAACAGTGACTCCATGAAGGCCTTCAAGAAGGCGGAGAAGGCAACTGCTACTTTAAACATTTCGGCCAAAGTGGTCGGCGAGGGATCTTCCCAAGTTCCAGTTAAACCTCCCATTCCGAGTTCTCCCGGGCCGAGGAAAGTAATTCCTATTCCTCGGGTTCGTCTGGTCGATCCTCCACAATCTTCTACAGCAGCTCCTGGTGCCCCTCCTAGCAAGAAGCAAAAAACATCCGAGCCTTTTAACTTGGATGCCCCGAACTTTGATGCCATTGAGTTTGTTGACCAGCAAATTGCCCCCTATGGTGGGCTTTCCATGGACGACGTGTCTCTTCTAAAGCATTTGTATTTTATCACCCAAAATAGTGTGAAGATGGCCCATATGGGTGCGGCTATTTTTCGAACAATTCAGGGGATTCCGGTTCATGCTACCAAATCTTTTATGGAGGAGGTCAAGTCAGAATTTGATCGAATCAAGGGTCTGAAGGAGGAGTTGGAGGTGAAGTTGGCCAAGGTGGAGAAGGAACTGGAGGGTGAGAAGGCCAGCTCTATTGCCCTTGCTGCTTCTTTGAAGCTGGCCGAAGACATGGCATTGAAACATAAGGATAGCTATGTCTCGGCTTATAGGGAATTGATGCGTCTTCGGGAGGATTTGGAAACAGCTCGGGTTAATTATGGTAAGCTTCAGGGTCACCTCGTGGGTAGCGTAACTGCTGCCTTCGAGAATCTGATGGAGCAGTTCCGGATTGTAGCTCCTGATGCCGACTTGACTCTCATCAGTTTGGACAATGTCGTGAGAGATGGTAAGATTGTCCCTGATGACCAGGATGATGATGAGACTGATCCTCCTCCAGTGCCTTCTCTTAAGGTGTCGACCTCCTCTGTTCCTCCTGTTCCATCTGATCCGGACTGCCAGGTCCTGGACCGGGATGATGGAACTGTAGATGCTGTGCCCCTGCAGACTCGTCCTCCTTCTCCCCATACTAATGCTGCTGGGAAGGCCCCTGATCTTAGTTGATCTTTTTTCTTGGATATTTGTGTATATGGCCCGTTTTGTGGGTTTTTTGAACTGTTTATTATTTTGTTTGATTACTGACACTTTTCAGTTGCCTGCTTGGCAACCTTACTGACACTTTTCTGAGGTTGGCTTTGGGTGACCCCTTGAAGCTTTATCGTATTACGCATGATATTTGTTGGAATTTTACTGTCTGGCCCTTTTAGGTTGCTTTCGTGCTTGTCGCTTGTAGCTTGGATCCTTTTGAGGCCGTGTATGTGGGGGGGTCCAGCTTGTTTCTCAGTTTCCTAGCTCTTGTTTGTATTTTTAGCGCCTCGTAACCGATTTCTTTATGTTGGTCCCCTTCTAAGTTATTTTTGTAATCCTCGTTCTTGGACCTTTGTCCGGTCTCTTCTTACGGGATTACTTTTATAACTTATCTTTAGGTCGATCTTTCTAAGTTGTTTTTTGTAATCCTCTTTCTTGGACCTTTGTTAGGTCTCTTTCAGGGATTACTTTTACAACTTGTTTTGTAGGAGACCGTCTTCGTTAGGTCGATTCTCTGCTAAGTTGTTTTTGTAATTCTCTTTCTTGGACCTTTGTTAGGTCTCTTTCAGGGATTACTTTTACAATTTGTTTTGTAGGGGACCGACTTCGTTAGGTCGATCTCTTCTAAGTTGTTTTTGTAATCCTCTTTCTTGGACCTTTGTTAGGTCTCTTTCAGGGATTACTTTTACAACTTGTTTTGTAGGAGACCGACTTCGTTAGGTCGATCTCTTCTAAGTTGTTTTTGTAATCCTCTTTCTTGGACCTTTGTTAGGTCTCTTTCAGGGATTACTTTTACAACTTGTTTTGTAGGGGACCGACTTCGTTAGGTCGATCTCTTCTAAGTTGTTTTTGTAATCCTCTTTCTTGGACCTTTGTTAGGTCTCTTTCAGGGATTACTTTTACAACTTGTTTTGTAGGAGACCGACTTTGTTAGGTCGATCTCTTCTAAGTTATTTTTGTAATCCTCTTTCTTGGACCTTTGTTAGGTCTCTTTCAGGGATTACTTTTACAACTTGTTTTGTAGGAGACCGACTTCGTTAGGTCGATCTCTTCTAAGTTATTTTTGTAATCCTCTTTCTTGGACCTTTGTTAGGTCTCTTTCAGGGATTACTTTTACAACTTGTTTTGTAGGAGACCGACTTCATTAGGTCGATCTCTTCTAAGTTATTTTTGTAATCCTCTTTCTTGGACCTTTGTTAGGTCTCTTTCAGGGATTACTTTTACAACTTGTTTTGTAGGGGACCGACTTCGTTAGGTCGATCTCTTCTAAGTTATAGCAATTCCTCTTTAATAGGGTTGGCCAGACCTCTTTCCAGGGATTTGCTGATAACTTTGGATGACTTGGTCAGATTTTTTGGTATCGACCAGTCTTTTTAAGTTATTATATAGCAATCCATAGGACCTCGTCAGGCTCCTTTTTTGGGATCACTTTCGATAACTTCTTACATTATTCTGTGTTCATCTTTGCCGATTTGTAGATGGTGACTTTATCCCGGGATGATCGGTCTTTAGATGAATCGCGTTTTCACCTTTGTCGATCGATCATCCCTATCGAGATCGTACAGTGAATTTTTTCTTCACTTTCTGTCGATCTGTTGCTTTATAATCGGACGATGAAAGCTTCAGATTAATGCGTCTTGGGAATTTGTAGAATATCTGAAATGCATTTTATTTAAAGGAAGTGCAAATATATATATATATATATATATATATATATATATATATATGTAGGCGGGAGTTTCTGTATCCTTAAGTCTCAATCTTGACGCCTCATTAAAAAACCTTTTTCAGGAAAAAGAGTGCGTCTTGAGATCTTTATACCTTTTCAAGCTATAGTACCTTCTTAGGTTACAGGCGTGCCATGATCTGGGGAGTTCTCGTCCCTCGAGTTCGGACAGTCTGTAGTAGCCCTTTCCGAGTACTTCTGTGACTCGGTAGGGTCCTTTCCAGTTAGCTGCCAACTTTCCTTCTCCGGGTCGAGTTGTTCCAATATCATTTCGGATTAGGACAAAATCGTCTTTCGTGAAGTCTCTTGGCACCACCTTTTGATTATACCTGGAAGCCATTCGCCGCTTTAGTGCTTCTTCTCTGATCCGAGCTCTTTTTTGGATTTCTGGAAGTAGGTCGAGCTCTTCTCTTTGGAGTTGAGAATTGACTTGTTCATTGTAGTGGACTACTCGGGGAGATCCTTCCTCGGCTTCTATTGGAATCATTGCCTCCACTCCGTATGCTAATCGGAATGGTGATTCGTTTGTAGTAGAATAGGGGGTTGTTCTATACGCCCATAGGTCTTGTGGGAGTTCCTCGGCCCAAGCTCCCTTTGCTTCTTGTAGCCTCCGCTTTAGTCCGACCAATATAACTTTGTTGGCCACTTCGGCTTGTCCATTGGCTTGGGGATGTTCAACGGAGGTGAACTGGTGTTTTATGTTTAAGTCAGCCACCAGTTTTCTGAATCCTGCGTCTGTAAATTGGGTACCATTGTCTGTGATAATGGAGTATGGTACCCCGAACCTTGTAATAATGTTCCTATATAGGAATTTTCGACTTCTCTGAGCGGTGGCATTGGCTAAGGGTTCTGCCTCGATCCATTTTGTGAAATAGTCAACTCCTACTATGAGAAATTTTACTTGTCCCGATCCCTGTGGGAAAGGTCCGAGAAGGTCAAGTCCACATTCTGCAAATGGCCAGGGTGAGGTTACGCTGATGAGTTTTTCTGGTGGGGCGATGTGAAAGTTGGCATGCTTCGGCATGGTGGGCATGTCCTGACAAACTCTGTAGCCTCCTTTTGTAGAGTTGGCCAATAGAATCCTGCCCTGAGTACCTTTTTGGTGAGGGCTTGGGCTCCAAGATGATTACCACAAATGCCGCTGTGCACTTCCTCCAATACTTCTTTTGTATTAGAAGTTGGTACGCATTTTAACAAAGGTGTTGAGATCCCTCTTTTGTATAATGTGTTGTTTATGATAGTGTAGTACTGTGCCTTCCTTTTCAACCTCTTTGCCTCCTTTTTATCTGTAGGGAGTGCTTCTGTTTTGAGGTAGTTAATTATGGGGGTCATCCATCCTTGATCCCGACCTATTATGGCTAGGACCTTTTCTTCCGATATTGACGGGTTCTGTAGTATCTCCTGGATGAGACTTCTGTTGTTGCCCCCTGGTTTGGTGCTGGCTAATTTTGAAAGTGCATCAGCTCGGGCATTTTGCTCACGGGGAATGTGGTAGATCATGTATTCTCCAAGTTTTCCGAGCTGTTCTTTGGTTTTATCCAAATATTTTTTCATGGTCAGATCTTTAGCTTGGTAGCTTCCTGTTATTTGTGAGGTAACAACTTGTGAGTCGCTGTAGATGTTGAGTTTCCGAGCTCCAACCTCCCTAGCCAGCTTCAAACCGGCTAATAACGCTTCGTATTCCGCCTGATTGTTCGAGGCCGGGAATCCAAATTTAAGGGAGAGCTCAAGTTGAGTTCCTTGGTTGCTTTCGATTATTACACCCGCACCGCTTCCTGTTTTATTTGAGGATCCGTCGACGTATATATTCCATTCTATGGGGATTTCCGGGATATCTGTGAATTCTGCGATGAAGTCGGCCAGGTATTGTGATTTGATGGCTGTCCGTGCCTCATATTGGAGGTCGAACTCGGACAACTCGATTGCCCATTGTAGGATTCTTCCTGCCAGATCTGTTTTCTGTAATATCCCTTTTATGGGCTGGTTGGTCCGAACTTTGATGGTAAGTGCTTGGAAGTATGGGCGAAGTCGCCGAGATGTGAGTATCAGAGCGTATGCAAATTTTTCTATTTTCTGGTAGTTCAGCTCTGACCCCTATAGTGATTTACTAATGAAGTAGACGGGTTGTTGTCCTCTTTCGTCTTCTCGAATCAGCGCTGAGGCTATTGCCCGACTTCCTACTGCGAGGTATAGCATGAGTGGTTCTCCCTCTTGTGGTCGAGATAGGATAGGTGGTTGCCCCAAGAATTCTTTGAAGTCTTTAAAAGCTTGTTCACATTTCGCTGTCCATTCGAAGTTCTTTCCCTTCTTCAAGGTAGCGTAGAAAGAGAGGGATCTTATTGCTGATCCTGTTAGGAATCTGGACAAGGCTGCCAACCTCCCATTGAGCTGTTGTACCTCTTTGACGCAGGTTGAGCTCTTCATGTTGAGTATGGCCTGGCATTTATCTGAATTTGCCTCGATTTTCCTTTGTGTGAGCATGAATCCTAAAAATTTACCTGCTTTCACTGCGAAGGTGCATTTAGCCGGGTTGAGTCGCATGCCGTGCTTCCTTATGGTATCGAATACTTGAATCAAATCGGTTAGCAATGTCTCTTCGCTTTGTGTCTTTATCAACATGTCATCCACGTAGACCTCCATGATTTTTCCGATGTGGTCTGAGAAGACTTTATTCATTAGCCTTTGATAAGTGGCTCCTGCGTTTTTCAGGCCGAAAGACATCACGATGTAGCAATAATTTGCCTTAGGTGTAAGAAACGAGGTCTTTTCTTGGTCTGGCGGATACATTGGTATCTGGTTGTACCCCAAGTATGCGTCCATGAATGAGAGATACTTGTATCCTGATGAAGCATCTACTAGAGCGTCAATGCTTGGGAGTGGGTAAGGATCTTTTGGGCAGGCTTTGTTGAGGTCGGTGTAGTCGGTGCACATTCGCCACTTCCCATTTGATTTTTTCACCAAAATGACGTTTGCTAGCCATAGTGGATATTTGACTTCCCTTATGAACCCTGCCTCTAGTAGTGCTTGCACTTGTTCTTCTACAGCCTGAGATCGTTCTGGCCCAAGTTTTCTTCGTTTTTGTTGTATCAGTCGGGAGCCTGGGTAGACTGCCAACTTGTGGCTCATTAGTTCAGGATCTATGCCCGGCATGTCAGCAGCTTTTCATGCGAAGAGGTCAACATTATCTCGTAGAAATTGTATCAATGATTCTTTTGCATCTCCTTTCAAGATCGTGCCAATATTAGTTGTTTTATCCGAGGTGTCTCCAATCTGGACTCTTTCTACTTCTCCTTCGGGTTGTGGTCGGAGCTCTTCTCGTCTCTGAGCTCCACCGAGTTCGATTGTGTGGAACTCTCTTGCTTCGCCTCGGAGGTTTAGACTTTTGTTGTAACAGCGACGCGCCATCTTTTGATCTGCTTTTATTGTAGCTATCCCTTCTGCAGTTGGAAATTTCATACATAGATGCGGAGTTGAAACTATTGCGCCGAGCTAATTTAACGTTGTCCGACCTATCAGGGCATTGTAGGCTGAGCTTACGTCGACTACGATGTAGTCTATCTTGAGTATTTTAGATTGGTTCCCCTTCCCGAAGGTTGTATGCAGCGACACGTATCCCAGTGGTTGAACTAGGACGTCTCCCAGTCCGAACAAGCTGTTTGGGTATGCTCTTAGCTCTTTCTCTTCTAGGCCGAGTTTGTCGAAGGCAGTTTTGAATAAGATGTCGACAGAGCTTCCCAGGTCGATTAGTGTACGGTGGAGGTTGGCGTTTGCTAATATGATCGTAATGACCATGGGGTCGTCGTGTCCCGAGATGATTCCGGATGCATCTTCTTTGGTAAACGTGATTGCCGGGATGTCTGGCGTCTCCTTCTGTCCCTCGACATGGTATACCTCTTTGAGGTGTCGCTTGCGGGATGATTTGGAGATTCCTCCCCCCGCAAATCTGCCGTGTATCACGTGGACATGTCTTTCCGGTGTGCGAGGCGATCGTTCAGATCGTCCGACATCCTCATCCCTCCTTCTTTTCCTTGGTTCTTCGTCCCGGTTGGCCAAGAACCGATCTAGCTTTCCTTCTCGTACTAATTTTTCTATGACGTTTTTCAAGTCGAAACATTCGTTGGTGGAATGCCCTCGAAGTCGGTGATATTCACAGTACTCATTCCGATTTTCCCCTCCTCTTTTGCCTTTGAGTGGCCGAGCTGGGGAGATTTTTTCCGTATGGCAGACTTCTCTGTAAACGTCTACCAAGGATACCCTAAGAGGGGTGTAGTTGTGATATTTTTTTATTTTCTCTCCGGAGCGATCTTCCTTTTTCTTGGATTCTTTATCTCGGTAGGCAGAACCGGACCTTGAGGCTTCGCCAAGTCGAGAATTTTCCTCCATGTTGATGTACTTCTGCGTTCGTTCTTGTACTTCATCTAGGGATGTCGGGTATCTTTTTGATATAGATTGGCTGAATGGTCCTTCTCGTAGGCCATTTATGAGGCCCATGATGGCAGCTTCTGTCGGTAGATTTTGTATGTCCATGCATGTTTTGTTGAATCTCTCCATGTAGTTGCGAAGACTTTCTCGATCTCCTTACTTGATCCCGAGTAGACTGGGTGCGTGTTTAGCTTTGTCCTTTTGTATGGAGAATCGGGCCAGTAACTTTTTGGCCAAGTCGTCGAAACTTGAGATGGATTTTGGAGGCAGGTTGTCGAACCATTTAATGGCTGTCTTAGTGAGAGTTGTTGGAAAGGCTTTGCAGCGAACTGCATCTGAGGCATCAGTGACGTACATTCTACTTCTGAAGTTGCTAGATGGTGGTTGGGGTCTGAGGTGCCGTCATACAGCGTCATATCCGGAAGTTTGAAATCCTTTGGGATTTTGGTCTTCATGATTTCTCTGGTGAATGGATCTCGATCTTTCTGAGGGCTGTCTTCTGTGGATGGCCGAGTAGCTTTAGTTTTGAGATCAGCTTCAAGTTTTATAAGTTTGTCTTCTAATTCTCGGCGTCGCCTTATCTCTCGACGTAAATCTTCTTCTTTTTCATGTTGATGTTGGGCTTCTTTCTCAAGTTGCTCCAGTCGATTTTGAAGCGCTTCTATTGCTCCCGGATTTGATGGATTTTTGTCTCCGTTGGGTTCCGGCGTATCTTTGAGTATAGTATCCACATTTTTATGCGGCGTTCTATCTTCCAATCCTGAGTCGTGGTCGTTGTCATGGTCATCCACCATGTTGATGGGATGACTTCTAGGTTCCCCGGCAACGGCGCCAATGTTCCGAGGGTTACCTGAAACTATAGGTCGATCTCGGTCGAGATCTTCTGTGATGGTCGGAGCCGACATGTCCGGCAGGTGTACAGCAGCCGGAGCTGGTGTGTCCGACTTGTGGAACTGAGAATGCTGTTGATCCTTTGTCACCGAAGGGTGGGGGGTACCTGCAAGGGACTCCGATGCTTAAGTTAGCAAGGGTATTAAACAGGTATTGAGTAGAATCAGAGTATGAGTTATACCTGGGTGCTCCAGTGTATTTATAATGGTGAGATGTGGCCTTCTGTGGATAAGATAAGTTAGTTATCTTATCTTATCTTATATTTAAGTGAGGCCATCTTATCTTTAAGGGAACCGCCCTTCTCTCTGTAGGCTTGGGTTGCCTTAGGATTTGGGGCGTGTTCCTCTATTTGGGCCCTTTGTTTGGACTTTCCTGTGACTTGGCCGAGCTCTTTGAGAAGAGGTCGGGTTGTCCTGACCTGAAGAGGTCGGTCGCTTTGCCTGTAGAACATCCCGGGTCGGACAGCTCGACCCAGGGTATGAACAGTTGTGAAGATGGATTTCTTGAAGAATTGTCAGAGAAGATTGAGCGAGTAGATTGAGATTGAAATGGTGAAGAAAAACTATGATCAAATCTGTGAAAACAGTACCAAACTAAGTGGTCAATTCTGCCACAAACTTGACATTGTGATTTGTTTGAGCCAAAAAAATTCCGACCACCCCTATTGAATCGACTTCCTCTACCTCTTCTACCACCAGATTGAAATTGTGTGAGATTGATCTGAGCCACAAGGGATTTTAGTTTGCAAAAATTTTTCAACATGTCTTTATGAGTAAGAAGGAGGGTTTCGACTTTACTTAGAGAAAACGTTTTAGGTTTGGAATTAATGGTTAGGAGTTGGTAATTTTCGTTAAGACCTTTAAAAATGATCTTAATGTATTTTTTAGAAATAACTGGGCTACCAAATACAGCTATAGATCAAAAAAAAGAAAAAGAAAAAAGAACATTAAGCTCACAATACCATTAAATAATCTTGATGAATGATTATGAATAAGCTTTGCTAAAAAAAAAAACTTAAAATGTTAGAAGTGTTAAAAATGTACTTTTTATTGTGAAAAATAAATATATCAGTCATCCTATTGAATAATCAGATTCAATTATATCCAATTATCTAGATTCAAATATATCCGATTATCTATTGATTTGAGAACCGATTTAATAATAATCGAGTTATCTGAATCGGTGAACTCCTATGTTTAATATTCTCAATAATGCCGATATTTAATTAATTGGGAATAATTTTGATGAAATGAATTTCCCTAAGCTGTTGAGGAAACTAGGTATGGGGACTCGGGAAAGGAGAAAGAAGTGTGTGTGAAACAGTGAGCTTTGGAGGAGTGAAGACTGAGGAAGGTTCATTGAACATGAAGTCACACACCACTTACCACGTGAGTCACTCAATCCAGAATGCATATGCCAGAATATTCGTTGAATAGTGAAAACAAATAAAATAAAATAAAAATAGTACACCTCGGACCACGCTGGCCATTCCGTGTTCACACTTTCATCATTTAGATGTATTTCTTTTCGTAAACTACGGAACAATAGTATATTTACTAGTATTATATTATCTCTTAAAAATGCTTAATAATAACAAGGAAGATGAGTAGTACAATAAGCTTGATACAAGGGAGAATGGAATTACAGAGAAAATAAACTTACATAATAATAAAGTAATAAAAGCCAGGTCAAGCAGCAAGAAAAAAACCAGCTGTGACCAAGGATAGAGATTTCTACAGCATATGAACAGAATAATGAGATCTATGGAAGGGCCTAAAAATAAAATAAAATAGAGCATAACCTAAGGGGAGTAGCCCTGCAAGTGTCAAAAATTCCATTGCAGCGGCACCCTCTACAACTAGAATACTATTTATGCATGCATCAACAACGGCCTTATTAGCAAATTCACAGAGAATCCCAATCAATCTCATACGAAGGGAACTTCTGAAGATTAAAATTATCCCCAACGTCATCAACATCACCAAACGTCAGATCTGACAGCGGCGAAGAATCCTCCGACGAACCACCATCGCTCTCGGGCGGCGACGCTGCGAGTTCTTCCACTTTGCAACAAGCCTTCACGTCCTCCGCCGCCGGCTTAGAAACCGCAGCTTTGGAACCAGCAGCGCCTGCTTTGGACCGCTTCGTCTTCTCCGTCTTTCCCTGCTTCTGCATCTCCGCGAGGCCTTCGCATATGGCCTGAAGCTTTGCGTCGACAGAGGAGTGAAGCGGCTTGTACTCGCCGAAGTCACCGCCGACGGAGGAGCCGTTGTGACGGAGGTTAGGGAAGTTGAGTCTGGCAAAGTCGCCGCGGAGCTTGTAAGCGGCTTTGTCGTAAGCCAAAGCAGCCTCTTCTGCGGTGTCGAAGGTTCCGAGCCAGAGCCTTGTACGGTTCTTGGGGAGTCTGATCTCAGCCACCCACTTTCCCCAGTGCCTCTGCCTCACCCCTCTGTAAAGCTTCGTGGGCTTTGAAGCTGTTGACCCCACGTGCTTCATCGGGATGGGCTTCGGCCCAAGGAAGCTAACACAGGAGTTGAGGTGCTGTGTTTGCCATGGTTGGGCCTGGATCTGTATTTGGGCCTGGATCTGATTGATCTGTGACGGGGTTAGGTGGTTCAGTCCAAGAAGAGAAGTTGTTGAAGTAGTTGAAGTTGGTTGTGTCCCGAATCCCAACAAGTTTTGGGTCATGGGTAAACCGTTGGACAAGAAACAGGGTTGTTGGGGAGGGAGACAAGGAGAAGGAGAAGAAGATTGGAAGTAGAAAGAAGAAGGGTAAGAGGTAGAAGGAGATGAAGTTGAAGAAGGAGGAGAAGGAGAAGTTGAAGGTGAAGGTGAGGGTGTTGTGGAAGAACTCTTAATAAAAGGTTCAAGAACTTCCATTAACTCACTACCTCTAAAGGGATCTGAGTACTGAAGCTGTGTGTTGCTGTAGAAATCCATCATTGCTGCCATAATTTTTTTTCTTTTACTTACTTAAACCTGCGTCTCTGTATAAAAACTGAACAACAGGTGGTGATAATAACAACAACAACAACAGAAATAATAACAGACAAAAACAAAAGAAGAAAGAAATGTTTTCTACAAAGATGATTAAAAAAAAGGATGGAAGAGATTTTAAATAGACAACCTCTTCAAATCCGGGAAATTAAAAATAAAATTAGCTTTGAGGGATCAAAAACAACCCTCTTTGCTGATTTCAGAGAAACAAAAATAAGAAAAATAACAAAGCCTGGATCTCGATTCTGAAAACACCTGGCTTTCGAGAAATTAAATCCTTTCTAAGTTTGCTTCTTGGTTTCAGTTAAAAGACAAACCCAAAAATCATTAACTTGAAAGACAGATGATTAACAGAAAGGGATTCAGAGAAGCGGGGTGTAACAGAGGGGGGAAAAGAAGAAGAAGATGATGAACACAACCAGAACCACAAAGAAAATCTCTCTAACGCTCACTAGAAAATGAAGACAAAATATTTTAGGTGAGTGTGTATCTCTCAACGCTCTTGCTTTTGTCCTTCTGGCTCTCACTCCGTTATATAGCAATACTACGAGCTTCAATACCACTGTTAAATTGTTAATTACTAAATAATTTACTATATAATTACATGATTATTCCCTTAATTATCGCTCCTTTACCATGGGTTAGATTCGTCAACATTGTTCCCCTGACGTCAGAGATGCTCGAACTGATTAAGGTAAACGCCAATGAGATATTGCCACGTGCCCCACGTGATGTTGGCCGAAGACACGTGTCCGTTACGAACGGGCAGCTGTCGGTGTCTTTAACGTTGTCATTTTCTTAAGCTTGTTTTTGTCTTTAAGCTTGTTGACCATATCGATGCGCGTTTACACCAACTACTTATGCTTCTAATTTTTTATAATTAAAAAAATATATATCTAACGACAGACGTTAGTATACTAATAGACGCAGCAAACCGGGTGTTCAAAATTCGGCATGATCCAAAATTCAATCCGGACCCAGGACCTAAGAAATATTTTACTGAGTTCGAATTGATTATTTTTATCTAATGATAGTTTGGGCTGAACCACCCGGCTCAATTTTAAAGTTCTTTTTTACAATAAAAAATATTTTTTAAAATTAAATTAGTAATGTTATATTAATTCTTATATTTTAGTTAATATTTTGGGTAAAGTATTAAATTGTTCCTTATATTTAGATGTAATTATGTTTTGATTTTTAAAGTTTAAAGTGTTCTATTTGAATCAAAAAAAGTTTCATTTAATTTTGATGTAGTCCCACTATGAGGTCAAAATTAAATAATTAACGGAATGTCCTATATGACAGCAGAACAAGAATAAGGTCAATAATCTCGATAACAAGTACAAGCTCTAGAGGCACAAAATCAACCATAAATGCATCAATACATTTATTTATCATTTTTCTTCTAATTTAAATGAAATGTTTTCTATATAACTAAGAAAAATGATAAATAAATGTATTGATGCAATCACGGTTGATTTTGTGCCTCTGAAGCTTGTACTTGCTTTTCATATTATCGACCTTGTTCTTGTACTGCTGTCATGTAGGACATTCCATTAATTATTTAACTTTAACCTCATTGTGTGACTACATTAAAGCTAAATAAAACTTTTTTGCATTCAAATAGGACACTTTAAACCTCAAGGACCAAAACAGGATTACATATAAACGTAGGAGACCAATTTAATACTTTACCATAAAATTTTTCATATTATAAGATATTATTTCTATTTTAAAATAATTTATTTTGATATAAATATAACATAATATTGGTTAAATTTAATTTTTAAAAATAAAATTTTATTATTTTAGTATATGAAATTTCCTAATATGTATCTACAAATTTTACATAAAATTGATCTGATTTATTTCGGATCACTTTTGTATCGGGTCAAAATAGATCCAGTAACTTTCTAAGGCCAGATTCAAGTCTAATTAAATCCGACCTCACTTAAAATCATCCTAGCAATAAATATAGTTGCGGTGCTAATCCTTTTCCAGTTATGAAAAAGTAAATTCCTGTTCAAATATTTGGAATATATTTTTCAAGTGTGGTAGAAATTCGAAAAAAATCTAGTTTAGAGAGTCGTTTCTAGACATATTATCTTTTGAAAAGATCATTAGATTTCAGTAGTTCATAATTTACTTGATTTTATTCAGAGCGATATAACTGGAAAGATATGCATGCTTGATGAGAGAATTTGTGATTATATTGCCAAGAATAGTTGAGATTTACAGCACATTGCTGATGTTCTCGGAGAGGACTAGCAACCCATTTTCACTAATATAAAAGCCTCGAAATCATTGCGAGAAGATGTAATTAAGTGGCTCCCAAATTTAAAAAACTTGTTTACCAATTAATCAGGTTGTAGTCTCTACCTCAACTTCTCGAAATATGATAAAGACGAGTTTTATTTTAAGGTTTGGAGATTTTAAGCAATCTAGAAAATTTAGAGTAGTTTTTGTTTGTTAGTTGCAAAAGAGGCGCTATTGACAAAAGAGCTATGTTTTAAAAAACATATGATTTCAAATAATTTATGTAATATTTGTAGATCTGTATATAAGTTTTTGTTCTGCATTTTTAGTGACTGCATAGTTGCACTTAGGACGTGAAAGAGCATAAGTGGAAAGCTGAATTCAGATTATTTTTTTATCTTATTCCTGATTTTTTTTATTATTGGTAAATTTATCTTCTCAGACCCATATAAAATAGGTCATGTGGTCCTTCTTTTCGTTAGTACTATAAATTTTTTATAGTTTCGTCAGAATAAATTTATTTTTGAAAGAGATAGAGCTTTTAATGAAAATAAGATACATGAACTAGCACTGCATTTTGTCAAAGGCTATTAGCTAATCCAAACGAAGATGTCTCGATTAAAGAAGAGAGTGTGTAACTTCATAAAAAAATTGGTGCGGTAGCTTCTTCCAAACCACCTTTCATCAAACTAAATTAAGATGGATATGTATGGAAGTGAAGACGGCTTGTGAAAGAATTCTTAGAGATTATGAAAAAAATTTCTAATAGTAACTTACAATGTTAACTTTGACATTTTTTAGGACTGAATCTGACATTAAATATGAGTTTTATTCACGTAAAGATGAAAATTGACCCAAAAATGATTGTATCTATTCGTTTTCAAAATTTAATTAACTTTCATTCTATGGATTTTTTTTTTATCTTAGTTATCCAAAAATTTTGTAAAAAATTAGTGAATTAGAACATTTACCATAAATTTAGAAAAACAAATTCTTGTGTGGACAAAATTTGCCTTACACATACTTGATTTATGATATGATTATCATATATTTTCGTCTTTATTTTTATGTATTTTTCTTAGCTTCTTTATTGATTCAGTTAGAATAATATTTTTAGAATAGTGGCTGTTTAGTTTGTTTTCTTTTTAATGTTTTTATCCTATTATTTAACTCTGCCTATGTTACACTTGCGGTACATAACTGGTCCCAAACCCGGATAAAGGAGTAAGGTTGTGTTAGGTCTTCGATAACCAATATAAAAATATAGTCGAATTCCCATGACATGAATCAAAGACATTATTGCGCTAAAGCTAGGTCGTTGCCTGGAAGCAACGCGCTGTATGGCTCGAGTACGGTGTCAAATGAGCAAGAACCACTGCATTAGTGCCCAGATGTAGTGTTAAATGAGTAAGGGTTCCCGCATTTTCGTGAACGAACGAGGGTAAATAAGTTAGTTCACAAAGTAAAAGGTAAAGGTCGGAGTAATAGAAGGTTGAGATTTGGGATATGGAACATAGGCACTCTAACATGAAAGTCCATGGAGGTGGTGGACACCATGACAAGGAGGAAGATTAACATTATGTGCCTACAAAAAATAAAATGGGTTGGTGCGAAGGCTAGGGAGTTTGATACTTCTGGTTTCAAACTTTTGTATACAGAAAAGGTGAAGAAGAGGAATGGGGTTGGTATTATTACGGATAAGCAGTGGAAGAAGGACGTAGTGGATGTAAAGATGGTGGGAGATCATATCATCTCTATCAAACTTGTGGTGGAGGGAGGTGCTTTTCATGTGATTAACGCCTATGCACCGTAAGTGGGTTCGGACGAACAACACAAGTTAAAGTTTTTGGAGGATCTAGAGAGTTTGGTCTAAGATATACTTTCGTCAGATAAGATTTTCTTAGGGGGAGATTTAAATGGTCATATTGGAGGAGAAGTGAGTGGGTATGGAAGTATTCATGGAGGCCATGGTTTCAGGGTGATAAATGTCGAGGGTAAAACTATTTTGGACTTTTCCTCAACCTTTGACATTCTCATTGCAAATAAATGTTTTAAAAAGAGAGACGAACATCTTATAACCTATAAGAGTGGCATGACAAGCTCTCAAATTGACTTCTTCTTGTTGAGGAGAGTTAACCAAAAATTTTGCATTAATTGTAAAATTATCTCGGGAGAGAGTTTGATGACACAACATAGGATGCTCGTCATGAATTTTCACGTTGAGCAAAAGTTGAAGAAAAGACATCATACGAAGAACCCAAGGACGAGGTGGTGGCGGATGAAAGGTGAAGAACAAAGAAGCTTCCTAAGATGGGTAGGAGAAGAGACAAAGTGGGATGGGAATGGAAGCGCGAAAGAGATGTGGAGGGAGACGGCAGAAGTTATTAGAAGAACAGCAAAAGAAAGCTTTGGTGAATCTAAAGGAATAGGACCAAGAGACAAGGAGTCCTGGTGGTGGAATGCGAGTGTACAGAAAAAAGATAAAGATAAAAAGGGAGTGCTTTAAAGAGTGGTCTTTATGCCGCGATGTAGATAATTGGGAGAAATATAAGGCGGCTAAGAAAGAGACAAAAGTGGCTATAAGTGAAGTAAGAACAAGAGCATATGAAGGTCTCTACTAGTCTTTGGGCATGAAAGAAGGAGAAAAATGTATATATAGAATCGCTAAGAGCCGTGAAAGAAGAACGAGAGATTTGGATCAAGTTAAGTGCATAAAGGATAAAGTTGGAGAGGTGCTGGCTCAAGAGGAGAAGATTAATGAAAGGTGGAAGAGCTACTTCTACGAGTTATTTAATGAAGGATAGAAGACTCTTCCGAGCCTTGGTCGATTATGCACAAGGGAAGAAGATAAAAACTTTGATTACTATCGAATGATTTGAGAATTCGAGGTAAAAGATGCTCTAAAGCAGATGAAAAATGGTAGGGCAGTAGGACCTGATAATATCCCGATTGAGGTTTGGAAGGACCTTGGAGGAAAAGACATCAACTGGTTAACCAAACTTTTTAATGAGATTTTAAGGTCAAAGAAGATGCCTAATGAGTGGAGAAAAAGCACATTGGTACCTATCTACAAGAATAAGGGAGATATACAAAGTTGCGGAACTTATAGAGGGATCAAGCTCATGAGCCATACCATGAAGTTATAGGAAAGGGTGATAGAACGGAGGTTGAGAAAAGAAACACAAGTAACAGAGAACCAATTTGAATTTATGCCAGACAGATCCACTACCGAAGTGATATACCTGTTAAGAAGGATGATGGAGAGGTATCATAGTAATAAAAGGGATCTACATATGATGTTTATTGATTTGGAAAAAGTGTACGCACTACAAGAAAAACACCCATTCAGGTACACTTGAAAAGTGTAGCCAAAAGTGGAAAAAAATGATGCCTTAGGCTACGGCTACGCTTTTTGGGCTACGGCTACGCTTTTTGGGGTGATTCCTATTTGGCCGTTGCCTATTCTCAAAGGCTACGCTTTTCTGCACCAAAGGCTACGCTTTTGGCGTTTGGAAATAGGCTACGCTTTTCAAGTGATGCTGTGCAGGACCAAAGGCTACGCTTTTCAGCTTCCATTCTTACTAGAATAGGCTACGCTTTTCAACACTATTGCATCACCTGTCAAGCGTAGCCACATCATATTCGATGGCTACTTTTTATAAGTGTAGCCTTAGGTCCCTCGTTTTTTTTTCATACTATAGCTACTGTATATAAATGTAGTCTTAGGTCCGTTATTATTATTTTTTTATTATATATATATATATATATATAATAATTCTGCATTTTTAATTAAATGAGTTAAATATTATAAAATAAAAATAAATACATAATTATACTAAATAATTTTTATAAATAATAAAAATTATCTGTTACCAAAATATATTTATAATAATGATCCAAAAGTACTAGAATAATGTTAATTTTAAATATTCATACATCTCATTAAAATAAACATAGCCATATCAAAATAACTATGATATCACTTAGAATTTACTACTAATACTCTATAAAAAACTAAAATATTATATCCTACATAAGTATCTTCTAATAAAAGTCATTATTCAACTATACATGTATCCATTCCCAACACTACTCTATCTTAGCCAATAAATCACAATAATAATCAACTTAATCTTCATTATCATCATCCTCAATATTATCCTGCATAATTATAGAGAAAAGTAATTAGAAAAATATTTATAATGACATTCGCGATTATAAAAATTAAAAAACCAGACTGAAAACTATCAATGACTGATATCATTAATCCTTTCTATACCGTGTACAAGTTTCACCAATGCATAGTAGTGTTTCACAAATCCAAAATTAGAATTCAAAGATCAAAAAAGTATAAGCTATAAACCATAAGATAAAGAGCTATTATTTAAAAAATCATCACCCTAGCAGCTAGACAAAAATCCCCTGCCTCCCACCACAATGCCAAAATCAGAACTGTTGCCACAAAGTTTTCCTATTCTCTTCACATTTGAAAAGTTGAACTCTCCTACACAAGCCAATCTTGAATTATTACTCCTCCAACTACTACTACTACATGCAACAGCAACATATAGAACATGATTAGGACTAGCACCTAAAAACTAAAATTTTAATATATTAGTATCATGTTATACATACTATATCTGCTATTGTAAAATTTTTTTAAATTAAAACTAATAACTTTAATTTGAAAATACTAGCTAATACCATAAGTCTATAACCATAGCTAGTATTATTTGCTTTTTATCGGCAGATGAATAAAAAAATAGGAAAAAATTCATATATACCAAGTTATCCCATGTTTCTTCTAGTTCATGGTGAAAAGAAAAGAGCCAAAAATAGCAATATAACTTTCACCCATAGCAAACAGAAGTGCACAAAATCAGAAATACAACAACCAGAATTGCACAAACAATTTTCAGTCACAAACAAACGGAAGTGACACACATATCGTTGCAAGAAGTCAGAGGAGGAGATATGTGCTCAGTTTTACAAGGGAACAAAGTGAAACAGAACCAATAAACCAACCAAACTAGCAATTAGCAGTTGAATAATTTTCTTTTTCCAACCAAGCATAAATCATCACCTTAGTCGCAGCTTCCAGGCTTACAAGGTCTAAGTGGAAGTCAAGCAGTCCAGGTGACCTATCAGCTAGAACCTAGAGCCAAAATAGCAAAATGGAAAGAAGGTAAGTGATCAAATGATATATTCCTTTAGTGCAATTGTTATTATACCTTGCAAAGATAGTGCATCAGTGTCATCTTATTGTTAGAAGCACGAGTGTCAGTAAGCTTTAAAAGACTATCCTACTTGAATCCAATTGCGGATCTTGCGGATCTGGCAAGCAACTAATGAAGTAAACATCTATATATGTTAGAACACAACTTGGATATATCAGCTCACAAAGAAGGAATGTATAATTTGTACTCATTTTTATTTTATATATCGAAACAAAACACATCTTTTCACCATTGGATAGAATGTGTGATCTGCATATGATAAGTCTACACCCTCAACCAATGGTAGAAAGGTATGTGCAAGTTTGTAAAATGAGCACACAATATATTTTTCTGTAATAATGACACTTGAAAGCTAAAATGAGATAGTCCACAATAACATGCTGCACATCCTTCAACTATGAAATTTAATATTTGGTACCTATAATAATCTGGATTTGGCATAAAAGTAGAAGTGTTTAGTAAATCATAGTTTTCTCCAACCACACTCTGTCTGCAGTATGTTCTGGTGTCATAAACTGTTGACATTCCAAGCTGATCCAAATACATGTGTTATGATGTATTAACATTAGAGTAAATGCTTGTAGAATCTCCAATGACAAAAAAAATTAAAAAATAATAAAAAAATTCAAGGTGAGTTAGTTAAACTAACCAGAAGCTGTAGACAAATGCATCAGACACAAGATGGTGGCCATTGTTGTAAGTCCCTCCTGCCTCACCAACCCATGCTTTTGCTTTGGTTGCTGATTTTTGAAGTATGTTTTTGAGGCCACTGAATGTGCTAGCCACTCCATCAAGATATGATGGATCAAGAATTCTTTCAATTAGGTGCTCATCAACTCCTGTATGTAAAATAAAGTAGTAGCTTTTGTTATAACCAAAATTCATAAACATTTGTCAAATATTATAACAGTAGTATTCCTTTTTGGTGGATGATACATGCTCCAAGGTTATATATGTGGTGAGATACCACATCAACAGATTTACCAGATTTGTTTATAAATTCCTGGAACCAGTTTGCATCATAGAAGCCACCGGGAGCAATGATCAGTGGCTTATGCCTGATCCCTCTATATACATCATGAAATATGTTTCTTAATGCAGCAATATCAGAAGCATATTGATCTGCAGAAACATTTGCTCCAACTCCACTCCCGCACAATTCATTGCCTGCACAAGCAAGAAGGAATTCATTTAAACTATTAATTCTATCAAGAGAGACATGTTATTTTTGTTTTGCAAAAAGAACTTGAAAGACTTGCAATGTTTGTGTTAGAAACTAAATGTGAAATCCTGCTATGTGGCAAAGATAATGAGTCTTAAAACCACCATTTTTTAATTTTAGTCTTATTGAACCAATTACACTGATGCCTGCTACTTTGGCATATATGTAATCAGGGAGCATACACTTACCAAATTCCCAACCAGCAATGCTGTAATTCTTTCTTACAGTATAACAGATAAAAGATTCGGCATTGGAAGAGTTCCATGGTCCAACTGCAGAACCAGATTGTAATGTTCTTCCAGCAAGAGCATTCAATCCAAAGATAACCTTAGCCCTGAAATATACCTATCATTAATGTTAAACTTTCTTTTTTTTCCCCCTTAAAATAAGTTTTCTCTCTTCTCTACTTCATTTCTCCACCATTTCTCCCAACTCCCTATCAGATTTTAAAGTAAGTAAAGGGTCTAAGAAATCAAATGCTGGTAGACGGATCCTAGTTATGGAGCCTACAAACAGTATCCTATATAACTCTGAGTACTTAGATTTACACTAAATTAGCTATCATAAATAATGATATGGCTATAACAAATTAGTACACACCTGTTCGTATTTTCCCAAATTCTCTTTGTCACCAGTGTATCCCTTCATAAACAAGGGGAATCAAAATTAGAAAAGCAAACAAACCAAAGTAAAAGATATGTTTTCGTAACAGCAGACGCCAAATGAGAAACCTTAGCTGACAAAACAAGAAGGGAAGAGGCTGACAAAACCTTCATCTATTGTAAACATAAAACCATTAGAAAAATTGAACGATTCATCATTGAAACTCTAATGTAATTTAAAAAGGGGAGAGGCTGCATAGCACCAACTTAATAACTTACAGCAAATAAGGTAAGAATGTAAGCCCCGGCAGCTACTCCCATGCACATTACTGCACTAAGACTGCAGACAAAAAGAATGTTGGGGTGAGATTGCCTTCTCAAAACGAACAACTGCCAATATTCAAAGCCTAATGAAAATTGGTGTAAACTAATTTTCTTTATGTCATTAAATGGAAATCAATTACAGATTAAGCTTGAACTTACTCACCCAAAAAAGTTGAGAACCTCGGCTATTTGATCTGCTAGGTCGTCAACAGAAAGAATTGGATAATCTGGAACAATCTCAGGAGCTCCCAACTACAACAACTCTTGAACAAAGTACAAGATGATAAGAAAGCAAGAACTTAAAATATTATCAATGAAGGAATTTATAACAGTGAGGAGATATATACATCTAGTAACACTGCAAAACAATCAAACACAGCTTAACATGATGAGCACAAAACAATCAAACACAGCTTAACATGATGGAAGCAGGAAATGAATGCTTAATTTACAGAAAGTTGAAGAAACTGGGATCAAAGAACTTCAAAATCAAGAGGAGTAGCATATTAAACCTTTTTTCTCAACCTTCTGCCTGCCATTCATGGCACTTTCCTGAAACAAAGATCACGAAAATAATTGGGAAACATCAAAACCAAAAACAAATTAAAAATAGAACATGATGCTTCTTAATTAAAAAACAAATAATCGCAGAACCTCCCTTAATCAGAACAAAATCAACACAACAACAACAAGGATCAGTAACAAATTCAACTCAACTCAATTATCCAGCAACAAATTCTACTTCCAGCAACAACCACATTTATGATATGTTCAGCATCAAATTCAACTTACAGCTGATAACAAATTCTACTTCTAGAATTCTAGCAACAAATTCAGCTATGATAACTATGATAACTTTCAGGCAGCAACAAAAACCTAAACTATGATAACTTTCAGGAAGCAACAAAAAAACTTCAATTCTCCAAATATGATTTACAGCAGATTAACATTAGCTAAATCATAATTTCAGCAACAAACTCAACTTTGAGCAATGAATTCAAGATGTACTAATAATTTACAGCAATAAAATTGAAAGAGGAATAACAGGGCTGAAGATAAAACTCACATAGGCAGAGAGACGAAGCAAGCGTTGATGGAAGACCTAAGTCGAAGCTGAAACCCTAAACCCAGACTCAGGGCCGAGGAAGCGTTGATGGCCGAAGCAAGAAGGCGAGCTTACGAACTATGATAGAGCGCGACAGAGCTTGAGCGGTGATGAGCTTGAAGCGGCGACGCGAGCTCGAGGCGGCGATGAGCTTGAAGCAGCGACGCGAGCTCGAGGCGGCGACGTGCTTGAGGCAGCGACGCGAGCTCGAGGCGGCGATGTGCTTGAGGCGGCAACGAGCTTGAGGGGGCGACCGAAGCTTGAGCGGCGACGAGCTTAAGGGG
Organism: Arachis stenosperma; assembly: GCF_014773155.1. Lineage (NCBI taxonomy): Eukaryota > Viridiplantae > Streptophyta > Magnoliopsida > Fabales > Fabaceae > Arachis > Arachis stenosperma. The sequence goes on along the minus strand of NC_080384.1, from coordinate 15,320,442 downwards.
GCGACCAAAGCTTGAGGAGCCGGCGACGGACTTGAGGCACAGAGTGGCGAGAGAAGAGAGAGGTGAGATGGGTTCTGATTCTAGGTTAGGGCACCACGCAAAGAGGGTAAGTGAGGGAGAAAAGGAAACAAAAAATTACTAAGTGTTTGTGAGTTGTGTTAAATTTTTTTGCACTAGATACATTAGGCATCACTTTTAAAATGCACCCAAAACTTAACAAATAGGTTACCCTCTAAAAGCGTCTCCTTTGATACAAAAAGTGAATCTATAGATATCAACCTACGGCTACGCTTTATAAGTGATTTCTATAATACCTAAGGCTACACTTTTTAAATGATGCCACAATTGTGTATCCTTTTCTCTTATAAAAAGGCAACACGGAGAAAAGCGTAGCCTATTCATAGAATAGGCTACGCTTTTCAAATGTAGCTTAAAAAAAGTGTGGCTGAATGGGTATTTTTCTTGTAGTGACGATAGAGTGCCAACGAAGGTCATATGGAAGGTTTTAGAAAAGAGGAGAGTAAGGATCGCATATATTCGTACAATTAAAGACATGTATGATGGGGCCACAACTAGTGTGAAGACTCAAAGTGATGTGACAGAGGAATTTTCTATTGGTATAGGATTACACCAGGGATCATCCTTAAATGCATATCTTTTCACATTAGTCTTGGAAGTACTCATATAGCACATCCAAGAGCCGGTGCCATGGTGCATATTTTTTGCCGATGATATCGTCCTTATGGGAGAGTCAAGGGAATACCTAAATAAGAAGTTGGACTTATGAAGAGAAGCTCTAGAAGTGTATGTTCTGCGCATAAGTCGTAACAAAACGGAATATATGAAATGTAAGTTCAGTCTGAGAAGGGAAAACCCTAATATAGAGGTGAAGATTGGAGAAAACATCCTACCAAAAGTTAAAAGTTTTAAGTATTTTGGATGGATCATAGGATAATGGAGAGATTAAACAGGATGTAAATCATAGGATCCAAGCAGGTTGGTCAAAATGACGAAGTGCATCTGATTTTATATAAGACAAAAAATGCCTTTAAAACTTAAAGGTAAATTCTATCGCACTGCTATAAGACCAGCTATGCTTTATGGTACGGAGTGTTGGGCGGCCAAAGGGGAGCACGAACGTAAGCTGAGTGTGACAGAGATGAAGATGTTGAGATGGATGAGTAGTCATACACGATTGTATAAAATAAGGAACGAAGATATAAGGGAGAGAGTTGGAGTAGCAACCATTGTGGAAAAGATAGTTGAATCGCGTCTCAAGTGGTTTGGACATGTGAGAAGAAGACCAATAGAACACCCCGTTAGGAGGATGGATGAGATGGAAGATGGATAAGGGGTGAAAGGCAGAGGAAGATCTAAGAAGGTCATCCATGAAGTGGTCAAACGAGATTTACATATAAACAGTGTATCTGTAGACATGATACATAACAGAACACAATGGCGTCGTTTGATTCATGTAGCCGACCCCATCTAGTGGAATAAGGCTTTATTATTGTTGTTATTTGTTGTTTTTATCCTGTTATTAAAAAAAAATCAAATTTTTAAAATTTTATGTATTTAATAAATTGAAAATATAAAGTTATCTAAAAATTCCTTTGTAACTTTTAAAAATACATGTTATGATGTTAATTACATCTTCTCTATTCTTATTTTCCTAATAAAAAATTATAGCTCGCCTCATCTCTTTGCCATTTGCTACTTATTGCCTCCATTGCACGCTTCCATTTTCTTCAATTATACTTGATTAAATTAATTAGCTTCAAAGTTTCAACTTCGGCGTATTATTATTAAAATCTATATTATGTAAGTCCAAGAGAAAAAAAAATTAGAATAATCTAGAAAGCAATTAAAAATAATTAAGAAGATAATATAATCTTATGCGGAGGGCGTCCGTTTTTACTTTTGTTTTTGGTGGATAGTGGATACCCAGATTAATTTAATACTTTAATCTTACATCCGCTAATATGCGTTATTTAATTAACAGTTGAACCAATTCGATTCGACTTTCAATTATTATACTCGTAGCACTATCATTGTAGAATTAGTATATTAGAATATTAGTAGCTCTACAATACAGCCTTGCAGTGGCAGTAGTTGTAACTAAAATGTAACTAAAAAAAAAAATGATCATAAGACTAACAAGCCAAATTCAAAAGGTGTAAGGATTAAAGAAGGGTCTAGATGCAGAAAAATTAAATGATAGGGGCCACCCCAAATGAATTCACACATTTTCCACTCTGACAATCTGTTTCTCACCCGCCACCCCTATTCAAAGCATTAGCAATAAGCCAATAACAGATTGATATCGCTGGAGGTCATAAATGATACAGTGTATGTTAACATAAATGCTACACCAACAATTAAATTGGACAATTACTGTTAAATATTTTATAATTTTATTATTGTTAATAATAATTGCCTAATTTAATTGTTGATATATCATTTTGAATTAAGATGTTTATAATTTATTTAATACATTATCTTATAATATAGAATATTATTTCAAACATGTATTATGTTTAGCGAAAATATTTGATAATAAAAAAAAATTAATCAAAATTAGTTAAAATTTATTAATTATTATAATAATTAGTAAATATTAAATAAAATAAATGATGACGGTTTTTTTTCGTTGTCTTAGTATTACTGTATTGTTAGTATTATATCATTATGCTAATTTTTTAAACTTATATTAATACATTGTATTTTTTAGCCAAAATTAACTTATGAGAAATGTGTAAAGTCTTGCACAAGCTTTACTTGTTTGTAAAATCGACAAATTCTGAACATACGCGTATGAATAATTTAGAGGAATAAAGTTTTGCATTCAAATTATACTTCTAACTATTTTAAATGAGTAAAATATTGTTTTTGTCTTTAATATTTAGAATAAATTCTAAAGTTATTAAATCGTTTTATTTAAGTTTCTAACTCTTTAAAATTGACTTAATGTTGTTCTGCTGTTAGAGATGTGTTAATAGAATTGACGGTTGAAAAATTTGAGACGATTTTAAAATATTAGAGACTTAAATAGGACGAAAATATTAGGAACAAAAACGATACATATAAATAAATTTTAATTTTATCCTTCAATAATATCAATTTTTTATAGTACATAATTATTCAATTATTTTTTAATCACATCTAAGTAAATTACACTTAATCACATTACTTTTATTATAAATAATATTTTTTATAATTTTACTCTTAAAGATTTTTACTCAACATGAAATATTTGTAGAATGACTAAAATCACATTACTTTATTGTATATGTATCATTTTTTCCCACAAATTTATGTATTAGTCATTCTACAAATATTTCATGATGAGTAAATATCTTTAAAAGTAAAATTATAAAAAAATAAATTTATTTAGAATAAAAATAATATGATTAAGTGTAATTTTCTTAGATGTGATTAAAAATTAATTGAATAACTATGTACCGTAAAAATTGATGATATTATTGAAGGATAAAACTAAAATATATTTCTATGTATTATTTTTGTCCCCAACGTTTTCGTTCTATTTAAATCCATAACGTTTCAAAATCATCTCAATTTTATCCCGCCGTCAATTCTGTTAACAAATCCCTAACAACATGACAACATTTAGTCAATTTTAAATGTTAGGGACAATTTTAAAACTTACCACAAACGTTGGAGACAAAAACAATACTTTACTCTATTTTAAATTTACGCGCACACGTTTCACTGTCGTTGTTTCTTTTTCTTTTTTTTTTTTAAAAAATTCGCGTATGCAGGTTCTTCTCCTCCTCCTCCTCCTCCTCATGCTGCATTGTCTTTTTCTTCTTTTTCTTTTTCGTTATATTTATCTTTCGTTATTGTTATTACCAACAACACCAATATTTTGCTAACATTTTTATTGGTTCTGATTTTCTCTAGTGCCATTATTAAATAATTTCGATTCATTTCTTAGTTTATTTGAGGTTCATTTAGATCGAGAAATGAATTCGATGTGTTTTTATTGATGATTGAGTTTTTTTACCGCTTGTTCAAATCTAAACTAATTTCGGTTCATTTGTGAATTAACTGAGGTTCATTTGATACTCTTGTTAAGTATTGACCAAATCTTTTATTCTTTAAAAAATTTCAGTTCATTTCTTGTTTAAGTTAAGTTCATTTGGTTTCATTTCGCTTGAATTTGCTGAACTTGTTCATATGTGGTTGTTTAGTTAGTTTTTGTTTAAATCTGAACTAATTTTTGTTCATTTGTGAATTAACTGAGGTTCACTTGATACTATTGTTAAGTATTGACTAAATTTTTTATTCTTTAAGAAATTTCGGTTCATTTCTTAGTTTAATTTAGGTTTATTTGATTTCATTTCGCCTGAATTTGCTGAACTTATTTATGTGTGGTTGTTTAGTTATTTTTTGTTCAAATCTGAACTAATTTCGATTCATTTGTGAATTAACTAAGGTTCACTTGATGCTGCTATTAAGTATTGATCAAATTTTTTATTCCTTAAAAAATTTTGGTTCATTTCTTGTTTAATTTAGGTTCATTTGGTTTCGTTTTGCTTGAATTTGCTGAATTTGTTTATGTGTGGTTGTTTTGTTAGTTTTTGTTCAGATTTGAACTAATTTCGAATCATTTGTGAATTAACTGATGTTCACTTGATGCTGCTGTTAAGTATTGACCAAATTTTTTATTCCTTAGAAGTTTCGGTTCATTTCTTAGTTTAATTTATGTTCATTTGGTTTTTTTTCGCTTGAATTTGTTAAATTTATTCATTTGTGGTTGTTTAGTTAGTTTTTATTCAAATCTGAACTAATTTTGATTCATTTGTGAATTAACTGGGGTTCACTTGATGCTGCTGTTGAGTAGTATTAGCCAAATTTTTTATTCTTTAAAAAATTTTGGTTCATTTCTTTGTTTAATTTAGATTCATCTGGTTTCGTTTCACTTAAATTTTTCCTCCTCATCTTCAGTTTCGTCTTCTTCTTCATCTTTTTTTTTTCATTTTCTTCTTATTTTATTTTCTCAAAATTCTTTTTGATTTACTCTCTTAAGAGGAATAAAATCTAGAAGAAGGAACGCAAAAAAAGAGAAAAAGGAACATGAAGAAGAAGAAAGAAAAATGCGAAGAATGAGGAGGAGAAATGCAAAAAAGTAGAAGAAAATAGAGGAGGATGAGAGATATGTATGAACATTTATGTAATTTAAACGTGTATTTAGTATTTACACTCTATTAATAAAATTGATTTTTGTTGAATTTAAACCAATTTAATTAAAGTTAATTGTTAAAAAAATTTAAATGGATAGCAGATCTCATTTAAAAACTTTAGTTTTCCAATTTAAAAGTTTTTATGTTAAAAATATTAACTAAAAAAAATATTAAGGTAAGTGTATGATGAGATGAGTAGGAGGGAGGTTAAAAAATTTAGATAAGGAAGTAGGGTATATGTTATACTTTAATATGATAATTTTTTATGTTTTTTAAAATTATGGAAGGTACACAAATTAGACCGTTCAATTTGGATTTAAAAAAATTTAGAGTACACAAATCGGATCAAACGATCTATTTTTTGTACCTCTTAAAAATTAGACGGTCTAATTTATATTCCGTAATTAAATATTTTATATTTTAAAAAATACAACAATAGATCACAATTCAAAAAAATACTACTGTTAACCCAATATTAAAAATAAAAATGTGTAGGAGGGAGGAGCGAACTATTGCGAGATGGTGACGTCATAGTTACGTAAGTGTAACATGCGAGAGTGACTGTTACCAGGAAAATGGTAAGTGGCTACAATTATTTGGGACACGTGGCGCATAGATAGACACAGCTGTGGCTATGGCCTAAGGGATTGAATGAATCACTACAGAGAAGGGTAAAGACTAAAAAGACCAAAGAGGCATTCATTCAATTCAACTGAGCCACTGGTGGGGTCAACTCAATTTCGGCACCAATAATAACGATGACAATTTTTAACCATGGTTAGGCTATTGGGTTGACCGTGGTTGGGTTTAGGTTGAGTGTTGGCGGGGTTCACGGCGTAAGATTGAAGCATCAAGTATGAACATGCACGTGCCACGTTGGCGTCTTGAATTGCGGCGCCACTAGCTGCGCCTTCAATACTGCTGTGTATGTATCTCATGCCAAATCTCGGATTCCACGATTCGGAAATGCTTCACTGCTATTTTTTTCTTTAAACTTTTCCTTCAAATTGCTATGATTACTAGAATTTTAAGGTGTAATTTATTTCAAGTTGAACTCACTTTTAAATTCTTTTTCTGTAAACAAAGTTGAACTAATTGAAGTATTACTCCAAGATTACTTTTTTAAGTTAAAAAAAATATGATTACTTAGCTTTTTTCTCATCACATGATTTCATAATCCAGATTTTAGAATTGATTTTTTTACATTAAAAATAATTTATAATCACTTGTTTATCTTTCGCTAAGTTATTTACAAAAAAGAATGATCATTACAATGACAGTAGATATTCTAAAAAAATTATATATACAAATTTTTTTTCAATTAAATATAACTAAATTGAATAATACAATTTAGATGAATAAATAAATAAGAATGATAAAAAATATTAGACCAATTATTTAAATAAATAAAAAATTTTGTACGTATAATATTAATCTTCTTAAAAAACAATCATATACAATGAAATAAGATAATACATACTTAAATTAACAATCATTGCTGTCCTGCTGACTATACAAAATGAAAGATATCTTATTATTTTTCATTCTTTTATAATGATTTAATTGAATTAACTTTTGTTCAAGGTAAAATCATATTCGAGTTAGCAATAATAGCTACTCATTAAAAAAAAACTAGACACTAGAACATACTTAGTGTTTTATTTTATTAAATACATTTTTTTATTTTCTATATAAGTAAAAAATTAATTTATGATAAATCTAAACTTTATTACATTTTGTTAGGACTCAAAATGTCAATTGTGTCCACATCCTTGCACGGATACCAGCGCATGATATCTGTGACGACTGGCAAAACGGGTATGGGATTTTTTTATCTGGGTATTAGAGTGGGAGACTAGGTCATAATATCTTATAAGTATTTTTTCATGAGAAGATTCGAACTCGTGACTTTTAAATAAATATAAAAAAATTATATTATTTGAATTATAACTAATTACCATTATATTTTATAAGTATTGATAGAGTATTTATTTGTAAGATTATTTTTTCTAATGTCCATAATACTGTAAACACTTTCACTTTGGTAAGGAGATGTGGTAAACTCACTACAGATATGGTGGTTAAACTAGTTGACCAAATTCAGTCAATCAAGACAACCCCGAATAAATAAAGTATGGGATGTTGGTTACTTCAATTAAGTGCCCAGTTAGCTGTATATTACTTTAATATTTAGGGTTTTGTTTTTTAAGGTTATTAAAAATTAAAAATACAAAATAAGAAATTAAGATTTCATTAATTTTCTTTTTACATATATATGAAGAGTAATTAACAAAGATATATGAAAGTCTGACCCTTAAAATAAGGAAAGCAAAGCATAAGTAAATGAACTATGAGAATATTAGCTAGCTAGCTAACAAATAATCAATTAATATAATTCAAAACTTAAAATATAACTATTTATTGAATTGGATTTAAATACTGCAATCAATTTTATCCTAAGCACATAATATTAAATTTTTTTTGTCAATTAATAACACTAAATTTCACAAAAAAATGCTAATCAATCTAATTTATTTTGAATTTGTTTATTTCTTTCACAGTTTTAACATCTTACTTTCTCATTTCTGTTTAGTTTTTTTATTCTTCATTACAATTTAGTTTAGAAAAATCGTGTAAATTTAATGTTTTTATTTTATTTAAGTAAATAGTCCCTTATCTATGCCAAATTGTTGTCATCATTTCGAAAAATTTTACTTTATTATCTTTTCTTTTCTTAGCATCCATAAGTTATATATATTTTATATTTTTTAGTAGATTATAAATGTTACATTTCTTAATGATAAAATTTTTAGGGAGTTTATAAATGTGAGATATTCCTAAACATTTAAACTAGTTTTTGGCATTAAATTAAACCTACCTAATCTCAACTCTAATACTTTGTAATACTTTTTAAAATAAAAAGCTACTCTCTATTTTATTATTGTATTAGCTAATAAAAAATTACTGCATAATAAAAAGATGGAAAATATTAATTATTGGACAACTAAAACTAACAATCAACAATAATTACTATAATAAAATGTTTTAAGTTATCCGAATAACTAATAAAACAAAGATAGTAATAATATCAATTTAGACTTTTCTCTTATAATTATTGATGGTTGGCTCCTTTCTAATTATCAAATTAAACATTTCCGATAAAAAAAAGAAATTAATTTTTTAACTCATAACCAGTAAATAATATATATTTTATACTAATAAATTATTTTAGTAACAAATTTTAATATGCACTTAACATGATTTAAATTTTAGAGACGACTTCGATAAAGATACTAAAAATATCATTTTTTTAAAGATATTTACATGTGTCATAATATTATTGGACATTTTTATTAAACCGGTTAATAATTTATTTTTTAATAAACTAGAATAAAATCGGTTTATTATAGCAACAATAATAAACCTAGTTGTTCGCACTATAATTATTAGACTCGATTTGATCCGACCGATTTACACAATTTAAAGCAAATTATGTTTAAATTTTTTGATAAAAAGACAAATATATTCCTAATTTTTATTTTAAAAAAATAAAAAAATTATGATCTAGTGAATTATGTAAATTAGTTGGTTTAACCGGATCTGATAACAATTAGATTTATTGTTATCGTTATAAAAAAATCGATTTTATTCTAAGTTTTTTAAAAATAATAATATAACATCTAAATATTTTCACAAAAAAAAAAAAACGTTTTACGCCTCTTTTATACAACATTCTCCTTTGTATGAGAAACTTTTTAGTGTAATTTTCAAGATGAATCTCCTAGGTAAAACTGAAACCCGAAAAATATAGAGGTGGGTTTCTTGCATTGAAAGCTATATTTTATTACTTTTTTAACCTTGGCAATAATATGCGAGAAAGAATTTTCTTTTTTTTTTTAACTCCAAAATTTGTTCCATTTTATTAATTTGTGTTCAAGTGAAGGCTACCTGCCCCATATTCTGATTCAGCAATGAAGGAGTGTGATGTGATTCCTATTTGTGTTACTTTTCTCTCCAATTCGTGCATATGCAAAGCACTGTTTGTTATTCATGATTTGTGTTACTTTTCTCGTGCAATCTAACCACCAGGATTTTAACATATCAACACATAAAATTCACGGATTGAAAGCATCTAGCTGTTTTGGAAAGATTCAGTTAAATTGTATCAGAATTTTGTTAATGGCCATGCAGATTCAAATAAAATTGAGTATGATATTTCATTATATAAAAACCAATAATGCAACTTTGATTCAATAACAAGAGCTTATATAGGTTGGAAGAAATTAAAGTCAGAATTGATGAGTTACGTTTGTCACGTTGCTGAGAAAAATTCAACTTGTTGAGCTGGAAAGAGATGGGGGTGTCATGTGGGTTGCGTTGTTTATAAGCTTAGGAATTGAATTTTTGGGACCATTCAGCAAATGGGAGTAACATTTTCAAATATGCGTCGTTTTCAAGTCACAGCCAAAGATATTTCCACCAGATTTGGTGGGGGCACCAATCAGTTTAACTTTTTTCACATGCATCTTTATCGTATATCCCATTCCTCCCTTCCTTCTATGCTTCCACCATTTTTTATTCTTTCCAAACCCTTAGGACAAGGAACAAACACTTCAATTATTTTTACCATTCTCTATTTATCTTACTCTTATTTACAAATTATAGAGATTATCGTGATTAAATATATACTTATTATTAAATTACAAAATATCTATTTGTTTTATAATATTTTTTTTTTGAAATAAAGAAAACTCAACACATTAAAGTAAAGCAACAAACAAAAGATAAAAAAAGTTTAAAAAGTTTAATCTCCTATCATCTCTGATATTGCCATCAACAACCAAAAAGATCAAAACCAGTCCACTTCTTGTAACTCAGAAACATCTTCCGTTATATGTCCTCAACTCTTGCTTCTCTTTTGTTGAAAAGCTAGCAAAATTTATAATTTTTTGTCACTTTTAATTATCAAGCCAATTTTTTTTAGTTTAGCAATTTAATAATATATTTTTAAACATTATTGACTAACTGCTTGTCAAAAATTATAAATTATATTGATCATTTAACATTTCTCATTTTTTAATTTGATTGTAATGTTTAAGCTTTCACAAAGTTAATATTCTTGTATTATTAACATATATATTAAATAAAATTTATATTTTGTCAATAATAAATTCAGTATTTTTTTTATTGTTCACGATATTTTTAAACTCTATAAGACAAGAATTAATTTATTGCTAATCAAAATTTTATTTAAAAGTTTATCATAAATTAATAAATTTAAATTCTATTTTTTTAAGCAAACATGCAAACTAATTATTCAACAACTTAAATTTGTTACAGAGGAAAGTATCTATTCTTGTCATTTTGAATGGTTTATAGTTTAGAGGCGCATAGGAGAATCAAAATAAAGGTGAAAGAACTCATATTCATAATTTAATTTTTTGGGGGAAGAGGTTGGAATGTTTCTAAAGAGAGAGCAGGTATCATGCGCCTAAAGCACTCCTTCTTTTGTCATTTAACTAATTCACCACAAACTTTTTCCTTTGCTTTTCCCCTCTTTCCACAAACACAGAGAAAGAAACGCTATCCCTTTTTTCACTCTAATTCCATTTCATTTTTGTCCATATATCTCTTGACCTCAAAATAGGATTTTTTTACTGATATAAAAAAAACATTTCTAAAAAAAATTATTTCATTTTTATTTGTTAGGATTTTTTTTTCTAATTTAGAGAAATTAGTCTAAGTTCTAGATGAACTTTAAAATTTAACAAAGTTCGCCTAGCCTCTAGAAGAACTACGTAGTGAATATTTAATTATGATGTAAAATAAAAGAATAATAAAAAAAAAGTGTGTACGGCAAGAAAGTCCACCCAAGGCTAAGCCAATTTTATGAAGGATTTTATTAGGTAGACAATAATTTTTGTAAATAACGTAAATAATAAGTTCTAAAATTGATATAATAAAGTAAAAAAAATACTCCACTCTTAAATTATTTCTTAAACTCTAATATTAAAATAACCATTCAAACACCTAGTAAATTGAATATTTAATATATCTATTATTCACATTATTTAATATTTTTATTGTTTATCTGTATTTTTTTCTTTAGCAAATTCGTCTAAGTCATAGACCGTTAGTCCGTTACATTTGCTGATGTTCAGTTAGGCTTAGACGAACTTTACCGAATTCTATAAAAAATAAATAAATAAAAATTTTAAAAAATAAAATAAAGATATTTTTTTAAAATATTTTTTTATTTTATAACAGTAAAAATTCCTTCATCATTGCTTGTGGGTTTAGTTAATCTGAGGCAGCTAAGACAGTTTTAACAACTTCTGCAAGTTCTCGTTTAGAAAGAGACTTTATTTCTAGAATTTGCAACAATTTTATTGTGGAGGGTTATATTATAGATTCATAAATACATACCATTATTATTCTCTCAAGTTAGTGCTAAATTACTTGGCGTTAACATGGTTTTTAAAATTCTGAAGGTAGAGTGATCTATATTACTAAGGAGCCAAGAAATTATTGTGCACGTTTATCAACTTTTAAATAACATAAATGAAGCGTTTAAGACTAGGTGTAATTTACAAAAAAGAGTTGTTCGTCTATCATTTCAACCATTTGATGTGAACACAGGATGGTAAAACTTGTAGGCTTGAAAGATCTTCTTCACACACAATTTAGTGTGATATTTGAGGAAAATAATATTTCCTCAAGAACAATCAAAATGAATGGGACCAATTGCAAGCAATTACTAGACGTTACCATCAAATCGAATGGCTCATATATAGCTATCTAGTCATGCATTTAGTGCATTACTCATCTTATTGTCTTTTTCTCAAGTCTTGTGTGTAAAGATTATATACCACTTAATAATTTACTATATAAGTTAAATTATTCCTTGTTTTAGTTTCATGTCCTCCAATCTTCAATTTCTTCTTGTAATCACATATAAATTTTAAGGTGAGCATTTTGATAAAGACACTAAAAATATATTTTTTAGAATGTTTATATATATCATGATATTATTAGATATCTTTATTAAATCGGTTAATAATTTATTTTTTAATAAATCAGAATAAAATCGATTTATTATAATAACAATAATACATCTAATTGTCTGTACTATAATTATTAGATCCGATTTGATCCGACCAATTTACACAATCTAAACTGAATTATGTTTAAATTTTTTGATAAAAAATAAATATATCTCTGATTTTTATTTTAAAAAAAATAAAAAATATTATAATCCAGTTAGTTATGTAAATTGGTCAGTTCGACTAGATTTAATAACAATTGAATTCATTATTATTGTTATAAAAAAATTAATTTTATTCTAATTTATTGAGAAATTTAAAAATAACCGATTATTTATTAATAATAATACAATACATAAATATCTTTATAAAAAGACATTTTACGTACATGAAGCATCCTCCAAATTTTAATTTGGTCTCTAAATTTTATTTTAATTCCTTTTTCCTTGTGAATTGAATTTTTGCCCTCTCTTAAGTCAATCCTAACTCCGTCCCCGCATTTTAGGTGCCATATTAAAATTTTACGTGATACCTCACCTAAATCCTAACAGTGACACGTTAACGTTAACATTTAAATGAACTAACAACGTTAACAACAAGTTAATCAAATTGACTCACATTTATCTCTCTTAAAAAATGTTTAATTATTCTATGGACTTTATAGTTTTTTTAAATTTTTAGTTAAATTTTTATATTATATTAAATTTTATAATTAAATTTTTATTATAATAAAAAATTAAAATTAATAAAATATTTTATCAAACAAAATGAATATACTTAATATTTTATTAAATATTTTATTTTATTTAATAAAATATTTTATTAATTTTAATATTTTTGTCACAGTAAAAATTTAATTATAAAATCTGATATGGGAAAAGAATTTAATTAAAAAATATATATATAAAAACTCAATTAAAATTTTGATAAAACTATAAAAACTACCGAATAATTAAACCTTTAAATATAAATGAAGACGTTAAATAATATTTTAGAAATCAAATTACTTTATAGTTATACACATCCTGCTTTAGAAAGCATTCAAACATGAACCTGTAGGTAAAGTGTGGTAATCAATATATTATATTCAGTTTGAGTTTGATCTTTTGAACTAATACTTTAACCATAAATTGAGGGAGGTGACATCCATTAAAGTTTTATTAACCATAAAGAGAAAAATACTTTTTTTTTTCTTCTTGTAATTAAAGTGGTGTTGTAACTCCATGGTTTAACTTGATGGCTGCCGACACCCGCAAGTATGAGTGTTGACTCCGTCAAAGAGGGAGAAGGGCCCCCAGGCATTCATATGGCCATGTCCTTCTTTAAGAACCTCACACTCATGTCTCATTCTCAACACTTCTCCAAACCCAAAAAGCTCTTTATCATTCATATCTATTTATTTTGTGTTAGACAAGTCAAGTTATTTTGTTTTTAATAGTAGGTCACGGATGCTTTAATTTTTTTTAAAAAATTGTAAACCACACAATATTTTAGTTTGGATTTAGCTTGTGTGAAATTTTGAACTTCACACAATCATCTTATGTATGGTTGTATTATAAAAAGGAAAGAAAGAAGAGTATTTGAATAAACTATCATTAAAAAAAATTATTTAATCGATTATTGGTATAAAATATATGTTAAAATATAAAATATATATTAAAAATAAATTAAATAATATATATTTAGACATAAATATATAATCACTAATTATTTTTTGTGTGCATATAAATTTTTTTTAATAAATCATCCACTAATTTTTTTTTTTTTGGACGGATCATCCACTAATTTAAATATTATTTTATATTATCCGTACATACCAATTGAAACTTTTTAGCTTTAGGATCAGTTTTGAACTTTTGATTATTTTCTTCGTTTTTAATATTTTTTATGCATATGAATTTGACCAGATCCAAAAAAATTTTTTTTTTGGTATGCGTGAACATTGGGGTTATTATATGTTCATATGGATATTTGGGCTGGGCTCAACATTGGAAGTCGTTGGGGAAGGGGTGGGCCTAAATGGCTTAAATCCTATTTTTGATCTTTTGATTCCTTCTCCGGAAGCTTGCAAGAGTTAAGGCTAAAAAAGTAAAAAGCCAATGAGCCTTAGCTCACACGGTATTTCGTCCATCCCCATTTCAAAAGTCTCGGACTCAACTGTTATCAACTCCAACCGAAAAAAAAAAAAATTGGTAAGTATATGAGAAGTATGTGGGTATGTGTATTATACCTAGGATTGTGGATTATCCAATCCATGAGGTACCTAGATTTAAGGGTTGTCCAATTTACTTGACAAAAAAAAAAAGGCTAAAAGAAGTAATTTTGATTGAACCAACTTGGGTTGGTCGAGTCAGCTCACTCGTTGCATAAGCAAGTGTTGGGGATTCGAGTTCCGCCTTGTGTATACAGCAATTTATTGGCCAGCAGCAGACTCTTAAATGGAACTCAATCCGCGACAGATTAGTTCTTGATTTATCGGTTGGGAGATACAGTGAAAAATAAAAAAATAATTTATTTAAACAAATATTAAGAGTTTAAATCTTGCTTTAAGTAGAGTTCAGATCCATAAAAAATTAATCATTGATTTGTCAAGACTAAAAAATATTATAAAAAGTAAAAAAAAATGTCCAAAAACAATAAAAATAAAAATATCACATGTCAAGTTAATACTAATATATTCTAAAAAAATCATAGTTGTCAGAACCGAACCGGTGATCGAACCGGTCAGGTCACTGGGTCACTGGATCAGTGGTTCAACCGGTGGGTCACTGGTTGAACCGGTTAACCCGGTCCCACATAAGTAAAATGTATAAAATAGCTAAAAACTTAAAAATTAAAAGTTAAAAAACATATCTCCAATAATATTTTAATAAACATTAAATCTCAAATTCTAAAAATAAGTAGTAATACGAGAATAAACATAAAATTTAGTTCTATTAGTCTATTACATCATGAACAACTCAATTTAACATAATGAAAACAACAATTCATGGATTATATCCAAGGAGTAACTTCAAAGTCTGGAAATCTTTCTTCATCTGACAAATCTGGAGCTACATCCTGATTGGTTTCATTCTGATTTGCATTTTCCACAGAAGTATTATTAGCTTCACCATCATCTCGATCATCTTCCAGATTCAATTCATCTAGCATTTCAATAATGTTTCACAAATCATAATCAATAATACGGCAAAATATTTGGTTAAAGCATTACAAACTCATTCCTAACAACAACATACCCAAATCATCTAAAGTTGATTGAAGAGACATATTTGCAAGATCATTCCGTAAAGCATCAACTTCTTCAGGAGTTAAAAATGGTGGTGAATCTTCCATTATCCATTCCGAATGATCCTCAAATGCATCAAGACAAATTGGATCATAACTTTGCTTTCTCATTCGGTTCCTATATTATCAATTAACTTGATTATTCTTATTATGACTAAAAATTTTAAATAATGCCTTCAAGAAAGAATAATAAAAAAGTACCTTTGTTGTAGCCTTAAGTTGTAATGAACATAAACAAGATCATTAAGCTTTTGATGCTCTAACCGATTCCTTTTCTTTGAGTGAATGTGTTCGAAAATGCTCCAGTTACGCTCACAACCTGAAGAACTGCAAGTTTGACTCAAAACACGAATTGCTAACTTTTGCAGGTTTGGTGCTCCACATCCATAAGATTCCCACCATTGATCTTAACATAAAAAGAAAACAATCACAATCATAAAAATCAAATCTTAAACATATCACAATCATAAAAAACTAATTTTAATACAAAATTTACCAGGCATCACAGTGCTTCGCTCACGTATTGCAGACTGTCTCCCAAAGTCTCCTTCAGCATTCTTAAATATTCTCTTCTCACTTGTCAATTTAGTAATCAAATCAGCATCACCATAAGCATACCTCTCAATCACATCTAGTAGGCCAGAAATTGTGTCTTTGTGCTTGTCAAATTCTGCAGAATTAAATCGAAAAGCTGGATTTAACCAATAACCAGCAGCATGAAGGTTTCTTTTAAGTTGTAAATCCCAACGTGAATCTAAAATCTTCAAATAAGGTTCAACAACCCTCTTTCTTTTTTGAAACCTCTTCACCATGTCTTCCCTAGCTTTATACATAGCTTGATAAAGGAAACCCATTGCAGCTCTATCTTCACTATCCACAATACGCAATACATGAACAAGTGGCTCCGTAAGCTTAACAATATCAGTGCATTGATTCCAAAATTTAGAATCTAAGACTTGATCCACAAACTTTTTTGCTTTGGCTTCTTTAGAGTAAGCTGAACTTGTCCATTCTCTAGATGTCACCATAGCTCTCAATGCATCCTTTTGAGCCAAAATGCTTTGCAAAGCAATGAAATTAGTGGCGAATCGAGTTGGAGCTGGACGAAGTATTTCTCGGCCGCCTGTGAACTGCCTCATCAAGTACAAAGGATGGCAGTGATTATAGATGTATTTCGTAATCATTGAAGCTTGTGACACAGTTTCAGTCACTTCCACAAACTTCCCAATATCCTGCAACATCAGATTAATACAATGTGCCGCACAAGGAGACCAATACAATCTAGGAAACTCCGATTCCAACAACCTTCCAGCAGCAACGTAATTTGCAGCATTATCCGTCACTACATGTACAACATTCTCAGGACCAACAAATAACACAACATCCCTAAGCAACTTAAACAAAGCCTCAGCAGTTTTCGAGATATGAGAAGCATCAACTGACTTTAGGAAAACAGTTCCTTTAGGGCAATAAACTAAGAAATTAATTAAAGTACGTCTACAACGATCAGTCCATCCATCAGCCATGATAGTACATCCAGTTTGTTTCCAAATCACACGATAACCTTCAATCATCTTCTTTACATCTTCAACCAATTTACTCAACAAATATCCACGAACTCTTTGGTAATTAGGCCCTTTATACCCTGCACCCATGTTTGCAATAGCATCAATCATCGGCTGATAATAAGCTGAATTAACCGCATTGAATGGCACAGAGGCATCCATCATCCATCTTGCAATAGCAATATCACACTTCTCCACAATTTCTTTGCTTTGGAGAACACTTTTAATACTTGGTTGAGCTCCAGGTGTTGCTGCCGGTGGAAAAAAGGATTGTAATCCCTTGACTTGTTTTCCAACTCCCTTTCTAGAGCTAGGTGCTGGAATTCTTGATGCTTGTTGTTGTCGCATCTCATTACGTTCAATCTCATCAAATTCCCTTTCAACGTCATCACAAGCACCATAACTTTCTGCATATTCTTCTTGAGTTTTCCTTTTCTTGGTTCGAAGATCTTCAATGTTTTGATTGAATTGGTGTCTCACCACAGCTGGCACCTTTCGACATGCCTCAATATCTCCGCCTTTTCTAGCCAAATGATGCTTAACCCGGTTAATTCCTCCACCTCTAATAAGCTTCTCGCAATAAATACATACCAAAGCAGTTTTTCCTTTATCCAAAACTTGTTTACAATGGCCCCATGCAGGATCAGTTTTTCCTCTGTTACTATTTTTTTGAGTTCCAATTGAAGGATCAGGAGTTGATCCTTGTTCCTGAGAAGTTGGTGTTTCTGATGGTGTATTTGATGAAGCCATCCTAAATTCCTAATCAACCAGGATCCAGGACTAAATGACTAATCTCCAATAATAATACACAACAATCCACTAAGGCACTAACTACTAAGAATAATATACAACAGCAACCAACAATGGATAATCAACAAACTGAACAGAAATAAAAAAATAAATCAAGAAATGAGAGATTAAACATCAAACAAAAAAACATGTGGTCTTGTTCATGTTCTCATCTGGACAGAAATCAACAATCTAAATTAAACAGAAATCAACAACCTAAAATTGTTCATGTTCTCATCTGGACAGAAATCAACAATCTAAATTAAACAGAAATCAACAACCTAAAATTATTTGAACAACCAACAATCTAAATTCTAACACAAATCAAACAGAACCAAGTAACCAACATACATAATCAATCTACAATAATCAATTAACTTCAAAAAATTTAAAAATTAAAAATACTTAGTTACTTACCTGGCTGGACGGCTGAACCCTGGAGCTGGAGGAATGGAGCGACGAGCAGAGACCAGACCAGAGAAGAGGGAGACCGGAGCGACGAGCAGAGACGCGGGTGACCGGAGCGACGAGCAGAGACGCGGGTGACCGGAGCGACGAGCAGAGAAGAGCGACGAGCAGTAGGCGACGATGGACCGTGGACGGGCTTCTGCCTTCTTGGCGGTGGTGAGTGGCGCACTGCTCTGGATGCGGTGGTGAGGTGAGTGCCGCGCTGGTTGAAGCTGAACGGGGCTGAGTGAGTGGCGCACTTCTCTATCTCTCAGCTCTCAGCTCTCATGGTGATGGTGCCATGGTGGTCTCTCAAAGTTTGGGAATGGGAAGGGGAAGTGTGAAAGTGAAACAGGGGATGGAGGCTAGGGTTACGGGGCTTACAAGCACTCAGCACTTCAGCAAGTTTTTTTTTTTTTTTTTTTTAATAAAGAAACGACGTCGTTTCCAGCATATGAAACAAAAAAAAAATTTAATTTTCGAACCGGTCCGAGTTAAACGAAACCCGCCGGTTCACCGGTTCTGATCAAACCCGGCCGGTTCAATACGGGTCTTTCCGGTTCGATTCCTTGTCCGGTCAGATGACTCACCCGGACCGGTTATGGCACCGGTTCACCGGTTTTCCGGTCCGACCGGCCGGGTCGGTCCGGTTCTGACAACACTGAAAAAAATATACAGAATATAATACTCTTTAAAAAATAATTTACTATTAGAGACAACACACAAATTAAGAAGTTTTGAATCTTTTAATTAGAATCTTATAAAACAGTAATTTATCTCATTAGTAAGATATTTTTTTAAACCTGAACTATTTATATAAAATAAAAATTTAAAATTATTTTAATTAATAAAAAATACAGTATTTCATACTTTTAAAATATTAGAAATATTTTTTTTTTCTGAAAATATAGAAGACATTGTTAACCAGACAAAGAAAAACGAATATGTGTTTATAGTATCAATAGAGAAAGAGTGGTAGTAAACTAAGGACTTGTTTCGATCTTCTGTTGCGATTAGGATGTCTAAAGAGAAAGTGATGGATCAGGCTTGACCTTTTAGATTTTCATTCCTTCAATTAATTAAAATGTTTTCAACAAAAGATTTCATTAATCTTCTAACGGTGAAGCTTTTGCCACCTTTGTCGGGAACAAAATCTAGCAATCTCCTGAAGAGCTGAACCCAGATAACAATGTCTCAACTTGAACATACTTGGCGCCACAAGCATTAGACACCTAACAAGAAATGGAATTGACCCATAATAATGCAACTCTCAAATTTATGATTCAGATATATATTTGGATTCCAATCATGATATCCAAACAGATATTTATCTAGTCTTTACTCCTATTATTTAACATTTTTTATGTATATACTTCTTATTCAATATAAATTGTTTTATTGATTTCAACAAGTGTTTTATTACAATTATCTTCAAATTAATAATATCTAGGAACAAAACTACTCTAGCTTCTTATAAAGTTTTAGTCAAAGAAATTATTCGTATTTTTGTAGAGGTCATAAGCTTATGAAATTCATGTTAATATTGCAAGTGTGAGAAGTGTATGAAATTAGTTTTACAATAAAAAAATAAGAAAGAGTTAGGAATTTATAAGATGAGAGACCCATTAATTAATTTGACACTTAATATGAAATACAAAAAATTTTGGACTAAAGTGTAAAAATCTTCATTTTTTTTTCTGAGTGAGTTCTTTCCCTAATTCTATGATTTTTTTTTAAATTAATTTTCTTGAAAAATCCAACTTCTTTATAAAAAAAGAAGAATACACATATTTTTAAGTGGTTAGTTTTTTCCCACGTTAACTGCTTTTAATTTTGTGTCGCCAATATCTTCTGTATTGGATTATATTTTGTTACGGCCTGGCCCAGGCCATTTGCGGGTCAACCCGACCCAAGGATGACCCGACCCGAACGGTCGGGCACATACGGTTCACTACACGACCCGGACACGCGTCCCTGACAGCTCTCCACTGCAGCTGTGAGGAAGCTTCGAGGAAGGTGGGCCTGTCCTTGAGGGCCCACCTCTGACAGGGTATAAATGGGGAAGGACCTGCCCTTCCCCCAAGGTACGACACACTTTTCCACCTAACCATTTCTCCACCTGTACACTGACTGACTAGAGCGTTGGAGTGTCTTTGCAGGTGGCACCCCCTCTTTCCTCCCGCAGCAAGAGCTCGGCTACCCGGCAGATTCGAACCCAACACGGCCACGATTGAAGAGTTCTCACCTCCCTCAAACATCCACCCGAACTGTCCGGCACCCGACAACCGAACATTGGTGCCGTCTGTGGGGACTCCCTAAATGGACGTTGTGCCGGGCCCTGGAGAAGAAGACCGAGGAGCCGGAGTAGAGGGGGCGGCCTCCGTCGCCTCACCAAGAGGACGGCGAAGGTCCCCCCGACAACGCGCTGAACCATACACAAGGACGCGACCCTTCGGGGGAACGGGCGGCGACAACGCCATAATAATGCAGGAGCTACGCCACAGGGTCCAAAACCTGGAACGGCAGCTGGCCGACCAGGAGCGCGACCGACAAACCACTGACCCCAGCTACACCCCATCTCCTGAAAGCCAAGAGAGAGACTCCCACCGAAGCCATGTGCGACACGCCTCCGCATCCCGAACGGAAGCGGAGAGCACCCGTGAAGAATCACCCATCCCGAGAAGACGAAATGATACAATCATTTACTCCCGAGGCAAGGAAACGCGCCGCACGAGATGAGATCGCGTTGATGGGGGAGAGAGGTCCGAGAGGACTGATGATTGGATTTTTTGACGGTTTAGAATTTCACTAATGAAATCTCGTTGTAAAGTATAGTTTCTAAACCCAACAATAATCCTTTCATACAAAAAGTTGTTTGTCACTAGTACAAACCCCTAAAATTTATAAACCGAAGTATTCAAACCTCGGGTCGTTCTCCCTAGGAATTGTAATGAAGTGTCTTGTTATTGGTTATGAGTTATTTTAGGGTTTTGGATAAGAAGCATGAAGAGTAAATGGCAATGAAAATAAACTAACAACTAACAAAGCTCTTGGCAAGATGACAGAACTAGAAATCCTATCCTAGTTACCTTTCTCAATTGTGATGAGAATTGTTCATTGCTACCACTTAGTTAACCTCTAACTATGGAGGGAAGTCAAGTGGAGGAATCAATTTGATTCCTCAAGCCCTAATCATCTCCTAAAGGAATGACTAGCTTTAGAGATATTCAAATTAATTAGCAACTTCTAATTATCAATCAACAAAGGAATTAGATAACTCAAGAGTCACTAATTACTCTCCCTAGGCCAAGAGGAACAAAACCTACACTATATCTAGAAGAGACATTTCATCAAACACATAGAGTGCAATATAAGTAAACATTATTAAATGCAAGAATTAAAGGAATCTACAACTACAAAAACAAGAGATCAACAATAGAAAAGCAATGAAGAACAATTATTATGAATTACCTCTTATTGAATTGAAAGAAAAATGGAAGTAGCAATAGTAGATCTACAACAAAGTATAAGAGCAATATAAAGGAAATTACAACAAAAGAGTAGAAGAATGATGAATGGAACAACAATAAATTGGGAAGTAGAAGTAGGAGAGAAGTTGAATCAAAACCTAAATCTAAGAACTAAACCTAATCCTAATTCTAGAGAGAAGTGAAAGCTTCTCTCTCTAAAACTCTAAACTAATCCTAAGTATATTCTATATGCTCCCTTAATTGAATGATTGATGCCTTCCCCTTAATCCTTCATCCTTTTATTCCTTTCCCTTAGCAATTGGCACCAAAAATGGGTTCAGAAACCCTCTCAAATCGCCAGGCACGTGCTGCATTAATGAGGTCATGTGCTGTCGTCGACGCGTGCGCGTCCCTGGCTTGTTTTGCAATGTGCGCGCGAGCACCTTGTGCGCGTGCGCGTGCATGGCCGAGATCAATTCTTTGGCTTTTTGTGCTTCTCTCCACTTGCATGCTTCCTTCCTTGCTTCCTTTGATCCATGCCTAGCCTATTTCAATCCTGGAATTACTAGCAAACATATCAAGGCATCTTATGGAATCAAGGAGAAATTAGAATTCATCAAAATAAGGCTTAAAAAGCATGTTTTTACAATTAAGCACAAATACGGAAGAGATTACAAAACCATGCCAATTCATAGGTTAAATGCGAGAAAAGGTTATCAAAATACCCTAAATTCAATACAAGATGAACCCTAAAAATGGGGTTTATCAAGGACACGACAACCCGTCATAATGGGTGCCACCCCATTCCACAGATCCATCCTTGAAGTCCGGCTGCCGAAGCACTTCGACAAACCAACAGACATGAGGTACGATGGAACTCAAGACCCTCTGGAACACCTCACGGCCTTCGAAGCAAGGATGAATCTGGAGGGAGTAGGGGACGAGGTGAGGTGCTGAGCCTTCCCGGTAACCCTGGCAGGACCCGCGATCAGATGGTTTAACGGCCTCCCGCAAGGGTCAATCTACGGGTTCTCGGACATCAGCCGTGCCTTCCTGGCCCAATTTACAACACGAATAGCAAAGGCAAAGCACCCGATCAACCTTCTGGGGATAACCCAGAGACAAGGAGAGCCGACCAGAAAATACCTGGATCGGTTCAACGACGAGTGCTTGGAAATCGACGGCCTAACCGATTCGGTGGCCAGCCTTTGCCTGACGAACGGCCTCCTCAACGAGAACTTTCGAAAACACCTTACCACAAAACCAGTTTGGACGATGCACGAGATCCAAATGGTAGCCAAGGAGTATATAAATAAAGAGGAAGTCAGCCAAGTCGTGGCTGCCAATAAACGGCAGTCCAGTTACAGCCAACCTCGGCAACAAGGTAACGGAGAAAGACTAAAGGAACAAGCCAGGGAAGGAGCGCCAAGCAAGGCACCCAGGCCATTCCCCCGGGTCGGGAAATTCACCAACTACACTCCGCTCACTCTTCCCATCGTGGAAGTTTATCAGCAAATAGCCGAGAAAGGAATCCTGCCGAAACCCCGACCACTCAAGGACCGTACAGGAGGAAATAAGAACTTCTATTGTGACTATCACAAAGGCTATGGTCACCAAACACAGGATTGCTTCGACCTGAAGGATGCACTAGAACAAGCGATAAGGGAAGGTAAGCTAGCAGAATTCTCCCATCTTATTAGGGAGCCGAGGAGGCGTTATCGCGACCAAGACGAAGAAGGCAAAACCCGTTCGGCAAAGCGGCGACAAGAGCCAGAAGACAGAGACCACGGCCTCACCGTGATAAACGTGGTGACGGCCAAAAACGCCACGCCAAGGTCGTGATCGGCGCACAAAAAAGATGCTAAGGTCTTGGCGGTCTCCTCCTCGGTGGTGCGAAATTCTAAAAAGCCCCCCTCCATTTCTTTCGGTCCGGAAGACCAGTGGTTCGACGACGCCCCAGAAAACCCACCCATGGTCATCACGGCCAGAGTGGGAACCGGTCTCGTCAAACGAATCCTTGTCGACACGGGGGCTGACTCAAACATCATGTTCCGCAACGTATTTGACACACTGGGATTAAGGGACGCCGACCTGACGACTCACTAGCACGGGGTCATTGGATTGGGCGACCACTTCATCAAACCTGATGGAGTAATATCCCTGCCGATCTCAGTGGGACAGACTCAAGGCCGGAGATCGGCGATGGCTGAGTTCGTGATCCTCCGAGATTCCACCGCCTACAATATCATCTTGGGAAGGAAAACAATTAACGATGTTGAAGCGATAATCAACACGAAGCTTCTGGTCATGAAGTTCGTTACCGATGACGGATCTATAGGGTCCATAAGAGGAGACCTTGAGACGGCAGTCGCTTGCGACAATGCCAGCCTCTCCCTAAGGAAGAAATCCAAAAAGGCGTCCGGCGTGTTTCTAGCTGACCTGGACGCCAGAGTAGACGACAAACCCAGACCGGAACCAGAAGGGGACCTGGAAAAATTCATGATCGGTGACACGGAGGAAAAATTCACGTTCATCAACAAGAATCTCCCGCATGAGCTGAAGGAGCCCTTGGTCGAAATGATAAGGGCCAATAGGGATTTGTTCGCCTGGACACCGGCCGACATGCCGAGCATAGACCCCAAAATTATGTCACACCACCTGGCCGTAAAGTCGGAAGCACGCCCGGTAGCCCAACGGAGGAGAAAGATGTCGCGGGAGAGGGCGGAGGAGGTGGCCAGGCAGACGGCCAGCCTCCTAGAAGTAGGCTTCATACGAGAAGTAGACTACTCGACATGGCTCTCGAATGTAGTTCTAGTAAAAAAGCACAACGACAAATGGAGAATGTGCGTAGACTACTATGACCTCAATAAGGCATGCCCTAAGGATTGTTTCCCCCTCCCTAACATAGACGCGCTCGTCGATGCTGCGGCGGGCTACCGTTATCTGAGCTTCATGGACGCCTACTCCGGCTACAACCAGATACCGATGCACCGTCCAGACGAAGACAAGACGGCGTTCATAACGCCGGGGGGAACCTTCTGTTATAAGGTGATGCCATTCGGCCTAAAAAACGCAGGGGCAACATATCAAAGGCTGATGAACAAGATATTCCGCGACCTCATAGGCAAGACAGTAGAAGTTTATGTGGACGACATCCTCGCGAAAACAACACGACCCGATGACCTCCTGAATGACCTAGCAAATGTATTCGCTTCTCTCCGACAACACGGCATGAGGCTGAATCCCCTCAAATGTGCCTTCGCCATGGAAGCTGGAAAGTTCCTAGGATTCATGATAACTCAGAGAGGGGTAGAAGCCAACCCGGAGAAATGCCAAGCGATACTCCAAATGAAGAGCCCAGTGTATCAAGGACGTCCAAAGGTTGGCAGGGCGACTGACCTCGTTATCCCGGTTTCTCGGAGCGTCGGCAACAAAGGCCCTACCCTTCTTTAACCTCATGAAGAAAGGGATAGCGTTCGAATGGACACCCGCATGCGAGGAAGCCTTTCGGCACTTCAAGAAAATCCTGGCGGCACCCCCTGTGCTCGGGAAGCCAAAGGACGGGGAGCCATTATATCTATACCTTGCCATAACAGGAGAAGCCCTGGCCGCAGTTCTAGTGCGAGAAGAAGGGAGGGCTCAACAACCAGTCTATTTCATGAGCAGAGCCCTGCAAGGGGCAAAATTAAGGTACAGCAAACTAGAAAAGCTAGCTCTAGCACTCTTGACCTCCTCACGGAGGTTAAAGCAATACTTCCAAGGTCACCAGGTTGTCGTAAGAACGGACCAGGGAATCCGACAAGTACTCCAAAAACCCGATTTGGCGGGAAGGATGATGACCTGGTCCATCGAGCTTTCCCAATACGACATACGATACGAACCCCGGCAGGCCATCAAGGCGCAGGCGATGGCAGATTTTCTAGTAGAAGTAACGGGAGATCCAACCGAAGAAACGAGCACACGGTGGAAGCTCCACGTGGACGGAGCCTCCAACCAGACGTCCGGGGACGCCAGGATCATTCTGGAAAGCCCGGTCGGAGTCGTATACGAGCAGTCGATCAGGTTCGAATTCCCCGTTTCGAATAACCAGGCAGAATACGAAGCCCTCATAGGGGGCTTAACCCTAGCAGCGGAAGTCGGAGCAACAAGGCTGGAAATATGCAGCGATTCGCAGGTCGTTACCTCCCAGGTAAACAGGAGCTATCAGGCCAGAGACTCATTATTACAAAAGTACTTGGAAAAATTCAAGAACTTAAGCCAAAGGTTTGAGGAGGTCACGGTCCACCACGTGCCCAGAGAGAGGAACACACGGGCGGATCTCCTATCAAAATTGGCCAGCACCAAACCGGGAGAAGGCAACCGGTCTCTCATCCAAGGCATGACGAGGGAGCCAGCGGTCACCCTGCATCTGTCAAGGCTGGGCTCTTCATGGCTAGACCCCATCACCAACTTCCTAGAAAATGGCAAACTCCCCGACGATGAAAAGGATGCCTTGAAACTGAGAAGGGAAGCAGCCAAATACGCGGTCATTCAAGGATAGCTATTCAAGAAAGGGCTCAACCAGCCCCTACTGAAGTGCTTACACCCCGACCAGACGGACTACGTCCTCAGGGAAGTCTATGAAGGCTGCTGCGGACACCACATAGGAGGCAAAGCCTTAGCAAGAAAGTTAATCCGAGCTGAATACTACTGGCCGTCAATGATGGCAGACTCTAAAAAATTCGTCAGAAAATGTGTCAAGCGTCAAGAGAACGCCAATTTCCACAGGGCACCAGCCTCCGAGTTAAGCCTGTTAACGTCCTCCTGACCATTCTCGCAATGGGGAGTCGACCTCTTGGGGCCCTTCCCAGTCGGTCCCGGGCAAGTCAAGTATCTCATAGTCGCCATTGATTACTACACCAAATGGATAGAGGCCGAGCCGCTAGCCAGCATATCCTCATCCAATTGCAAGAAATTCATGTGGAGGCAGGTGATAACGCGATTCGGGATTCCAGAAGTCGTTATCTCGGACAATGGTACACCGTTTATCGACAAAAGGTTCACGGAATTCCTCACCGGCCTGGGCATAAGACAGAAGTTCTCCTCGGTAGAGCACCCCCAGACAAACAGACAGGTGGAGTCCGTGATAAACCCCATTTGTAGGGTTTATCTTGTATTGATTTTAGGGGATTTTATAACCTTTTACCCACATTTATCCATTGAAATAGCATGGTTTTATAACTTCTCCTTTAATTGTGCTTAAGAGTGAAAATATGCTTTTTAGGTCTCAAAATAGCTAAATCTAATTCTTCTTGATTCCATTAGATGCCTTGATATGTTTGTTAAGTGATTTAAGATTTAGGAGGCAAAGATTAGATCAAGGGAATGAAGAAAGAAGCATGAAAAGTTGGAGAACTCATGAAGAAATGAAAGAACCGGAAAGCTGTCAAGCCGACCTCTTCGCACTTAAACGACCATAACTTGAGCTACAGAGGTCCAAATGATGCGGTTCTAGTTGGGTTAGAAAGCTAACATCCGGGGCTTCAAAACGATATAAGATTTGCCATATTTACTACACGTATGGTGGCGCGCACGCGCATAGTACGCGCACGCGCCGTTGCTGCTACCTGGTTCACTTAAAGCAAAACGTGGCCAGCGAATTCTAAAGCCTTGTGGGCCCAATCCAACTCATTTTTTATGCTATTTAAGTCAAGGATTGAAGGGGGAATGAACATACTTCACATACTTTTACAAACTTTTAATCATTAGCTTAGTTTAGTAGTTAGAAGTTAGTTTCTAAAGAGAGAAGCTCTCACTTCTCTCTAGAATTAGGATTAGGATTATGTTTAGTTCTTAGATCTAGGTTTTAATTCATGTTCTCTTCTACTTCTACTTCTCAATTCTTTGTTGTTACATTCATCATTCTTCTACTCCTTTGTTGTAATTTCCTTTATATTGTTCTTATACTTTGTTGTAGATCTACTATTGTTCCTTCCATTTTCTTTCAATTCAATAAGAGGTAATTCATAATAATTGTTCTTCCTTGCCTTTCTATTGTTGATCTCTTGCCTTTGTAGTTAGATCTCTCTTTAATTCTTGCAATTTATGTTGTTTACTTTTATTGCCTTTTATGTGTTTGTTGAAATGCCTCTTCTAGATATAGTATAGATTTTGTTCCTCTTGGCCTAGGTAGAGTAATTAGTGACACTTGAGTTATCTAATTCCTTTGTTGATTGATAATTGGAGAGATTGCTAATTGGTTTGGAGTGCACTAAAGCTAGTCTTTCCTTGGGAGTTGGCTAGGACTTGTGGCTCAAGTCAATTCATCCACTTGACTTTCCTTTATTTAGTAAGGGTTAACTAAGTGGTAGCAATGAACAATTCTCATCACAATTGAGAAGGATAACTAGGATAGGACTTCTAATTTTCATACCTTGCCATGAGCCTTTTATAGTTGTTAGTTTATTTTCATTGCCATTTATCTTTCATGCTTCTTATCAAAAACCCCAAAATAACTCACAACCAATAACAAGACACTTTATTGTAATTCCTAGGGAGAACGACCCGAGGTTTCAATACTTCGGTTTATAAATTTAGGGGTTTGTTTTAGTGACAAACAACTTTTTGTATGAAAGGATTAGTGATTGGTTTAGAAACTATACTTGCAACGAGAATTCATTTGTGAATTCTAAACCGTCAAAAATCTAATCATCAAAATGGCGCCGTTGCCGGGGAGTTGCAATGGTGTTGTGTTATTGGTTATTGTATATATGTGAATATTGTGAATAACTTGATTTTTGGATTGCTTGTTAGTTTTTGCTAGTCTTAGTATTTTGTTTCATTATTTCTTATTAGTTTTTGTTTCTTATTTCCTCTTGCTATCATGAATTCTCACCTTGGCTATGAGTTTGGTTATCAACATGTTGTAGGAAATGAGGACTATAATGAAGATGTGTATCAAGAATGGGATAACCAAAGGTGGGAGGAGCCACATGCATATGATCAATCCTCATGGCAACAACCTCCACCAATGCACTATGAAGAAGAGCCATTTTTTGATGCATATCAATCCAATGGCTATGGTGAATCTCCTTGTGATTTTCAAGAACCACCACCATATGCCTATGAGTCATATCCTCAACATGACCCTCAACCACACTCACAAGCCTATTTTCAACAAACACCTCCATATGACCATGATCCTTACCCACCATATCAACCTCCTTTTGAACCATATGAGCCATACATGGAACCACAATTCCAAGATTACTACTCCCAAGAACCACCTCAATACACATCACCACCTTACCAAGAAGAACCACCTTCCTATAATGAACCCTTTCTCCAATATGATGAACCCTCCCATCCACCCCAACCTCTAATGGATGAAACCCTCGGTGTTCTTCTTCAAGGACAAGAGGAGATGATAAGGGATGTGCAACAATTCATGACCGCCTTGGATGAGGTGGTAAACCGGCTAGCATCCCAACTTTTGGACACTCAAAGAACTCCCATGGCTACATGTGGAGAATCTAAAGAGGAACATAGCATGAAAGAGAGATTGGAAACTCCGGAGGAAAAGGAGAAATGCTACTTTGTGTTAGAACAATTGGAGGAGCCTATGATTATTGAAGAAAAGGAAGAAATGGTTGAAGACCTAGGAGATGCGGAACCTCCATGGGAACCTAGAGTTATAGAAAACTCCTCCAAGAAGATTGAAGTTGATGTTGAGGAGGAATGTGCACAACCTCTAAGGCATATCCCATATGAAGACTTGGAGAGAATCAAGCAAGAATTGAGTTCCCTTGGTGATGAAGATCATGCATCCAATATTCTTGGTGAAGAATCCTTTGAATTTGAAGAACCTTCTCCCAATGAATTTGAAAATGATGTGGAAGTAGATTTCTCTTAACCTCCCATTTATGACTTGAGTGATGGAGAAGAGTTAGATGAAGTTGATGAACAAAGGATTGAGAATGAAGAAGTTTATGAAGAGGTGGAGATTGACAAGGAAGCAAACAAGGGAGTAGAGCTTGCAAGCACAGTGGAGATACCTCTTCCCAAGCCACCACCATCCATTCTCTCATTCAAGTGGGTAAATTCCTTATACTTAAGCTTTGTTATTCCCCTTGAATATGGTTTGCTTGAGACGGATGGTCAACTTAAAAAAATTAGTGGCTTTAAGAGTAAAAAGGAGATGGTTAGTGGTTGGAAGCATCATTCTAGGTTTATTATGGTCACATGTCCAAAGCTTGATAGCAAATGTTGGTGTATAACTAAAGTACATGGGTCTAGAAGGATGTTTGGTCACTTTGTTGAGAATTCACCTTGCTCACCACCCACATGGATTAATGATAATCAACTTGGAGATGGGTGTGAAGACAAAATATGGGATCCGGGAACACATGAGGATCAACATTGGGAGCCCATGGTTTGTGAAGAACTCCATCAAAGCTTGGAGATATTAATCTTGAATAATGGAGCTTATTGGAAGTCCAAGCATTGGTGGAAGTTCCAAGATGAATACAAGCACAAGCCACCTTGAGAGGAGCTCCCCATAAGTCCAACTTAAGGACAATAAACAAAAGTGCTAGGTGGGAGACACCCCACCATGGTAACTTCGTTTCATTTTACCTTTTTGTACATATTGGTAGAATTAGTTTAAATTCTTGTTTTGATTGTTTTAATGAGTTTAATTGGTAGTTTAGTATGTTAAATAAGGTTTTATGGTATTTTGGTAGCTGTTTGGAGGTTTGGAATGCTTGGATTGGTGCAAAAACATAGCAAAATTTTTTGAAAAACAGAGCACCATCCACGCGTACGCGCACTGCCTGCGTACGCGTGCATCAAGCGTTTTTGACCATCCACGCGCGCGCGCCATGCGTGCGTACGCGTGGATTGAGAAGTTCCACCTTCCATACCTTGACCCGAGAGTTAGGCCTGCACTGTGCCGAAATTAGGCCTAAGGCACAAACACCACTTGCGCGTACGCGCACATGACGCGTACGCGCCACTCTCGAAATAAGCCATCGACGCGCGCGCGCCATGTGCGCGTACGCGTGGATCCCCTTTTCTCAACACTTCTCTTTTCTTCTCCCCTTTCCATTTCTTTCCTTCCCCTTTCTTCTTCCCTTCTTCTACACCTCATCCAACACTTCCAAACACCATTGATAACCATTTATTTCAGTTAGTTAATTAGTTATTTGGGTAGTTAGTTAGTTAGTTTTAGTTTAGTTTTTATTTCATTTTTCTCTCTTTCCATTATAAGTGTTGGATTATGGATTTTGCTTACTATACATTGCTGCTTATTACTAATTGAATGCTATCTTAGCATAATTGTTTTAAATATTCTTTGTTGGACTCTATTGTTGAGGTTATATTTTGCTTCTTGGTTTGAGTTTTTCATGCTTACCTTTTGAAAAAAAATACCAAGTGATGAGAATTGTCTTCGAGCTTGTAATTCTTTTGAATTGCATGATTTGGCCACCATGTGATTTAAACCGTATTCTTTGATTAGGCAATCTCTTGATGGATGATGTTGAGCATTTACCTTAATGCAATGTATTTCATGATTATATCCATCCATATGTTTGACTTGAATGCTTTCATGCTTCTTTAATGCTTGTTTTACCCTACAAGTTTACCTAACGCATCCCAAGCACACTAGGATAAGTGATGTACATGCTTCTTTTGTGACATGACTTTTGTGCTAATGTGTGTTCTAAAAGGCGCCTGATTTAGAATTCACACACTTATTTGCCATCAATGTCACACTAATTCACTCACCTCATTCTAGTGAATTACCTCATTCCAACAATGTATGCTTCCTTGCTTTTATATTTTCTCATCTTATGGTGTTATATTTTTGTTTTTTTTTTCATGAACAATGCACCACAAGCAAACATGGAAGCGGAAGAAAGAACACGCAGCAATCCGGAGAGTCGCCGTACCCCCTTGCTCATCTTTAAGTGCACCGAGGACGGTGCAAACTTTTAAATATGGGGAGGTCGTCCGACCGGTCGGCGATTTTGGGTGACAAGTTTCTAATCCCAACACTTTTGCATTTCATTCTAGGATTTTAGGATTTTTGTTGCATTTTCTTATTTTTTCATATATATACACAATAAACTTAGTCAAAATAATGAAAATTTTTTCGAGATTTCTATCTATGGGGCACCTCAATTGATTTGAGTGAAAACTTTTCATATAACTTGCTTGAATTATATATCTTGTGGATTATGTTTTTGAGCTAAGAATACGAGCAAGTGAGTCTTGAGCCTATTGGTGTGGTTACATCTTATAACCACTTATTTTTCCTTCTTGTGTGCATTATTCTCTTCTTATGATTGTAATCTTTGATTTGTTTGATTCTTTATGTCCATTATTTTGTGTATTCATGCATTTATATGATTGAGGCCATCATTTCAATTAACTCACTTACCCAAATAGCCTTACCCTTTATATTCCATTGTTAGCCAATTTGAGCCTACGCTTAACCCACTTTGTTCTTAATTTAGCACATTACAAGCCTTAAAGTGAAAAACAATAAATGTTCTTAATTTGGATCTTTGATTGGCTTAGGCTAGTGTGTGTGTGTATCATTCAAGTGTGGGAACCTTGGGACATTGGGTGAATAAAAGGGTAGTTTTGTATTATTATTGGAAATATTGGGAATTGGGTACGTACTCATGTATTGATTAAATGTATAGACCTTATGCATTGATGCTCTTGTATATAAAAAAAATGAGAAAAAGAAAAGAAAAAAAAAGAAAAAAAATAACATGGAAAAGAAAAAAAATAGAAAAAAAAAAGAAAGAAAAAGAAGAAAAATAATAAGAAGGGGACAAAATGCCCTAAAGTGAAGCTCAATAAAATCAATGCATAAGTGTTGTGAAATGAAAAGGATGCATGAGTATGTGAAAAAGTGAGAAAAATGGGTAGTTAGAGTAGAACTTAATTGTATAGGTTATTATATAGGTTAAGTGGAAAGTTTAAGCTTACTAAAGATTCAAACTTCAAGCTCACTTGACCAAATATGCATCCTACCTTGACCCTAGCCCCATTACAACCAAAGAAAAGACCTCATGATACTTGTATGCATGCATGAAATATATGTTGATTGTTAGAAGAAAAACAAATCTTGGAAAGCATGATTAGGAGAGAATTGAGAGAATCAACCATAAACACTTGAGCGAATAGAGTGCAAACACATCCGGTGAGGGTTTGATGTTCAATTACATGTTTCCACCTACAATCATCTCTTCATGCAAGTTTGTAAAATTTAATAACTCGATTCAATTGTGGATTAGACTTGCTAGTCCTTAGCCCTTGTGCATATATGCTTCTTGGGAAATGATTTATTTTGACCAAGCAATTGCATTCATGTAGATAGTTGCATATAGGTAAATTGCATTTAGTTAGTTTTCATTGAATAAATGTTGATCCCTTTGCTTTCTCTTGGTTTTAGCATGAGGACATGCTTGGTTTAAGCGTGGGGAGGTTGATAAACCCCATTTGTAGGGTTTATCTTGTATTGATTTTAGGGGATTTTATAACCTTTTACCCACATTTATCCATTGAAATAGCATGGTTTTATAACTTCTCCTTTAATTGTGCTTAAGAGTGAAAACATGCTTTTTAGGTCTCAAAATAGCTAAATCTAATTCTTCTTGATTCCATTAGATGCCTTGATATATTTGTTAAGTGATTTAAGGTTTAGGAGGCAAAGATTAATCAAGGGAATGAAGAAAGAAGCATGAAAAGTTGGAGAACTCATGAAGAAATGAAAGAACCGGAAAGCTGTCAAGTCGACCTCTTCGCACTTAAATGACCATAACTTGAGCTACAGAGGTCCAAATGATGCGGTTCTAGTTGGGTTAGAAAGCTAACATCCGGGGCTTCGAAACGATATAAGATTTACCATAGTTACTACACGTATGGTGGCGCGCACGCGCATAGTACGCGCACGCGCCGTTGCTGCCACCTGGTTCACTTAAAGCAAAACGTGGCCAGCGAATTCTAAAGCCTTGTGGGCCCAATCCAACTCATTTCTGATGCTATTTAAGCCAAGGATTGAAGGGGGAATGAACATACTTCACATACTTTTACAAACTTTTAATCATTAGCTTAGTTTAGTAGTTAGAAGTTAGTTTCTAAAGAGAGAAGCTCTCACTTCTCTCTAGAATTAGGATTAGGATTAGGTTTAGTTCTTAGATCTAGGTTTTAATTCATGTTCTCTTCTACTTCTACTTCTCAATTCTTTGTTGTTACATTCATCATTCTTCTACTCCTTTGTTGTAATTTTCTTTATATTGTTCTTATACTTTATTGTAGATCTACTATTGTTCCTTCCATTTTCTTTCAATTCAATAAGAGGTAATTCATAATAATTGTTCTTCCTTGCCTTTCTATTGTTGATCTCTTGCCTTTGTAGTTAGATCTCTCTTTAATTCTTGCAATTTATGTTGTTTACTTTTATTGCCTTTTATGTGTTTGTTGAAATGCCTCTTCTAGATATAGTATAGATTTTGTTCCTCTTGGCCTAGGTAGAGTAATTAGTGACACTTGAGTTATCTAATTCCTTTGTTGATTGATAATTGGAGAGATTGCTAATTGGTTTGGAGTGCACTAAAGCTAATCTTTCCTTGGGAGTTGGCTAGGACTTGTGGCTCAAGTCAATTCATCCACTTGACTTTCCTTTATTTAGTAAGGGTTAACTAAGTGGTAGCAATGAACAATTCTCATCACAATTGAGAAGGATAACTAGGATAGGACTTCTAATTTTCATACTTTGGCAAGAGCCTTTTATAGTTGTTAGTTTATTTTCATTGCCATTTATCTTTCATGCTTCTTATCAAAAACCCCAAAATAACTCACAACCAATAACAAGACACTTTATTGTAATTCCTAGGGAGAACGACCCGAGGTTTCAATACTTCGGTTTATAAATTTAGGGGTTTGTTTTAGTGACAAACAACTTTTTGTATGAAAGGATTAGTGATTGGTTTAGAAACTATACTTGCAACGAGAATTCATTTGTGAATTCTAAACCGTCAAAAATCCAATCATCAGTCCGCGAACAAGAATATTCTGTTAGGGCTCAAGAAGCGATTGGATAATAAAAAAGGTGCTTGGGCCGACGAGCTAGCCTCGGTCCTCTGGTCTTACCGAACATCCGAACAATCCTCCACTAAGGAGACTCCTTTCCGACTGACATACGGGTTAGATGCGGTAATACCCGTGGAGATCGGGGAACCGAGCCCCCGGCTACTTTTGAAAGGAGTGGAGGAAGCCGTGGAGAAGGACCTAATAGATGAAGCCAGAGAAATGGCCCATTTGACGGAAACAGCGCTGAAACAAAGAATGGCCATGCGCTACAACACCAAAGTGCTCAAAAGGGAGTTTGAACCGAACGATCTCGTCCTAAGGCGCAACGACATCGGCTTACCGACCCCTAGAGTAGGCAAGCTGGCGGCAAACTGGGAAGGCCCCTACAGAATAAAAAAAGTGATGGGCAAAGGTGCTTTCAAGTTAGAAAGACTCAATGGCAAGGAAGTCCCAAGAACATGGAACGCGAACAATTTGAGAAGATTCTACTCCTAGTGCATGAGGCGACATACCGACCAATCGAGCTAAGTAGTTAATTCGCGGATTTGTACTTTTCGTTATGTCCTATGGGCCTTTTATGCAATTACCGAATAAGATATACTCGTGCAAATTTTCTCTCTTTTGTTTTGTTCGCCTTTTCTGGACAACCCACTACGCAGGCGAATTCATCGCAACCCGACAATGAGGCGCGGCCCCGGGACTGATCACCCCGGGAGCCCGTCAACTACCGCAATAGCAAACGGCTACACTAAAAAGCCACAACCCAGCTCAGCCGGAATATCGTCAATGCGTCAGAACGAACGGAGACTACAAACCAATAACGGTTAATAAAAACGATAACACAACCAAGCAAATAAGAAAGTATTAACTACGGTAAAGTGGGCAAACGACCCAAAAAGTCAATTGTTCACAAAAGCCAAAACGAAACGGCTAAACCAAAAGTTTTACACAGAAGAAGAGGATTCATTTCCTAGGAACGTCAACAATTTTGCCATCTTTGATCACCTTGAAGACGCCAATCGCCGACGTATCGAAATCAGGAGCAACAATTTTGACCTGAGCTTTAAGGGCCTCCTCGGTCGCCAGGATCGCCCCCTTCCCCTGCTTGACGACGTCTTTATACTTTGTTTTTAACGCTGCCAGTTCAGCCTCCGCAGCTTGCTTCTCCTTCTCCATCTCGGCCACCCGTTTCTGTGCCGCGCCGACCTGACTCTCTAAAGTCATTTCGCGCTCGACAAGACGTGAAACCGTGGCGTCTGACTCTTCCAACTTCTTCTCAGCGGTGGTGGCCTTCTTCTCGGCATCAGTAGCTTTCTTCTTGGCGGCGTCAAGCTTCTCATTAGATTGGGTCAGCTGCTCCCGGAGAGTTTCAACTTCACTTTTAAGCTCATTATTAGCCTTCCCAGCAGATTCCAACCTTCTACGAAGGGACTCTATCCCGGACAGTTCGAACTCGGCTTTCCAAGCTATCACTGCGCCGCGCAAGAGGGTGCGATACATCCACCTCACTTGCCCAGCAAGGGATGACTCATGAAAATGCTCCTCGGTACCAGGAATCAGCTGAGAATCTATAAAGTTCCCGGCGTCGAAATTCCTCTCCATAACGGTAAGAACCCCCTCGGAACTGGAGGACGTCTTCCTCTTCCTTTTGAGGCTAGGAACCTCCTCAACCTCGTCATCGGCATCAGGGTTAGACGTCGAACCCCCAGTGCCGACCACCTCGCGAAAGGGAGAAGCGTGAACCACCTTGTCACCTTCAACCGAGGCACCCTGAGCCGGGGTGCCGGTCTCGCCGACCACAGCCCCTTGCTCCGAAGCGGCCTTGTCCTCTGGGGGAGCAGCAGATTTCTCAGCAGCAGATTTCTCATTACCTCCCTCGTCGTCACTTGCACACAGGAAGGTTTGGAACAAGTTAGGGAGACCCGTTATCTCGGCAGACATTCCCACTGTAAAAAGAAAAAGAAGTCGGTTAGTCACAATGAGTTATTAGGAAAAGGAAGAAGCTAAAAGACAAACAAGCAAAGACTTCTCACAAATATAGTTACGACCGGCCTCCCGGTCACCCATGAGGAGGTGAGGATTCACGTGATTCCTCCCAAAGACTGCCAGCAACACATCGGTAATCCTCCTGTCCACCGCAGACATGCCCTTATAGGATACTTTAACAAAGGCATTGGACCCTGCCCCGAAGCTCCAATAAGTCGGGATAAGGCGTGCCCCCTCCAACGACAACCAAAAGGGATGACGACCTTTAACAGGGCGGACCTTGAAGTATTTATCCTTAAAACCGTGATAGGAGTCCTCAAATAAACCAAAAATCCTCCGACCTTGGGCTGACCGGAAGGACATGAACCCCATCTTATGTTTCCCCTCCTTCGAAGGGTTTGTAAGATTGAAAAAGAAAAGAAAAACATCTACAGACACCGGCAGCTCAAGGTATTCACAAACCATCCCGAAACAGCGGATTGAAGCCCAGCTGTTTGGATGCAACTGCGACGGCGCCACGGAAACCCGACCTAGAAGCGCCATTTGGAAGGCGGAAAACGGAATACGAACCCCAACTTGAGTAAACATGGATTTATAGAACCAAATTCAATCAGCAACTCGGGGAGCGTTGAAATTGAGCTCGTACAAGCGCTCATGAGGAGCCGGGACGAAGACGTCATAAGTGGCTTCCTCATCGGTCCCTCCGCACAAGTACTCGGCTTGACGGAACTTGGTGAGCTCCTCCTCGCCCATTTGGTTAGGAGAGTTCTTTACGTCGGAAACGACCCAGGCGTAGGGATCGTACGCCGCGGGAGAAGGGGAAGCCCGGGAGGTCGTGCGAGCCATACCTACATGGGGGGACCATCCAGTCAGTCTAAGAGGTTGGGTGCTCGGGGCGAATACAGATACTACCCCCACTACTCCCCAACTAAGACTAAACACAGTTAAAAATGTAAAAGCCCCAAACAAAACCTATCCTGGAATGGTACCCCTCCCCTAACACATCTAACCAGCATCGAAAGGCCACATCACAACAAAAACCAAGCAGGACAGCAAAAATGATAAGCAAGTACAAACAACAAGCATGTAAGAACGAAGCAGAAAAGAGAAGGATTCAAGAACTACCTGAATTGGTTGTAAGAGCTAAAAAGGATGAAGAGAGAATGCACGAGGGCACTGCAACAACGCTTTGAAACTTTTTGAAGAAGAGAGCAGGAAAATAGAAGAAACGGGAGTATGCAGAAGTGTAAAAGGTAAAGAAATGAAACTGACTGTTTAAAACTGCCTCCCAGAAAGCGCGAAAAACCTGGGGGCAAAATAGTCTTTGCAAACAGGGTTTTTCACCCCATTATGAGCATTCAATGCCCAGCGCGAAAAACGAGGCGACGAAACGGTTGTTTGGGCAACCAAGAGACGCGCGCATAGGGGGCACGTCCCTCCCACGAGCGGCCGACCTGACGAGGATGAACGAAACGTGAATTAACACGCCATTGATAGCTCCCACGACTACCATTGGCGCGTGGGAGCATTGTTACGGCCTGGCCCAGGCCATTTGCGGGTCAACCCGACCCAAGGATGACCCGACCCGAACGGTCGGGCACATACGGTTCACTACACGACCCGGACACGCGTCCCTGACAGCTCTCCACTGCAGCTGTGAGGAAGCTTCGAGAAAGGTGGGCCTGTCCTTGAAGGGCCCACCTCTGACACGGTATAAATGGGGAAGGACCTGCCCTTCCCCCAAGGTACGACACACTTTTTCACCTAACCATTTCTCCACCTGTATACTGACTGACTAGGGCGTCGGAGTGTCTTTGCAGGTGGCACCCCCTCTTTTCTCCCGCAGCAAGAGCTCGGCTACTCGACAGATCCGAACCCAGCATGGCCACGATTGAAGAGTTCTCACCTCCCTCAAATATCCACCAGAACTGTCCGGCACTCAACAACCGAACATATTTATAAAGTACCAATTGTATTGGATTATATTTATATCTCTTAGTTAAGTCAAGAATTCATTCTCGTCTTTTTTTTTCATATTTTTTAAAAAATTAGATGAGATGAAACAGAATCATAAATTTTATAAAGTGATTAAGATGGCCATGCCAAGTAATATAACTAGAAAGGAAATTTTGACACCCACCATTTTCCCAATAATATATTGATAGTCATAGTTTTGCCATATCACCAATATTTTCCCAACTACATATGCATGTACCCTACTAGTTCTTTTTTTGAGAAAATTTTACCCTTTTTTTTAGAGATGTTAAAATAACACTTTCTTTCTCTTTATTTATAAAATATACATTTTCTTTTTGTATAACCTTCAAAAAATTTTATCTTTAATCTATTTTAAATTTTATTTTTGTGTTAACTAATGTTAACTTTATTTATTTTTAAGAAAAAATAATTTATTTTTTACAAAAATACTCTTTACCAAAAATTTTACTCACCAAAATATCTTTTAATAAATTATTTTTTTATTAATTAAATTATATTTTTACCAAAATATTTTTTAAATTTAATAATTAAATTATTTTTTTCTAAGATATCCTTCAATAATTTTTTAATTATTAAATTATAATTTTATCAAAATTTTATTAATAATTATAGTTATATTTTACTACTAATTTTTTGATATCAATATATATTATTTTAACATTAAATAAAAAAATCTTAATAAGATTATTTTCAGATATCAATATATATTAATTGTTATACATATTAATAGTGGCAAGATTTTTTTATTTAATGTTAAAATAATATATATTGATATCAAAAAATTAATAGTAAAATATAAAAATAATTGTTAACGAATTTTTTGGTAAAATCACAATTTAATAATTAAAAAATTATTGAAGGGTATCTTAAAAAATAATAATTTAATTATTAAATTTTTTAAAAAAATATTTTGATAAAAATATAATTTAATTAACAAAAAAATAACTTATTAAAAGATATTTTGGTAAGCAAAATTTAATAAGAAAAAAGAAAATTTTTGTAAAAGAATATTTTTGTAAAAAATAATTTATTTTTTAAAAAATAGATAAAATTAACATTAGTTAATACAATAAATTTAAAATGAATTAAAGAAGAGATTTTTTAAAAGTTATAAAGGAGGAGAATGTATATTTTATAAATAAAAGAGAAAAAAATATTATTTTAACATCTCTTAGGCTGGAAGAGTGGAATTTTTTTCTTATTTTTATGATAATTTTTCTTTTGCCCATTTTCTAAGCTATATATATATTGCATTAATTGATAAAAGTTGCTTTTCGGTGAAAATGAAGCAAAAATTGAAAAAGAAAAAGACGATATTCTAGAGTTGTACCACAGCCTATAGGCCATAAAGTGGATAACATAAAGTTACATGTAGCTATTGTAGCATGGTAGTAACCCTAGTACAAACAAAACTACTTTAATTTGGTGCTATCTCCTTTGCCTTGCTTTTCTATGTTGTTAAGAGTATTGATGATTGTTGCCACAGAAATTATAAACATAATGCATTGTTGATATGAAAGGAGTGTATTAAGATCCCATAAAAGGTGCACAGATTTTCCGAATGTGGCAATTTGGAACCCTTTGGTAGCTGAAGGGGTATGTCGTCGTATTTAAGAAACAATAATTTGGACAGTTCTTCTCTCCTAATTCTCTGATTTGATATTCTGCTAGCCCTATAAATGAGCCACCATATTTGATATTTGGAGTAATAAGATAAGTAAATTTAGTACAATTTTTTTTGGGTTGCACTAAAGATCATTTGTGATATACCAAAATTAAAAATAAAGGAATCACATAAACTTTACACTTTCATCGCAACTAAATTGAATAATAAACATCTTTAGTAGTAAAAATTCTCAACAACTAACCCCCATATATAGTTCTGCGGCTAGGAGCTATAGCTAGGATGCAGTTGAAGAAGGAGAAGATGTAACCCAACTAATGAATATATATATATATATATATATAGTTCTTTGTTCTACTCAACCTCGATCATAAATGCTTGTGTTCGAAGTTGTGCAAGTGCAACAATGCTGCGTTCAATTTAGCTACTTATTATTAGCTTTTTAATAATGGATGAAATTTTTTGCCAACTTGATGTAATAATTAAGAATTGAATATGTGCATGGAAAATTAGTTGAATGTGATGCTCTATATATATACGTGGCAAGCGATGTAAATTGTTATGTCTTGATTCTATAAAGAATATTCAATAATATTCATCACAGAACAATGTGTATAGCTTTGTTTCTTTGGCAAGCACATCCACTCTACCCATTTTTTCTTTTGAGCAACAGAGATGAGTACCATAATAGGCAAGTTTAATTAATTTGGTTTCTTCTTTTATGGAATTGCATATATTATATATTGTTTTACTTATGGATATATGAATGTGATGAAGGCCTACAAAGGCAGTGTCATGGTGGGAAGATTGTGATGATATTGTTGGAGGAAGAGACGAGATAGCAATGGGGACATGGTTGGCTTGTTCAAGAGAAGGAAGAGTAGCTTTTCTTACCAATGTTTTGGAACTCCATACCCTCCCTGAAGCCAAAAGCAGAGGAGAGTTACCCCTCCTATTTCTAAAGGTGCACGCACATGTATATATATATAATTTGAATTAATTATAAAACTATTTTATTTTTATTTTTATTTTTTAGATTATAAATTTTAAATTTATCTTTTAAACTTTAAGTTTTAATTTTAAATCTTTTAGAAAAAATTGATGGCTAAAGATATAATTTTACAAAGAAGTAAAAAAAATTGGCTAGGTTAGTTAAAAGTTGGGTTTCCTATATTTGTTCATAAAATTTATATATGACTTATAGAGATTGAATATTGCAAAGCTATTGTCTCTTTATTTTTTAAATGAAATTTTGATACTTAGACATTCACTAATAATAATATTTTTCAGTTGTGCATGTAATAATAATCATTTTGTTATTGTTTTGTATTTTAAGTAATGATAAGTTTGTTGTTTATTGACTCCTAGCATATTATTACTTAATTGTTTAGTTATTTTATTAGTTTTTATAGTTTTATTAAATTTATAATTAAATTTTTTTATATTTTTTAATTTTATAATTAAATTATTTTTATGTCAAAAATATTAAAATTAACTGAATATTTCTTTTAAAAAAATAGTTAAAGATCTAGTTAAATTTTTAATTGTGGATACTTCTAATTTGTGAAAAAATATTTCATTAACTTTAATATGTTTTATATGGATAAGAACCTAATTATAAAATTAAAAGTAATATAAAGGTCTAATTGAAAGAAAAAAAAGAACCTAATTATAAATCTAATAAAACTATAAAAATAACTAAAGTAATTAATTTTTTTTAATTATGGAAACTAATTAATCACCTGCATCCACGTTGTTATCAATGAAGTTTTTTTTTTTTTGTGTCAATGAACAATTTAATTTTTAGCAGAGTGGAAAGCATCCACAGGAATTTGCAGAAAGCCTGAAAAGAGAGGCTCACTATTACAATGGGTTCAACTTGATTGTGGCTGATATTAGCACCAAATCAATGATGTACATCTCAAATAGGCCCAAAGGACAGCCCATAACCATTCAAGAGGTTCCTTCAGGCCTCCATGTTCTCTCAAACGACAAATTAGACTCACCATGGCATAAGGTTAGTGGTATATTATATAGCCGGTGCTTAATTTAATCATTACATGCAGGGAGGGATCCAGAAAATTTAGTGTAGAGGGGTCAAATTTTAAATAATTTTTTTTATTTGATAAAAATAATTAACATATAGTTATTAGAGTTAGTCTTCCAAAAAATTTATCAAAAAATATATATATATATATAATTATAAGTTTTTTTCACAATTTTATTTTTAATATGATAGTTATATAAAAAAAATATAACAATATCAATAGTACATTATAAAATTATAAAGTACCAATAATTTATAGCGTGTTTAGTTAAAAATGATCATATATCTTATTAATTAAAATTAATTATTTTAAAAATTTTAAAAATTTGAAAATAAATAATAAATTATTAATTATTTGAAAGACACAATACTTTTATAAAATACAAGATATAAGATATTTTTATAAAAATTTTTCTTTTAACAAGTAAATTTAGAAGAAAAATAAATATTTTTTATAAGAAAAAAATATCTAAAGTACATAATATGATTATCAAAATATAACTACGTAAGTTATTATTAATATAATAATATAAATTTTAAATATGTTAATATAAAATAAACAAATGATTTTTTTAAATAAATATAAAGATTATTATATAAAAACTAATTTGAAAGTTACAAAGACTTGAGGTATGATATTAAATTAGTTAAGTTAAAGTTATTAGTGAATTAAACAATTAAGACATAAATCTATCACATAATAAAAAATAATACATATGAAAATACTAAATTATATAATATTTTTTATTTTTTTAAATACATATCACAT
Organism: Arachis stenosperma; assembly: GCF_014773155.1. Taxonomy (NCBI): domain Eukaryota; kingdom Viridiplantae; phylum Streptophyta; class Magnoliopsida; order Fabales; family Fabaceae; genus Arachis; species Arachis stenosperma. The sequence goes on along the minus strand of NC_080384.1, from coordinate 15,277,126 downwards.
ATATAAATATAGTTTTTAAAAATTTTGGAGGGGGCGAAGCCACTACTCGCCCTCCTCTAAATCCGTCCCTGCATGCAAGACGGTTCAAATCAACGAGTTATAATTCTCACCTAGAGATTTCAGACTCGAATCTTTCTTCTAACTTTAGAAAAAAAAATTACACCGATATAATTCTAAGAAATTATTTAGTTTCCAAAAAATATTTTCATCAAATTACACAAACATAAAAACATAGTAATATATATATATATATATATATATATATATATATATATATATATATATATATATATTTTTTTTTTTCAGGCTAAGCGACTTGAATCGAATTTCAAAAAAGAAATAGCAAAATATGGTAAAGAAGAAATACCTGCAAAGGAGGTAATTGAAAATGTGATGAAGGACAGAGTGAAAGCAGAGAAAAGTGTACTACCTCACATATGCTCTCTTGAGTGGGAATACAATCTTAGCTCCATCTTTGTTGAAGTAGATACTCCACTGGTAATAATAAATTAATCTTTCAAAAGCAAATAATTTTTAGTTGACTTTGACTTGGTAAGTTTCCAATGAAATCATCATATTGTGTAGGGTTTATATGGTACTAGGAGTAGCGCTGCCTTAAGCATCAGATCAAGTGGGGAAGTGAGCTTTTATGAGATTTATCTCGATGACAACAAGTGGAAGGAGCATGTTATTGATTTCTATATCCCTCAAAAGACCATGTGTCCAAGGCAATTCATTAAATCATAGATCATTTCTTATTTTTAATTTCTAGCTTTCCAATTGCAAAATGTGTTTGTCCATTCTTGTATGTGGAGGTATCAATATTAGTTGATCTTTTTTCTTTCATATCTATTTAGCTGCATGCTTCAACGAGCATAAATTCTTGTGTGTAATTGTATGATTATTAAATAATGAAAACTAGCATTTTATGTATGTAATCGATCAAAAATGATCTCCACCATATCAGAATTTGGCGGGCTTCAGTTTCACTAAAACCTATGAGGTTTTATTTTTTGGACAGGACCAACATCTATGAGGTGTTTTTGGACTAGGTTAGGTTGAAAGACCCCCGATAATCACCCACAACCAAACAGACTATCTCGATCTGGTTCCTGTTGTAACTTGACGTGGACTTTGGATTTTTGTAAATAAATAAAATGAATACTAAATTTATGCTTAAAAATACGTATGGATAAATTTATGTTAATATATCTTATTATATATCTTATCTCTGCCATAGACGAGACATGTAAGAAATTATTAACAATATTTTTAGTCTGTAGACGAAATTAGACAGTGCGATATTTTTGAATATATTGTCTATAACAAAGACGAGATATGTTCATAACAATCTCGTCTTTGCTAAGAATGAGATATATGTTTAAAGAAATTTTTTAATATTTTAATTAATACAGCATATTAGTACAAATCAAATTTCTTAAAATATGTACACAACATTAAAAAATAAATTTTCTGACAACATAAAATACAATGTAAATGACATATTAAAAAATAGAATCATGGGTCCTCTGTAGGTATATTCAGACAGTCCAATGTGTGTAATCTACCTACCTACACAAGCTACAACGCTTCTCTTAACGCTCAACAAGGTTCATCTCATTTCTAATGCGTGTGGACACTGGTCGATCCTTAACCTTCCTTCGCATAGCTGGGATGGATCGCAATTTAGTACCATGTTATTCTGGCCACAACTTCTCATTTGCAATCGGTAGTGGTCTATCTCGTACACCTTGAGCACAAACTCCATCTTGTATACAGGGTCGACATATGTACCCCACTCAATACTAGCTGCTGTGCAAGACATAATTGCATGGCGATATGAAAAATGCAACGACTGGAACATGCCACAGTTGTCTGAGAGTTTAGTCGAACACGATACGATATTTGGCTCCACTTTTCTAGCGGCTCAAGATCCTCCACACTAAACACTTGTAATGTTCTATCACACTGTGTGGCACTCATCATCAATAGATCTTCCCTACTATTCTTGACTGCTACAAGGAGACAATATGTAAATTGTTAGCCACTTGCGAGTTGCACTTGTGCCTCACAACATTTTCGAATCCACTGCTACTGTAACATTTTCGTATCCATTATTTTGTGTATACATGCATTTATATGATTGAGGTCATCATTTCATTTACCTCATTTATCCAAATAGCCTACCTTTTATCTTCCATTGTTAACCAATTTTGAGTCTATGCTTAACCCAATTGTTCTTGATTTTAGCACATTACAAGCCTAAAGCGAAAAACAATAAATGTCTTTTGTTTGGATCTTTGACTAGTTTAGGCTGATGAGAGTGTTTATCATTTAAGATTGGGAGAGTTGGGAACATTGGGTAGAGATAAAAGGGTGTCTTTATACTTTTTTGTAAAAATTCTGAGAATTGGGTACATACTTATGTGTAATTAAATGTAAAACCATATGCATTGATACTTTTGTATATACTTTATTGCAATATATATATACCAAAAGAAAAAAATAGAAAAAGAAAGAAAAAGAAAAGCAATAAAGAGGGGACAAAATGTCCCAAAGTGAAGTTCAATAATAATCAATGCATATGGAATGTGAATTAAAGAGGATGCATGAGTATGTGAAAAAGTGAAAATCATGGGTAGTTAGATATTGTATTAGAATTGTATAGGTTGTTATATGTGTTAGGTGAGAGTTTAGGTTAATCAAAGATTCAAATTTCAAGTTCACTTGACCATATGCATCCCCACCTTTACCCTAACCCCATTACAACCTATAAATAAGATCTCATGATGAATGTATGCATGCATTGAATAATTGTTGATTGTTAGATGAAAAACAAATCTTGGAAAGCATTATTAGAAGAGAATTGAGCGAATCAACCCTATACACTTGAGTGACTAGAACGGATACACTTCCGGTGAGGGTTCGATGATCAATTCCTTGTTCTCGGCTTTCATGAGATTTCTTCTTGCAAGTCTATTTGAACTTCATTTTGATATTTGAATTGGTGGGATTCATGAATCATCATACTATCTTTGCCCTACTTGCTTATATGTGTTCTTGGAGACTGATTCATTTTTTAACCAAGTAGGTAGAATCACTTTGCATTTAGTTGCATTCATATAGATAGGTGCATATAGCTTCTTTGCATTGAATAAATGTTCATACCCCTTTTCTTGTCCTTCTTTATTCTTAGCATGAGGACATGCTTAGTTTAAGTGTGGAGAGGTTTGATAAACCCCAATTTTGTGATTTATCTTGTGGCATAATTTAGGGAATTTTATAAACTTTTTCCACATTTATTCAATTAGCATGGTTTTGTAATTCTCCCTTAATTTGTTAAGTATGAAAACATGCTTTTTAGGCCTTAAAATAGCTAAATTTAATTTACTTTATGATGAGTTTGGAAAACTCTTATTTAATTTTGATGATGAACAAACATTATTGAAATATTTAATTACAAAATTATTAATTTGATCTTAATTCATATATGCTTAATTAATAATTTTGTTGTGCAGATTTTATGCTGGGCCGAAACAAAAGAAAATTAACAAAGCCCAACTGTTGCATTATTGGTTCAGCTTTGTGTTTATAATTAAAGCTAGTTATAATTGGGCTAGAATAAATTGTTGCAAGCCCAAACAAATGCTTTCCATGCTTGATCCGAAAACAATTTTATCAGGAAAGCAAATGTTAACCAAATGGGCCAGCTTTGATCATATTGTCACAAGCCCAAATTATACTAAAGAGAATAGGTTCCATACTTGGTCCGAAACAAAGGAAAAATAAAAGCATAGTGCTTCCAACGGAACCAAGCCTTTAACCATGTGATGGATTTCAAAATCTATTACATTGTTAAATAATGCATGGGGAACATGAGAGAGAAAATTCAGATGAAGTGATTGATGGCTATTATGTCAAACACGCCACTCTATGTTAGGAAAGTAAAAGCAAGCTATTCCTAATTAATTTGCTTAACCACTTTGCATTGCTTTTCTTCAGATTCTTTTCATTCTCTCTCATCTCTTTCTTCTTCTCTATTCGGTCCTTGTCCAGGAAACAATGGAAGAAATGTTCTTCAACACCGAAAGGAAGTTGTCGCATGCATCTAAGACCATCAAGCTAATGATGGCAAGAAAACAGACTAAAAGAAAGATGAGCTGTGACTGAGATTTTCACCAAATGTGGTTAGATTTGGTGAAGTAATCTTGAGCCTTTTATGCTCAAAAAGGGACGCTGAAGATTCGGCCAAGAGGAGAGATTCTTGAAGCATGGCTTGTCTTTGATTCTGATCAACCACCACAGGGAGTAGCTAGAGTGGCGAAGTGATGGTTGAAAGCAGAGATTAAAGCAGATGAAGTCATCATCATCATGAAGCATCAAGGGCCAGAAATCCATCTTGGAGAGGAAGCCAAGGATGGAGAGCTCGGATTGATGAAGGGTGATGATCAAGAAAGGACTAGAGGTAATTGCATGTTGGATTTAGCATGGTTATCTCTTCTCTCTCTGTGTGGCCGAACCGGTTTGTTGAAGGAGGAAGAAAGTTGGTTCGGTTTTTGGCTTCAATAAGTGGAGGCTTCTCTCTTCTTTAAAAAGGGGGAACAACCACTGTTTGAAGCAAGGAGAAAATTTGAGAGTGCAAGGCACAGAGTTCTCAGAGCTACCTGAGCTAACAGATTTCTCTTCTCCTTCAATGTATTTTGTTTAGTATTTTTCTGTTTAATTTTGTCATGTCTTGGGTCTCATGGAAAAAGGCAAACAAGTGAGGTTTATATGAAAAAGCCATAGAGCGGAAAAAGGCAGAGAGTGCAAAATTAAAAGAAAAAGCCATAGATGTCTTAGAGATCCTTTGTTCATCTATGTTGTGTATCATGATTCTGTGGGAATCCCTTTGTAAGTTGGGTTAGCACTTTACAAGTTGTAATCAGATTGATTATAGTGAAATTCCATCATGTTTGTGATGGAGACTGGATGTAGGTTGCACTGCACCTAGCAGCCGAACCAGGATATATCTGGGTGCCATCTTCTTCTACTTTCTACTCCATTTCTGTTTTCAAATACACAAGAGCAAAAACCAGAATTATCTCGTGCCAAGTGACGAGACAAAAAGAAAATTCTCGTGGCAAGGGACGAGACAAAACAAAGTTGCTCGTGTCTATTGACGAGCAAAAACAGAAAAGTCTTCTCTGAAGTTCAGCAAGTGTTAGCATTATAAAAGGGGGCTAAGATTCAACCCCCCCTTCTCTTAGCCACTGAAACCATCACTTTAATTCCATTCGATATCTTGATATATTTGTTAAGTGATTTCAGGATTAGAAGGCAAAGATTGGATTGAAGGAATGAAGAAAAGCATGTAAAGTGGGAGAACTCATGAAGAAATGAAGGAATCGTAAAGCTGTCAAGTTTGACCTTTTCGTACTTAATCAATCATAACTTGAGCTACAGAGATCCAAATGAGGCGGTTCTAATTGTTTTGGAAAGCTAACATCCGGGGCTTCAAAATGATATAAAATTTGTCCTAGTTGCCTAGCGTTTAAGGACGCGTACGTGTCGTTCCACGCGCACGCATGGGTGGATCAGCGTGACTCACTAAAGGCAAATCGTGGCCAGCGATTTCTGAAGCATTTTGGGTCCAATTCAACCCATTTCTGATGTCATTGAACCCAAGGATTGAAGGGGGTGAACCAAGTAGTCATAGTTAGAGTTTTCATCATGTTGTAGGTTAGAATTCTATAGAGAAGCTCTCCATTCTCTCTAGAATTTAGAGTAGTTTAGGTCAAATTCTCTCTCAAATTTATCTTTCAATTCTTGTTTTGATTTCAATTCTCTTTAATTTTAGTGTTATATTGTCTTAATCTTCTTAGTTTCTCTTGTTAATTTCTTATTTTGATCTCTTTTATGTTGATGAACAATCGTTGGATCTTGATTTCTCCTAACGCAATTTTATATTTTCATGTCCTCTTTGATGTTTATCTTCATTGTTATTGTTGATTTCTTACTTATGTTAGTTATGGGTTTCATTAATTTTTGCATTTTGTGATGTTTACTTTTCTTGCACTCTAAGTGTTTGATAAAATGTTTACACTAGTTGTTGGGTAGTTTTCCTTACTCTTGGCCTAGGCTAAGAGAATTGAGTGACCTTGAGTCATTGGCTCTCATTGAATTGGTGATTTGAGAACCCTTAGTGGTCAATTTGATAACCATTGACTCTAGCCTACTACTAAGTTAATTAGTAGTTAGGTTAGGACTTATGGATTGATGTTGATCAAGCCTATTTGACGTACTTAATGCGTTGAGGTTGACATTATACTTACTTCAAGCATAAGAGTAGACTTAATGAGTTGGTCCCTCATAATTGTTAATATATTATATATGGTTTGTAGACAAAGATGGTGATCTCAATTACCTATGTCTAGCCAAGAGTTTTTTTTTTTATTTTATTAGTTCTTGTCATTTACTTTCTTGTTATTTACTTTTCTTGCAAACTATAAAATCAAACCCCCTTGTTCTTCATAGCCAATAATTGATCACTTCATTGCAATTCCTTGTGAGACGACCCGAAGTTTAAATACTTCGCTTAATTTTCATTGGGGTTTGTACATGTGACAACCAAACATTTTAAATTTGATTGAGAGTTATTAGTTGGTTTGGAACTATGCTTACAACGAAGTTCTTATTTCTATTGGGAAAAATTCTAGACCAATAATAATTCTTCTATCAGCACCCCATCCTCTTCCTTTTGTCGATTTGAAAAGCCTCGCCCGTCCGGTCTTCTTTGCTTGCTTGTGTCCGCCGTCACCGGCTACATATTAGTTCGAAGTGCTACTTTCCTCCACCGCGCTTGCCTCCAGTGATAGCCCTTGCCAATTCACTTCCACCACTGCTTGGAGGTAGTTTTGTTGGTTTGCCTCTGCGTGTCTGCCACCGTATTGATATATTCTGGTTTCTGCCTCAATCCCAACTTCCAGATTGATTGCAACTGAAACCTAGATGCTCTCTCTTCTCCTGTGCGGTAACTCTTGATGTAGATTCATGCTAGCTTCTCTTCTCATGGTGCTCGCTACTGGTTCTGGAGGTGCAATAATCCATTGCCTCCCCAATTGTTCTCCTGCCGCTAAAGCTACTAAGTGTCCAAGTGACCCCACTTCTGGCACTTCATCTATCACTTGGAGAATATCCCTTATTATCGCATCAATTTCTCCTACACCTTGCTTTAGAGTTAATAGCCTAAAGCAAGGATGAGCAGTCTGATTCAATCAGACACTTCTCTAGTTGTAAATTTTTAATTAAGATTAATGCCTCTCTGACTACATATATTTGGGCTACTAATGTTGATATTGTTTTAACTTTTGTAGTTTTGTCTATGATTGCCCTTCTTTACCAATTCCTTTCTATGATGAACTATTTGGAAGATAAGGAATCATTTTGTTTTTCATGAGCAGTAGGTCAATCTTATAAGAGCTGTCACTATGGCAAAATATTTAACCATCGAATATACCAACTGTTTAGAGGTCAAGATCTATGAGGTTATCAATTCAATTAAGCCTCTTTTTTAAGTTTGAAAGCAAATTAACTTTTTTTTTTGGTAAAGAGCAAATTAACCATTTTTTTCTGTCAAGTGGATTAGATAGTCTCTAATTTTAGGCATTACCCATGCACCATATATCCACACAACACACTCACACACACTATATGAGTTTATTTTTGGGTTCATTATTTCTCCTGTGGGACTTGAACCCGAGTGTGGTTATTAAGGAGGCATATGATATGCCATTATACCAAGCCTCCAACCACAACAAATTAACCTTCTATTTTTTTTTTTTGGGTCAAGTGGATTGGACAGTCCTCAATCCTAAGCATTGTATCTATGCATCACACTCCACACAACATATTCTCACACACCACATAAGTACATGCTGAGTTCTTAAACAACATCCAGCTTTAGCTGAAACTTAAATCCGAATGCAGCTTGTAAGACATTTTACCAATAAGCTTGACTCTATCTAATTAGACCCAATATTCTATGTAAGTGGTGAGAATTTGTGTGAGTCATCTAAAAAAAAAAAGTACGAGTTACAATGGTGTGATGCAATATAATATATATAGTCACAATTTTAATATAATAAACTATTTAATAAACTATTTAATTACAATTAAAATATTAATTGTAAAAAAAATTTTTAACACTAAAAACATGCCAAAATATCATGTTAAAAGAAAAAAAAAATAGCAGCACATTCTCTAATCAAATTAGTCTTTGTCATGTTAATATCATATCAAGTACGATGTGAATAACAAAATTTGTAATCTAACTCGTTTAGATGTTCTAGACTTTTTTATCAATTAATCATATTACTACTTTAAAAAAAAACAGAATGTTAATTGGGTTGATAAATAGATGTGTATAAAAAGTTGGACTATCAATATTTAACCAATGAAATTAATTAGATAATAAATAGAAAAAAAATAAGATAGAATGCATGAGTTATTAACTTCTTCAGTTCTTTGATAAAATATTTCATGGGACTTCAATGGATAGCTTCATTGAAATTTTGCTCTAAATCATTTTTTTATATTTTTTATTTGGCTGGCTTGCGGATTTTTTTTCGTATTTTCCACAAATTAATCTCCAAATTTAGACTCTTAGGTTAATTTTTACAATCTATCCTCAAATTAAACATTATATAACGATTTATTTCGATTTTCAAAAAACGTTATATACAAGAATGTTGGGTACATTTTTTTGTGTATTTTTTATTTTAGTATTAAAAATAATTAATAAAAAAATAAAATATTTATCTTTCATATCAGAAAATAAAAGTGTATAAAGATGCACAAAAAAAATTGTATAAATATTTTTTTTGTTTATTCTCCTTCTCTCTATCTCTCCAAAAATAAATAACTGAGTATCAAAACAACTCCATTTTTACTAGTTCTAAAATTATCATCACTACCACTAATTCTTCAATTGCAATACATACTAACACACGAGATATGATCTTGATCATTCTAAACATATATCGATATGATATACTTTCCATTTTTAAAAGATTTTGAGGTTGTGAAGTCGTATAGTACAGTTGGAATTGATAATATTATCTTATCTTTATAAAAAATTATACAAAGTGACATTTTACCGTGTAAGAGATTTCTTAAACTTAGATTCCTCTTCAATGCTGAATTAATAGCGATTATCATAAATTACACATAAATTGATGGAGAATATTGTTTCGATCCTACTATATGCTTATTCTTACTCTCTAAAGAGCATATCACTCCATCTATTAAAAATTCTATTAAAATTAAGTAAATATCTGATATTGTATTTATGAAATTTATTTGGTATTTATATTCAACTATTTTATTTATTTGTTAATTACACTTCACTTGTCCCAAAATTGCAACCATTATCACTAATTCTTCAATCACAACACATACTATCACAGTATCACGTGAGATTTGGTCTTAATCATTCTGAACGTATATTAATACGATATACTTTCTACTTTTGAAAGATTTTGAGGTTGTCAAGTCGTATAGTTAAGATTGACAATATTATCTTATCTTTGTAAAAAATTATACAGTGCAAAAGAGATTTATTGAACTTGGATTTTTTTTTATAGTTGAAGTGGCATTGATTATCATAAATTACATCTAAGTTGATCCAGAACATTGTTTCCTACTATATACTTATTCTTACTCTCTAAAAAATCTATCACTTTGTCTATTGAAAATTAGGAGAATAATTAGTATTGTATTTATGAATTAGTATCAAAGTAATGCATCATTAGTAGAACTTGGAAAATAGACTGAATCATACTTCATATCATGAGAAGATACCCACACATTATTACTAAAAAAATTTGTAATAATATGTGTTGGTATTTTCTCGATACCAAATTATAATTATTCGATTTCTAACGTATCATGATTGTATAAGAAATAATTGCTAACAATTTGTTTTCCTTAACTTATAACTAATATTCAATATACAAATCTGAATCGTTGTTAAAATATAAACATATTATTACGATATAATTTTTTTTTGTATAATATTTTGCCAATGATATCAGCCATGCACAATAAATTATAAAAAAGAAAGAAAAATATACATAAAAGTAATCATATAAGCCACATACATACTATCAAAGAGTAAAAACAGCAATAGTTATTCAAGCATTAACAAAGTTAACCTAGACTTAAACTCTTTCAACATACAACGTTACTCATATATATATATATACATGACACCTTGAGTTTTGACTCATTTAAAAAATTTCTAATCTGAAATTCAAACTAGATAAATTCTACTCCTTAAAAAGACTAACAAGGAGAGAGAAAATACTCTAGACTCCTTAGTTTTACATTATTTCGGACACTTTTAAACTTACGCATGAAGTCTAGAATGTGACAAATAGGACAACGTCATCATCTCTTTGACAAGCATTGCCGTTCACACTGCCTGTAGAAATAGTTAAGAAAAAGGAGTAAAAACCTACGGTTCCCAACAGAATACCAACATAAGAAAAACAAATCGTTTATCAGTCCTAGAACAAAGCTCTAGTGTAAAAATAGTCGTATACATAAACGTGTTAACCTCCTTTTAAATAATAGTCAAATCTTAATCTTCTCTTACATCTTTTTTTGTAATTCTTTATCCTTATTTAAACTTTTTATTTTTAATATGATGAAAGGAATGGTGTATAGCTGGGATATGGGGGTGTATGGTGATTCACTGGCGTATGATGGCTGTCCAAGAGAAATCGGACCGTCTGATTGGAGGTACTAAAAACTCTGGGTCTGATTTGTGTACTGGCAGAAAATTCTGGGTCTGATTTCAGTATTCACGAAATTCTGCAATGAAAACCCTAGGTCCGATTTCAGAAAACCCTGGGTCCGATTTGTGTTCCTCTCTATCTGCAATGAAATCGAACGGTCCGATTTCTTTCCACTAAAATAAAAATTTGAACGCTGTCACAACCGTGTATATCTCCCCAATACTCCATATCCCAGCATAACTCACATGTCAACCTCATATTAAAGAAAATTAGCCCCCTTATTTCGTAATAGGATTAGTCTTATCACAGTCAATAATAACACAGTAACACATGCATTCACAAATCACAAATAAGTCACTAACACGAACACAAACACTGAATTTTCATTGTGTAACATGTCTTAACAGTCTGAATTTGGGGAAAATGTGAAAAATCAAAGAAACCCACAAAGTGGGCAAATCAGAAATATGAAAACACGATTTTTGGTAAAATTTTAATTATTTTTTGCAGCTCCATCAATGAAGCTGTCCATAGAAGCTACCCGGATTAGTTTGCTACTTCTTTCCATTGAGATTTTAACTTGTTATTGGTGAGGGCTTTGTCACTTGCTTGCCTAATGCCTATACCCCATCTGTCATCATAGGTCCCTGTCAATTTAAGTCTTTGGTTTACACTTTACACCCCAAATCCTATAGGAAAATTTTCAAGTGTACCGTCATACTGATGTTTCAGTAATTTTTAACCGTTGATCTTAATTATAAAAAATATATATAATATATATAATTAAGATCAACGGTTAAAAATCACTAATACACCGGTACGATGGTACATTTGAAAATCTTCCAATCCTATATTAGATAAATTAAGCGTGTATTTAGATACTAGATATTCAATATTCACTTGGGCGCTGGCTACGTAAATTCAGGCACGGCTTCGTGGGTCATTTGTCAGTTTGCACTAATCAAAGTAATTAGATACTAGATATGTTTTGATAATTCAGTCTGGTCAATTTTTATTAATGGTTTATCAAAAAGAACAGTGAAATGGAAGATATTAGAACTCAGGAGAGCCGGGTCACGTCTCTAAGGGGTTTCTAGCATTAATTTTCTTGTTAGCAAGCGACTTCCACTTTCACCAGGTTGGTTGAAACGTTATCCAAATATAAACGTCAAAATCCTCATTTGTTTCGGTCGGCAATAAAATATTGTTTTTAAAAACACCAAATCTATCTTTATCTTATCACCTTTGCAAATATAAACGTCAAAATCCTCATTTGTTTCGGTCGGCAATAAAATATTGTTTTTAAAAACACCAAATCTATCTTTATCTTATCACCTTTGCCTTTAGAATACTCGAGTTCATTTATACCAATTTTGGGAACGCTTCGAATATATGAGTATATGACACACTTCGAATATATCTTTCTAGTTGAGTTGATCTAAACTTCATCCATATTTAAATTTAAATCGATTTAAATTAAATTATTAAATATTATTATTTTATTATTATATTTATAATTATATTTATCATATATTTAATTTATTATATATTTTTATATTATTATTATTTAATAAATATTTTATATTTAAAATATTATTTATTTATTTTAATTAATTTATAATTTTATTTTTATTGTTATGTCATTATCAATTATTAAAAATTTAATATTAAAATTTATTATATATATTTAATTTTTTTAGTTTATAAAATTACAAATTCATTCTAATTCAAACTAGTTAAAATTTACTTAAAATTGGAGCGAATTGAATTTTTTTTTAACCCATCCAATTTAAATCACACCACAAATAAAATTAAATAAAATTAATGTTTAAATAGAATAAAGATTGCATATTCACAGGTTCTATCAATGGATGTTTAAAATCAACCTAGGACGGTATGCATAAAACAGGAAGCGTCAGATGGGAAAAACAAATACATAAGAACAGCCAGTCAGCCACTGATGTTTATCTATGAATACCATTGCTCGATTCTATTGTCTCCAATATACAATAGCAATCAAGGCTATATTTATACTACTCGAGCTCTCTCGGATAATAACTTATAACTATAAATATTATTGCTCGATTCTATCGTCTCCGATATACAATAGCAATCAAGGCTATATTTATACAAAAAAAAAAGGAAGCTGATAATCTACTCGAGCCCTCTCTCTGCCTAGAGACCAAAATTCACAACTTTGCTTATAAAAAATTGAACAGCAAATAACCCATTGCATAAAACTTAGATGAAGGAGGAGTGCAGCTCGCTGTATATCTGAAGGAACACTCCACTCAACTAAAACATATTGGCAAGGTAATTATTGTCACGTTTTCTGATGAACTCTAACAAGCTTCCATAGGTACGGTCGGCAATAGCAATAAATAGGGCCTCCGTGTCCGGGCTAAAGGATATCCCAGCAATTTCACCAAATAGATCAATCTCTTGAGCTTGCACATAGCCAGACTTAGAGTCAAATACATGGACAAAGTCTGCTGGCTCAGCCATGGCCAAGAACTGCCCATCAGATGTGAACCTTAAGGCTCTTATTGCACCCATCCTTCCCTTAAGCACCCCTACGGACTCTGAAAGGTTCCTTATGTCCCATAACCTGCATGTTGTGTCCTGGTTCCCCGTAGCCAATATTCTTCCATCTGGGTGCCAAGCAGACGAAAAAGAGTAGTCCAAGTGCCCTTTTAGGCTCCCAATAACCTGGAAGATACAATATCAAAACAGTTAAAATCAGGAATTAAATTGGAACATTATGGATAATAGTCCTCTGGAAAACAACTGCTCCCTTAAAAGTCCTTTTGTCTATCACTGCTTTTGTATCGAACCACATTGATCCAGATAGGTATAAAGAAAAATTGACAGTGGTAGATAAAACAGAACAAAAGTGAACTGGAAGAAGTATAACTTGAGCGTACCTTCCCGGAGTTAGCATCAGCTAACAAGCACTCAGCACTGTCACCAAGAATAGCCAACAACCTGCCATCTGGACTGACAGAAGTATTCTGCAAAGGCAAATATATGTAAAAGAGCACGATTAGTGTTTGTGAAAGCGTCGCCCGAAATGAAGATTTATAGCAACAGCAATAACAGCTGATGATACTCACATTAACAGACCAATCATATTTAAAACAACCCACGGAAGCAAAATTTTCTGCATCGAACATCTGAACTTGGGAATCATTATTTGCTGCAACAACCCTCAGCGACCCACTGCAAAGAGAAGGGTTAGTCGCAAAGCAAAAAACAAAAATCAAACACGTCCAGCATAAGGTTCTGCGTTTAGCTGCTTACCTTGGATGGCGGTAAACATCAACAGCATTGGTTATGGCATTACCAGGAGTTATTTTACTGCAGAATGCAACACCAGGATGCCGCAAATTCTGGTTCACAAGTAACACACGCATAAGATGATAAGAAAATGGGCCTCCTATTCAATTTTAAGATATTTGGTCCACCCTACCTTGCAAACGAGCTCGCCATGATAACCACCTGCCACCACCAAATTTTCCTTGACTGCCATGGTGCTTATTTGAACTCTGTAGACGGGACGAGCTAAAAGTCCAGGGCACTCCTGCAAACAAACACCATATCACTTAAAATCCAATGAGTTACGACAAAGGAAACGCAGCACACATTAATCTGCCACTTACAAGGGTCGGAACTATGGGTCTGGCCACATTAAAAACTTCTTTACCCCTTTGTTGTAATGAGGACCAATGCATCACCGAGTAGTTTTGCATAAGGTATACATCATGCTTGGATGTTGCCCACAATAAATTCCTCAGCTGCACACGAGAAACATATTGATCACATCAATGTTATCACCCAAGCGGTCAACAAAAATAAAGAAAATAAGCTAAACTTGTGAACAATCATGCAAAATCACGACAATCAACAACCTAACTACCCATGTATAATGTGACCGTATGATCTAAGCCCAGCTAGAAAATATATAAGTATATAACACCTTCAACCATACATCTTTCCAACAAATTAAATCAAGTGCTTTATGATTATAAAATATGGAATCCGCACTTCTGTGAAATAGCCAAGAATTTTTCAAAGCAATATAAGTGATCTACAGATAAATGTTGATTGAAACAAAAGAATCAACACAATAATAATATACTAGAAATATACAGCCAAAAATGAAGAGTAATACCCTTCTTGATAAGGGCAAATGAACAGTCAACACTAATTTAAGAAATATTGTTAGATCCCTCTCAAATGTGGTCAGATAATTTTCCTATCATACCATAAAATAATGCCCTGCCAAGCTGCTCACTTCCCACCTGCTAAAAGCGGACATAATAAGAGAAATAAAAGGCCCAGATGCAGAAACAGGTTAAGACTTATGTGGAGATATATATATCAATTACAAAAGTAATAATGATACATAAAAAAATAATAATAACAGGAAACATAACAGAATCGAAAGTTCGTCAACGTGTAAGAAACCACACTCAAGAGTTATGACATCTTGGCTTAAGAATTATTAACTAAATAACCACACTCAAGAGTTATGACATCTTGGCTTAAGAATTATTAACTAAATGTTGTTGTCGCGCCATTAAAATTATAATGACAACTGTGGAACTGCATTAGTACTAAATTTAAGACAAGTAGGAAATATGACGGTATGGTTGCATAGTCAGAAGTTGTATACAGTATAAAATCACCCTTCCACCAGTAATAGCTATTCAAGAGTAAAAATAGAAATTTTTTGGTTCAAAAAATATTCGAGTAATAATCTCTCATAGATCATGACTTAAGCTAAATAACAAT
The DNA here is from genome assembly GCF_014773155.1 of Arachis stenosperma. Classification (NCBI taxonomy): domain Eukaryota; kingdom Viridiplantae; phylum Streptophyta; class Magnoliopsida; order Fabales; family Fabaceae; genus Arachis; species Arachis stenosperma. The sequence goes on along the minus strand of NC_080384.1, from coordinate 15,261,554 downwards.
TAGCAAAGTAAGCCATTATGCAATTCATGGGTACTGAATTTTAATCAGCAATTCATTTGACATACCAGCAATTCATTTTAGTCCGTCATTCCGTTGGATGTAAACACATCTTACAAGTGTAACAAAATCTCTTCCCACAGGAAAATCACCAATTATTTATAAGTTTTCAAGTCATACCATAGCCTTGATGCATCCATATCCATAAATTGGCAAGAAACTATCTTTTCTGTAGAGAACAATATTTGGCATCTTAGAAGATACTTTCTAGCAAAATTGGAATTTTACTAAAATTCCAAGAGCTGAAGTGGCATAGCGTTATGAAATAGTGCTTGAGAAACATCTGTTTAAAAGGGAGAAAAGAGAGAGGTCTGAAACAAGTTCTTGCTTAAAGCCTTCAAGCCGGGAAATTTATAAAAAAGAAACCTGTTGAACCATATTAAAATTTACCATCTTCTAATTTTATTTTTCACAAAATGGCAATTTCATGAAATAACCATGGTAGAGTGGTTTAAAAAATAATAAGTTTGTAAAGATCAAAGTTTTTTTGAAATTTAGTCTTGTAAGCTGGTCAAACTGTGAGTTGATTGGAAGCAAGTGCATGAAAAATCCCCACAGCCATTTGTTTAAATCCATATATAAAATAGTCGCGGCCTTTAATTCCATCCGTATGCAAAGGAACAATACAAATAACTGAATCCTGCAAAACTTGAGCACAAAAATTATGCATAGCAAAATTCGTTATGGCCAAATAACATCACCAGGTAAGGCTATTGGCTACGAAATATAAGAACTCCTTGGATGCAGTGTAGCCAATATCCACATGATAAAATCGTTCCAAAGAAGAAGAAAAAAAATTAACTATGATGAAAATTTATCAAAGCAAGGAACACAAGCCAAGATTTATGGTTTTCAATAATTTTAAATTACTACAAGCTCTGTTCAAATCAAACAGATATCAGTGCAAATGAAATAACCCACTTTCCCCAAAAATGCCTAAGAACTAAGTTTAAGTATAAATGAAGAAAAGTCTCTACCTGAAAATGGATAATTGTGGATTTTACAAGCCTTGTGTTGAACTGGAAGTCATAGAAGGCCTTCCCCTTCTGCACTTCCAAACACTCCTGCCAAATAAACAAATAAACAGAGTGTTCAGAAACGAATTAGAATTAGTATTCATAATTTTCATCTTAATCAGAAGTAAAAGCGTGAAGCAGCTGACGTGTTCACCTTGTCGAGATCGTCGCGAGAATGCGAGAGGTTCTCGTAGTTCTTGTACTGCTTCAAACGAGTCTCGCGGTACTTCTGTCTGCTGTAATTAAGCTTCTCCCATGGAATCCCCTGTATATCTTTCCCTTTTCTAGCTTCCGAAGCAGACGTATCAGTCTTCGAATTACTCTGCCAAACACAGTACCAAACAAATGAATATACATCAAACAAATAAACCTCTCACGGTGTAGACGGTTTCATTCCAAATCGCAATCAATCATAGAACAAAACAAAGAGAGTAAAGCCGCTATCGAATCGTTACCGTCTGGAAGCTTTCATCGAGGTCGGAGTCATCCAAAGGATCAGAATTGGTGAATGCAACGTCGTCTTCGAAGTCAGAGAAGTCGAAATAGTCATTGACAACGTACTGAAGGTCGTCGTTGCCGAACCGCTCCATGATACAGTTTTCTCAATTTTCTCGGGAAACAAACAGAAAATAGAAGGGGTTTAGATTTGGCAATGCGAGAATGAGAGAAAAAGAGACAAAGCGAAGGGTTTTGGTTGCGAAAAGAGCAACGGTTGTGTTCTCGGGCGTTTCTTCTTATAGAGAGGGGGAGAATGGAGAGTGGGGCCCGGGCTCTTCCGGTACAAACAGGGTGTCAAATCCGTGGGCTTCTAGTGGGCTCCACTTAACCGCCCGTTAGTTTGCCGTTTCATTTAAAAAAGTACTCTAAGTTTCTAACCCACCCACGAGGCACGCTAACCCCTCTCTTGACTCAATTAGTCATGTACCCATTTCCAATTTGACGGGAATCTTCTAACAATAATGATTTTAATTCAAAAAAATATTATAAATTTACTAACACATAGCGATGTTTCTCTATGAGTTGGAAATTGGATATTAGTAGACAAAAATTGTAGTAAATTCTTCATTTTTAGTTAAAAAATAATACTTTATAGTTAAATATTTTAATTTTGTTTGCAACTCATATAAATTTACAACCTATCAAATTGATAAGTTTAAGGAGATATTTTTTATATATATACTATCATAAAAGTAACATAAATAAATCGTTAAGTTTAAACTAATGTATGACTTTTTCATGAGTTAGAGTTAGAATTATTAGAGAATAAATGATAAGATTTTTTTTTAGTATTATATTTTCATATTTGTTTTGTGTACGAAGTCTTTAGAAATTCTTTTGGTTAAGAAAATTTTATTTTGTATTTTCGATCATTTTTGTTTAGATTTCGATTGACTATTTATATTATTTGGTTTTAATATTTTGGGAATAATTAAGATTTAATTTTGGATAGAATATCACAAATTATTATTTTGTATTTTTATGCCAGAAATTTAATTAAAATATAATGTCACATTACTATTTTTTTTATCTCATTAGAGATTTATTAAGATTGAGTGGTTATTAACATAGTTATCAAAACTGAATCAGTGATCAAACCAATTAGGTTATTAGATCATTGGGTTAATGATTCAATCGACGGATTACTGATTAACCCGATATAATTAAATAATTATATAAAATTTAATTATTTTTTATTATAAGTACTTTTATTTTATTTTTATAAAAATAATTATTATTTTCAAATTTTAATATTTTATTAATTAGTTTATATTTATTTTATTATTATGTTATTATAGGTAAAAACTCACATAATTATTTTCATGTGAAGTTGATATTTAAGAACCGTTAGATGATTTGACAAATTTGAGGAAAAGCTTAGTTTGTGGAAGGCAAAGGTGCTGAATAAAGTGGGTAAGTTAGTCCTTATAAAGTCTGTGTTGAATAGCTTGCCAGTGTACTACCTGAGCCTGTACAAGATGCCGAGGGTGGTGGCAGAAAAGTTGATATCGCTGCAGAGAAGATTCCTATAGAGGAAGGAGAAAGATAGGAATGGTATAGCACTAGTTAAGTAGAAAGTGGTTCAGACTCCTAAAAAGGAGGGTGACTTAAGGGTAGGTGATGCAGTGATTAAAAATGCTGCTCTACTCTTCAAGTGGTGGTGGCATTTTTCAAAGGATGAGTGTCCTTTATGGAAGAAAGTTGTATGCTCCTGCTATGACTTGAATCCCAATATGATGTTATCAGCTCAGCCACTACCTACTAGAGGGGGACCATGGAAGAATATATGTCAGTTGCAGCTAAAGGATAACAATATAAGAGACAATATAATTACTGAGTTGTCTACGGAGGTGGGTGATGGTAGGAGGACTCGATTCTGAGAAGATGTCTGGCTACAAGGTGGTTCACTCAAGATGAGATTTATGAGACTTTTCTCTATTTCAAACTAGAAAGGATCTGTCAGAGGAGATTGTGGATTTTGGGATGGGTTAGAGTGGATTTGGAACTTCCAGTGGAGGCGAGGCTTATATCAATGGGAGTTGGAACTAGTGGATATTTTGCATGAGTGCTTAAGGCCTGTTAAACTAGCATGTGATAAGCAACACAGAGTTGTTTAGAAGTTTGACAAGAAAGAAATTTTTTCAACTAACTCTTTTGTGCAGGTGGTGCAGTTAGATACTCTCCCGGAGGATATCACCAACTATAGCTTCATCAGAACCATATGGAAAGGTTTGGTGCCACCACGAGTGGAGTTATTTATTTGGTTTGTTTTGATAGGAAGAGTAAATACTAAAGAAATACTACTTAGATTTGGAATAATTAGTCATGGAGGCAACATATATGTATTATATAGAAGAGATGTTGAATATATTCACCACTTGTTTCTGGGTTATGAGTTTACTTGGCAGGTGTGGTGTCAATGACTTTCTGATTTTGGGAGAGCGTGGTCTATTACAGGCTCACTAAAAGAACATTTTGAGAGTTGGACATGTATTGTAAACAGAAAGGTGGAGTGAAACAAGTGGATGATATGCTTCTTTGCGGTTATTTGAAATGTCTGGCTAGAGAGGAACAGGCAGATTTTTAATTCCAAAGAAGGTGGTACAGAAGAGGTGTTTCAAAGATCTTTGACCAGTTATAGAGAGTGAAGTAGTTTGGATCCCTTTTGTTGTTGATGGCAATGCCGGAGCTGACATCAGGAGTAGATTAATTACTTTGTTTTTATTTTCCTTTATGATCTTGGATACAGTTTGATTGTCTGACGCTCCACTGTACGGTGTTGAGATAAAAAACACTCTATCTGGGTGGTTCGAATGAAGGGGTTCGAACCCATGTTGGCCATTTTGACACTTGGCAAGACATGGAGTATATGAAGCACGGTGGAACGCTGGTGCGTCGACGCGTGTAGGTTTTCCTTCAACTGTGACCTGAGTGGTTCGATCCGGTCCGATTTTCACTGGTTCACTATGGGTTTGATCGGTTCGTATCGGTTTTTTTCTTAAGTGGTCCTAAGTTTAGACTGGACTGATATTAGATCTGGTTTACCAGTTTTTCGGTCGATCCGGTCCAAATTTAATAATTATGGTTATTATGGGTGACAATAGAGATGATAGGATAAGATTTGGATCTGACACTAATTCTATCCGTTCTTAATCTGTGAGTACCTGACTCTGTCGGTAGGTTACAAAAGATGCAATATTATTATATAATTTGATGATAATTTAAAATAAAATTTATTTTATGCAAAAAAAAAATTTAAGTGGCTAAGAATATTTTGTATTTAAGGAGAGGTTTTTGTTTCAACATCCACTCAGAAACATTCAATACACACCCTACCCCACCTGCACAAGAACTCTACCCGCACACTATCTTACCCATTTCAAATCGAGCTAACAACTCTACTTGACCAAGTTATGTTGAATATGTGCAAATAGAGTGCATGTTATCATCACTAGTGGTTACTCAAATTTATAACTCTATTTTATTATACTTTAATAAAATATTTGGTATTTTTTTGTATTACATCCTATTGTCTAAGTGAAAAAATTATAAATTTTAATTTTAATACATTAAAATCTATTATTCTTAAGTATTATTGCTTAATGATGACCAATTTTTTAATAGAATTAACTTATTTATTCAACAATTTTAAATTAAATTCTAATTTTGCTTCTAAAATTTAAGATTTTTTATTTTTTGATTTAATATTTTATTTTAATAAAATAGAAAGAGTACGCAAGGATAATAAAATTCTGAAAGAATAATAATGAAAGAAAAGAAAAGATGAAGAAATTTTATTGATTGTTGATTAATTGAATGGTACACTATGAAGGTAAAACTAAGTATATATAGAGCATTGGCCTATGAAAGATAAAGATAAACTATAAGATAAGATAAAGACTAAAATTATAATTGAATTTGTGTATTCTGTTGGGTTGAATTTGTGGGCCGTGAGATGTCTTTATTGTTGTCATGGGCTAAGGTGGAAGATTGGTTTAATACGCCCGCGCAAGCTGGAGGATGAAAGATGTCAATAATACTAAGCTTATTCATATTAAGATGGAAGGGTTGAGGAGACAAAGGTTTGGTGAAGATGTCAGCTAGTTGCCTAGAAGAGGGAATTGGGAGAAGTTTCATCACTCCACCTTGAGCTTTTTGTCGAACCAAGTGGCAATCAACCTCTAAATGTTTAGTACGTTCATGAAAAACTGGGTTAGCAGCAATATGAAGAGCACTCTGATTATCACAATATAAAACTGGTGGGCGGATAGGAGAGATGCGTAAAAATTGTAACACATTTAGTATCCATTGAAGTTCACAAGTTGTGTTTGCAAGTGCACGATATTCTGCTTCCGTGGATGAGCGGGCAACGGTGGTTTGTTTCTTGGTCTTTCAAGAAACTAAAAAACTGCCTAAGAAGAAACAATAACCTGTTAAAGATCGCCGAGTGTCAGGACATCCGACCCAATCAGAGTCACTGAAGCCGAGAAGCTGAATTTCTGATTCCCTTGGAAAGAAAAGTCCTTTGCCGGGACTAGTTTTCAGATATCGTAACACATGCTTGGCAGCTTGAAGATGAGATTCAGTAGGAGATGTCATGAATTGACTTAATTGTTGAGTGGCATACATGATGTCCGGTTGAGTAGTGGTGAGATAGATAAGACGTCTGGAAGGGTGCAGAAATTATAATAAAATGCAATTGACAGTAATCAGTGGTAAATGCCTCAAAATTGTAGTGAAATTGTATTGATAAGTATAAGGATTGAGTGACAGAGCATAAGTAGGAGAGGAAAAAGAGTAAGACAATATTATGAAGGTATAACAATGGAATTATTGAGGTAAATAAAAGGGGGTAGCAGCCATGATGCCCTGCTAGAACCTGCGAAAGGAAGAAAGGAGAGACTATAAGAGGGAAGGAAGGTAGAGAGAGATGAGAATTTAGAAATGGGAGAAAGACAAATACCACAATGATCTACTGCTCATGATTCTCCCATTTCCTACTAATAGTGCGCCTTCTGCTACTGCGTCTCACACCCTGTACATTCGAGCCTTGCTCCACGTGTCCAATTTCTCTAACTAACTCTGCCCTCTTTTGGTCATTTTGCCCCACTATAATGTTTCCCTTTTTTGCTACTGCTCCTTTGTTCATTACATTACCCGCTCTTCAACTTCAACCTTGTCCTCAAGGTTGAAATCTGGGTAAGCTTGGAGGAATTCTGCTGCATCCTCCCATGTCCTCTCTGCACCTGTACCTTGTCCCCATTGTATCTGTAATTGCTGCACTTCTTGGCCATTTTTCAAGATGACTCGGCGGTTCACAATGGTATGCGGACTAAGGATAGGGCCTTCTTCACTCGACCGGAGTGGCAGTGGCAAGTATTGCTCTTGTTTCTCGCCCCTGAATTTCTTGATGGCAGAAATATGAAACACATTGTGGATTTTGGCCTCGGCTGGTAACTCTAGGCGGTAAGCTACTGAACTCAGCTTTCTGCAGATGGGAAAGGGCCCAAAATAACGCATTCCCAACTTTTGGCTCCGACGTAATGCAACCGAGTGCTGCCTGTATGGCTGGAGCTTAACCAATACTAAGTCTCCTTCTTCAAATTCGACGAATCGCCGATGCTTGTCAGCTTGAGTCTTCATGAATTGTTGGGAGCGTAATAAGGTAGATTTAAGTTGCTCAATCAACTTATCCCGAGCTAACAATAGTTCCTGTAATGGAAGTTCATCCCCTGCAGAAATTTCATATCTGACCAAGGAAGGAGGGTCACGTCCGTATAGAGCTTTGAATGGGGGCATCTTTATGCTGTTGTGATAAGTGGAATTGTACCAAAATTGTGCCCATGGAAGCATGTCAAGCCAACGCTTGGGATTCTCAAAACAAAAGCAACGAAGGTACATTTCTAAAGTCTTATTCAAGACTTCACTTTGGCCGTCCGTTTGCGGGTGATAGGCTGAGCTCATCGCTAAAGTGGTTCCTTGAGCGTGGAACAACTGCTGCCAAAATTTACTAATAAACACTTTATCACGATCAGAGACGATCGACTTGGGAAAACCATGGAGTTTAACAATGTGCTTGATGAAGGCATCGGAAACTGTCTTGCTATCAAAATCACGACGCAGAGCAATAAAATGTGCGAATTTGGTGAGTCTGTCAATCACAACCATGATCACCGAGTATCCATGAGAAGGAGGTAAGGATGTAATAAAGTCCATGCAGATGTCATCCCATACCTGGTGGGGAATAGGGAGGGGCTGCAACAGTCCTGCTGGCTTGGTAGTTTCAGCCTTAGCTTGCTGACATATCACGCAATTCTGGACATACTTTCGAGTGTCCTTATGCATATTTGGCCAATAGAATGAGGAACGGATCCGATCAAGAGTTTTAGCGATACCAGAATGTCCCCCGCCCGGACTATCATGGTGCTCATGAAGGATAAGAGGAATGAGGCTGCTGTTTACCGGAAGCACTACTCTATCTTTCCATAATAGAATACCATTTCGGACCGTATAGTGTGGATCAACCTGCCTGTTTTGAACGCATTGTTGCCATAATTCTTGTAATTGTGCATCTGCCTCAATTTCCGATTTAAGAGTCCCCATCCATTCAGCCTTGGGACGAGACCAAGCTGCAAAAAAACATCGTGACAGGGCATCAGCAACTGCATTTTCCTGCCCCGGTTTGTACTGTATCTCATAATCATACCCCAGAAGCTTGTGAAGCCACTTTTGTTGCTCAGGCGTATGCAGAGTTTGATCAACCAATGCCTTCAAACTCTGCTGGTCAGTACGAATGATGAATTTTTTTCCCAGCAAATAATGCCGAAACTTTGCTACAGCTTCCGTAATTGCATAGAATTCCCTAACATAAGCTGATTGTTTCTGTAGCGAAGGAGACAATTTCTTTGAGAAGAAGGCTATAGGATGCTTTTCTTGAATCAATACAGCACCAACCCCTGTCCCTGAGGCGTCAGTCTCAACTTCAAAGGGTAGCTCAAAATTTGGAAGAGCTAAACAGGTTTGGATGTAATGGCAGCCTTCAATTTATTAAAAGCTAGTGTGGCTCCATCATCCCAAGCAAAGGCATCTTTACGCAGTAAATCAGTAAGAGGACTAGCTATGGAGGCATAGTGACGAATGAATCGACGGTAGTACCCGGTTAAACCCAAAAATCCTCTTAGTTGTTTCACATTGGTTGGTTGAGGCCACTCCATAATAGCTTGAACCTTGGCTTTCTCCATGTGAACGCCACTGTCTGAGATAGTATGCCCTAAATAATCAATTTCACTGGTTCCAAAAGAGCACTTTGAGAGCTTAGCAAAAAGGCATTCCTGTTGCAGTAACTTTAACACAGTCTCTAAGTGCTGTAAATGTAAAGTAAAGGAAGGGCTATAAACAAGGATGTCATCGAAAAAAACCAACACAAATTTACGCAAGTAAGGTCGGAACACATCATTCATCAAGTTCTGGAACGTTGCTGGGGCGTTAGTGAGGCCAAATGGCATGACCAGCCATTCGTAAAGGCCTTGGTGAGTGCGGAAAGCAGTTTTGTATCTATCCTCAGGGCTGACCAGAATTTGGTGGTAACCCGAACGAAGATCAAGCTTGGAGAAAATGGAGGCGCCAAACAGCTCATCAAGTAATTCATCAACCGTAGGAATTGGAAAACAATCCTTAACGGTGATATTGTTTAACGCTCTATAGTCCGTACAGAAGCGCCAAGTACCATCTTTCTTTTTGACTAGTAATATTGGAGAGGAAAAGGGACTCCGGCTTGGTTGAATAATCCCGTCATCAAGCATTTGTTGGACCATGAATTCTATCTGTGCTTTTTGACTGTGAGGGTAGCGGTAGGGTCTAACCTTAACAGGGTCAGCACCCTTGATTAAAGGAATACAGTGATCATGACGGCGCTGTGGTGGTAGGCCTGAAGGTTGCGCAAACACCCCTGCATAAGAGTGCAGCAATTTCATCACTTCTGGGTGTATGTCGTCAGATAGAGTCAAGGAAGAATGAGCAACTTCAACCTGAGGCTGCAGCTGCAATGTGAAAGCCTCAGCAATAGAATTGGTATGCACAAGTCTCCGGATGTGGTGGAATTCTGCCTGAGCTATAGCATTGGTCTTCTCCCCATGTACCGTAATCAAACTACCCTCATGCATGAATCGAATATAAGCTGCTTCATAGTCCACAATATGGGCTCTCAATCGTTTCAACCAAGTGGTTCCAATGACGAGATCACCACCAGCAACATTTAAAACAAATACATCAGGGACCAGCACTTTATAACCCTGTAATGTCACTTCTAGCAAAGGGATGCGACCTTCAACCTGCATAATGTCAAAATTTCCCACTACAACTTGGACTCCCGGAGCTGGCTCAATGGAGAGATTCAAAAATTTTGCAATCCGCGGCTGGATGAAGCAATCAGAGCTCCCACCATCAATGAGTGCTTGGATTTCTAGCTCACCAATGTGAGCTTTGATTCGAATAGTGGAGTGGCCCGATGCACCATGCATGGCATTGTAAGAGAGATGATGGTCTATCACCTCTGCATCCAGCTGTTGTAAATTTTCTCCTTCAGACACAACTATGTCCTCACTATTCACTACTACATCTACCTCATCATTCTCAACTTGCATAAGCATGAATTGCCGATTTGAGCACTTATGAGCAGCTGTGAATTTGTCATCACACCAATAACAAAGACCTTTCTCTCGTTTACTCTGAATTTCTGCCGGAGACAAATGGCGAATGGGATTCCTAGGTGGTGGGAGAGATGGCTTCTGAGACGGTGTAGGAAGCAAGGGAGGCAAGCTATTCCGTTGAAAGGTACGCACAGGTGTAGAGGAGCCGTGTGATGGAGACTTAGAGGTTGCCGGACCTGGAGCGTTCCGCGGAGATGTCGAAAACTTGTCTTCATAGAGCCTAGCCAAGCTTACGGCACGCATCAGTGAGGGTGGACATTGAGCTTTTACCTCACGTCTAATATCGGCCCGGAGACCGCTAATGAAACAGTCGCGTAATGCATCAGCAGGTTCGATATGAGTTCGATTAGCAAGAGCTACGAATTCAGCGTAAAAGTCACTTACGGAACCCTGTTGTTGCAGCTTGAACAAAAGCTCCCTGGGAGACTCAAATAAGGAGGGGCCAAACTCTAATTCAATAGCACGCTTGAGCTGCGTCCATGAACGAAACTGAGCGGAGCGCTGTGACATCTGAAACCACGGAATCGCGGAGCCAGTCATGTGCATCGCAGCGAGGCCGATTTGCTCTTCCGGAGGTACTCTAAAGAATTCAAAATACTGATCTGCGGAGAAAATCCAACTCAACGCATCATTACCGTCAAATTTAGGAAGATCGAAGCTCACCCTTCGAGGCTGTGACCAAGGACGCGAGTAATTGTCAACTCCAGAGTTCGAACCTAGCGGGGACTCGTGAGAGATGGAGTGTTGTCGGGACCGATCGGAAAGGAGCTGAGTGAGGGATGACTGAATCGTCTCGAATTTCAGATTCGTCGCCTCTTGCGCTCGAGTACGTTCTGCTCTGTTCTCCTCAGCCACCGTTTCTATCATTTGAGACAAACGCTTCAATTCCGCTTCCATCGTCTTCATGCGAGTGTTTTCCGCCATGGCCAATGAAAGCACCAAATGGAAGGGTGCAGAAATTATAATAAAATGCAATTGACAGTAATCAGTGGTAAATGCCTCAAAATTGTAGTGAAATTGTATTGATAAGTATAAGGATTGAGTGACAGAGCATAAGTAGGAGAGGAAAAAGAGTAAGACAATATTATGAAGGTATAACAATGGAATTATTGAGGTAAATAAAAGGGGGTAGCAGCCATGATGCCCTGCTAGAACCTGCGAAAGGAAGAAAGGAGAGACTATAAGAGGGAAGGAAGGTAGAGAGAGATGAGAATTTAGAAATGGGAGAAAGACAAATACCACAATGATCTACTGCTCATGATTCTCCCATTTCCTACTAATAGTGCGCCTTCTGCTACTGCGTCTCACACCCTGTACATTCGAGCCTTGCTCCACGTGTCCAATTTCTCTAACTAACTCTGCCCTCTTTTGGTCATTTTGCCCCACTATAATGTTTCCCTTTTTTGCTACTGCTCCTTTGTTCATTACAACGTCCAACCAAACGGCGATATACAAAAGGGTCGGATAGCAGGGGACTTTTGTCTTGATATAGTCTTGTGGTACTATCCATTGGAACAGAGGCAGGTTTAGCACCTAATAAACCAGAATCCTCCAAAAGATCAAGATAATATTTTCTCTGAGATAAGCAAATTTTCTTCTCTAATTGAGCAACCTCAATACCCAAAAAATATTTTAATGGGCCCAAGTCTTTAATTCGGAAGTGTTGGTGTAAAATAGACTTAATGGCAGCAAGTTCAGAAATGAAATTACCAGTGAGAACAATGTCGTCAACATAGACTAAAATGATAGAAATTTGATCACCAATGAATTTAACAAATAGGCTATAATCAGATGAGGTCTGCTGATATCCATGAGATAGCAAAAGATGAGAAAGTTTGTCATACCACATACGACTAGATTGTCGTAAACCATACAGTGACTTTAGTAGCTTACAGCATTGATTCGGTTGAGGAGATGTAAATCCGGGTGACAGAGTTATATAAACATCCTCAGCAAGATCCCCATATAAGAAGGCATTATTGACATCCAACTGATGTATGGGCTAACGCTTCATAGAGGCCAATGCCAAAACTAATCTGATGGTGGCAGGCTTGACAACAAGGGAGAAAATTTCCAAGAAATCAACACCTTCAGTTTGAGTGAATCCTTTAGCCACAAGGTGTGCTTTATATCGATCAACTGAACCATCAGGCTTGCGTTTGATGCGATAGACCCATTTACAACCAACCGGCTTAACCCCTGCAGGGCAATCAACAAGACGCCAAGTTTTGTTCAGCTCAAGAGCATCCAACTCATCTTTCATAGCACTATGCCAATTAGAGTGTTGATTGGCGTCCTTAGAAGACTTTGACTCAACGTCAGAATGTAAAGATAAAAGAAACTTTTTATGTGAAGATGAAAGAGAAAAAAAAAGACATGACTGAAGATAAAGGATACTTGCACTTTGAGGGAGATTGATTTGTAGAGATGAGAGAGAAATTACACAAGTAATCAGAGAGATATGCTGGAGGTCGGTGAGGCCGATCGGAATGACGAGGATGGAGTTGCTCAGGTGGTGAAGAAGGTGACGGGGGATGAGAAGGTAATGGTGGACTAGTGTCTAGTGTTGAAAGTGATTCGATGGTCATGGGTTCAACTTGGTTAGGTAACGATAGTGAGAAAGAAGGAGAGGTTGTTGGAGAAAATAAAGAACTAGGTGGAGTTGGGTCAATGGGTAGGGGTGGCAAGCGGGGAAGCCCACCCCGCCCCGCTTCGCCCTGCCAGAAGCCCCCGATCCTAGAATCCTAGCCCGCCCCGCCTAACTACGGGCTGGCGGGCTGGCGGGCTAAGCCTACCAAAGCTCCTCTTTTTTTTATTATTAACTACTGAGTAATATATATAATTTAACAACCATATTAATAAATTTATAATTTCTAATGGCATAAAAAATTATATTTTTTATATTCACAAACATTAAAATCTTTGTAATTATAAATATCTAATAAATATAATTATAAACCAAATTTTCATTCAAAATATAAGTATAAATATTCTCTCCAAAGCAAAATAAACATAATCCAAAACATAATTATAAATATTGTCTCCAAAATAACATAAACATAATTCAAAACACTCAATTTTTATCTTCATACTCTTGTAAGTTAGGTTAGGGGAAGTTAGGTTTTGCCAAAAAAATTGCAAAAATACCCCCTCACTAAAAAAAATCTTAGCCGAGCGGGGAAGCCCGCCCCGCCCCGCCAAAGCCCGCGGTTTAAGCGGTGCGGGTTAGGCGGGGTTTTGCTATTTGGTGGTCCTGATTTTTCAGTCCAGCCCGCCTTTTTTGGCGGAATACGCGGGCCGGCCCAGCGGATTTAGGCCCGTTTGCCACCCCTATCAATGGGTATAGGTGAGGATTCAACTAGAAGACTAACTGAATCTTATTTTTGAGAATGTGTGTTTGGTAATGTTGGGCTGAGGGTATGAAATTGGACATTTTTTGTGACTAAGGACAAGATCATTTCATAAAAAATCACGTTTCTAGAAATCTCAATTCTTTTATATTCTAAAACATAAACAATATATCCTTTAAAACCACTTTGAAAGCCAATAAATACACCCTTTTTGGCTCTTGGATCAAATTTTGATCTATTTGCCATCAGGGTAGAAACAAAACATAAGCATCCAAAAATTTTAAGGTCATGATAATTTGGTGCATGATTGAATAAAATCTCAAATGGTGTTTTAAAATTAATTGCGGATGATGGAACTCTGTTAAGTAAATAAACAGCATGTCTAACAGCATAAGACCAAAAAGATGATGGTAAATTAGATTGAAATATAAGAGTACGAGCCATATTTAAAATATGTTGATACTTGCGTTCTACCCTTCCATTTTGTTGAGGAGTTTCAACATAACTACGTTGATGAATAATGCCCTTTGAAGTATAAAAATCAAGTAAAATAAATTCTGGTCCATTATCGAAACGAATAGTTTTGACTTTGGAGTTGAATTGTGTTTCAATTAAAGTAATAAAAATATTTATGATTATGAATAGAATTTTATCGAAATGGACCCCAAATATCAAAATGTAATAAATCAAAACTTGCATTGACTTTGTTAAAACTTTGAGAAAATGAAAGTTTCTTTTGCTTAGAAAGATGACAAATGTCACAAGCCTCATCATGATGCATAGAGATAAAAGGAAATTATTTATGTAAATGATTAAGTCTTTGTCTAGAAAGGTGTCCTAAACGAAAATGACATATATTGGAAGGTGTAATGGGTGGAGATTGAACGGAATTTATGGAGTGTGTAGTGGATGAATTTTTACCGAAATTGGGTTCAAAGACATATAATTCCTCTCTCATTCTGACCAAATCAATTGTCCCCAAATTGTTGTTCTGTAAACTACAAGAAGAAGATGAAAAAGTGAGTTCACATATGAGTGCTGAAGTAATTTTTGAAACAGAGATAATATTAAAGTTGAAATGAGGTAAATAAAGAACATCATGAAGAAACAAGGATGGTGAAAATTGAACGATGCCTTTATAAGAAATAGTAGCTTGAGAACCATTTGGTAAATGAACAATAATAGGAGAAATTTGTGTGTAAGAAATAAACCAAGACAAATTTGATGCAATGTGATCTGTGACACCAGAATCAATGATCCAAGTATTCAAGAATGAATCTTGATTTGAAGAATTGTTAACAGTAGAAAAAGTATTGAAAGAACAAAGATAATGAGTAGTTGGACTTGACAAAAGCTCAAGTTGGTTTGAAGGACGAGCTTCTTCATTGAAAAGAAGTGTCATGAAAGAAAAGTGTTTGGTTGACGAAAGGTCCGAAAGAGCCTTCGGATGAAGTTGCTGGTGTGTCATTTCTCCTTGATCCATGGATGTCAGCAGAGTTCAAGAGGAGCTCTGATACCATAATAAAACGGAAAGAGTACGCAAGGATAATAAAATTGTGAAAGAATAATAATGAAAGAAAAGAAAAGATAAAAAAATTTTATTGATTGTTGATTAATTGAATGGTACACTATGAAGGTAAAACTAAATATATATAGAGCATTGGCCTATGAAAGATAAAAGTAAATAAAGATAAGATAAAGATAAGATAGAAATAAAGATAAAGATAAACTATAAGATAAGATATAGACTAAAATTATAATTGAATTTGTATATTTTGTTGGGCTGAATTTGTGGACCGTGAGATGTCTTTATTGTTGTCATGGGCTAAGGTGGAAGAGTGGTTTAATATATTTTACCATACTTTTATTCTTTAATTAAAATTACTTTTTTTATTATTATATTAATTTCACTCTCTAATCACTATAATTATCAATAAGATCATTATAATTACGAGTGTTACCCTTATTTAAAAGTAATAATAGAATTTGACTAAAAAATTAAAATAAAATAAAATAAAATAAAATAAAATATTTAAAATAAAAATAAAATATTTTAAATATTAATGACGGTATTAGAACATAATTCAAATATTAAAAATTAAATTAGTATTTTATTATTTTATATATTTTGATAGATATAAAATAAATTATAATTTATTCAATACGAAATTGTTTTTAATAATCATCAGGGTCAGATACCCCAAAGCAGAAATAGAAAACTACAAAAAATCAGGTAGTACATACTCTCAACTTGGAAACAAATTAAACAGTTATTGAACTTTTTTGTTAAGTTAATAAATCAGTAAGACAATTGACTTTTCGCAAGCTATGATGTCAGCTAAAATTTCGATTCAAAATTGTATGATTCTGACATCTTCAACAAACGAATAGTAGAAATGCAGGAAGTACAACTATTTCTTTTAGCAAATTAATCACAACTAGCGAATCCGATTCAATAAGATTTTGAAGCTCATTTACAATAGCAATCTGACATCTTCTAATAATTTCCCAATCTTATGGAACAACTTCTAATATTGTAGGCGAAAATTTTGATGAACGTACGGAAGTAATTTCCAAAGATTCCTCCACAAAATACATGATATTATTTTATGTTTGGTAATTATTTTTATTTTAAAGGCAAATGTGATTTTTTATCTTAAACTAACATCCACCTAAAGTAAAAAGTCGTAACTTCTGTTTGTATTTAACGTGCGTTTTGATTTTTTTATCTTTATTGGTTCCAATAGTTTTTTTTTATAAGTATTTTGATATTTGTTTCTGTCACTTTTCATCTAAATATTTTAATTTTTTTATTATTTATAGTACTTTTTTTTTGTTATTTTGATTTTTATTTTTTTATTAAATTTTTATTGTAATTTTATTATAATATAAATTAATGATTCTATTAAAAAAGATAAAATAGATAAAAAAAATTAACCATATATAACAATAGAATTATAAATAATAGAAATTTATAGTCTAAAATAATACTAAATAAAAAATACTAAAAATACTAAAATAATTATAAACATTTTTTGTTTGATATTATAAAATTTATGATTGTAATTCTTGTGCATGATTTATTATTCTAATTTTTTTATAATATGTATTATTGTTTCTATTAAAAATGATAATTTAAATAAAATATTAATTATAAGTAATAATAAAATCATAACTAGTAAAAAATTAAAACCCAAAATGATAATAAAAATAATATTATTAAAAATACTTAAAAAGAATACTAAAAAATAATTATTGATTTATTCATATATTTTTTTTATTTTTAGTATCAAATATATTTTTGTCAATTTTTATATATTATTTTTAATTTAATAAATAAATATTTTTTTATTATAATAATAAAAAATTATAACATATTAAAATAAAATACTAAAAACAATACTATATAAAAAATATACTAAAAAAATATAAAAAATTAAATATAATTTAAAAAAAATAATTATTAATTTAAAAATAATTTTAATTAATATTATTTAAATAATATTAATTTTATTAAAATTAATTTTAATATAAAATTATCAAATATAAATTATATTAACATAAATTTATTTTTGTCTAAAATCAATTTTATAAATTATTTTTATTCAAATTTTAATTTGATAAATACCAATACAAGCGTACACTTAGAATATGAAGAATAATTTTTTTTTTGTTTATCCAAATGGTATCTCTAACCCGACAGATTAAGGATTAATCTGTCGCAGATCTGAGCTCTATTTAAAGGTTTGTTGTTGGCCAATAAATTACTGCATACACAAAACGGTGTTCGAACTTCCGACACTTGACTTTCGAACTCCCGACACTTACTTAAGCCACTCGACCAATCCAAGTTGGTTGAAGAATAATTTCTTTATTTGAGCCGCATTTTATATACGTTGCTAAAGGGCCCATGTGTCTTCTACATCTCTTTGCATTTGAAAAGATAGCATTCTTCTTGACCAAAAAATAAGATAGCATTCTTTTACAATAAAATAATAATTACTAAAATATAAACCCTCCAATTCTTTTTATAATAAGTGTAAATATTGTTAAATTAGAGCTTTTAACAAGTATCTTGATATTATTTTGGAATAAAAAATTAGAAGTTTTAATATAATAAATATATTACAAACTTAACTAACTTTTTTTATTGAATAAAATTTTATAACCAAACAAAAAAATTTAACTAAATTATTGCAACTAAGAATTTTCAATATCAATAACAAAAAATTTATATATTACGAGCAAAAAATTTTAGTGTTATTTTTTAATATATTTTGTATAATTTAAAATTTCTCCTCATCATTATTATTATTATTATTTTTGTTTATCTTTTCTTTATTTTAATTTTTCATAATTTTTTTATTTTATCTTTTTAATAAAAATAAAAATATAAAAAATTAAACAAAAATATATATATAATATTATAAAATTATTAAAAAAAAAAGAAACAAAAATGTAGTAATAATAATAGCAATAAAAAATATCAATAAAAAAATACGTAAAAAATATAGAAGAAAAACACAATATAAAAAAGAGAAAAAATGCAGATATTTGTGTTAGTGAAAACAGTTGAAATATGTATCAATATTTTTACTAATAAAATTATTTTTTGTTAGACTTTGACTAATTTAATTAAATTTAGATGATAAAAAATTTAGATACTTAGCAAAATTCTTTCTATTTTTCAATATCGATTTTTTATATCAGTAGATCTAAGCTAAATCTAAATTAGAGGACCGAATGGGGTGATGGTGGTCCCCTGATAGCTAATGGTTGTTGGAGAATGGGAAGTAGAGTGATAGAGTCCAGTTGCTGGGATTTGCGGAGTCCACGTGGTTGCTGAAACCACAATGGCAAACTACGGTTCCACCACGTGGCACGGAACAGGGACACCTCCACATACAAAGCCATCCACTAGCACCCTTGATTTCTCCACCCTGTTAACACCGTCACCGTTAGTTTAACCATAATTAGGTTTTATTTCACACTATTTAAATCACATATTTAAATTTTTTCTATTATTTATCGATTTTTTATTTTTCTTCTTTTGATAAATATACTAGCTTTTATAAACAATGTTTATCCCGATCTAAACTATTTTTTATTACAAGGAGATAATTGTTGCCTTGATTTTTGGTTGGGGACTTGCTTCAGAAATAAGAAACTTTATGCTTCACCCTCTATTTCCACTTTTCTGTGACTTTGCTCGTCTCTTGCTTATTGTATGTATTTACTATTTAGGATTGACCACCATGGTAACCGACAAGGTAGGAAAAGATTTAGATTTCACTATTTTAATTTTATTTGTGGATTTAAATTTATTTTATTTGCGTTAAAAAAATATTTTTATTTTTATTTTTATTCTAAAATTTTATATTTGACTCAACCTACAAGTCCACAACAAAATAATTTTTTTAATCAAATATAATATTTAATTATTTTATAATTCATTAATATATTAATAAAAGAAAAAAAATTAAATTCTTATTAAAATTAAAAATAATAAAATTATAATAAAATTTTTGTTAAAATTATAAAAAATAGGATGTGAATTCGATTTCTAATTCTATTATATATATAATAATTTTTAATTACGTACTATAATATATTAAAAGTGGAAATTTGTCAAGTTAAATTAAGTTTAGATTTATACCCAATCTTATTTGTAGATCAATCTATTTCACTCTCGATCTAACTCAATGTAGATTAAATTATCAATTATATTTAAATAAATAATAATGCTTCACATCCATATAAAATACTTATTCAAGTCATTGAAACAGTTTTTATATTAACGCACTTTTTCTTTCTCTCTAGTTACGTAAAATATACGCGCGCCTCTCTCTCTCGGTCCCTTTTATAAACGTAATAGATAAAACCTCTTCTTCAACGTTAACGATTTGCATTGTAATTTTTGAATATGCAATTTCTGCTACTCATTGATCTTCTTCTTTTTTCTTTTCTTCTACTAGTTGTTCTTCTCTGCTGCTCATTCTTTTTCTTCCTATTCTTCTTCATTTTCTTTTTTGATTTTGTAGATTTGTCTTCTT
Source organism: Arachis stenosperma (assembly GCF_014773155.1). NCBI lineage: Eukaryota > Viridiplantae > Streptophyta > Magnoliopsida > Fabales > Fabaceae > Arachis > Arachis stenosperma. The sequence continues at coordinate 15,241,872 of NC_080384.1, read as the reverse complement.
CGTTTTCAGATTTCAATATTCTATCAAAACAATAAATGATTCAACTTCAAATTAGTTGAATAAGAGCGTTTTGGATTATTCTTTTGAAACGAATCAAGAGGACGTGGTTTGAATTTTTTTTAAATCGAATTGAATAGAATGCAATTGTTAAATTGAATTGAATTGAATGTACGCATATGTTCTGAATTGAATTGATAATCTCTTAATTGTCAACACAGATGTTTTGAATTTATATAATGGATAATTTTTCGTTCATGTAGTCCTATACAATTGTTTCACCATAATAACGTGTTCGGTTCATTCTGCAAAAAGCTGTTTGAATTTGATTTTATATAATGAATAATGTTTCATTCATTTAGTACTATACATTTATTTCACCATAATAACGTGTTCAGTTCATTATGAAAAAAGTTGTTTGAATTTGATTTTATATAATAGATAATATTCCATTCATTTAGTACTATACAATTATTTCACCATAATAACGTGTTTAGTTCATTATGCAAAAAACTATTTATTGCAAATATATATCTTTTCTTCCAAGTCTCCATTCCAAATGATCCACTAGTTTATTGCAAATAATCTCTGTTATATCCACACAAGGAGCAAGCGCGTCAAAGTAATTAGTTTCTATGAGTTGCACCACGTTATTCTCATTGAATTTTGTTGTGTTGCTATTCTTTTCCAAGCTTCCCAATAAGTGAAATTCTTTAACATCTCCAGACGAAATATTAAAGTTCCAGTCATTTGTATTAGATTCATAAATTTATTTCTCTCAAAGTTCGTCCAAGCACTCTTTTAGATTATTTTTTGAATCGAATTGAATGGAATGCAAATGCTAAATTGAATTGAATTGAATTGAATGTACACATGTGTTTTGAATTGAATTGAATTGATAATCTCTAAATTGTAGACACAGGTGTTTTGAATTTGATTTCATATCATGGATAATGTTCCGTTCATTTAGTACTATACAGTTGATTCACTTTAATAATGTGTTCGATTCATTATGTAGAAAGCTGTTTTGAATTTGATTTTATATAATGGATAATGTTCCATTCATTTATTACTATATAATTGATTCACCTTAATAACGTGTTCGGTTCATTATGCAGAAAACTATTTTAAAACTGAATACTGATAGAAACATTTTTTTAATAGTGATATAATGATATATGCACTTTTTCGGTCCATCCAGTGTATTAATTTCGGTTCATTTGAATTTTTAGGGCTATTAATGTTTGATAAATACCTTGATTTTCATTCGCTGTGAACCTGGAATAAAATAGCAGTCAGACAGTTCCAATAGATATATACATTAACATCTCAGACTGACAAGACAAGGACTAATCCATCTTAAATAAGATATATACATTAACATTAGATTTTCAATAACATTTACATTAATATTCACATATATACATTCAAAAAAAGCAGTGTTTGCTTTTTTAAACAAGTTAAACAAAATAGTGTTAATTACAACCAGTCAAACAAAGTATATCTTATATACTATCTAAATCTCCATATGTGAATTTACAATAAGAACTAGAGAGGGTAGTAGATGGATTCAGGAGTCTTATTGCTTCAGATGTCCGAATCACTTGCTCTCTCATTTTGTACATATGCTTATGTTATAGCGCGACTTCTCCTTCTTTGTCACCATTGTCTTCTTCATTTTTTCTGTAAGGACAAAAAAATTGGTCAATAATTCACTCAATATACTGACAAACACAAGCATGCACATTTTAATCAAGTGAATCAAAATGAGCAACTCCACTGAACCGAACAACATTCATGTGCTGAATAAAACGTGATAAACATTCATTCATCAAGAAAAATATTTCTGCATGCATAAGGACTCAACTGAAAATCAAGTGAATCAAAATGAACAACTCCACTGAACCGAACAACATTCATGTGCTGAATAAAACGTAACAAACATTCAATCATCAATAAAAATATTTCTGCATGCACAAGGACTCAACTGAATACACTAACAATCGAGTGAATCAAAATGAGCAACTCTACTGAACCGAACAACATTCACGTGTTGAATAAAACATGATAAACATTTAATCATCAAGAAAAAATATTTCTGCATGCACAAGGACTCAAATGAACACACTAACAATTAAGTGAATGAAAATGAGCAACTTCACTGAACCGAACAACATTCATGTGCTGAATAAAACATGATAAACATTTAATCATCAAGAAAAACTTTTCTGCATGCACAATGACTCAACTACACACACTAACAATCAAGTGATCAAAATTACCAACACCAATGAACCGATCAATATATCACAGAAAGAAAATAACAACACATTTTCTATCCGTATGCCCTAGTTATGCAATAAAAATGGATTTAGAATAAGCCGATCTACTAAACGAAGCAATTCAATCCGCTAAACATTAAATCAAACTAGGAGAAACGCGAGTTTTGAGATAAATTAAATGAACATAATAGCGACAGTTTTTCTCATACCTTGCAGAATCTCTATTCTTGTTTTTGTTTGTTGTTTCTTCTTCCTTTCGAAAGCTTGACATGATTATGGAGTAGGAGCAGTTTTCACAGAAAACACGATGAAGGTTTGAGAAATTTTGAAAGAGATTTAAACTTTTTCAATGACGATTTCAAAATTGAAGAAGGAATGTTGTTTCATAATAAAAGCGTAAATAAATGTTAAATGTTTTGGGAATTTAAACGCATAAATATACACTCATTTAATAGAATTAAATTTTTTTTTAATGTTAAACCAACTTAAATAAATTTAGAGGGAAAATTACATAAATATATAACATAATCGTTAAATAAATTAGATCAATAAAATATTCATAGATAAAATTAATATTGCCAAACCTAACTGCATTTGAAAGAAGGCTTTTTTTTATCACCCGTTCAGATAAACGTGTATATGAATTATGGTTGCTTTAGCAAGTATTAATGCATAAAGTAACATAAAAGCAATTTAGACATGGGGTTTGTTAGGATAGCTTTTTTAAAGGATATGATGGATTATCTTGAGCTTTATGTGATTCAATTATATAAATAGTCAAGAATCCTAAGCCGTGCCGATAACCCACAATACAGTGTATTGAGTATTCATTAAAAATTACTTTCTGGAGAGTTCTATTAATTATTTATGTATATAGTAAAACATTAATTTACTTAGCCAAAAAATCACAAATAATAAACGAAAATATATGCTTAATAATATTTTTATTTATAAGAGACTTATATTTTTTTGACATAATAAATTTTTTAATTATCTTATTTTATTTAATTACACTAAAAATTAATTTAAATTTATATAAATCAAATCTCAAAAATCTTTTTTATTATTAGTTTATTACATTTATAATTATATAATTTTTATTCCAAATAAAAATTTTAAATTTTTATATCATTAATTCTAAAGTATACTTTTAAATTACCACAACATATTTTATGGAAAATTCCAAAATTTTAAATTCAATTTGTTTTAATTTATTGAAAACCAGAGACATAAAAAATTCTTGGTTTATGACATGCAAAATAAAAAACTAAATAAATAATAAATTAATTTTAATTCGTAGATTATAAATGTTATATGTTTGTAATTATAAATTTTATACATAAGAAATTATGAATGTTAAATTAAAGATATTTTAATAATTTAATTATATAACTTATATTTTACTTATAGACTATATATTATAAAATAAAAAAGTATAAATAAAATATGAAAAAAATATGAAATAAATTTTTAAATATAATTATTAGCTGATCAGATTAAGATCAATAAATAAATACACATGAATATCAACTACAAAATATTAAAAAATTTAAAACTATGATTTATTTATGTATATATGAGATAATTAAAAAAATACACATCTTAAAATGAGGTATTATTATATGTATAAAATTATGAATATTATGAATATAAAATTATAGATATTATTTGTGTGAATGTTATGTATATAAAATTATAAATGTTAAAGTTAAATATATTTTCACAAATTTTATTATGCAAGTTATATTTTTACATACCGATTCTTATAAATAAAAAATATAAAATAAAATATAAAAAATATAAAACAAGTTTTTAAATAATGTGGTCGAATTCAAATTTTTGAGAGATCATCATTCTTTGGTATGTTTTCAAATATTTTTAGATGTTGTGTGGGTGTTATTAACTAATATTATCAAGATGTTATAAAACAATTGAAGGCACTTGAACCTTTTGGAAGATTTGAATGATATTTTTTAGTATATTATCAACTAATATTTTAAAATGTTATCAAGATGTTGTGAAATTTGAATTTTTTATTTTATAAAGTAACTTTTTTTTATTATGGTATAAATTTAGATAAACAATCATGTGATGATTATTACTATTATACTCTTTACTAAAATATCTCATCATCATCATCATCATCATCATCAATTGATAACTCCAACTGAATTATCATCGAATTACTTCTATCATCATCAAATTAATAATTTGAATGTTATGAAAGCGCATAGGAGGAAGAATAGAAAAGAATAATAAATTTTTATAATGTAATTAAAGAAAATAAAAACGGAAAAGTTTGGGCAGTAGTTTTGGATTGAAATCTTTTGCTCCCAGACATTTTTCATAGTAAAGTATTCATTAGTTAAACATGAAATCCAATCGAGCGGAAGACCCTAGTACGAGAATCATGACAATTTGCAAATTGAAAATTAAGGTTTTAGCTAATTATTAGTGTTCGCTGATGAAGGGCTTTATATATAAATAATATAAAATTATAGTTTACCTAGCTAATTAGTGCTCGCTGATTAAGGGTTTAATTTTATAAAACGAAGATTTTACACTGAGTATAGTTTAAATATATAGCTTAAAGCACATACTATGTATTACGTAATACATATATATATATATAAAATTAATCGTTATTTGACTCAACCACATATATATATATATATATATATATATATATAAAATTAGTCCATCTAATTAAGCAAGATATGCCAAAGTGTTTTAACTGTTTATCATCGATGCGTTTTTTTTTTACTGTATCTCCCAACTTGATTGGTCAATGATTAATTCGTCATGAATTTAAGTTTTATTTAAGAATTTATTATTGACTAATAAATTACTGTATACACAAAATAAAACTCAAACTTTCAATACTTATTGAGATCAACTAGTTATCATCGATGCTCTTTAAGGGTTTATGCATGCGTGTTGGCATTTGGAGGAGAAGCAACATTATTACATGCGTTGTCATTTAACATTTCTCTGTGATTCGAAACACACGTCCATTTTTGGTGGCTAGCTTTTGTCTCATTATTTTCTTTATGTCAATCGGGATTAATACTTTGATGGATAAGCAAAGGGGGCGCGGATGCTTTATTTTCTTTATTATTAAATAGAATTTTTCTAACGGTGTAAAATGGCGAGTATATGCCAAAAAAAATATTATTATTTATTATTTATGTTTTTTGGTATTTATATTATTATTTATTATTGGAATAGTATACTGCACACAATTAACCGACTCTTGGCTAAGTTTGCCTCGGCCGATAACAGACCAACCAAATTTCATTATGTCTAGGAGTCAATAAAATTTATTATTTTAATCAATTTGGATTAGTTAAGTGGTTAGCTTACTAGTTCGCTTAAATAAATATTGGGAGTTCGAATCTTGCCTTGTATATACAACAACCCATTAATTAGCAACAGACCCTTAAATGGAGCTCAGATCAATGACGGATTAGTCCTTAACCTGTTGAGTTAGAGGATACCTGAAAAACAATTTTTTTTATTATTTTTTATTAATATTTTCAATTTATGTTTTTAAATATTATTAATTAATTATTAATAAAAATAATAAATTTTATTAATTTTTTACATATTTTTTTAATTAAAAAAATTAAAATACTCCTCACTATTTATTGTTTTAATTTCGAATATCTTATTCATATATTTTTAATAATTATTGTCTAATTTTTTATTAATTGGCTGAATTAATGTTAGATTTTGAGTTTTTTTTTTCTTTCAAAAATGTCTTTATAAGTATTATACAAATTTTTAATAAATTTAAGTTGGTTCAATATTTTATAATCCGTAAGTGAAACCTATTTTTTTTGTGGATACTAATTTAAAAAAGATACACCAAAAATTTCACTTTAAATGAAATAAAAGAGTACAAACAAATGAAAGTAAACTAAAATTAAATTACTTGAATTTGAAACTACAAAAAAAAAAATAAATGAATTTAATTTAAAAAAAATAATAAACGCTTTCAACACAATTGAAAGATTTTGAAGTGAAAAATGATAATGCAAAATTTAAAGATGAAATGAAACTTTACAGAAGTAGAATAAATTGCAAAAAGAAAAAGTACAAGTAACTTTAAAGAAAAATATAAAAACATAAATTGGAAGACACGAAAAAATTTTACAGAATGAACTCGAGGCAGATTAAAAAATTCGTTGAAATTTGAGTGTGCGAAAATATTTTGTGAAGATAAATTTTAATTCTTTACTTTTTCTGAGTCTTATTTATTTATAAATCAATTCGATCAACTTTATGTGCTAAATATCGTTTTTAAAAAATTTGAATTAATTTTATTGCAAGTTCGACGACTAAATACCCATTTTGGTCCCTGAGATTCACGCGATTACCTATTTTGGTCCCTGAAATTCAAAATTACCTATACTGGTCCTTCAGATTTAAGTTTAAGTACCAATGTGGTCCCTCGATTCTTTCCGGTGATGACTAGGCAAACGGAGTGCTCAGATGACACCCTTCCTGCCACGTTGGATGATGGGTAAACGACGTCGTTTATCCTTGACACCCAAAAAAGTCAGAAATATCGTTGTTTTGTATATAAATGGAGAAGAAACAATGGAGACCCAAAATAAAGTATTTGTCTTTTTCTCTACCTCTACTATTCTTCATTTTTAACTTGTTTGGACAGCAAAGGTAAACAATGTCGTTTACTCATCATCTAGCGTGGCAAGGAGGGTGCAATCTCAGCACTTGGTTTGCCTAGTCATCGTCGGAAAGAATTGAGGGACCATATTGGTGCCTAAACTTAAATCTAGAGAACCAATATGAGTAATTTTGAATTTCAGGGACCAAAATGAGTAATCGCGTGAATCTCATGAACTAAAATGGAGATTTATACCAAGTTCGACCAACACCATTTCGATTTGCAAAATTCTTCAACTATCAATAAGTAAATATTATCTTTATTTGAAAAACAAAATCCATATGCGTGGGAGTCGGGAAATATTTTTATTACTGTTGTTGAATTATGGCTAAAAATGCATCTGACAAAGTGTTGAAAGATAATGGGGCTAACTTAATTAAGCACAAAGAAACAAAATGATCGGGATATGATATTGACAAACTTTAACCGCGTATGAAATTAATTAATGAAAAGAAAAGAAAACAGATAAAAAAAAAAGCAAAATCACCAGAAAATAAATTATATACACATGCTGTTGTGTATATGGTATGAGAAGATGACAAAATCTTATATTTGTGTAGTGGTTTTAAGGCACGATTAGATCGCTTTCTTTAGAGAGATATTTGTCCCCACACTTAGTTGCTATAGGGTTGATGACAATACTCTCCCACGATACAATGAAACCTAAGAATTTCTTAATTAGCAATAGTAAGAAATTCTCAACTCTCTTGAACAAAGAAAATCTCTTAATAGTAGTGTAAATTGTACGCTTAGTACTTCATGTCTGAAATAGTGGACAAGGACTTATTTATACATATTGCACATAGCAATTATGATTAGTTACGTATACAAATGGTTGTGTCATTTCTATTGCCAATAGATACAATGTTTTGAACATATACAACTTTTAAAGAGTTGTGTCCCTTTAGCCAATAGACACAATGTTTTGAACATACACAATCCTTAAAAGGTTGTGTCCCTTCAACCAAATGGTACAAAACGGTTAGTAACCGTTTATTAATATTAATAATATTAATAATATTAATAATACTAATTAATCAAATTTGTAAATACCCTTCAATCCCCCACTATTTACAAAATTTAAATGTCATACAAGTATATGCATAAAGAATGTGTCACTAAGATTAAACATTTTTTTAGTGTAAATTTTAAAGTTCTAACGAAGTAATAGGTGTCTAATCGATTAAACCTATACTCCATATGCTAGTACCAAAAATCACACACATTACTTATACCCTCCAAGTTCAAGAGTTTACAATTTTAAGCACTTATATGGCCTTGTGCTCATCCTGGTTTCATGAATATTTACGAGAATAAAACCTCTAAAATTCTCGATTAGAGCGGCACCACTCTTATATTCATATAGGTGGAATCTTTTGATAGATAATATTATCATTCCATTAAGAGTTTAAACTCACCCTCCTAATTTATTGTAAATAGTACTAAATCCTATACCTTAGTGCTCCAATTACTAAATAACTTGTTATTACCCATTAAACCTTGAAACTAGTGGTCTACTAGAATAAGGTTGGGTTCCCATCATTTAGCAATAATAGGTTTTAATCCAATTTTAGCAATAGTTTCTTTGATTTTATCCCTTGACAAACCTTTAGTCAAAGGGTCTGCTAAATTTTCTTGAGATCTTACATAAGTGATGGTAATTACACCATCATCTATTAGTTGCCTCACAAATTCATGTCTCAAACTTATATGTCTAGACTTTCCATTATAAACCTTATTATATGCTCGAGACATGGTTGATTCACTATCACAGAAGATTGAAATGGCTGTCGTCTGCTGTGGCCACAGCTTTATATCATATAACAAATTTCTTAACCATTCCGCTTCTTTACCTGCGGCTGATAAAGCTACAAACTCAGCCTCCATAGTAGAATGTGTAATACATGTTTGTTTCTTTGAGGCCCAACTTATTGCTCCACCACCTATGGTGAAAATCCATCCTGAAGTGGATTTGTTATCACTAAGATTTGTAATCCAACTTGCGTCGGAATAACCTTCTAAAACTGCGGGATAATCACTATAATGTAATCCCAAGTTTATTTTCTTGAGATAACCAAGAACTCTTGTTATAGCTTTCCAATGTTGATTGCTAGGCTTTTCTGTAAACCTTGATAGTTTGCACACAACAAATGCTATATCAGGTCTAGTACAATGCATTGCATACATTAAACTTCCTATAGCACTAGCATATTCTAATTGTGCTATAGGTCTTCCCATGTTTCCTTCTAATTTAAGATTAGGATCATACGGCGTATTGGATTCTTTAATTGTGAGATGATCAAACTTTTCCAATACCTTTTTAATATAATGAGATTGACCTAAAGTAAAGCCAACTTCATTCTTATGCACCTTTATGCCTAATATTGTATCAACTTCATTCAAATCCTTCATCTTGAATTTAGAAGTTAGATACTCCTTCGTTATACGAATTCCTTCTAAATTTGTTCCGATAATTAACATATCATCAACATATAAACAAATGATTACTCCATAATCTTTAGTAAATTTTGAGTAAATACATTTATCCGCACTATTATGTGAGAAGCCATTTGATAACACCACTGAATCAAACTTCTCATGCCATTGTTTAGGCGCTTGTTTTAGCCCATACAAAGACTTAATTAATTTGCAAACTTTCTTTTCATTTCCGGGTAGCACATAGCCTTCCGGTTGCTCCATATAAATTTCTTCATTAAGGTCTCCATTTAGAAAAGCTGTTTTAACATCCATTTGATGTATATGAAGCTTATGTATGGATGCTAATGCTATAAGAGCCCTAATAGAAGTCATTCTTGCCACAGGTGCATAGGTATCAAAATAGTCTAGACCTTCTTGTTGTCTAAACCCCTTGGCCACTAACCTTGCTTTAAAGGTTTGTAATGAACCATCAGTATTATACTTTTTTCTAAATACCCACTTACATCCTATAGGCTTTGATCCTGGAGGCAAATCAACCAAGACCCAAGTATTGTTAGATAATATTGAGTCCATTTCATCATTTATTGCTTCTTTCCAAAAAGCAGAATCCCTTGAAGCCATAGCCTCTTTGAATGTTTGAGGATCATCCTCTATGTTCATAACAATAGGAATCTTGTTTGTTATAGAATTCCTAGTTCCTTCTACCAAAAAGGTGATAACCTGAGAAGAAATAAAATCTGGACCCAAGTCATTTTCTTTTCTTACTCTCAAGCTCTTCCTTGGTTCAATAAACTCTTTGTCGCTTAGACGTTTATTATTTTGATTATTTATTTCTTGTGAAATATTAGTATCATTTTGGGGATACTCTGAATTAGAAGTTGAATCATTGATAAATTTATTTTCAATAAATTTTACTTCTCTTGATTCAACAACTACATTAGACACTAAGTCTAATATTCTATATGCTTTAGAATTTTGAGCATATCCTATAAAAGTGCCTTTTATGGCTCTTGGCCCCAATTTGGTTCTCTTTTGATCAGGAACTCGATAAAAGGCTAAACACCCCCACACTTTAAGATAATTTAAATTAGGTTTCCTTCCTTTCTAAATTTCATAAGGAGAAACCTTTCTATGTCTTGATGGTATCCTATTATGGATATGACATGATGTCAATAATGCTTCACCCCACAAATTGTAAGGCAATTTTGCATTTAGTAACATTGAATTAACCATATCCACTAAGGTACGGTTCTTTCTTTCCGCCAAACTATTTTGTTGCGGAGTATATGGAGTGGAAGATTCATGCACAATACCATGTAATTCACAAAAGTGATCAAATTCATTAGAAAAATATTCTCCACCTCGATCACTACGAAGAACTTTTATTTTCTTATCATGCATATTTTCTACTTCCATTTTATATTTCTTAAACATTTCAAAAGCTTTGTCTTTATTTCTAAGCAAATACACATAAGTAAATCTAGAACAATCATCAATGAAGGTTATAAAGTATCTTTTTCCTCCTCTAGTAATATTGCCATTTAGCTCACAAATATTACTATGAATCAATTCTAATAAATGTGTATTTCTTTCAACCTTAGGAAAAGGTTTCTTAGTAATTTTAGATTGTATGCAAATATCACATTTCTTACTAAAATCCTTGTTACTAAGATCAATATAATTATTCTTTTGCATATATTCAATTGATTTGTAATTTAAGTGTGCTAATCTACTATGTCATAAATCACAAGAATCAACAACATACAAGGAAACATTCATTTTATTAATACTAAGTTTAAACATGCCTTCAGTACAATATCCTTTTCCTATGAATACATCATTCTTAAGCAAGATCACTTTATCGGATTCCATTACAACTTTGAATCCTTTCTTACACAAGAGACTAACAGAAACTAAATTTTTTCTCAAATCTGGAACATGAAGTACATTTATTAAACTTAATTTCTTTCCAGATGTAAAATTTAATTCCACACTTCCTTGACCACAAACTTTGGCTGAGTTGTCATTGCCCATCAAGACTTCTCTATTGTTCACTTCTTCATATGTTTTGAATTGGTTGCGATCATTGCAAACGTGAACAGTAGCCCTAGAATCTAACCACCACTCAAGTGATTTTCCCTGTGTTGCTATGTTGACTTCGGTAACCATGCCAATATGCATGTTTTGTACTTTTTCTACAACCATAGCAATTAGATCCTTCTCTTCCACTAAGTTGGTCTTTGGTGCTTCCCTTTTCAGAAGTCTACATTCTTTGATATAGTGTCCTTTCTTGTGACAATGATAACACTCTCTTTGTCTCTTCTTATCTTGCTTTGAATCTTTAGAGAACTTTCTTTTCTTCTTATTGGTGTTGTTTTCACCAATATGATTCACTTTAGAACTTTGAGAAAGATACACAGCATCACGTTTTCGAGTTTCCTCCTCTATACGTATATGCCTTAGTAATTTCTCAATTGTGAACTCCTCACCAAGATGTAAAAGTTTCTTCCTATAACCATTCCAAGATGAAGGCAATTTTGAAATAATTGCTCCAACTTGTAATGATTCAGGGATCACCACTTGTAGATCACGAAGTCTACTTACAAGGATTTGTAATTCATGAATTTGATCCATGATAGGCATAGTATCATTCATAATAAATTCAAAATATTTCATCATAATAAACTTATCTGTTCCTTGTCATTCGGTATTGTACTTTTCTTCCAGAGATTTTCAAATCTCTAATGGTGATTGAATTGACATGTAGAGATCATAGAGTCGGTCGGATAAAGTATTGAGAATATGACCTCGACATGCAAAAGTATCTTCATCACGTTTCTTTTTCAATTGAACAATCTTTTCTTTCTCTTCCGGTGTGGAATTTTCAGCGGCATCGGCAATTGGTGTAGTCTTTGGGTCAATCACATATGCAAGATTGAGAACTGAAAGAAGAAACATCATCTTGTCTTTCCAACGGTTGAAGTTCGTTCCATCAAAGCGATCTAATTTGACAAACTCTTGATTCATGACCTTGAACGTAGTGTTCTGATCTTGTGCCATCTTCAAGAAATATCTCTCTAAAATTGTTGTGTATATGGTATGAGAAGATGACAAAATCTTATGTTTGTGTAGTAGTTTCAAGGCACGATTAGATCGCTTTCTTTAGAGAGATATTTGTCCCCACACTTAGTTGCTATAGGGTTGATGACAATACTCTCCCAGGATACAATGAAACCTAAGAATTTCTTAATTAGCAATAGTAAGAAATTCTCAACTCTCTTGAACAAAGAAAATCTCTTAATAGTAGTGTAAATTGTACGCTTAGTACTTCATGTCTGAAATAGTGGACAAGGACTTATTTATACATATTGCACGTAGCAATTATGATTAGTTACGTATACAAATGGTTGTGTCATTTCTATTGCCAATAGATACAATGTTTTGAACATATACAACTCTTAAAGAGTTGTGTCCTTTTAGCCAATAGACACAATGTTTTGAACATACACAATCCTTAAAAGGTTGTGTCCCTTCAACCAAATAGTACAAAACGATTAGTAACCGTTTATTAATATTAATAATATTAATAATAATATTAATAATATTAATTAATCAAATTTGTAAATACCCTTCACATGCATCATCATTACAGCATACCTTTTTTTTTTTGGGATATAAATTATGGTGAATTATAGTATTTTTACTATGGTACTTAAATTGCCTAATTAAAAGTAAAAAATAAAAAATTTGAAATAAAAAGTAAAATATTTAAAATTATATATCGTTCAACGCAGGACAAATTAACATCAACGTTGCATGTGTTATTCAAACAGTGGTGATTGATTGAGACGTCAAATTACGATGGTTACATAGTCTATCACCCATGGCACTCCGTTTACAGATTCAATTCAGAATTAGGCATAAATATTCTGGATAATGCTACGTTATCTAAAATCTAAGGTTGAAATATTAATTAACTTATTTACGTTGATAGTTGAAATTTTGGTGCTTAAGAATGAGCAAGCATAAATTCAATTTCCTCAACATCTGTCCCTACGCCACTGGTGTTACTGAAGTTGACTACTATTACTTTGTGACCCACCGACCAAAACGAATTTCAGTTATTATGTTTTCAATTCTACACGCGCTTTTAGGTTTATTATCGTTAATATAATTAAGGTTTCTTGCTACCATTATTTTACAATTTCCAATAACCGACACTGGAAAACAACTGCCAACTGCCTGCTTAGTTATATTAATTAATACTGAATTAGAGATAAGGTTTTTTAATTAAATTTAGTTTTTGATGATGGGACAAATTGCACGCACAAAGGCAGGGTTATTTATTTATTTATTTATTTATTAATTTTCTTTTTTAAGAGATTTTAGGGAAGATACTTTTGATTTTTCAGATGTACGGTTAGATGCAACGGTCTTGATCAAACTGTTGATTTGTTTGAATTTTGAACAAATTAAAGTGTCGCTTTGGTTCCGGCGTGGGCTTTAATTCAATTGATTAAGTTGGATATTTTAACCATATTAGTATATTACTAATGAAGGATTATAAGTTGATAACAATGCGTGTCATTATTTCGTTTGGTGCTTTAGCCTTTCCCCTTTAGGCAAAGAAATTCAACTTGCTAGCAACCTCTCATTTGTAGGCAATAATTTGATTCGATTTGAACATATGCTAAATTAAAAAAAAAAAAGATAAATATCTATTTTTTTTTTCATACACACCCTCATTTACTTACATGCATATATTAAAAAGTTTTTTTTTTTTTTTCAACTACAACTCGGCTATTGCTAGGAACCAAACTTGGTATAATTGTCTAGGAGGCAAATAACTTATTCACTAGTATACAGAAGTTTTATCCACATGACCACATCTAATTGTTTTTAATCGAGATACTAAGCCTTACACATGATAAAGTTATAATTTTAATAATGATTAAATTTTTACATTTTTATTTTATTTATCTCTTTATTTTAAAAAACTTTTTTTAATTTATTAATTAATATTTTGGATAAAAAAAGAAAATAACGAGATAAAAATATTTTACTTTTTAATTTTTTTTCTTCTTTTCATTTTCTTCCCAAACCACAACTCCACAAGCATGCCAATATAATCCAGTATATATAAAACCGTTTAATGATAAAGTTAAGCATTTAGTAATCAGTTTATAACGATAAATCATGTAATTATATTATCTTGTTCTGACAACAAAATGAAGAAGGTGGTTTTATTTTCTTATGTTAATATTTATTGTTTGGCCCAGGATGAATCCCATAATTGAAATGAAGTGAACCTCTCATTAGTGAGTCACGGGCCCATTTTACTCTTGACGTACCGCAATTAAAACAACAAAAGATTTCTAGACTAAAACACCTTATGGCGTAGATCGGGTTTCTGGGTTATGGGCTTTGCACTCGGCCTGTACAGGGCCTGGTCCGAAAAGAAAACCCAATGGATTGCACTCCTTGTTTGTTCTTATTTGATAATCCAGTAGCAGATATTCTTTCGTATTTTTTCAGAGTTAATGGAGGGGGAAGATAACTCTATTCGATTTAATAATAGTATAATTGATATCGAATTTAATTTTGATGGACACGTATATCTAATCACGTGGAAATTAAATTTATCTAAATAATTACCATTTTTTTTAAATTTTAAAGTACTAGGAAGATAATTTTACTTTATCACCACCATCAATTCTTGTCACCGGCTACCACACTACCGCCGCTGCCATTGCCATTGCCATCACACATAATTCACCAATAAGAATTAGAACTTTCGATAAAGAGGGCACAACACATTTACATCAACATTCACCAAGGTTTAGATAAAGACCCATGTCTCGAAAAAGAGAAACCGAAAGTGAGAATGTTTATTGGGTTGGAGTTTGAATTTGCAAAAGGCATGGAGAAGAAGGGACAGAGTTGGTGAATATGGGGAGCATCTCGAGCTTCTGTCTATAGTGAAGAGTTCATCGCACCTGTCTCAACTCTCTCAATGCTAATGTAGGCGCTACTTGGACGATTGAAGTAGAAATTGAGCTACTATCGGTGAGGCTCCACAACCAAAGATTCAGATTTCAAAGTTTGGGTTTGGGATTGGCATGTTCTTGATCCAATTAGAGCAGTTTTTGCAGTGATGAGCTAAACCCAAGAGTCAAGTTTTTCTTGTCATCCTCGTCTTCAGTTTGATACCACCAGTGTGACGGTGGTGGTGGTAGTGGTAAAGAAAAAGAGGAGAAAGAAGCAGTTGCGGTACATGGTAATGAGAGTTGGATAAGAAAGGTTTTTGGTGATAGTGGTGGTGGTGAAAGACTAGAGTTTAGAGGGGTAATAAAGATTATATTAAGGAAATGACTAAATTTTTAAAATGATCCTTTAGATTGGGCTCTTGTATCAATTTCACTTTTGAGTTTTCAGTTGTACTATTTTATAGGAGTGTTTAAAACAGATCCGGATCGAACTAAACCGATGAATCGAACCGAAATTAACCGAAAACAAAAAAATCGAAAAAAATTTATTTTGCTGTTTTTTGTGCGGTTCGGTTCGGTTTTCGGTTTTGGTTATAAAAATCCTAATCGAACCGAACCGAACCGGTTCAAAAAACCCTAAAAATGCCTAACCCCACCCCCTAGACCCTCACCCCCCAAACGAACAAAGTTGCTGTGCGAGTGTGAGAGCGCCCCCCCAGCCGTTCCTGACCTAACCCCCCAAATCCCTAATCCTTAACCTGCGGCTGCGCTCTCTATTCTCTAAACCCTACTACTCAGTCGCTCTCGCTCTCTCTTCTCCAAATCCCCAAAGCACGACGCCACCCACAGCACCACGTCGAAGCCTTCCTCTTCGCGGAGACGCCACCCACAGCACGACGCCGTCGCCCACGCACAACACCATGCCGTCGCCCACGCACAGCACTACGTTGTCGCCGTTGAGACGCCACCACCCAGCGCCAGCAGTGTTTTTGGGTTCTCCCACTCAGCGCCACTATCATCAGTTCAACCCACTCCCAGCACGGCAGCACCTCCGAGTCTCCCAGTCAACCTTCCTCCCAAGTCAACATGGAGCCCGAGCCACCGATTCAAGTAATTTGCTGTTTATTGCTATTTACTGGTTGTTTATTGGTGGTTGTTTACTGTCAATATGGAGCCCGAGTCAATATGAACCATTTGCTGTTTACTGGTGGTTGCTGTTTAGTGTTTATTGTTGTTTATGGTTGTTATTTATTGCTGTTTAATTTGAACCATTCCAAGTCAATATGGTTACTGTTTATTGCTGTTTAATTTGCTGGTTATTGAATTATTGTTCAGTGTATTGAGATCAGTGTATTGTTCAGTTTATTGTTGATAATTTGGTATTGCTGGATTGCTGGTTATAGATTTATTTTTCAGTTTATTACTTGATGCTGGTTATTGATTTATTGTTGAATGTTGATAACTTGGTAATTGGTATTGCTGGATTGCTGCTGGTTGATAACTTGTTGTGTTTCTGGCCTTGATAACTGGCTTATTGTATTGCTGGATTGCTGATGGTTGATAACTTGTTGTGTTTCTGGCCTTGATTTATTGTATTTATTTATGTAGTTTGACGTAAGTTCAAATGAGAATATGGGTGAATCCGGATTGCTGCCAGTTTCTCTTCCGAATGAATTAACAAGCATCAGATCTCCGACTGCATTGCCTCATGTCCCAACTCCTCATCGAAACACAACAAAGCTTGCTAGTAGAGGCCGAGGAAAAAGGCGGGCTGTTGAAGAAGCTCCCGTTGATGACTCCGCTGAAACTGAGACCAACGAAGGTAAGAGAAAACCTTGTAGGCCTAGGTCATGGACATGGGATCACTTCACTAAAGATGAAACTAGTAATCCACAATATCCTAGAGATAAATGCAATTGGTGTGGGGCTAGTTATGCTTGTGATACACATAAAAATGGCACTAGTAACATGAAAAATCACTTGTTGTTGCAATGCAAAAAATTTTCGAAGGAAGCATTAGATCCTATCGAAAAGATTTTTTGTTTTCAATATGTGATAAAAGATGATAGAAAAGGGATAGGTAGTTCACTTTCTGCCATGTCATTTGATGTTGATCGTTGTAGACAAGCACTTGCTAGAATGATTATTGTAGACGAATTGCCTTTTTTGCATGTTGAGGGGGAGAGTTTTCGTTATTATACGAGTTGTTTGCAACCCAAGTTTCCAATTCTGGAAGGCTCACAGTTGCTAGGGATTGTTGGAGGATTGGAACTCACATCCATTAAGGGGAGAGTTTTTACATGTTAGATGTTGTGTTCATATTTTAAATCTTATTCTGAATAATGGGTTGAGAGAAATGCATGAGTTAATTTTAAAGATTAGAAATGCAGTTCGGCATGTGCGTGCATCACCAGGTCGTACTGAGAGGTTTAAAACTAGGATTAAGGAAGCTAGAATTCTGGAAAAAGGCACTGTCCATTTAGATGTTCCTACCAGGTGGAACTCTACCTTTTTAATGCTTGAAAGTGCTTTGAAGTTTCAAAAGGCATTTAAACGTTTGGGGGAGAGAGATTCTGAATATGCTATGATGGCTGGTGGGATTCCTAAGTCTGAGGATTGGGAGAATGCAAGACATTTTGTCAAGTTTTTAAAAATATTTTATGAGGTTACTAACAAAGTTTCTGGTTCAACGTTTGTGACATCTTCTCAACACTTTAATGACTTTTGTAAAATATTGTCTACACTTAAGCATTGGATGGGAAGCTTAGATACGGTACTTTCAGGCATGGCTAAGAAAATGAAGTCCAAGTATGACAAGTACTGGGAAAATATCAAAAACACAAACATGATGATTTTCATTGCAGTTGTTCTTGATCCTAGGTATAAGCTTCAATTGATTAAGTGGAGTTTTGAAAAGTTGTATGAAAAAGAAGATGCTGAATTCTTAACTTCAAAGGTGAAGGATACGCTTTTCAAGGTGTTTGATAGCTATAGGCTGTTTGGTGGTAACTATCAAAGATCTACTCGGCAAGATCCTCCTGAAATAAGCACACACGAGCTTGAGGCACATAAAACTTCTTTTGCTATGGAATTTGAAAAGGAAATGCAATTCGATGAGAGTGCTAACAAGAATGAGGTGGAGTTATATCTTATGGAGGCATTAGAGAAGAGTAGCGTGCAGTTCGACATTCTAAATTGGTGGAAAGTGAATTCCACTAAATATCCAATTCTTGGGCAGATTGCAAGAGACGTCTTAGCCATGCCAGTTTCCACAGTTGTTTCAGAATCGGCATTTAGTACTGGAGGAAGGGTGTTGAATAATTATAGGAGTTCTCTAACTTTGATGACAGCTGAAGCGTTAATTTGTACACAAAATTGGCTCCGAAACTCTCCAAAACTTGTCCTTGAGGAACTCATCGAGGAATTGGAGAAGTTGAAATTAGGTATGGTTAAGTTTGTACTTATAATTTTCTTTACTTTAATCTGGTTTTTATTAATATATATTATTTGTTATGATTGTTTCTTGATTTATATATTTTGTAGAAGTTGCACCCACTCCTGATCCCAATGAAGAAGATTCTAGTGTTGAGTGTGATTGAGTAAATCTTGTTATGGTAGGAATTATTCTCCTTATATTATTATTATTATTATAATTATTATTGTTGTTGTTGTTCTTATTATGTAACTATTTTTTTTATTTCAGGTTGGTTTGCATTAAGAAGTTTAACTATTTTGTTGGAGAAGACACCATAACTTTGCTATCAGTTTAATGACAATTTATTTTTATTTTTAGTTGTGTTGACTGTTGAACTATTGAACTTCTTTAATTGTCGTATTTGAATTCTGTTGTCGTTAAATTTCATTAGATCAAGACTTTGTTAGCTATTGTGTATTTCGATTTGTCGATTTCAATGTTACGACTTTGCATAATAGTATAGTAGAATTTTTTTTGATTTGATTGAAAAAACCGAACAAACCAAACCAAACCAAATCGATTTTAATTGGTTTGGTTTGGTTCGGAAGATCTTGACAAAAAAATCGAACCAAACCGAACCACATTTTAATTAGACGATCGAATCGGATGGCTTTTCCCTCAAAAATCGAACCAAACCGCACCGCGAATACCCCTACTATTTTAATCTTCGAAATTGAATTTTGAGCTCTATAAAAGTCCCAAAGCCTATTTCTGGCCTGAGTCAGTAAATCAGAGTGCTGATTTGGCAAGTGGCTACCATGGTAGATGTGGAAACGGTTATATAACGTGGATATTTGGTGAGTTTTCTCTAATATAGTCCTTATCCTTATTTATAAACCCTAAACCCAATGTGAACCCTATCTTTTTCATATTCTTCTTTCACTTCTGTCTTCTACTTCTATTATGGCTTTTCTCCATCTTCTTTTTGCAAGTGTAGTACTGCTCCCAACGAAACTTGTGACAAATTATGGGTGGTGCTAGTCACGCAGTAGGGAGTTCGAGCCGCTCCTCTTCAACCAGGAACTAGACAAGAACATCAGTCCGACCCAGGCCTGAAAAGGTGTCGGAGTGGTGTGGATGTGGATGTCGCCCCATCCTTATGTGGTCAGGGACTAAAAGACATCCTAACAAGTCCTTTTTTGGGTGTCCTAATTATAATGTAAGTGGGTTAAGCTCATATATGTATGGTTGCTGTGTCTGTGTTCCAAATTGGTATGACCATTTTCTGGATTATTACAAACAAGCGAAAAGAGATGGTGCGAGTTATTTGTCTGGGCAGATTCTAAACAAGAAGATGTGGCTTGGAAAGCTGATATTGAGGAGGGTGAACTGAAAATGAACTTGGTCTGGAGGCTAGGAAAAGTGGAAGCAATTGTGAGAAATCAGAAAGTGTTAATCCAAACCATATGTTTAGTGTTATTTTTAGTTGTTATTTTTGTGTTAATGTTGTTGTTCAAAGTTTGAGCATGACATGAATTATACAAGTGTATTCCTGATTATAACTATCATGAATGAAAAAATTTGGAGATAATTGGATAAAAAGATTTGGCCTATTGTATTCTAACATTTGATGTGAATACGTTTGATATGAATACTTACAAAATAAAAATTGAAGACAGGATAACCATATGGTCAATAATTAAAGCACTATCATATATGTAATTTATCAAAATACCATAGTATGCATATCTTTAAGGTCTTGAGTGTTTTCCAAATTTGCAGAAATTGTTGGAGGAGATTATCTTCTTCTAGTTGCTAGCTTTGTAGGTCTTGTTAGAAACATCTGATTTGATTTAGGTAGCAGCAATGTAATGCAATAAGTAAATAAATAAATACTGATACACATGAGCACTATAAAGCAAATAGTAAATAAATAAATAAATTATGATATACATGAAGATGTTGGAGAAGATGTGGTCCCACATTTTGAGTGTCTTCGAGTTTAGAGTATGTTGGCTGAGAGAGATCAATCTCAACAGGTTGGACTTCAATTTCAATTAAGCCAGCACCTACCTCAGCTTGCGAATCTTTGACAATAGGAGTGGGATCAGCATTATTAGCACCCTTAGTAGCAGCAGGATTAACATCTTCAGTATTAGCAGTAGGATGATCATTAGTGGCATTAGTAGAGCTTGGTTCAGCACCCTTAGCATCTTGTGCGGCCTTTGTTGCTGCTGCAGCAGCAGCTTTAGCATCTGCAGCTCTCTTCTTGTCACATCTTCTCTTTGTATGACCTTTTTGTAGACAGTATTTGCAAGTAAATAGCCTTAATTGTCTTTTCAATGTAGTGCTTGCCTTGGACTTCTTGTTAGATGCACTACCTTCATCCGCATCTTTTCTCCTTTTTGTTTGAAGCTTTCCTGCCTTCCTTTTCACCATAGGTGCCAATGGCCTATTATAATCAAAATGTTCCCATAAAGGTTGGCCAGGAATAGAATTTATATGGTGGCTGTAGGTGATCTTGTAAGACTCTATAGTTAACCATTTATGGCAAAAGTCCTCTGGGTACTTGTTCACTCTAGCAAGGGCAGCATAAGCGTGTATACAGGAAATACCTAAATAAATAACACAAACACACTCAAATTAATAAATCAAGCAAGTGCATTTGAAATCAATTATGACTTGTTAGCATCTAGAACTGACAAGTGCATAGTGTTTTTCCCAAATTAACAACATGATTTGTAGGATGACCATGCACTTCGAATTTCTCATAACCATTATCACCAGCCTAAATTGGATGTCAGTTTTTAGACTCCTTCCTAACCTTCTCAAACCTACTTTTGATAACTGGTGGTAGTATTCCTATGTGATTTTTCAGCTTCACCTTATTCTTAGCCATTGTGCGCATTACAAATATTCTGACTGCCTCGAGCAGTGTGATGATTGGCTTTCTTCGTGCTTCCTTTATCAAATACTTCACATGCGTTGTTGCAAATATAGTCTAACTTAACTTTGGCTTGTGATTGAACTTTAACCTTGTCCCTGAATTTCCTGGTCATTTTTTCAGATATGCTCAGGCATCCTTGTTAAGCCTCTTAATCTTATCCATTAACTCCTGGTACGTAATGGCTCGTGCACAATCCCACAACAATCCCCTTAGTTCCAAGTCTTTCTATTATTTGTTGAAATTACGCTCTAAATGCCACACACAAAAACGGTGATGCACATTAGACAACACCTCCCTCATGGCTAAAATCAGACCCTGCAACAAAAATTGAGAAAGCATAGCTATGTTGAGTGAGAACATATAATGACCCTATAAAGTACACATAATGACCCCTATAATTTCACCCCGTGCACCACAATAGACCCTGAGTTTTAAAAAAATACACCATAACAGTCTCTAACTCTCACAATGATTCACCATAATAGACCCTAACATTTACATCGTGCTATAACATAATTCTATTCCAATTTTGCATAATCAATTCATATTGAGCTCAAATAAAATTCACCAAACTGATTTCAAGAATAACTCATAAACATTTGCTTATGCTATTATGCAGACTTCCTCAATTCAAGAATCAATAATCAATATATCATCATCATTAACCAATGTTATTCACACACATACAAAATCAAATCATAATCATTATTTTAATAATCAAATCAAATCAATAAATCAATAAACATAACATCAGAAGTACAACCATTAGGCTTTTTGCATCAATATATTTAAAAGTATAAGCCTAGCATCAGATTGAAAACAGCACAAGCATAAAAAATAATAATCAGTATTTCAATAATCAAATCAAATCAATAAATCAATAAGCATAACATTAGAATTACAACCATTAGGTTTTTTGCATCAATGTATTTAATAAGTATAAGCCTAGCATCATATTAAAAACAGTACAAGCATGAAAAGTATAGAGGGAATAAATAATTTTTCATTATGAAAGATTTGGGTGTTGATAAAATTATTATGGAATAATTAAATAAATTTTATATTCATAAAAGATAAACTATGTTTGACAAAAATATTTAATCGTTAAATTTTTATTGACTCAGTTTAAAAAATATGTTAAATTTTAAAATTAATTCTACCATTAATCATTTTCAGCCTTTAATTTTCTGTTATGTCTTGCTTTGAGCAAACAAAAATTTATCAATGCTATGCTGCCAAACACAAACAAACTTATTCCAACCATTGTTAGTTTTTAAATCTTCAACAAGAAAACTCATATTACTGTCGACAACAAATGCTGTGTGATGATAATACCAGCTCACAAGCTAGCGCATCTTCCACTATAAAATTCCAAATACAAACCATCATATCATAAGAGTAAGTCACCATCAAATTTTCACACGTGCGATGAAAATCTCACCTTCCTCATTGCATATCCGTGCCCATATATAATTGCAATCGAAATTCTAAAATTTCTCATATCTCAAATCTTGATGCTCTTATCCCCCAAAATAGTCGCAATTATACAATCGTTGTATTTGTTCCAATCACAAGTTAACACCTCAAATTTGTGGGGAGGGAACACCACAGTGGACAAAGATTCACGAACATCCCACATGCAGAGGATGCAGTCGTTAGAGACAAACTCAAAGATGTTGGCATGGTGGGAGTTTCATACGGCAAAGTAGACGCGGTAGGAGAACTCTAAAAATGCAGAGGGAAGAGGGACGGTCGAGGGTCCAAAACTTGTAATATCGTCTAGGAGGTGGTGAGGAGAGAGATATAGTAGGATGTTAAAGGTTAAAAATGATTACTAATAGGATTAACTTTAAGATTTAAAGTGTTTTTTAGTCAATAAAAATCTAATAATTGAATATTTTTTTAATATAATTTATTTTTCATATATATAAAATTTATTTAATTTTTTTATAATAAAAAATAACTAATTATTTTTTTATAAATATAAAATTAATTTTATTTATTATTAATAATTTGTGTTTTGAATATTTATAGAGAAAAATAATAGTTTATTTTTTATTAATTATACAAACAATAATATGGAAAGAAGAGAGGGGGGAGGGGTAAGATTTTATCAAACCACTAAACGAGGGCGACAAAGGCAGCAGATCACCTAATCACGTTGCTTGAACCGCATCCTAATTTGCCAGAGTTATCCTCGGGTCGGGAAAAGAGCAAAAGACCATCTTTGGAAAAATGATTAATATCTTTGAAGAGAATTGAAGTCATGTATCTATTTATTAGGAAACGACATTTCTACTATTTTTGTTTGTATATTTTAAAGCATAGTTTTTAGTATTAAAAAAATCTTTTCGCACCATGTTCTGGATACTAAAATAATTGCTAGCTATATTATTAAAATGTACGAAAAAAGTGATAAATATTTCTTATGTCCGTTCGTATTTTCCACCAGAAACCCTATTCATATTTTGTTTTCAATATTTTGTGCGACTAAAATTTTTACTACGGAAAACCATGTTGGATTCTTAAGTTCTTCTGTATATATCTGTAAATAAGTTTTTTCTACTATATAATAGCGTTTGTTTGTTTGGTTTCCAATAATGTGCTTGTTAGTTGTTAATTTTTTCTAATCTAGAGATATAATATTTTTATATTGACCGCTTAAGAAATGTTTTAGCTCCATTCTTGGTAATAAAATGATAAAATTCTAAATAAATACACCAAAAATAATCATCACAAAAATATTTAAAATTTAACTAACATATATCTTAAAAATAAATTAAGATAATTGATTAGGATTTTTTTAAAAAAAATACAAAATTTAATTTTCAATAAATTTAATGTATAGTTATTAAAATAAAAAATTTTAACAGTAATAACTTTAACATGTATTTTTAGAGATATGATAATTAAACTAAATATTTATATACTGAAAAATTTTAGAGAATCATGAGATTTTAATAATTTTGATTGTCATTTGACAATCATAAATACTAAATTGTCATTTAAATATATAAATTCTAGAAATATAAGTATAAATTATATTAATTTATGTGTACAAATTTTGATAAATATATGTATAAATTATATATTTTTTGTATATAAATACATGTAAATATGAGTGTAAATTATTTTTGTCAAGTATTAACAAAAAGGCAAAAGCTATGTATGTAAATTATAAAAAATGTAAATACAAATTATACTGATTTATGTATGTAAATTCTGATAAATATATATATAAATTATATATTCTATGTATAAATATATATAAATATGAATGTAAATTATTACTGATTAAGTGATGGTAAAAAATAATAATTTTTTCATAATTACGTAATATTACTTTTATATTTATGTTACATGTATATTAAAATTAATTATAAAAATTAATATTAATATAAAATATATATTAAAATATAAATATATATTAAAAGTAAATTAAATTATATATATATTTAGATACAGATTTTGGTATTCCAATAATATTCTTATTTTCTTTATTTTCATTTACCTAAACGGAGCTTTGCCAACCAATAAAAACTAAAGGATAAGGATACGCCAAACCGTGTATACAAATGGTTAAGTTTTTCTTAGTAACATTCAATCATCAATTCTTATCTCTTTTTATTTTTTATCTTTTTTGTCGGTTGATAAAAAAAACATATTGAAAAGTATAGATCATTTGTTTTGATTGGATTGAATAAAAAAGCATGGAATCATTATTGTTTGTTGACATGGACACACACTGAACAGAGTTGTTTTTCACTTTTATATAAACTGGATACCACTCTGTTTCTGAGTGTGAGTTCACATGACACTTTACAGTGACAGCATGGCCCTCTCACCACTACTCTTCACCGTGATCTCCTTCTTGCTCCTTTTCCAACTCCAGGCAACACCACCACCATTTGCTTGTGACTTTTCAGACCCTTCCACAAGATCCTACCCATTCTGCAATCCAAAGCTTCCAATCGCTCAGCGAGTCAGAGACCTCGTCTCAAGACTCACATTGGACGAGAAACTCTCCCAACTCGTCAACAAGGCCCCTCCCATTCCTCGCCTCGGTATCCCCCGCTACCAGTGGTGGAGCGAGGCACTCCACGGCGTTGCCGGCATTGGCGGCGGCATCTTCTTCAACGGCACTATCACTTCCGCCACCAGCTTCCCCCAAGTCATTCTCACCGCTGCCACTTTTGACTCCCACCTCTGGTACCGAATCGGTCACGTGAGTTACTTTACTAAACAATATATGAATAATAAATATATCGGATCTTTATTTTATTAGGTGTGCAGATATTTATTCTAACATTAACATTTTTAAAGTAGTGTAGTGTATTTTAATTTAATTGACGATTATTCACGTTGTTCAAAAAAATTATTAGTTACATAACATTATCCTATGTCAAATCATGATTTTTATCCTTTAACAAGTCTCAGCTATTAATTCTACTAATTGCACGTGAGTTTTTACGATTTGTTTTTGTAACAAACTAATGGGGGCGCGTGTGAATGAAGGCGATCGGGATAGAAGCAAGAGCAATATACAATGCAGGGCAAGCAATAGGGATGACATTTTGGGCACCAAACATAAACATTTTTAGGGACCCGAGATGGGGCAGAGGACAAGAGACAGCTGGTGAAGACCCACTCATGACTTCTAACTATGCTGTCTCCTACGTTAGAGGCCTTCAAGGTGACTCCTTTCAGGGTGGAACACTCAGAGGCCACTTACAAGCTTCTGCTTGTTGCAAGCATTTCACTGCTTATGATTTGGACAATTGGAAGGGCGTTAATCGCTTTGTCTTTGATGCTCGTGTATGTCTTCTACTCTCTATTTTCTGCATTGGATTCTCTACTTGTCATAACATATTTTATTCTTTAATTAATTAATTATGTTATGTGAAGAAGAAACAAACATATATGGTCTCTGATAGCCTAATTGATTTTTCACTTTATCCATGATTCCTCATTAATTAACTAGTCTTTACTTTTTAAGGTCTTATTCTTTACACTTTAGTATGAGGATCAGTGAAGAATTATCTATATAATAACGATGGGGAGGAAGTGAATATGCTATATGATGTTACACTTTACCTACTTGAATTTAATTTTTATTAATTCTTGAAAAAAGCATATCTATACAAAAACAAGACCTTTATGATATTGGGACTCAATTCTAACACTTTTTTAAGTCATGATTTCGGTGAATAAAAAAGGAAGCAATAAAATAATATTATAATGAATGGTTCAGGTAAGTTTGCAAGATCTAGCGGACACATACCAGCCTCCATTTAAGAGTTGCATAGAAGAAGGACATGCAAGTGGGATAATGTGTGCGTACAACCGTGTCAATGGGGTTCCAAATTGTGCTGATTACAATCTCTTAACCAACATTGCAAGAAAACAATGGGATTTCGATGGGTAATTAATTCTTCCTTATTTTTGGGACCTTCTATATCTGCCTTCAACGCCCTTCATTAATTTATATATGTAACAGGTATATTACATCTGATTGTGGAGCAGTGAGCCTCTTACATGATGAACAAGGATATGCAAAATCACCAGAGGATGCTGTTTCCGATGTCCTTCGGGCAGGTAATTATTCCATACTTATAATAATTCTGGCATATAAACTGTCAAAATGTTTGTTATAATTCAAAGTGGAAAATGGAAAGTCTAATTAATTATGTTATTAACTAATTATATATGCATGAATACAAGTTTGATTGTATTTGTCACTATTGAGTTTTGTCGGCTTACGTGCTATATAGTTGTAGCTTTTTAATCATATCAACTATTAAGGCTACCAATTAGGGTATGAAAGTCATAGTGCTTTGGCCCATAGGACATGGTCATTGGTCCATACCACCACCTCACACTTCACATTCATCATTTCTTATTCTATTATTGTTGTTAGGATTTGGTTTAACAAGTGGAAATGTGTTATAGAAAAAAAAAATTATATATTTAATTAAGATTATTATAAGTTTCAAAAGTGTTTTTTTTTTTTTGCATAAAACATTTCTACTTGTATATGTGCTTGTTAGTAAAACTCCTTTCCTTTTATTATTAGTTGTAGTTATTTATTACTTATGTGAATATAAATCTGTTTATAATTTTCTGTTATATATCTGTCAATTTTAAATTGTGGTCCCATTTATTATTGTCCCAATGCGGCTATGCCATTATCTCTGTTAACCAATCAAGTGTGAAATCCAGCAAGTCAGAGATTCATTTTAAGAAGTAAAGTTAACAAAATAATTAACAGTATAGATAATTTTTTGGGAAGGTTTTCACATGTACCACGGTATTTTTTTGGTATACTGCTATTTCATTCTTTTTTAGCATTAAGATATATAATAAAATAATTAAAAGGATAAGATTGAATAGAAATACATTGAGTGATTTTGCTTTTTTGGAAAACACCATAAAATAGAGACAAGTTGTTTCCTTAGCTCATGGAAAGAATGAAGAAATTACTATCTTGCACTTGTGTTCATGTGTTGTGTTAGTTTTCTTTTAATACACCTTTTACTTTTCTTTTTTTTTTAACCAATTTTTATTGATCATTTTATCTCTCTATTAGTTTTTCTTCCTCTTTTTCGTTTTTCTAAAATAGATGACTTCCTTTGGCACGATATACTTTATTTGTCTATTTATTTTACAGAAATATTATTATTATTATATAAAATAATACTATTTTATAATTTAGTTTTGTTTTTCTTGTACATATATAGTACTTACTTAATTCAATTTTTTATTATATTAAATACATGTTATTTTACTAAATGCATATTATTTTCTAAAATTTTAAATATTAATTTTTTTAAATATTAATCTATTTTTATTAGGTTATTTAAAAAAGAGATAAAATTAAAAAATAATGAAAAAAAAGGGTAAAAAGACTATTTTAATATTAGTATAAGTTAAATTTAATTGCTCAAGTAAGTATTACTATAATAATATTAATAAAAATTTGTGCAAGAATAATATTACTTATATTTTAATTTTATCAACTAAACTCATTTAATTTTAAAATATAAGTATTAAATTTATTGTGCTAAATTTTTTAGGATAATATAGAATTTCACAATAAATTAATTTTATTTGATATTCGTCAATTAAAGAAATAAATTTATTAAAATATTTTTTAATTAATTAATTAATTAATGATAAGTCTTAGGAAAAAAAACTAATCTCATCATTCTTGTTAATTAAATTATGATATAAGATAGTGGTATGGATAGTCTTATAGGTAGGACTTGTCAAGAAATAACTTAAAAATTGACAATAAATAAGTAATAAGAAATTGATAGAAAAAATAAATAATAAATTTTGTGCATCATTAATACTATTGGTGAAAAATATTTATTAAAAAATTAAAATATTAAGTCATAAATGAACATCTTTAGGTGAAAGATATCTATAGTCAAATTTAAAAAAAAGTTAGAATTATAGGTTCGTGAATTTTGTCAAGCTATAATAAATTAATTTTTTTTGTATATAAGAAACTATTTAATAAAAAAAATTTAAAATTAATATTAAATCTATTTTTGTTAAATTATATTAACTAATTGCTTATACTTGTAAGTTAAGGATATCTACTTATAATCAAGTATAACCAAGTTAGTTTAACATAACAAAAATCAGTTATAGCTAATATATTCTAAGTCTTATAATTTAATTTGGTTAGACTTGGTTCATAAAAAGATTTGAATATGTAATATTACTCAAAAAAGTATTTATTTGGATTAGATTTTTTTGGGGTGAAAAAACACTTTTTAAAATAATAAAATATATTAAATTTTAAACATATTTAGATGCATTTAAAAGAAAAAAATTCACTAAAAAATTAAATTATTTGATTTTTTAAAATATCAGTAATACTTTGATTTTAAAAAAGTAGAAGTAAAATAAGTTTTAATTAATTTTTTTACTAGGCATATCATTGATCATAATTAATAATTACAATTTATACCTTTAAAAATAAAAAATAAATTACTCAAATTGAATAATTTTATTTTAGCAATGAAAAAGTAAATTGTAGCAACATAATATTATTATATTTACAAATATTAAATTTAATAATTTGTCATGTATTATGTACAAGATAAGATTAAAGTTTATAATTTTTTTCAATTAAAATTAATGTGCCAATTCTATAAATCATAACTTCTTAAATTAAGGAATAATATATAAAATAAATACATAATTATTTAATCAATATAAAATAACATGATATATATAATTTTTGAAATATAAAAAAGTGTTATTTCTTTTAATAAATTGATTATTTTTATAAGTTTACCTCACATTATTGCAAATAATTTTATTTTTAAACATTTTTTAAACAAAATTCTCTTTTTTTTATGAGACTTCACAGACAATATAATTTATAATAAATAAAGAAATAAAATTTCTGTACATTGTTTTAGTGTGTAGCAGTGTACCTATGTTTTTTCAAGCTAAATGTGTTATTTTTTGTTTTTTAATGATTGAAAGGTTATTTTTGTTTTTTTATAAATAACTACAAGACAAAAAATTAACTTACAACCTAATTATACATGAAACATTGAAGTTCTAATAAAGTAAATGGAACACTTGAAAACTTTTCAATTTTTTGTATAAGATATGCGGTAGAAACTTTTTTATATTGGAAATGTGGAACAGTTGCACTCGAATCAAGATCTCCTTAAATAAAAAGTTAGTAAAATAATAAAATAAAAAATTAATTATTTTTAAATATAATAGAATATATATTTGAATTTAAATTTTCTGAAGTTTGAATTTTACTTTAGAGAGTAAAGTGTAATTTTCTACACTTGAATAATTTTTCTTTTATATTTATTCTTAGTCCCACCCATAAAATTAATGGTGAGAGATCATATTTTATTCTCTAAAATAAAATTCAAACTTTAAAAAATTTAAATTCTATATATTTTATAAAAATTATAAAATTAATAATAAATAATTCTTTAATTTACTATTTCTAGCTTTAGAGAATTTAAATTTGCTGCAGTGCTGCACTCAATCCTCAACTGTGACTCTGTGAGCCGTCACTCCAGAGAAGACTTTCTTAATTCTTTGAATGTTGGCTTTTCGTAGTGTGCCAGCCGTACCACAGTGGCTTTCGGTCCTGCAAGTGGCAATAATGATTAATTCCTTATACAACATCGTCTATGTATGTTCTAGCAATGAAAAAAATATAGAGAAATAACGCATATACTAAATAATACAAACAACAAATTAACGTATATACTAAATAACACAAATAACGTATATATTAAATAAAACAACAACACAACTTTATCCTATTAGATAGATCCATTACATGAATCAAACAAAAAATATATATTAAATAACACAAACAAAAAATATAGACAAATAACGTATATACTAAATTAACACAAACAGCCGGTGAGAGCTTTGATGCGAGGTGTTTGTCCGTCCAAGAGTGTTGCTGTCTCGCGATATTTGTGCAATCGTTCTCACTATTGATTCGTGATCCTATGCTCCCGCCATCGTTATTGTTCACGACTTTTATCAACTAAGTCGAATGTTTATTTTACTATATATGCAGATAATTTTTTTTTTAATTTTAAAGTGGATATTTATTTGGATATACCATTAATATTTTAGTTGATTTGTTTAATTCTACATGTATATATTCTACAGAATGTTCATTTTCCTATGTATGCGAATGATTCTTTTCACTAAAATGTGAATGTTTATTTGGGTCATACCATTTGAGTGAATGAAATAAAGTGACACGCAATGGAAGTGACAAAAACATGACGTAGCGGCGTGGAAGCAAGAATAGAGATGCAGGGGGTGCGATGCAAGGAAGAAGAAGGTACAGTGATGGCGTCGGTTGCAGGGAGCATAGGGGCAGCGCGACGCATAGAAGAAGAAGGTACAACCTAGTGCAGCGCTTGCTTCTTCAGACGGTGGCAGTGGTGGTGAGGTGCATTGGTGACGGCGTGACAGGGAAGGGGGAGTGAAGCGGCTGCAGTAAAAGGGAAAAAAGGTATAAGGTGAGAAGTTAGGGTTGTGGTGGATAAATGGAGTAGAATGTTTTTTTGTTTTAGTGGACCCGAAGTGCAGTCCATTGTTCACGTTTTTCGCACCTCCAATTATCTACCTAGCAAAACTCTCTAGCAATTAACAGGAGTTAAACCTCAAAATTGTTCCTAAAGTTGTCCTTGAACCTCAAAGTGGTCATTGAAGCAAATAGTTACTCAATTTTGCCCTCGATCTTGCACTCCAGGACTCGTACGAGTCCCTAATGCACTTTCTGTTCATCGAAACACTAAAACGACGTCGTTTTATATTTATATATATATAAAAAAAAAAAGAAAACCCGAGCCTCCCCTTCCCCTTCCCCTTCCCCTTCCCCTTCCCCTTTCTCTTTGTTGGCACTTCTCGCCGGCCTCCATCACGGTACCTCGCAGCGCTGCACGCCCCCGTTTCCTAACCTAGTTTCTTACACTCTTGTCTCCTCTCTATCTCTCTCTGCCTCTCCCTCTTCTCGTGTCTCCTCTTAGTCTTTCTCTGTCTCTTTGATCTCAAAATTGATTCCTCCATTACTTCATTTTGTTTTTACTTCATACACGACCAACCATCAATTTTCATAGATGAGTTAACTAACCATTCTTATTACTCACCAATACACACCATTTCAACAAACTCAATTCAAAATTCATTTATCAAGTTCAAATTTTTATGCAATCAGTGATAGAACAAACTCCATTACAATAAAAAATTGGAAAAAAAACCCATACAAAAGAAAAGATAGAGAAGAGAGACTAGGTTGGGAAAGAGGGCGAGCAGCGTAGCGCCGTGACGGAAGCCGGCGAGAGGTGGTGGCAGAAGCCATGAATTGGAGAAGGGGAGAGTAGGGATGGCAATACCACCCGAACCCGTGGGTACCCACTCCGCTCCTACCCGCCCGGGGCGGATTTTTAGCGGGACGGGTTCTTGGTAGGGACGGGGCGGGGCGGGTTTAGGTAATACCCGCCCCTACCTGTCCCGCTATATATATAATATATATTATTTTAATATATAATATGTATAATATATGTAAAATAATTAGTAAATGATTAATAATATTGTATCATATTTAAATTTTTACTTTAATTTATGTTATGTATGTGATGATGGTTATATAAATTTTGAAATTTAATTTAATTTATTAGATTTTAATAATTATAGGGGTGAGTAGGAGCGAGGCGGGTTAGGATTCAACGTTTTACTACCCGCGGGTAGAAATGAGACGAGTTCTATGTGGGTTGGTGTATGGCGAGGCGGAGTCGGGTAGAGCAAAAATCCGCTCCTACTCGCCCCGTTGCCACCCCTAAGGGAGAGGAAGGAGAGGGGTCTTAGGTTGGAAAAGGAGAAGGGGGAGGGGAAGGAGAAGGACCTCAGATTAGGAAAGAGAAAGAAAAAGAAAATTTGGGAAAGGGTTGGAAAAGGAAAAAAGGAGGATGGAAGGAAAAAAAAAAAGAAAATTAGAAAAGGATTGGAAAAGGAGAAAAGGAGTGTATTTTTTTTATTTTTCTTTTTAATAAATAAAAACGACGTGATTTTTAGTGTTTCGATAAACAAAAAGTGCATCAGGGATTAGTATGAGTTTCGGAGTATAAATTCAAAAATAAAATTAAGTAACTATTAATTTTAAAGACCATTTTAAAATTTGAGTGTAATTTCAATGACTAATTTAAGATTTGACTCGAATTAATAGTGTTTCATAAACCTAAGTTTAAGATATTCTTTGGACCTAACCAAATGGCTTTACATTCGGTCCGGGAAAACCAAAATGGCATGTTCTTCCATAATTTGGTGAAAGTCCATTCATGTAACGTTGTCAAGAAAAAAGTCCGGACCGCCGCGATATCTATACTTAGCATCAAGACATGCAAGAAATTGGTTATACTGGGTTTGCATGAGATGCAATGATTTGTCTCGTATGATCATATTGCACCAACTCAATCCTATTCCATTAAATTAAATAAAATCAATACACCAAACCCCCCCCCCCCCCCTTTGATTAAATTAAGCATTCTGTTTCTTTGTGTTTGGTAATTAATATTCAACTATGTTATATGCATACTAAAATCAGCCACTAATATATAATATATGCTAAAATATAAAATATATATTAAAAATTAGTTAAACAATACATATACTTATATATAAATATATATTACTAATTTTAATGACTAATTTAAATATATAAACAATATTTTTGTTAAACTATAACTATATAATTAATGGATGAATATTTTTTATATAAAAATAATAATTAAAAATTATTAGATAATTTAATATATTTAAATATTTGACTAACATAATATATTTTAATATTTTAATTTTATCTTTACATGAGTATATGGGTGGTAAACGGGTCTAAACCCACCGGATCGATCTACGTAACTTGTCAAAAAAGATGAGTCGGACTGAAAAATTAGGACCGTCAAATAACAAAAGCACGCCTAACTCGTACCGCTTAAACCACGAAATTTGGCGGGACGGGCAGATTTTCCCGTCGGATTTAGTGTTTTTGTGGCAAGTAGGTATTTTTGTAATTTTTTTTTGCCAAACTCCAACTTCCCTCAACCCAACTTACAAGAGAATGGAGATGAAATTGAATATTTTGGATTATGTTTATTTTGTTTTGGAAGACAATATTTATAATTATGTTTTGGATTATATTTATTTTGCTTTGGAGACAATATTTATAATTATGTTTATTAGATATTTATAATTACAAAAACTTTAATATTTGTAAATATAAAAATTATAATTTTTTATATCTTTAGAAATTATAAATTTATTAAAATGATTGTAAAATTATATATATTATTTAATAGTTAATAGTACAAAAAAAAGAAGAGATTTAGTGGGCTAATCCGCAGTTAAACGGGATGGGGTGGAATTTTAGGGCCGCCTCATTAGGTGAGGCGGGACGAACCAACCCATCAAAAAGCAGACTTTCGACCGGGCGAGCTTCCCCACTTGCCACCCTTACATGAGTAATCATCTAATTAATAATAAAAAGATAGATAGATGCACAAATATCCTACATTAAAACAAAATTGAGACTACCAAAAAAAAGAAATGTAAATAATCTAAATGATCTGATTCCATGGGTTGAACCCATAACTTTAAAATAAGAGCTGAAAATTTTCAGGGATGGATGTGGAATGTGGAAGCTATTTGACAGAGCATGCTAAATCAGCAGTATTGAAGAAAAAGTTAGCTACATCTGAAATAGACCGCGCCCTTCACAATCTGTTCTCAATCAGAATGAGGTTAGGACTATTTGATGGAGATCCAACCAAGCTCCCATTTGGCTTCATTGGACCCAACAACGTGTGTTCCAAGGAACACCGCTACTTAGCCCTGGAGGCAGCAAGAAACGGCATTGTCCTCTTGAAGAACCAGCACTCCCTCCTCCCACTTCCTAAGACAAACCCTCCTATCTCCCTCGCCGTCATCGGCCCCAACGCCAATGCTTCCCCTCTAACCCTTCTTGGAAACTATGCTGGCCCTCCCTGCAACCAACTCACTTTGTTGCAGGGTTTCCAGCATTATGTTAAGGACACTCTCTACCACCCCGGATGCGACGGCGGCGCCAAGTGCCCTTTTGCCCACATAGACCAGGCTGTTCAACTTGCCAGCAAAGTGGATTATGTTGTCATGGTTATGGGGTTGGATCAGAGCCAGGAGAAGGAGGAGCGCGATCGCGTTCACCTTGACTTGCCCGGCAAGCAACTTGAACTCATCAATGCCGTCGCTAAAGCTTCTAAGAGGCCCGTTATTTTGGTGCTTCTCTGCGGAGGCCCGGTGGATATCTCTTCCGCCAAGTATAATAACAAAGTTGGAGGAATTCTATGGGCTGGTTATCCCGGGGAACTTGGCGCCATTGCACTTGCTCAGATCATCTTTGGTGACCATAACCCAGGTTAGTTAATATCAGCGTTCTGATATCATGTCATGAAACCATTTCTGTTGATTTCAACTTAACAATGTTTATGTGTTCAATGCAATGCAGGAGGAAAATTACCAATAACTTGGTACCCAAAAGATTACATAAAAG
This sequence comes from Arachis stenosperma, assembly GCF_014773155.1. Lineage (NCBI taxonomy): Eukaryota > Viridiplantae > Streptophyta > Magnoliopsida > Fabales > Fabaceae > Arachis > Arachis stenosperma. The sequence goes on along the minus strand of NC_080384.1, from coordinate 15,206,017 downwards.
TACCAATGACAGACATGAGGATGCGTGCTGATCCTTCATCAGGCTACCCTGGTAGAACATATAGATTCTACACAGGTCCTAAGGTCTATGAATTCGGCTTTGGCCTAAGCTACACCAAATACTCCTATGAATTTGTTTCCGTCACGCGCGACAAGCTCCACTTCAGCCCTTCATCCACTCATTTCATGCTGCAAAACTCGTCAGAAACCTTGAGGTACAAGTTAGTCTCAGAGTTGAGCGAAGAAGCTTGCAAAAGCATGGCGGTTTCGGTGACTGTGGGAGTTCAGAACCATGGAAGCATGGTTGGGAAACATCCTGTGCTGCTGTTCTTGAAACATGGGAGACAGGGGAATGGGAATCCTATGAAACAGTTGGTTGGTTTTGAGAGTGTGTTGTTGGATGCAGGGGAAAAGGTTCATGTTGGATTTGAACTAAGTCCTTGTGAGCATATGAGTAGAGCAAATGAGGAAGGTTCATTGGTAATTGAAGAAGGATCTCATTTGTTGCTTGTAGGTGATGTTGAGTACCCAATTCATGTCATTGTTTGAACTCTAAATGCCAAAGATTCATAATTCTTCAATAAGGTCAAACCTAAGTTGGTGCCAAAGTGAAGTGGTTATTTATAGACTACTAAACTAAATGCATCACAATTCATAATTTGATCTGCTTCTTAATTATATCATTATGGTCAAAGAAGAAGTCTCTTTTTTGTGAAGCAAGTTGTTGAGATGTTTAATTAACTTCTTAGAAGTTTGTTCTAATTATTTATGTATCATTATTTGAATAGAATGTGTTCCATTACACTAAAATCAATCATTAATATAAAATATACGTTGAAATATAAATACATATTAAAAATAAATTAAACTACACATGTATTTATATATAAATACACTGATAGTTAGGGTCTGATTTTACTATTTTAGTATATAAAAAATATTTTTATTATTTTTTAGCTATAAAAATAATTTTAGATGGATTATAGATCTAAACCCGAATTAATATTTCAATGGTAAATATTATTTTGTAACAAATGGAATATATATGTTTGATGCGAATCTTAATAATTGATAAAGTCGACCAAGGAATGTCCCACATGACTAAATGTCTTATTCAGAATTCGTATGGTTGATATTTTAGGAAGAATTAGTATGATGAAACTTATAAGAAAAAACAATTGACCACTCACCTTTCACATAAGAAGCCATGGATAAATTGACAGCTTGCATCAAACATTCTTACAATAATTTGCATGATAGGTTTCACTAATATTAGGGCAGTGACTACGGTGACTATGGGATTTTAAAAAGTAGGCTAAAATTAAAGTAATATTTTAAAAAAAAATATTATTTATAAAAAGTATTATCAAATTATAAAAAATATATAATTCTTTGGATACTACTGCAGTAACATAAAGTGGATTACTCTTTCGAACAAACAAACTTTATTCTTATTCCTAATAAGTGATTATCGAATTCGAAAAAAATGATTAAGAGACACAGACCTTCATATATCTATGCCAACTAAATTTTAATTTTAACAATATTTATATAATCACCATAAGCCATAATCACCGTAGCTTAATCATACTAAAATCCACCTTTATATTATATAAACTTTCATTCTTCTTTTGAAAATGAATTAGTATTTTAGGATCTTAAATTGCTTTCTCGGATGCTAAATGTTTATCCACGTAGCAAAACAAGAATCAAATGTTCTCTAAAATCCAAATTTGATTTACACAGAAGTATTTAAAAAAAAAAAATGCAATCATCAACCACCCCAACATAACTATTTAAAGTTGGTAGATGGAGTATTAATGTGCATCCAGTGAACGTGTCCTTTTCTCGTTTATAGTTTCAGAAAAGTAAACCCAAAACTTAAAAGCGTATGGTTGGTTGTTGCTATCTTATAACATGTATGTTACACTTACACATGCATCAATTTTCTAAATAGAGTTCTTTGAATATTTTGAAGCTACTAGTAACAAAAACTGCCAAGACTTTAAATTAATATCAATCCAGAATGTTAACTTCAATTTCTTATGATAATATGACATGTGAATAGTTTGATTGAATAATGGAGGATGATATATGTTGTTCCATGAGCCAGAAATAGCTATTATATGGGGTGGCAACGCAACCGTGTCACTATTTATTTTAATGCATGATTGAGTTTGTGACAGTGATAGTGAGTGACATACTAAATATAAGTACAAGAACCCATACATTGATACATACATAGTTCTCCATCCACAGTTTAAGGGAGGGATAAGGTTGTGTTTTTTCTTGTTTCTTGCATTTTGGAATCCAGCTTCTTGGTCCCCAGGTACCATTTTTCATTGTGCGTATATATTTCTCTCTGCTTCTTCTTTCTTTGCTTTCCATTCTTCACTTTCATGTTAGTCATATCTACTTTTGTGCATACCTTAAAAAAGAAGTGAAATGTTAATGACATGTATTCTAATATGATAGAACTATAGGAGGGTGAAAAAATTATATATAATATATAGCTTATTGTATAATCACATAGAACTTAATTCCTTAATATGTTTATGTTTTCTTAAATCGTGGGTTTTGCTTTCTTATTTATATGGATCTTCAAATTTGTTCAGATCTAAATGTATGGTAATACGGTATGAATTGTTTACTAGGTAAGTAAGGTTTATACGTACAAGAAAGGTTATAACTTATAACTACTCTTAAGTCTTAACGGATGAAACTAACTTGCTAACTAAGTCTACATAGAACATACTAGTACTGTGAAATCACGTTTTGTTAATTAACCACATACTAAGGTAATTTGACTTAAGTGGCTATAAATATAAACCTATATTTCAACGAACAAATCATAGGCAAAGCAAAATAAACTACACCTAAATTGTTCATTGTTAATTTATACCAAAAAATCATAGTTTGCTTTATATGTTACTGACCTTTGCATTGTTCATTAATCATTGTTATAACCTTTAGAAAGTCTTTTCAGATGATGAGTAGTGTGGATCATAGAAACAGTAGTACCGTCTATAAAGGCCATGAGAAAATATCAATATCACAAGAAGAGCAAGAAAAGGTACGTTAGCTTTAAAAAATCGCTTTCTGCTTTTATTTTTAGTAATTTTGCGAAGAAAAAAAAAATAGAAATACAACCGAATAGGTCGATAAAGTTTGAATATAATAACTTGGTTGCTTGCAGATCAATGAGGTGAGAAGGTTGATAGGTCCATTATCAGCAAAGGCATCTGTTTATTGCAGTGATTTATCCATATCAAGGTATTTGAGATCCAAAAACTGGAATGTGAAGAAGGCAACACAAATGCTGCAGCGGAGCCTGAAATGGAGAGAAGAATACAAACCTGAAGAGATACGTTGGGTGAGTCACTTCTATCTCGTAGTTTCTTATATGCCAATATTGCTAGTATTGCTTTGCTTATAAATTTGCTGAGTTCCCAACATAAAGATTGTTATTATGATACAAAGAGTTTAGAAAGAAAAAAAAACGAAGAATTATTTAAAAAAAATATTTTTTTTATTATTCATATTTTTCATTTATGATTACAAAGTTTTTATCAATATATAGATTAAGAGTACGCTAAAAGTACACTCGTTATGGAATAATATCATAATAAATTACATTGATTTTTTTTCTAATCCCTTCTAATATTTTTTTGATTTTGTTCCCTAATTATGATATTCTAATAACCCTTTTTACTTTCCTTCATGATGCAGGAAGATGTTGCTAATGATGCAGAGACTGGGAAGATTTATATGCCAGGTTACTATGACAGGCATGGTAGGACAGTCCTAGTAATGAGGCCTAGTCGCCAGGTTAAACTTCACTAAGAGTCAATTACTTTCTTTTTACTGAAGTTGATAGTTGAAAACTGTTAGATAATTTGATATATTTGACTAAATTTTCATCTAACAATTTTATGCATTTCTTATTTCTCTAATATACTTGTGTTTATTTGGACAGAGAAGCACACATGATATAAAAGAACAGATTATGTATTTTGTATACTGCATAGAGAATGCCATATTCAATCTTCCACCAAATCAAGAAGAGATAGTTTGGCTGGTTGATTTCCAGGGTTACACTTTGGCAAACCTTTCATTCAAGATCACACGTGAAACTGCTTTTATATTACAAGAATATTATCCAGAGCGCCTTGGTTTGGGATTTATGTATAATGCACCTAGGATCTTCCGGCCATTCTACGCGGTAACTAACTAACTAACTAACTAAGTAACAGGTTTTGATAGTTATGGTCATAAATATAGTAACATCTTGTGATGTCAAAGCTAACAGTGAATTGCTGCAGATGGTGAAGCCTCTGTTAGAGTCCAAGACTTACAACAGAATTAAGTTCGGTTACTCAAACGATCACAACACCAAGAAGATGATAGAGGATTTGTTCGATATGGATCAACTCGATTCTGCATTTGGTGGGAACAATGACACTGTATTTGATATAGTAAAATATGCTGAGAGAATGAAAGAGCAGGATAAGAAGGTTGCCTCTTTCTGGGCACTGGTAAAGACTCCATCATCATCAGTGTCACACAGTGCAAGTTCTTCAGACTCAACCAGTTTAGATCCAGATTCTGATGGTTCTAACACAGAGAATTGAATGTTCCTAATATCTTGGTTAATGAAGGTAAAAAACTGTTACACTATACCTGTAGTCTTTTAAGAAGTTCTGAGTCAACTGTAATATGTGGCAAGATGCCAAAACGTTACTTTATGTTGGATATTATAAGCTTAATGTGAACTTTATGTTCGATTTCATGAGTTTATCAGACTAACAAAAATGTAATTTTACATGGTAGTTTAAGTGCCCTCTTTTCTTTTCTTTTTTTTAAAAAAATTAAAAATAAAAACAAAAAAATATTTGGGATAGCAAGCTTCGACCCTTTTTTTTTTTTGGGCTTGGAGCTTCTTTTTTTTCCTGATTATGTAGTATTGATGATTGAATGCGTAGCAAATGTTTCATGGAAAAAAAAATACAGAGTATAGACCATGAAACACTAAGATATAGATAACCTGCAAAGTGTTTTGCTAGAAAAGAAATGAAAAAGTTCTATTTGAGTTATTTTACATTGTTCAAAATTTTCAATATTCTTCAATAAAACAGGCACAAAACAGCTTTGTGTAAAACCGGAAATAGCGTTTAATCCTCAACTGCATGAGAAATGAGTTAAAATGATGTTCTAAGAGTACTTTGGAATAACTAGTTTCAAACTTTCAATAATGAAACATTAATTATATATCCAATAGAAGTCCACATTACAACTCATTTACAATTATATAAGAATGAATCCGAACTGAAAATATTACATGACTATCATACTCATACTACAACAGTCACATGGAAACAATTGCTAACCATACGATATAAATATACCTAAGAATGAGAGAGTTTCTCCCAAATACACGGCTTCAAAACTTTACTAAAAAAAATCCAAAACAACCTTGTTTTAGGGCAAGTGAAAATATTCACACTACCCCCTTTGTATGTGATTCAACTGCTATAATGCTGATTAATGGTGAATATTGTATCTCCTGAAATAGTCAAAAGAGAATTGGATTCAGTATATGGAGAGAGACGAATGAAAATATGAAATTGAAAAGAAGTATTGAGTGTTTACCAAGAAAACATATCATTAGAACATCTCATCCAACTTCTGTCTGTAAAGAGCCAATCGCTGTGACCAAAATATAAAGTTAGAATTAGTTAAAGATGAAGGATAGAAGAATGAATAGAACAAACAATAGAGCTTCATCCCTGGGGAAGGAAAATTGAAGAACGAATAATGGAACTCATAATAGGGGATCAATCAAAATAGCAGATGACTCACAAGTAATCATTAACAATAGATTACAGAAGCAAGACAACAAAATCCAGTCAGAAGTTTGACGAAGCCACCTTTTTTATGCGTTGCAAAAAAGCAGTAAATATTACTGTATTTACTATTATAAGAGTTTCTTCACTGATAATTGTCAACTATTAACTACGTTTTGTTAATAACAAAGTATCAAACACACTGATTGAAGAAAAATGAAATATTTTAACCAGGAATATCATTGCAACTTCCTTATCAGAATTAGATTTGTCTATGGACTTCCTAAAAATAAAGGTGAAGCTTAAAATTACTCACAAAATGTAGCAGGGCTCAAACTGGAAGAATATAACCTGATACTACTTATATACACAAAAACTTGTAAGATTCAAATGAAAGGCATCAATAATGAAATTCAGCTTTCATCCCACTAAGAAATCCATATTTAATCTTAGATTTGGTTGCTGGGTACAATTATAACAGCAAAGTTTACTTACTTTGGCAATTAGGACATCTGTCATTTGTCAATATCAATCGTTATAGCATAGCACATAAAGACAAGAAAAATAACATCAACAATTCACAAGCCAAACTATATGGATTTATAGATGTTATATTCTTTATATTTCTTGTGTAATACAAGTGACATTGCACTTGCGGCATTCTAGGCGACTGATATCTATCTTTAAATCAAATCCTCTATGATGAAGAAATTTTTTTTTTAGAAGATTAAAAAAGGTTGAAATATAAAAGCTGATATGAACTAGATACCTTGGTGTAAGCATAAACCCCAGCTTCCTGTGGTCCTATGGGACTCCCCCTCCTAATGAATCTTCCCTCTTTGAAAATATACAGCATGGGAATTCCAGTTGACAGTTCCAAACTAATGACCTATAGAAAGGTTAGAAGGAAAACATTAAATAAATAAATAATCACCATTTAGTGTGATATATGAACCTGAGGCACCATAACTCAGCATACTCCAATTACCTCTTGGGAAGTTAACTTGTCCAGATACATGATAATGGATCTCAGGGAGTTTCCGTGGGCAGCAATCATAACATTCTTTCCAGATAAAAGTTGAGGTTCAATCTGCAGCACAAAGTCAATGGAACAATCCCTTGTCAATGTCAAATGATCACTTCTGCCAGAGCAGAAATTCAACCATACAATGTATCAAACCAAATACTTCTTGTCTAGCACATATAGTGTTGAAGTTACTTGGTATAGCACATATAACATCAAAACTAAACTTTCACTTACTTGGTCTCTAAAATAGGCAACTGCTCTTTCAGCACACATTTCCAAACTTTCTCCATTGGGAGGAGGTGTGTCATAGCTTCTGCGCCACTCATGGACTTGCTCTTTTCCATATCTGTCAGCTGTTTCTTGTTTATTGAGACCCTGTAATTCCCCATACCTGAAATGATAACGATTACAAAATGCTGATTAGATCTCAACAATATTCTCGACATTGTAAAGCAGGAACTAAAAGCAAAAATAAGGAAAAAGATTACTACATTCTTTCATTTAATTGCCATGATGCTATGACTGGTATAGACTGTTTTTTAGTGTCTTCACTAAAAACTTGACTCCATTGCCTTGCTTGTTCACTTTCATTATGAATGATGATAGGCACCTGAAGGAATTTTTATGGTTAACAGCTTATAAATTGAACTTTAAATAGTTCTTCAAATTGTGTAAACAACAAAAGTTCAGTATGCCAGTATATGCATAATGAGCAATAACCAGAGCATTACATGTCAATTTATCGATTACCTAACTTTCTCGGTTAGTTTCAGCTTAGCAGTGATTTTGGAGCATGCCATTGCCATGCTTCCTAGTTCCTAATATGCCCTAAGCCTTCTAATAATGAGATATTTTTGACACCATAAGATAGTTTTCCATTCTTTTTTACCTTCTTACGACGATGCTGGGTCATGGCAAGCATGGCTGTCATTTGTGCCCGAATCAAAGCAGATGTAAATATCACATCAACTGGAATGCTGCTAATTCTTTTGCCAGCTTCTATTGCCTCATCTATGCCCTTCTTGCTTAGTGGAACATCAACACAACCTGTGAATAAGTTCTTTTCATTCCACAGCGACTCACCATGCCGAATGAGGATCAAAGCCGCTTCATCTGAAATAGAAACATATTGAACATCAATTAGTTAACTTTAGACCCTAAAATTCTTGAATGTTTCAGTGTTTTGCACACATGAATGTCTAGTAATAGATATAGATTTCAAATTACCAAAAGGAGTATCTATCTTACTTGATTTCTTGTTAGTGTCAGTGGTGGGGGTTCTCGAAGGGGATAATGAAACTGGATCTGCCACCGATGTTTGAGAAGCCGAAGATCGAATAACACTGCGACGGTTACTGCAGCTAGAATACCTAGCTCCTCTGCTTGACAAGACATTGCTACTCACAGAATCGTTATTCACCAATCTCACAAAATTGTTCCTGAGCCTCTGCTTATGATTAACATTGTTGGCATAAGAATGAGACTGAAAAGTCCCAATAGCATGGCGATACACTTCAGCAGCCATTATCTGAAGGATTGAAAATAAAGCAATACCAATTAAACCCTGCTATCCTACACAAATAATCCAAAGCAGTTTCTCGATTCATCCACAAATACGTATGATTCAAATGAAACAAGAAAACGCACAAACGCATAGGAAGAAAATATCCATAAAAAAAAACCTTAGATATCAAAAAAATAAAAAACAAGTAATCAAACTTAGATCTATGCAGAGATGAAATGAGCGTACCGGAGATGGAATGAATAAGGAAGAAGAGAGAAATGATTGATATATAGAAGCGGAAATTAGGCGGGCGAGAAAAACGAGGTGGCAATGCAACGAAGGTAGCGTAAAGCTTTAATTACAGAGAGAATCTTAATTCTAATGCAAGGGAGAAAAGATGGCGGAGTTATACAAGGTGAGGTGGTGGTTACAGCCGTACAGGTGTCGATTTTTGGTGGCAGCCAAAAAAGAAAAAAAAAACCTGACAAAATTGTTAGTTATAGAAGAAATCGCAGCTTGGTGTTGGGTTGGTGAAGGTGACGTTATTTAATATTTATATTACAAGTTCCATCAAAGCATGAACGCAACAGTGCTTGAAATGTTGGTTGGTTTGAATAAATCCCACAAACACTGTAATGCCAAATTTGAAACTTTGTAATACCGAACTTTATTTTTGTGCTGATATATATATACTCGTTTATTTTCCTCCCTTGCGTCAATAAAACGAATAATCCTTGCGAATATGCTTAAAAATTCCAACTGTTGGTTTTATGATTAATATTAATTATTTTTATTTTATCGGAGAATTAGCTTTTTATAATAAAGTAATAGATGAGTAAAAATAAAGAGGATAAAATAATATAAAAAATGTTGACTTATTGTTTGTTAAAAAAATTAATTTTTTTTAAATAATGATGTAGATTTATTTTTGTTGGAGTCAAATTTGGGTATAATGATTCATCGAAATTAGAAAATAATTTACTAACCAAAAAAATTGAATATTTAAGATTTTTACATTATATATATATATATGTTAAAAATTATCGTCTAAAATTTATATTGATTAATATTAACGGTTTTATTGTATTTATTTTAGTAATGCACGTTATAATTGAGAAATGACATATTTAAAAAATTAAACTCTTTTAAAGTAACGAATTTAATAAAATAATATTTTAATTATTTTTAAATTAAAATAAGAGTAATTACCCAAAACAGTTTTCAAAGATTTTAAAATAAGACATTTTAGTTTCCAAAAAAATTAATACACAGATCAATCCCTAAGGTTTTACTTTGGCAAACAAATGTTCATTTTTCGGCAAAATAATTACCTAGATCAGTCCCCAAAGATTTTTAAAATGGACATTTTAGTCCCAAAAAAATTAATATACAAATCAATCCCTAACGTTTCTTTTTATTAGACATAACAGTCCTCTGTTCAAAAATAAAATAAAATAAAATAATTATTATTATTATTATTTGTACAATAATATTGTACTATATTTTTTTTACATTTTTTGGACAAAAATAATGATAAATTTATTCATTAGATTCTTTTATATATATATATAGTCACTCAATAATAATAACAAAATTATTAGAGATTATTCTACAAGAAATTCAAAATTAAAACTATTTGATATTTTTGTATTTAGTATAATTAAAAGATGTGCTATGTAAAAAAATATGTTTGTATTAAAAAATATGTATTAAAAGAAAATATTTTAATTTAGATTTATATTAAATACATATTTTTTTTAATACAAACATATTTTTAAAATAGTACATCTTTTGATTATATTAAATACAAAAATATCAAATACTTTTAACCTTGAATTTCTTGTAAAATAATCTCTAATAATTTTATTATTATTATTATTTGCTCATATCCTAGCCCAATGACAAAGTCCATATCCAAATAGTACATAAAGGTCCAACCCATAAGATTGGCATTCCCCCGCAACTGACCTCCTCGTAAGAGGTCGGGTTCAACATAGGCTCCGACACGAGGAAGTCGGAAGAGAAGATTAGTAGGCAGATAACACTCATTCAAATAAATAACTACCCTTAAAATCTCTCAACCCACTTCTAGGAGTCAAATCTCAACCTCCCTAAGATAAAGGGACGGTTATCCTCGTTGAAAGATGGAACCACTCCAACGGTGGTTATGGGTTCACCACTATAAGTACACTGACATCCCTCAGGTGCCACCCCTCATTCACTCATATACACAAGTCGGACGGAAACCCCCAAACAAGAGCTAAGACAAAGGGCTTCCCCCTCATACGATCAAGCCAACCTTACAAGTCTAATCCTCTGATCTCTAGTTACCTGACGAGGTTGGAAATATACGGGGGCACAAAGAAGAACTTGAGCTCCTCCCCGAAGTCTGAGAGCAAGCCCAGATAAGAGAAGCGGCCTTGAAGCAAAGGATGGCGAATAGGTACAATAAAAGGGTCATTCGGAGAAGTTTCACCCCAGAGGACTTGGTTTTGATAAAAAACGACATAGGAGTCAACAAGTATGGGAAAGGCAAGCTCATAGCTAATTGGAAAGGACCATACAAAATTAGAGAGGTCTTAGGAAAAGGCTACTATAAGGTGACCGACTTAAACGGCACCGAGCTACCTAGGTCGTGGCATGCTTGTAATATGAAAAGGTACTATAGTTAAAAGCGAACCCCACTCCCTCATATACTCTTTTCCCAACTTCATATTTTTTTTCTAAAGAAAGGGTTTTCCTGAAGGGTGATTTTTAACGAGGCATCAAAGTGGGGACTAAGGGCAATAAACCCTTAGTAGCCAGAAGTATCCTTACAAATAAATAAAGATCTTTCTCTTTCAAATATCTCTTTATGAAATTCCTCCCTACATCATTATTCTACGAAACGCGCCGATTTAAACTCGACAAAACATGAAAATTCCATGAACCGACCTAGATGGTCGTTAGGATAAAACAACGAGATACAAGTCAGTGTAAAGATGTTATAAAAGTAGGTCATATGAGAACTCGGAGATTAATCAACCCGTAGGTTAGAAATCCCGACAAGAAATGAAATGCATCGCAAAAATAACCTAAGTTATGAAAACTAAATAAAGGAAAATTGAGTGCGAAGGAACACAGAAAAGAGAAAAAAAAACCATTGAAAAACCAAAGGCAAACGCTATCCCAAGTGTTTAAGAAAATTTCAAAAGTAAACTTAGACAAAGGGCAGCAAGCCAAGAAAAAAAGGCTTTTCAAAAAGATCAAAAGGGATTTTTTCAAAACCTAAGTAGAAAAAGCATGCACACAACACACAAAGATATCCTAAAACCCTTATCCAAAAAATGGTATTTTTAATTTTTGTTTACGGCCACAAAGGGCCAGAAAAAGTCAAGTATCAACCGCCACCACGAGAACAAATAAATAAAAATTGTTTAAAAACGGGGGACCCACAGGCCGAGCCCCCATATAGCCACGAAATTAGTTGGAATAAGGAAGGTCACCACTACCAAGAGAAGAGCCATCGCCACCAGAGCCAGGGAGAGCAGTCGGAGCACCATCAGGACCAGAGAGAGAAGTCGGAGCAGCACCAATGGAAGACGGAGCAAGTTGATCGGGACCATTCTCAGGAGCCTTTGAAGAACTTGGGGCATCTCCTTATCGGGGGTGGAGAGAGATTCCACTATCCTTTGACCCCGACTCTTCAACTCGGATTCGGAAACAAGTCGGAGAGGGGAAACAATGGCCCCGTCAACCACGATCTTATCAGAATCCAAAGGAGAAAGATCCAAGTCGAGAGCAATAACCCCGACCTGTTCCTTGAAGATCCTCCACGCCTCTTTGGCTCCCTCGGCGATAGAGTCCTCCAGCTCCAAGTAGGCCTCCCGACATCTCGCTAAATCCTTCTTCACGTCCACATGGTCCTCGAACAAACTCATATAACTCTGCTTCGCCTTCTCCCTCAGACCCTCCGCCATGGCACACTGACCCAACAACTTCTTCTCCCTCTCCCGAAGACGATCCCTCTCCTCCTTCAACTCGGCGACCTCCACTTTCAACCTCTTTTCCTCTTCTTGATATAAGAAAATCCTCCCCTCTAGCTCCTCAACCCTCATGGACGAACCCAAAGAGCTGAGGGGAGTCTTTTCAAAAATATCCAGAAGTCTCGTACATACCTCCGCCACCCTAACACTCCCCTGAACCATAACATTAAGGTGGTTTCGAACGGAAGCATCATCCATACTTATACGAGTATGAGGATAGATATGATTCCGAACGAACTGAGGCGCATTAGACTTGGCCTCACCCTTAAAAGAAGAACTAGACTCTAAAGTCTTGCGCTTCATCTTCTCTGACTCATGGGAAGATAGGGGAGGAGGGGATGGAATAGAAGAGGCTGAAGAGGATATGACAATAGGTCGGGAGGGGGTCCGCAAGTTGTGAGAAAGAGGAGGAGGGGGAGGAGGAGGAGGGCCAGCAGCTCTGGTACCACCAACCCTGGCGTGAAACCTCGACTTGGCCTCCTGAATTCTCTGATAAGACTCTCTGGAATTTTTTTTCGCCATTTCTGCAAAAACCATTAGATAGTAGGAAAGTCAGCATACAAGCCAGAGGAAACAACTCGAAAAACTATCAGGTCAGAAAACAGAATAAACAAACATAACGTTACCTAATTGGGCCTGCACAAAGGTCGGAGACCCCTGGAGGAACTTTTTTGTCTCTAAATAAGGGGCTCTCCCCCATACTTCTTGAAAGAACCCCAAAATGGCCGCCTCCACCTCATCCAGGTCATCCAAACCATATTTTTCACAGGGAGAGGCCTCTAACCAGTACAGGGGAAAGCGAGGAGAAGAATTTTGGTCCAGAAAAAAGGGGTGGTGACCCTCTACAGATTGCACTTTAAAAAAGACTTTCATACATAAAGAAAAAATGAGGGTCTGCATCAGATGCCCTCCCAAAATAAACCTGGTCTTCCGGACCCGGGGCAACTGATGCATAATTTATAACCCACAAACTAACCGGCAAGTGCACCGGGTCGTACCAAGTAATACCTCAAGTGAGTGAGGGTCGATCCCACGAGGATTGATGGATCAAGCAACAATGATTGAGTGATTGGCTTAGTAAGACAAACAGAAAAGAGTGTTTTGGTTGTTCAAAAGCATTAAACAGTAATTAAGAGAATATCAAAAAGCAAGTAGTAAATAATATGATAGAAACAATATAAAGAAGGCAGTTAAGGTTTCAGAGTTATCTATTTTCTGAATTGACTTTTCTTACTAACTATTTTAATCATGCAATATTTAATTCATGGCAAACTATATGTGACTAGACCCTAATTCCTTAGACCTTTCTAGTCTCTCCTAAATTTATCAACTGCCAATTCCTTGGTCAATTAATTCCAATTAGGGGATAAAGATCAAATTCCAGTTTATATGCCACAAAAATCATAATTATCCAAATATAAGAGGATTATATGTCACGTATCCCGTTAAGTCCAGATAATTAGAATTTAGGAGAAATTGTTTTCAAGTTGTTGTTCAAGTAATGAGCTTTTCCAAGTTATACAAGAACTCAATTAGAAAGAGGGTCATACTTCCGTTCCACCCAAATTCATAAGATAAAAAACGAAAATAATTCTTGAAATATAAATCAAAACATGAATTAAAATAGAAAAATAATAGTATCAATCCATACAATAGACAGAGCTCCTAACCTTAACAGTGGAGGTTTAGTTGCTCATGGTTCAGAGAGAAAACTAGGATTGTAAATTGGGCTGAGGTGGAATGAAAAGTTAACTAATGGAATTCTCTAAAAAGGAAGTTTCTTTTCCCTTTTATATCTAATCCTAATAAATTTAAAATCTAGTTTCTAAAAACTAAAATAATATATTTTCCTAATTTAAAGATAAAAATAAAGTTTTAAATCAGAATTAACTAAATAATCAGCAAGCCTTCAATTGATGGATGGGGACCACTTGTTTTGTAGGGTCCACGCTTAACTTGGGAAGTAATAGGAAGTGTTCGCCTGAGCCCTCTATTCTGCAGCCTCTAATCTGTGTTTTCTGGGCTGAAAACTGGGTCAAAAATAGCCCAGAAATTGTTCCCAGCATTTTCTGTGTTTTCTGCACGTGGCGCATGTCACGCGTACGCATCAGTCACGCGTACGTGTCGATGGTCTTCTTTGCGTGGCACGCGTACGCGTCAAGTACGCGCACGCATCGCTGTGCAACTTTGCTTTTCACACGTACGCATCAAGCACGCCCACGCGTCGCCATGGAAAGCTCCAAATCACGGGCACGCATCGCTCATCGCTGTCATCTCCTTTAATTCTTGTGCTGCAGAAACTCCATCAAATCGAGCTAAATGCTACCTAAAATAAACAGAATTTCACGAGACTCAAAGTAGCATCCATAGTGGCTAAAAGATAATTAATTCTTGATTAAACTTAACAAATTAGATGCAAATTCACTAGGAAAAAATAAGAAAGATGCTCACGCATCAGTAACCAGTTCGTACTTCAGCTCGTCCTCATCAAGAGTACAGATTCTATGATGAGCGCGCAGATCGGAAACGTAATCAGTATCTACCAGGGGGCTCTCCCAAAGCACAGTGTCATCAACCCATAGTGAAAGAGACTCTAGAGTAGACATCTTTTTCCTAAAAAGATAACGAATCCTACAAAGAAAAAGGAGAAAGAATCAAAACGGGGTCTCTAAGGGTCTGAGGCAAGTCTTTTCAAACCAGCAGAAAACGCTAGGACTACAGTTAACACTCCTCCAAACAAGACATGCAAGTAAAAAACACTCTATAAAGAAAAAGTAAGGAAAAATAACTGACCTTTTTGTCACGCAAAAGGCAGATGCGACAGCACTCGAAATAAGAGGAGTTTTCTTCTCTCGGTAAAGGGTGCAAGTGAGAAAGTTTTCAGAAACGAAACAAGAAAAGTGAGGGAAAAGTATTTATAAACACGTTAGGGGTATAAAGGTAAAACGACGCAACCATTTAAGAGAGGCACCATTACCGATGTAACCGCCCCCCGCGTGTAAATGCTCAAAATCCCTGAAGAGATGCAACGTTTGATTAGACGCGACGGTTAAAAAATTTAAATCACGTCGGCTCTTGAAAGTCACGTCGGTTCTTCACCACGTCGGCTACAACCCCGAGGTGAATACTCAAGCCCCACTTGCAACAGAACTTGGGCTCGAGTAGGGACACTGTTCATACCATGGCCCAATGACAAAGCTCAGATCCAAATAGTACATAAAGGTCCGACCCATAAGATTGGCCTTCCTCCGCAACTGACCTCCTCGTAAGAGGTCAGGTTCAACATAGGCTCCACCACGAGGAAGTCGAAAGAGAAGATTAGCAGGCAGATAACACTCATTCAAATAAATAACTGCCCCTAAAATCTCTCAACTCACTTCTAGGAGTCAAATCTCAACCTCCCTAAGATAAAGAGACGGTTATCCTCCTTGAAAAATGGAACCACTCCAACGGTGGTTATGAGTTCACCACTATAAGTACACTGACAGGTACCACCCCCCCCCCCCATTCACTCATACACACAAGTCGGATGGAAGCCCCCAAACGAGAGCTAAGACAAAGGGCTTCCCCCCTCATACGATCGGGCCAACCTTACAAGTCCAATCCTCTGATATCTGGTTACCTGACGTAACATCATTATTATTATTATTATTATTATTATTATTATTATTATTATTATTATTGAATCACTATATTTATATATATATATATAAGAATCTAATGAATAAATTTATTATTATTTTTATCTAAAAAATACAAAAATTATGGTACAATATTATTATATAATTAATAATAATAATAATAATCAATAAAATTATTAGAAATTATTTTATAATAAATTAAAAATTAAAACTATTTGATATTTTTGTATTTAATATGATCAAAAGATGTACTATTTTAAAAAATATGTTTGTATTAAAAAAATATGTATTTAATATAAATCTAAATTAAAATATTTTTTTTAATACAAACATTTTTTTTACGTAGGACATCTTTTGATTACATTAAATAAAAAAATATCAAATGATAGAATTTCTTGTAAAATAATTTCTATTATTATTATTATTATTAAGTGAATATATATATATATATATATATAAGAATTTAATGAATAAATTTATTATTATTTTTGTTCAAAAAATACAAAAAATATAGTATAATATTATTGTATAATTAATAATAATTATTATTTTATTTTATTTTATTTTTGGATTGTGGACTATTATGTCTAACAGAGAGAAACATTGGGGATTGATTTGTACATTAGTTTTTCTTAGGAACTAAAATGACCGTTTTTAAAATTGTTAGGGACTGATCTGAATAACTACTCTGCCGAAAAATGAATTGAAGACTGATTTATCTGCTAAAATAAAACTTTAAAAATTTGTATATTAATTTTTTTAAAAAATTAGAATGTCCAATTCTAATATCTAAGGAAGTATTTTGAATAATTACTCTTAAAATAATAAAATTCACATATTATTTTATCATTTTATTAAGAATTTTTTTCTCAAACAAAAGGGCTAGTGAAGTTCTCACTAGATGATAAACTACATTTGAGGGCTATTAAAAAATATCGCATAAAAGTAAAATAAATAAATAACTAAAAGATTTAGCATGCTTTTATTCTACATGCAAAACGTGCCATCTGCAACTGTGCTTCAAAATTACAAAATACAGAGAACTATATATTTTATTCATGTCATGCCATTTAAAAAGAAATCTATAGTCTTACCCAAAATGTTTTTTTTTTCAAATAATTTTATTGTTATCTACCAAACTAAAAAGTTTCGCACCTATTTCTAGCTTAAATATCCTTAAAGAGAAATCCATGACATGACAGGGTTCTGACTTCCTTCATCAAACAATTTCACAAATGCCACTATTCAAATAAAGATGACAAATTGTTTGAAAATGTAATTTATTTATTTAATTATATTTTAAATAAAGACAATATTTTTATAAATATAAAAATTTAATTATATAATTTATTATTCAAAGATCAAAAAAAAATATTTTTACATAAAATAATTATAAAATTTTTATTATAATATTTACTTTTAAAAAATAATAATATTTTATTTATAATAATGTTTTAAAATATTATTTTCTTTGACAAATTATTTTTCACTTAAAATTATTAATTTCAATTATAATTTAGTTTTACTTTCGTATCTAACCATTAAAAAAAAGTCTTTTTTTTTAATCTTTTTCAAACATGTTCAATGTATACCAATTATTTTATGAAAATTAGAAAAAAAATTCAACATTTAGTATAATTTATTATTTTTTATCAATATTTTTATTTATTAATTTAATTCTTTTATTATAATAATTTAACAATATATTTTTAATTTATATTTTTAAACATTATTAATTAATTAATCATTTTTTAACATTCTTCTAAAAATAATTTATTAGACCTGATAGATACATTAGGCTGACGCTGAATTAGTGTATAAAGAATTAATTAGTCTGTGATCAATTTGTTAGTTAGTTGGTTGTCACATGTCAATTAGTTTGTTAGTGATTAGTTTAGTTTGTGACAGTTGTAACTCTTCTGCTATAATTAGTTAAAGCTAAGTTATTATTGTATGATATTGAAACTCACTTTATCAATATACTTCAAATTCAACCAGAACCTTCTTTCTCTTCTCTACACGTACTCTGCTCGTACTCCCTCTTCTTTCTTGAATTCTTTCCTTTTCTACTCCATCTCTTGCTTGAGCCTAGTACCTTTCATGGTATCAGAGCTTTCTTTCATTCAGTTCAATGGCAAGCGAAAGTCAAAGATCTGAAAACTCAATGAATCAGTTGAACACAGCTCCAAATTTTACCTCTTTCCCAATTTCAATGAAACTCGATGATAACAACTTCTTATAGTAGAAAGACCAGGCTGGATAAATGATCGAAGGTCACAATTTGCTTCACCACATTATCGGAGAAGAAATCCCATTGACGCTTGATGAATCAGCAAATGTAACACCAGAGTTTGCTGCATGGAAGAGACAAGATGCCCTTCTCAAATGGTGGCTTCTTGCTTCAATGACTAAGTCGTTCACCATTAGAATGGTAGGACACTTTTCTTCAGAGCAAAAATAATGCAATTGAAACACAAGTTGAGTAGTATTAAGATAGAAAACTCAGTAAATGAGTATATGTTAGCGTTAAAAGGAACAATTGATGCTTTAGCTTCAGTAGGAGAACCAATGCGTGAGAGTGATCATGTAAACGCTATTCTGAATGGATTAAACGAAGAGTATAGCTCAGTAATCGTATTAGTAGTGGCAAGACCAGTAAGCATCTCGGTTGGAGAATTAGAGGCTTTGCTATTAACTCATGAAAATATGTTGGAGAGGTTTCGAAAACCAGAGTCCTTTATACAAGCAAATGTGGCACAAAGTTCATCAAGTTACTCTCATAACTTTAACTCAAGAGATGATTTCAGAGGAGATTACAGAAGTAGAGGGTGGTGGCAGACAGATGAGAAGTGGTAGAAATTTCTATAATAATAGTCAAATCTGGTAATGCCCAGAATTTATCCAAAGTACTACTGCCGCAACCTGGAAATTCAGCTTCACAATTTATCAGAATTTATCCAAAGTACTACTGCGGAGTACAGAATCTACACATGCATATATTGAGTTCCTTTGATATACTCCGATGCCGCATCGTTCACATGAGATTTTGTAAGTTGGGTGTGCATTTGGGGTATGCTGTTTGAGATCCTCCATACGGATGTAAGATACACCACGACAATACTCGCATTCATATAGAAGTTGCCTACCTGAAGTTTCCGCCATGAACGAAGATGAGAGGAGAAGGACAGAAGTAACACCTGGCAAATGGTCAACTCATGGGTTCCACCGCTTCAATACGTTGAGACGCATGCTTCCGTTGTTAACAATATTTAGGTGTGTTATATCGAAAATAATATTTTCGAATAGGATGTTATTGAATTCTTTGATAAATCAATGTTTGATAAATTTAGACTTCGATCATTGTCAAGTGCTAAAATAATATTTCGATTAACCTCCAAATACATGTTACAATTAACTTTGGATTTGGGCTAATTAGGTACTCCGTATGTACTCTCTATTAGTCGATTGACTTAAGTGTGAAAATCGAAGAGGCAAACTCGACGGAGGTCAACTATATCAAAAAAGAGGTCAACAGTGCGATTTGTTAGTAAAAAAAAAACAAAGTTGTGAACTTCGAGGTGGAGTCATCGAGGATGGTCAATCAATAAAGGAGAGAATGTTTGAAATTCGAGGTGGAGTCATCGAGGATGGTCAATCGATGAAGGAGAGAATGTTGATCGACTAGGACTCATAAAAAAGGAGTGAAGCAATCGAAGAAGTGAAAAAGTTAATAAGTGAAAATGATTAATGGCGGCACTCAAAGAGAGCGGGAAGAGTTATTCAAGGATTGACGCATGTGGAAGTTATATATGAATTTGATTGGTCGAACACTTCCACAAATACATGAAAATCGAAGAAACAAAGGTTGGAATCTTTTCGAAGAAAACACTCACACTCACTCACATCCCCAGCAACTTTCTGAGTCAGTCTTTCTTCTTTGAAGAGTTTCTTCCATGTCTTTACTTTTCATTTAAATTCTCTACAACTTTCCTTTTCATGCAATTTATCTTCTTTGCAATGTCATTTCGATTCCTTTAAATTCAGCAACTTTTATCCTTTCCAGTCTTTACCTTTCAATTTGTCCTTTATTTTCCAAACACTTTTCCTTTATTTAATTTGATTTCTGCACAGCTTAGTTCCTTCTTCTTCGTCATTGTCAAAGGCATGAATTTTGATGCAAAATAAAACTGATACTCACAAAGAGGAGTAGGTTTCGCTCCCAGACCATTAGATATCAAACCACCACCTATTTACAAAAAATGGACAAAAGAGGGTGAAATATCTCTGTCTTGAAAAGTGACTTTGAAAGCACCTCCACTATATGGAGTGCCTCGAGGACCCATGATTATTTCTGTATAGGGAAGCATACCCTCTTCTTTAACCTTCTCTGGATAGGTTTGTCTTTGTTTTCCCACCATGTGTGGCCTATTTTCATCCCAATGGCGACACTCGCATTTGTGCTGTGAAAGCCACGGTCTCTTTTTAAATAATTGATGCTTTATCTTCAGTAGGAGAACCAATGTGTGAAAGTGATATGTAAACGCTATTTTGAATGGATTAAACGAAGAGTATAGCTCAGTAATCACCTCAGTAGTGGCAAGACCAGTGAGCATCTCGGTTGGAGAATTAAAGGATTTGCTATTAACTCATGAAAGTATGTTGGAGATGTTTTGAAAACTAGAGTCATTTATACAAGCAAATGTGGCACAAAGTTCACCAGGTTATTCTCAGAACTTTAACTCAAGAGGTGGCTGGTGCAGTGTTTTACAACCACAGACTAACCGGCAAGTGCACCGGATCGTACCAAGTAATACCTTACGTGAGTAAGGGTCGATCCCACGAGGATTGATGGATCAAGCAACAATGATTGATTGATTGGCTTAGTTAGGCAAGCAGAAAAAGGTTTTGAGATATTCAAAAGGTTTAAGTTTGAACTCAGAATATCAAAAGGATAGACAAATAAATAAATTGGGAATAAAATATGGAGAAAACAGTTAAGGCTTTAGAGTTATCTATTTTTCCGGATTGATTTTTCTTACTAACTATTTTTATCATGCAAGATTTAATTCATGGCAAACTATATGTGACTAGACCCTAATTCCTTAGACTTTCCTAGTCTCCTCTAAAATTCATTAACTGCCAATTCCTTGGTCAATTAATTCCAATTAGAAGGTGATGATCAAATTCCAGTTTATATGCCACAAGAATTCTAATTATCCAAAAATAAGGAGATTATATGTCACGTATCCCGTTAAATACAAACAATTAGAAATTCAGGATAATATGTTTTTAAGCTGTTGTTCAAGTAAAGAGCTTTTTCAAGTTTTACAAGAACCTAATTAGAACATGGGTCATACTTCCGTTCCACCCAAATTCATAAAATAAAGAACGAAAATAATTATTGAAATATAAATCAAAACATGGATTAAATTAGAAAGATCAAACGAATCAATCCATACAAATAGACAGAGCTCCTAACCTTAACAATGAAGGATTAGTTGCTCATAGTTCAGAGAAGAAAACCAGGATTCTGGTAAAAATGTACCGAGTTCCGATCTGATGGCATCAGATCCCTTTTTATAACTAATCCTAATAAATTTAAAATCTAATTATCTAAAATTAAAAATAATATATTTTCCTAAAAAATAAGATTTGAATTTAAATTCGAATTAATTAACAAGTCTTCAGCTGATGGGTGGAGACCACTTGATTTGTCCATTATGCAGCTTCTAATCTGTATTTTCTGGGCTAGAAACTGGGTCAAACAACCCAAAAATCGCCACCAGCATTTTCCTACGTTTTTCTGCATGTGGCGCATGTCACGCGTACGCGTCGATGGTCTTTTCTGCAAGTCACGCGGATGCATCGATCACGCGCACGCGTCGCTGAGCAAATCTTCAATTCACGCGTACGCATCAGTCACGCGCACGCGTCGCCATGGATACCTCCAAATCACGCGCACACGTCAGGCACGCGTGCGCATCGCTCATTGCAGCCATCTCTTTTGATTCTCGTGCTGCAGAAACTCCATCAAATTCTGCCGAATGCTACCTAAAATAAACAAAATTGCAAAAGACTCAAAGTAGCATCCATAGTGGCTAAAATATAATTAATTCTTGATTAAACTCAACAAATTAGATGCAAATTTACTAGGAAAATATAGAAAAGATGCTCATGCATCAGTGGCTTCAAAGGAGGTTTCAAAGGAGATTACAGAAGTAGAGGTGGTGGTAGACAGATGAGAGGTGGTAGAAACTTCTATAATAATGGTCAATCTGGCGACAACAATTCCAGATTTGGAACTCAGGCTTACAATAATCCAAGTTTTGGTGGTGCTGAAGGGGCAAGAATGTTCAACAATGAAAAGCAGCAACAGTATAATGGTTGAAGATTGTTCAATGGTGATAGGTCTATTTGCCAAGTGTGTGACAAGCCTGGACACACTGCCAAGACATGCTGGTATAGGTATGATCCATCAGAAGGCTCCAGATTTCAATATGAAGGCACAAACTCACAGACTCTGCAAGCATCACAAGCCAACTTGAGCAATGTATTGGCCACACCTGCAACATTACAAGATCAAGGCTGGTTTCCAGACTCAAGTGCTACACACCATATGACCTCAGACCAGCAAAATCTAATTGAAGGGGAGAAGTATGAAGGTGCAGACCAAGTGATCATAGGCAATGGATCAGGTTTGCATATCAACCTTGTTAGAAAGTCTTTCTTTAAAACTGATTTGAGCAATAGAGAATTCTTGTTAAGCAAATTACTACATGTACCTGATATCACTAAGAACTTACTTAGTGTATATAAATTCTGCTGTGACAATGATGTCTATTTTGAATTTCATTCTAATGGCTGCTATGTGAAATCTCATGAAACTAAAGAAATTGTTATACAGGAAAAAGTTGACAAGGGAATGTACAAGTTCCTCAATTTCACTCCATCTTTTACTTCATCAAATAAACCAGCTGCCTTTGCCTCAAATGTGTCCATTGTTGATCAATTTCTCTTGTGGCACAATAGATTAGGTCATCTAGCAAATAATGTTGTTTTCTCTGTGCTGAAATCTTGTAATATTGTTGCTTCATTAAATAAAAATTCTTGTGCTTCCTGCTGTATTGGAAAGTCTCATGTACTCCCTTATCCTCCCTCAAATATCTTATATACTGCTCCCTTGCAACTCATATACACATACATCTGCGGCCTACCCCTATACCTGACTTAAATGGAAACTATTACTTTGTCATTTTCATTGATGCCTATAGTAAATACACTTGGCTCTACCTTATTAAAACTCGATCTCAAATCAAATCAGTTTTTAATTGTTTCCAACAAATGGTTGAGTTGCAATTGAACACAAAAATTAAAATGCTTCAATCTGACAATGCTGCTGAATTTTTGAGCTTGGCTAAGAATTTACAGGTACAAGGTGTGCTACACATATTTTCTTGTCCTCATGAACATCAGCAAAATGGCAGTGCTGAGAGAAAGCATAGGCATATAGTTGAAAAGGGCTTAGCTATGCTAGCAGGTGCATGCATGCCAATTAAGTACTGGGGAGAGGCCTTCATGACGGCAGTTCACTTAATAAATAGGTTACCAACATCAGTGTTGCATGACCAGTCACCATTTGAAAAGTTGTTTGAGAAGAAATTTGATTACACAAGCCTTCGGGTCTTTGGCTATTTGTGTTTTCCACACCTGCGACCATACAATAGGCACAAGCTGGAGTTCAGATCAGCACCATGTACTTTTCTGGGTTATAGTGCAGTGCACAAAGGCTACAAGTACCTCGCTACAGAAGGGAAGATAGTGATGTCAAGCAATGTGATCTTTGATGAACAGAATTTTCCTTTCAAAAATTCGAAAACTCCCTCAACAACCAAGCCTGATTTATCTTCTAACTTTCACTCAACTCCAACCATTCCATTACTAAATAGGAACATGTCTCAACCCTCACCTAACATTACAGAATCAAGGTCTTCACATCTTGCACCAAGCATCACAGCCACTCCCCTTCCCTTGTCCTCACCTGTACCTACTGTACCAAGTATTCCAGAGTCCATATCTCCTTCTTTGTCTATCACAGCCACCTCTCCTACCTTACCTTCACCAGTACCTATAGCACCATCATCCACACTCATTCAAATACCTATTTCAGACTTGAAAACTGTTCTTTCCTTTGATGATGATCACTCAGTCTCGGCAGCATCAAATCAAAATGTTCACCCCATGATCACAAGGAGCAAGAGTGGAGTCTTAAAGCCTAGATCCTTTCTAGCTAGCATTGAACCAAGGACTGTCAATGATGCCTTGTCCAAACCTGAGTGAAAAGCTGCGATGGATGATGAATACGCTGCACTTATGCAAAATCAAAAACCTGGAAATTGGTTTCTCTTCCTCAAGGCAGAAAGGCTGTGGGTAGTCGTTGGATTTTTTAAGTTAAATACAACCTGATGGAAGTCTCCAAAAATACAAGGCTCGCCTAGTATCTCAGGATTTCTCTCAAAGGCCTGGGTGTGATTTCACTGAGACATACAGCCTAGTGGTGAAACCAACCTCAATTCGCATTGTCCTCACCTTAGCACTGTCAAAAAATTAGAGAATCAGGCTGCTTGATGTGAATAACGTATTTCTACATGGTGATTTAGTCAAAGATGTATATATGAAACAACCAAAGAGCTATGAAATTAGAGATGAAACTCTAGTGTGCAAACTCACTAAGGTCCTTTATGGTCTGAAACAGGCTCCAAGGGCCTGGTACTATAAGCTGTCAACAGCTCTCCAGCACCTTGATTTTCATTCAACAAAGTCTGACATCTCTGTATTCACGAGGTTCAAAAATGACTCATCACTATTTGTCCTGGTATATGTAGACGATATAATCATCACTAGAGACTCAGATGAAGCAATTTCTCAGGTCATTAAGCAGCTAAATGACAAATTTGCGTTGAAAGACATGGGTGAGCTTCACTATTTCCTTGGGATTCAATCCACCAAGACTGCTAACGGAGGTCTATTACTCTCACAAGAGAAATATGCCAGAGATTTGCTCAAGAAAGCTGAAATGGAAACATTGTAAGCCCTGTCATACACCCTTACCTTCCTCAGTTCGATTTTTTGCTTTTGGAAGCTCCCCATTCAAGAATCCTAAGCTCTACAGATCAGTTGTGGGAAGTCTACAATACCTCACAGTTATTCGTCCAGAACTAGCATACTCAGTGAACAAAATTTCACAGTTTATGCAAAATTCCTTGGAAGAGCATTGGAGATTAATAAAAAGAATCTTGAGGTATGTGCAGGGAACGCTTAGCTTTGGTTTACACTTACACAAAACAAAGGTGCAAACCAACAAAGCTTATAGTGATTCTGATTGGGCAGGGAACCAGATACAATAGCTTTAATGTTGAAGAACAGCCAAACAGCAGGGGTCATGATAGATACATTAGCTGATGCTAAATTAGTATAAACAGAATTAGTTAGCTTGTGATCAATTTGTTAGTTAGTTGGTTGTAACTAAACACATGTCAATTAGTTTGTTAGTAATTAGTTTAGCTTGTGACAGGTGTAACTCCTCTATTATAAGTAGTTAGAGCTAAGCTATTATTGTGTGATATTGAAACTCACTTTACCAATATACTTCAGATTCAACCAGAACCTTCTTTCTCTTCTCTACATGTACCCTGCTCGTACTCCCCCTCTTTCTTGAATTCTTTTCCTTTTTACTCCCTCTCTTACTTGAGCCTGGTACCTTTCAAAACCATCCTTTCGTTAAATTTTAGGGTCCAAAAAGCCATCTCAGACAACCCTCCTTACCCCCTGTCTCACCCAAGCCAAGTATTTTCTTCGATTCGTTGGAGGAAATACATCTTCTTAGTTGAAATAAATTTATTTAAATATGTAATAATATGATAATTAATTATGTATATTCATCAATACTATACATAAGATGGATTCTAATATGGAAGGAACTCACTTTAATGTTGCCAATCGAAAATATTTAATAACAAAAAATATTTGACAAAAATTATCAAAATTTATTATTTTTAATTTTATTTAATATATTTATAATAAATAAATATTAAATAAGATAAATTTAAGTTGATTATTTTTTAGTAGAAATTTATATGTATTTATTTTTATGTGAAGTTGATATTTAAGAATTGTTAGATGATTTGATAAGTTTGAGTAAATAATTATTTCATAATTTTTAACTTTTAACTATGTGAAGACTACACATGAGTATTTACCTTTTTTTTGTCTCTCTAACATTACCTATGGTAAAAATCCCATTATTGTTATATGTTGTTGGCTCTAACAAAATAAACACCCTACAAAGACAACAAATTAAAAAGTTGTGTGAAAATTTAAAAAATATATATTTATTCTACTAAATTTTTATACAGATATTGTAGACATTTTCAGAAGATGTAACAAGCTTTAGTTTTATTAAAACTATTTAGAAGGGTCTAACTCCGCTAAGAGTGGAGTTGTTTGTTTGGTTTATTTTGATTGGTAGAGTAAATACTAAGAAAAGACTATATAAATTGAAAGTGTTTAAACATATTTAAAAAAATGTTGAATATGTTCACTACTTGTTTAATTTTTTAATTGTGAGTTTACTTAGCAGGTGTGGTGTGCATGGCTTTTGGATTATGGGAGCTTGTGGCCTATTTGAGGCACATTGAAGGATCATTTTAAGAGCTGGACAGAAAGTCATAATAAAAGGAGGAGCATAAAAAATTATTTATGAGCTTGTTTGTAATTATTTGAAATGTCTAGTTGAAAAAAATAGAAGAATTTTTTAAAATAAGGAATCAGGTGTGGTGAAAATCATCAAGACATCTTTTTAGTGCTACTGAAAATGAAAAACGTAAATTTTTTTATTGTTGACGATAATATCAGAGATGACAATAGAATAAGTAAAAATTAAGGTAGATACTATTATAAAAATTTTATAATTATTTTATGTAAAAATATTTTTTTATTAAATAATAAATTATAAATTTTAATTTTAATATATTATAAAAATATTATTTATTTTTAAAATGTAAAATAAATATTTTTAATATTTTTATTTAAGTAGGTGCCACAAATTAAAGCAGCCATTGAAGGGGTGAAAATAACACCACCAAACACTAAAACCACCGCACCTTCTTCATCTTCTAACGTGGGTTTGACACACAAACGGAACACGTGCTTATGTTAATGTCATTCATCCCAAAGTCATATATACTCCTATGTACCAAAATCATAAAAACACAAAAAAATATTAATAATAATTGTATATTTTAGAGCATATTTAATACATATTTTAAAAATTAAAAATAATTATATCTTGTATATACTAGTCTAATAAAATTTATCCATAAATAAAAATTGTAAATTTATAGTTATTTTTTGATATGATAAAAAAAGAATAAAGATGAATTTATATATGTAAGGACTCTTCCAACCAAGTCCCACCTACTCTCTTGTTTGATTTGAAGATTATCAGGGACATTGACCTTGAATTTTTCAGAGAGAAAATTATAATTATAATTAAAACTTAAAAGTGAGCTTTGATCACGTGGACCATACACACAACCAACTCTTCTTGTGTCTGCGAAAGAAAAGAGTAGAAAAGCTTTTTAAGTATATTAGTAGATGGTTGTTTTAGTAATTTTTAATTATTAATTTTAATTATATATATTTTTTATAATTAAGATCGACAATTAAAAATTACTGAAATATTGAGTAAAAGTCTAAAAAGTAGAAACCACAACCATAAGATCAACAGTGTTGACTTGGATTTAATTTTGGCCACCATATGAATGTATAGGCCGTATTACTTTATTAGGGATAAATTTTTTTAAGGTTTGTTTATAACACTTGTTAAAATTTGAAAGTTTGTTTAATTTTTTATTAAAAATTTAATTATGTATTATTGTATCAATAAAAATAATTTATTTTCAAATAACTTATTTTAAAACTTATTATTATTTAAAAAGCTATCTAAATGAATTATTATTTAAATTTTTTAAAATTGTCAGTGCTTCAGTACGTTAAAATTTATTTTTTAATAAATCAATAATATATTAAAAAAATTTTAAACTTTTTTCTTTTAATAAAATATTTTTATATTAAAAGCCTTCACCAGAAAGTTCCATTTTTTTAATATGAGAATTTTAAAGAATATGCTCTCTTGTTTATAAATATCAGTTATTTTTCTTCAAATAAAAAAAAATGCATATTAAGAAATCATTAATTTCAAAATTATTTGAAATTGTTAGATGAAATTAATCTTGTGTTCTCTCTTTGATTTTTAATCAAATGTTTAGTATTAGGTATGTTATAATTAATAAATAGAGGTATAAACTGAAAAAAAAATCTTAAATCAACCATATGACATATATTATTAAGCAAAATTTCAGACAAAATAAGAAAAACTTATATTGTCACGTGGAGAAAAGAATTAAATACAAGGCATATAAGAAAAATGTAATCATCAATAATAAAATTTAGGGATAAGTACTTTTTTCGTCTCCAAGGTTTGGGGTCAAAATCAAAATCGTCTCCAACCTTTTTTTCTTATTAAAATCATCCTCAACGTTACAAAACGTTATAAAATCGTCCTTTTTACAAAAAATAATAACACTTTGACAATTTTATCCTTAAAATAAAAATAAAAATAATATTAAAAAAAAAACCCCACCCATCCCACCCCACTCCCAGCCTCTTCGGTCTCTCCCCCCTTCACCCCTTCCTTTCCAAGTTTCAACTTCCTTCTTCCTCATTCTTTCGGATCGGGTCTTCCATGAGGGGATCGTCGGTGGTGGGAGATCTGATGACACCGTCGCCTCCGATGGCAGAGAAGAAGGCGGCGACGGTGGCGGACTGCTCGAAGGTGATGGTGGTGGATCTCAGTGGCAGCGGCGGCGTTTCTCGGCGGCAGAGACACGACGGTGGCTGAGCATGGGTTTCTCCTCACTCTCCTCTGCTCCCGAACTCTCTCTCTCCTCAGATCTCACTTGCTCTCTTTCTCCTCTGGCTTTCTCTTCTTCCAGCGACCACTACGGCGCACACACCACCGCTTCTTCTTCTTTTTCTTCTTCTTTTGTTAACTGGATTTTTTGTAAAATCTCTGAATTTTTAGTAAAATTTGTTATGGAATATTGTTGTTGCTGAATTTTTTGAATTTTCTGGATTTATGGATTTCTTCTATTTCTGGATTTCTGGATTTTTGAATTTCTTCTGTTTCTGGATTTCTTGAATTTTCTGTTGATGATGATGTTGACCATGAAGAGAGGGGCATCAGAAAGGGGGATGGGAGATTACAGTGAGATGGTGAGGGGGTGAGGGAGTGGGGTGTGGGGGTGGGGAGGGTTACGGTGATGGGTGAGGGATGAGGGAGTGGGGTGAGGGGATGGGGGAGTGGGGTGAGGGGGTGGGGAGGGTTATGGTGATGGGGTGATGGGGTGATGGGGTGAGGGGGTGAGAGGTGGGGGGTTACGGTGAGGGGCTTGATGTTGATGGTGGTTGTGGTGGTAGTGGTGGTGGTGGTGTTGATGGTGGTTGTGGCAGTGGAGGTGGTGGGGTGAGGAAGGTGAAGAGGAGAATGATGATAATGATGATGAGGGTATTTTGGTCCAAAAATTCGAATAAGGACAATTTTATAATGTTTTGTAACGTTGAGGATGATTTTAATAAGAAAAAAAGGTCGGGGACGATTTTGATTTTGACCCCAGACCTTGAGGACGAAAAAAGTACTTATCCTTAACATTTATTTGTGTATTTACTTTATTTTCTACACGCACCTTAGCTTGCTTGAGATATGTTAAAAACGATAAAGAAAACACTTGGAAAGTAGAGTTTACTACTCAAAGAATGGATGTGAAGTCCGTTGAACATTTTAAATTCATATGCTCGCATAACATGTTTTCATAAAAAAATATAGAAACATTTGACCCATAATAAAATCGTGTAAACTGTTCACTTAGACAAAGATATATTACAAATAATTCAGTCTTCACTTCCACCAACCTCTTTGATTCAATTTTCTTGTCTACCATACTACCATTGTCCAAGTGGGTCCATTATTTATATTTGGATCAATTTATATACACGTAAAAAAAAAGTGTATTAACTAATTGATCAATTATATTTTAAGATCATTATAGTGCCATATCTGAACTATTAAAATATTGATGCTAGTATAATTGACTAATTGTTATTGCGTTGAGTTAGTTGGAAAAACCAAAAAAGAAAGAAACCATAACAATAACTACAGAATTCAATAACAGCGGTTAGAAATAAGAGACCGAGAGAGTAATTTGAATAATGTATTATTAAGTACATGGAATGATATAATATATAAGAATATTTATAGGTATTAAAGACATAATATTCTATAATATATATTTAGATATACTAAATAATTCTAATGAATACTAATTGATCCTAATATATACTGACATTCCCCTTCAAACTCAAGTTATTTAAAACAAAAACTTATAACCTGATAGAATGGGTGCAGACAGAACTATTAGAAGGAAACGCATATGGAACTTTCGCTGTCTGAAGGAAGCGCAGACGAAATTGTCGCTGTTTAAAGAAAGCGCAGACGGACCTGCCGCTGTATGAAAGAAACGCACACCAAACGATCACAAAGAAACGTAGACAGAACTGCCACAAGGAAACACAGATGGAATTGTCAAAAGAGTGACTAACTGTCGAAAAAACTGCTGAAAAGATGCCAAACTGCCGGAAAGCTGCTGAAAAATTGACAAAGTGTAAAGTGATGGCAAACCATCGGAAGATGACGAAAAATATATGGTTTCTCCCTGATAATAAGTAAGTAGTGAATGAGCTAATCGATTAGGTGAGAAAGCATTAAAACATTGATAAAAGAGAGTGAAAAAAAATAGCATAGAAGAAAAATATGAAAAATACAGTGATTTCACTAGAAGAAAAACAACTTATCCTCTTTAAGGAGGATACTATGACTCTGATACCATGTTAGAAACAAGAGACTGTGAGAATAATCTGAAGAGTGTATTATTGGGTGTATGGAATGATACAATATAAAAGAATATTTATAGATGTTAAGAAAATCGATATAATAAAGACATAATATTCTATAATAAATATTTAGATATACTAAATAATTCTAATAAATACTAATTGATCGTAATATATTCTAAAAATAACAAATCTGCTCTTCAAATTTTGTATTTATATGTCCATATAACAATTACATAAAAAAAATTATTAGAAGTCTTAATTGTGACCGTTTCAAATTTCCAATTAAAAATGAAAGTGTTATTATATACTATATATCTCATGCTACTAAATATTTTGGAGTAAAACATCTTACATAAAACTTTCATTTCAAGATTATGAATAGCCAACAGGGGTCACAATTATAGAGTTTGGACACATTCTAATATTGTGCTCACATTTAAATTGACTGAAATTCGTAAACTAAGATCAAGTCCATCTAATTTTTCTAGGAAGTTAAATTTTCTAGTGAGGTTAGTAGTGCAAGTTAATTTTCACCAATTTTAATTTTCTCTTATCTTTTATTATAGATAGTTTAAATATTTTAGTTTAGGGATGCTTCTAATAAGTTAGTGCAAGTGAATTGTAAAGAACTTATTAAAAAATTTAAACTTATTTTTTTATTGTGGTTGAAACTCATATTTTCCTCCAATATTTGAAATTATTCTGAAAAAGATTTGAATATTGTCCTATTGGTATAGAAGAGGCAATAGGACATAAAGGTGCTATATGGTTCCTTTCTTCTCTGCAAGATACTTGCTGTAAATTGGTTAATGCTTGCGATCAGTGTGTCACAATCAAAGTTCAGTTTGAGAGTATGGTTTGGAGGTGTAGTACTATTTATGGTAGCCCTCAACATAATAC
The DNA here is from genome assembly GCF_014773155.1 of Arachis stenosperma. Lineage (NCBI taxonomy): Eukaryota > Viridiplantae > Streptophyta > Magnoliopsida > Fabales > Fabaceae > Arachis > Arachis stenosperma. The sequence continues at coordinate 15,174,069 of NC_080384.1, read as the reverse complement.
CAGAAGTCGGCTTTGGGATTATCTGGTAGCTCATTCGACAACTTTTCAAAGACCTTGGATTGTCCTCGGTGATTTTAGTAAAGTCTTATTCTCTCCTGAATCTAAGGGTTTCCATTTTTTGAGTTAACATACGGATCAGTTTGCCAGTTCTCTAGGGGATAGTGCTCTATTTGACTAGAAGACTATAGAGAGACGTTTTTCTTGGTATAGGAGAATGAAAAACAGTATTGAGGTGACAAACAAACTTGACCGGATTTGTATTAATACTGGATGGCTATCTCTTTTTTCTGAGGCCTATGTAGAAATTTTGAATAAAATACAGTCTGATCACTATCCTATCTTAGTGTGCTGTAAAGGGCACCTGCAGTCGAAAAGGAACATACCATTTCATTTTATGGCGGCGTGGGCAATTCATCCTGGTTACAGAAATATTGTGAAACAGTCTTGGTGGTATAGCTTTAGAGGAGTGCAAAGCAAGCTATCGGAGGTACAGAGGAATTCTCTTGAATTTAATTCTAAAGTGTTCGGTAATATTTTTTTAGGAAATATGAATTGGAGTGATAAATTAATTATCTTCAAAAGTGTTTGGAAGAGAAGGAAGATTCTTACATGCGTCAAAGGGAGCAACAGTTGATTGAGGATTATAATAACACTTTTGTGCAAGAGAAACTCCTTTGGTTTCAAAAATCTAGAGAATAGTGGGTGAAATTTCAGGACAAAAATACTAGCTTCTTCCATATTCAGACTTTTGTGCGAAGGAAGATAAATAAGATTATGATCATTTTTTCAAGGACGACGTGTGAGAGATGGACCTAGAAATTCTTAGCCAGGAAGCTGAATCTTTTTTCAAGAGCTTATTCTGTCAGTTGGAGAATGTTGATTTAGGGTGTCTGGATGAAGTTCCACTTCCTTCTTTGAATGAGGAAGCCTGCTGTAATCTTACTGTGTCTGTGACTATGGAAGAAGTTAAGGCAGCTAATTTTAGCATGAATTCCTTTAAGGCTCCGAGTTAGGATGGATTTCAAGCTTACTTCTTCAAGGAATACTGGAAGATTATTGGGTCTGATGTTTGAAATATGATTAGGGAAGCTTTTTCTAGGGGTACTATTGATTCGAGGATGATGGAGACTCTTCTGGTTCTAATTCCCAAGGTGGAGTTGCCACTCGCCATTATCGATGAAGGATTTTAGACTTATTAGTCTCTGTAATGTGATCTACAAGGTCATCATCAAAGTCTTGGTCAACAAACTTTGGCCTCATCTCTCAAATATTGTTGGCCCTCTCCAAGGGGGGTTTATCCCAGAATGGGAGCTCCAGACAATATCATTATAGCACATGAAGTTCTCCATTTTATGAAAAAGACTAAGTCGAAGAAAGTAACTCTGACGTTTAAGATTGACTTGGAGAAAGCTTATGACAGAGTTGATTGGAGGTTTCTAAATCAGACACTCGTGAAATTCGATTTTCCTATCCCTACAGTCAAATTAATCATGAGCTGTGTCACTTCATTCTCATTGTCTATTCTTTAGAATGGTGATAGATTGGATAGTTTTACTCCTCATCGAGGTCTTCGGCAAGGTGATCCTATGTCACCATATTTTTTGTGTTATGTATAGAGAGATTGTCTTGGTTGATTAGCCATCAAGTTGATATGGGCCGGTGGAATCCGGTTGCTATTTCTAGAGGGGTCTGAGAATATCACATCTCATGTTTGTCGATGGTTTGCTTCTCTTCTGTAAAGTGGAGAAGCGTCAAGTCCAAAATGTGATGGCAAGATTGGAGAGTTTCTATAAAGCTTCTGGGATGAAGATTAATTTGAAAAAATTTAAAGCGTTATGTTCTCGTAATGTTTTCACAATAAGAAAAGAACTCTTTACTGGGGTGTCATCCATAAGATTTGTCCAAAACATAGGCAAATATCTTGAGATTACTCTTAGTCATGCTAGGGTAACTAGAGCAGCTTTCAATGAGGTTTTGGATAACATCCGGGGAAGGTTAGCCAGTTGGAAATGGCGTTTACTCAACAGGGCAGGTAGGCTCTGTTTGATCAATTCGGTTGTGGCTGCTATTCCTACCTACCGCATGCAAGTCTCTCTATTTTCCAAAGGAATAACAAACTCTATAGCATCCATGATGAGGACTTTTCTTTGGAAAGGCCATGCCAATGGTCGGGGGCTAAATCTTGTTAACTGGAAGGTGTTGGTCACCCCAAAGAAGCTTGGTGGTCTAGGAATTAGAGATCCATTTTGTGCTAATGTTGCTCTTCTTAGTAAGCTAGTTTGGCAACTATTTCATCATCCTCACAAGCTTTGGGTTCAGCTACTAGCAGATAAATACCGTTGTTCTTTGGGTGACGAGTTCATCCACTCAGCGTCTAAAGGATCTTATGTTTGTAGGAGTCTGTATAAAATTTGGGATATTTTGAAGGATGGTTTTAAATGGTGCATTGGGGATTTGGATCATAATTTTTGGTATTCAAAATGGAGGAAAGAGGGGCAGCTTTGTAAAAAGATAGATTATGTTCACATTTCTGATTCGGATATTTGGATTTTAGATCTTTGGTTGGCTGGAAAGTGGCAGCTTGAGAAGGTTTATTATCCTCTTCACTAGGTTTTGCATGAGAACATTCTCTCTTACAATCCGGATGTGTGAGTGGGTTCAGTGGTAGGCTGGACTTGATCTGGGGCAGTGTCTAAGGTTTATGATGCTTGCAATGGCTACCTTTGGCTCTGCAAGAAGGTGTTTGGATGGGAAGAGAGAGGAAATTAATTTTGGATTTGGCGTCAGCTTGTTTCGGAAAAGATTAAATTCTTGGCTTGATTTTGTCTTCGAGAAGCACTGCTCACTACTGTTTTTCATTTTAGGAGAGGGCTAACTCCTTCAGATAGTTTCCCCAGTTGCTTGATTTGTCAGGAAACAGTTTCTCATTGTATTCAGAATTGCCCAAAAGCCAAGCTTGTTTGGCAGTCTCTGGAGATTTCCTGTCACCCTCTGGATTTGAAGAATTAGTTCATGTTCCACAGTAAAGAGCATCTTTTTAGATTCTTTTCTGGTCTTTGGTAGATTTGAAGAGTTAGGAATAATGAGATTTTTAATCATCAGGGCTGCGTTTGTTTCTAAGAACAGGACATGACAAGACATTGAGAACAGGACCGGACAATACATTGATAGACAGAGACACAAAATTTTGTGTTCTTTTATTCTGTTTGGTGATAAACTAGAACAAATTATGAAAATTCAATTTATTCTCATTTTTTCATTTTAAAAATTTGAGATAAAAAATATAATAATAAAAAATATAATTATGAAAAATTAACAAGAATAATGAAAGAAAAAATAAAAAATAAGTTGTGTCCCTTGTTAGTGTCTCCGTGTCCTTCCTGTCAGGATGGACACAAAATACATTAATTTAGTGTCTCTGGATACATTGTCTCTGTCCATGTCTTCTTTGCCAAACGCGATTTTGTGTCTCAGTGTCCCTGTCTCAGTGTCCTGTCTTTGTAAACAAACGCAGCCCAGGAGCCTTGGACACCCTTTAAAGTAGCTCGTATGGCGTTAGCCTTAGAGAAAGAGCTTCGGAATATTTTTTAATTGCAACAAGTTTCTATTCCTTCTATGATTAGTTGCTCTTAGGTTCCCCCTTCATTGGTACTTTTAAGATCAATTGTGATGCTAGTTATCCTGATTTTGGTGGTCAAATTAGTTTTGTCTGTGTTAGCAGGGACTAGAAGGGAAACTGGCAAGGTGGCTGCTTGGGAATGATTGAAAGCTACAATATTCTTCAAGGAGAGTTGTTTGCTATTGGTGCACGAAATTGCAATCACACTTTTGCAATCCCGCACAACTAACCAGCAAGTGCACTGGGTCGTCCAAGTAATACCTTGCGTGAGCAAGGGTCGATCCCACGGAGATTGTCGGCTTGAAGCACGCTATGGTTATCTTGTAAATCTTAGTCAGGATACCAGAAATTATCAAGATTGATTGTAAAAAGCAAAAGAACATGAAATGGTTACTTGTATTGCAGTAATGGAGAATAGGTTGGGGTTTTGGAGATGCTCCATCTTCTGAATCTCTGCTTTCCTACTGTCTTCTTCATCAAACACGCAAGGCTCCTTCCATGGCAAGCTGTATGTAGGGTTTCACCGTTGTCAGTGGCTACCTCCCATCCTCTCAGTGAAAATGTTCCTATGCTCTGTCACAGCATGGCTAATCAGCTGTCGGTTCTCGGTCAGGCCGGAATAGAATCCATCGATTCTTTTGCGTCTGTCACTAACGCCCCGCCTGCTAGGAGTTTGAAGCACGTCACAGTCATTCAATCATTGAATCCTACTCAGAATACCACAGACAAGGTTTAGACCTTCCGGATTCTCTTGAATGCCGCCATCAGTTCTAGCTTATACCACGAAGATTCTGGTTAAGGAATCCAAGAGATATCTACTCAATCTAAGGTAGAACGGAGGTGGTTGTCAGGCACACGTTCATAGTTGAGAATATGATGAGTGTCACAGATCATCACATTCATCCGGGTTAAGAACAAGTGATATCTTAGAATGGAAGCAAGCATGATTGAATAAGAAACAGTAGTAATTGCATTAATCCATCAAGACACAGCAGAGCTCCTCACCCCCAACCATGGGGTTTAGAGACTCATGCTGTGGAAGGTACACAAAGAAAACGTGTAAAGTGTCATGAGGTCCAGATACAATGTCAAAAGATCCTATTAATAGTAAACTAGTAACCTAAGGTTTACAGAAATGAGTAAATGACAGATAAATCCACTTCCTGGCCCACTTGGTGTGTGCTTGGGCTGAGCAATGAAGCATTTTCGTGTAGAGACCTTTTCTGGAGTTAAACGCCAGCTTTCATGCCAGGTTGGGCATTTAACTCCAAGTTTTATGCCAGTTCCAGCGTTAAACGCTGGAATTTCTGAGGCTGATTTGCCACGCCGGTTTGGGCCATCAAATCTTGGGCAAAGTATGGACTATCATATATTGCTGGAAATCCCAGGATGTCTACTTTCCAACGCCGTTGAGAGCGCGCCAATTGGGCTTCTGTAGCTCCAGAAAATCCACTTCGAGTGCAGGGAGGTCAGAATCCAACAGCATCTGCAGTCCTTTTCAATCTCTGAATCAGATTTTTGCTCAGGTCCCTCAATTTCAGCCAGAAAATACCTGAAATCACAGAAAAACACACAAACTCATAGTAAAGTCCAGAAAAGTGAATTTTAACTAAAAACTAATAAAAATATACTAAAAACTAGCCAGAATATACTAAAAACATACTAAAAACAATGCCAAAAAGGGTACAAATTATCCGCTCATCACAACACCAAACTTAAATTGTTGCTTGTCCCCAAGCAACTGAAAATCAAATAAGATAAAAAGAAGAGAATATACTATAGACTCCAAATTATCAATGAAACTTAGCTCCAAATTAGATGAGCGGGACTAGTAGCTTTTTGCCTCCAAACAGTTTTGGCATCTCACTTTATCCTTTGAAATTCAGAATGATTGGCTTCTTTAGGAACTCAGAATCCAGATAATGTTATTGATTCACCTAGTTAAGTATGATGATTCTTGAACACAGCTACTTATTGAGTCTTGGCCGTGGCCCAAAGCATTCTGTCTTCCAGTATTACCACCGGATACATACATGCCACAGACACATAATTGGGTGAACCTTTTCAGATTGTGACTCAGCTTTGCTAAAGTCCCCAATTAGAGGTGTCCAGGGTTCTTAAGCACACTCTTTTTGCCTTGGATCACAACTTTATTTCTTTCTTTTTCTTTCTTTTTCTCTTTCTCCTCTTTTTTTTTCCGTTTTTTTTTTGTATTCACTGCTTTTTCTTGCTTCAAGAATCATTTTTATGATTTTTCAGATCCTCAGTAACATGTCTCCTTTTTCATCATTCTTTCAAGAGCCAACAATTTTAACATTCATGAACAACAAATTCAAAAGACATATGCACTGTTCAAGCATACATTCAGAAAGCAAAAAGTATTGTCACCACATCAAACTAATTCAACTAGTTTCAAGGATAAATTTCGAAATCCTGTACTTCTTGTTCTTTTGTGATTAAAGCATTTTTCATTTAAGAGAGGTTATGGATTCATAGGACATTCATAACTTTAAGGCATGAATTTTATTAATTATGAATTAAGAACAAGACTCAAATATAGATATAAGATGAGACTAAAAAAAATAAAAATAGGAATAGAAAACAAAAGAAAAACGCAAAAATAGGCTCCTAATGATAGAGGTTTTCACAGAGTTAGGACTCAACAACCTTGATTTTGAGAAGTGGATGCTCCCTCAGCTTGAGAGGAGAGCTTTTGGCGTTTCATCTCTTGGAGTTCACGCCCCTGCTTCTCTTGTTCCTTCAGCAATTTGCAGAGCATGCAGTTCTGATTCTGCTGTTCTTCCTTCAGTTGCTCCATAGTTTCTTGCAACTTGGTGATAGATGCTTCTAGGCTGGCCCAGTAGCCAATTTCAGGGAATTCAGGGAAGAACTCCTGCGCCCTCCTTTTGATAGAGTTGTCTTGCATTTGTCCTTCCATTGACTTCTTGGTGATTGGATGTTCAATGGGTATGAATTCATCTACTCCCATCTTCACCCCAGCCTCTTTACAGAGCAAGGAGATCAAGCTTGGGTAAGCCAATTTGGCTTCAGTGGAATTCTTATTTGCAATTGTGTAGATCTCACAAGCAATCACATGATGAACCTCCACTTCTTTTCCAAGCATGATGCAATGAATCATCACTGCTCTCTTGATAGTGACCTCAGAACGATTGCTAGTGGGCAATATAGAACGCCCAATAAAGTCTAGCCAACCTCTTGCAATTGGTTTGAGGTCTCCCCTCTTGAGTTGGTTTGGGACACCCTTAGAATTGGTTATCCACTTAGTTCCAGGGAGGCATATGTCCTCTAGAACTTGATCCAACCCTTTATCTACTCTCACCATCCTCCTATTAAAGGAGTCAGGATCATCTTGCAGTTGAGGTAATTTGAAGATTTCTCTTATTTTGTCCAGATGAAAGTACATAACTTTCCCTCTGACCATAGTTCTGTAGGTATGGTAAGCAGTTCCAGTCATTCTCTGCTTATCTGTTAACCACAGATTTGAGTAGAATTCCTGAACCATGTTCCTTCCAACCTTTATCTCAGGATTGGTTAGAACTTCCCATCCTCTGTTTCGAATTTGCTCTTGGATCCCCGGGTATTCATCTTCTTTCAGATCAAATTTAACTTCCGGGATCACTAACCTCAGACCCATTATCTTGTGATAATGGTCTTCATGTTCTTTGGTTAAGAACTTCTCTTGGTTCCAAAGATTCTTTGGATTATTCTCCTTCTTTCCTCTTAAATTGGTTTGTTTTCCTTTAGGAGCCATGATCTTGATGAATCTTGGCTTAGTGATCACGGAAAAGCACACCAAACTTAGAGGTTTGCTTGTCCTCAAGCAAAAGAAAGAAGAGAAGAGAGAGAGAGGAAGAGGAAATTCGAATGGTGTGGTGGAATGAGGGGGAACAAACGTGTATTTATAAGGTGGGGAGGGGAGATTTCGAAAAGAAAAGAAAAATTTGAAAGGAGATTTGAGAAGATATGGAAAGAATTTGAGAGAAAGGTGAGTTTTTGAACAATATTTGGAATTGATTTGAAATAGATTTGAAAAATGGTTTTGATTTTTGAAGATTTGAAGGTGAATGATGAATGGTTGAAGTGTGATTTTGTAGAAAAATATGGGTAAGAAAAGGAAAGTTTGAAAAAATCTGATTTGAAAACAAAATTGTGGTCCCCCCACCTTTCTGGCGTTAAACGCCCAGAATGGCACCCATTCTGGCGTTTAACGCCCAATTGATGCCCCTTTTGGGCGTTTAACGCCCAGCCAGGTGCCCTGGCTGGCGTTAAACGCCAGAAATCCTTTATCACTGGGCGTTTTTCTGAACGCCCAGGATGCTGCACACCTGGCGTTAAACGCCCAGAATGGTGCCCATTCTGGCGTTTAACGCCCAAAATGGCACCATTCCTGGCGTTAAACGCCCAGAATGATACCCATTTTGGCGTTTAACGCCCAAAATGCCCCTTACTGGCGTTTTTTCGCCAGTAAGCTCATTTTCTCTGCTTTTTGAGCTGAGTCCTTCTGTAACTCTGTGAATTCCTTCATTTTTGATACTAGCCTCTGTAAGAACAATTCATATAACCCCCTAATGACTGGGTTGCCTCCCAGCAAGCGCTTCTTTACTGTCTTTAGCTGGACCTTCACTGAGAATCACTCAAGTCTCAGTTTTGAGCATTCCTGCTCAAAATTGCCTTCAAGATAATGCTTGATTCTCTGTCCATTAACAATGAACTTTTTGTCAGAATCAATATCCTGAAGCTCAACATATCCATATGGTGAAACTCCTGTAATCACATACGGACCCCTCCACCGGGATTTGAGTTTTCCTGGAAACAATTTGAGCCTAGAGTTGAAGAGCAGAACTTTTTGTCCTGGCTCGAAGACTCTGGTTGATAACTTCTTGTCATGCCATTTCTTTGCCTTTTCCTTATAAATTTTTGCATTTTCAAAGGCATTGAGTCTGAACTCCTCTAGCTCATTTAGCTGGAGCAATCTCTTTTCACCAGCTAACTGTGCGTCCATGTTTAGGAACCTGGTTGTCCAGTAGGCTTTATGTTCCAGTTCCATGGGCAGATGACAGGCCTTCCCATACACCAATTGGTATGGAGAGGTTCCTATAGGAGTCTTGAATGCTGTTCTGTATGCCCACAGAGCATCATCCAAGCTCTTTGCCCAATCCTTTCTTCGGGCTATTACAGTCCGTTCTAGGATTCTTTTTAGCTCTCTGTTAGAGACTTCAGCTTGCCCATTTGTCTGTGGATGATACGGAGTTGCCACTTTATGGCTGATTCCATATCTAACCATAGCAGAGTATAGTTGTTTATTGCAGAAATGAGTGCCCCCATCACTGATTAGTACTCTGGGAACACCAAACCTGCTGAAGATGTGTTTCTGGAGGAATTTTAGCACGGTCTTGGTATCATTAGTGGGTGTAGCAATTGCTTCTACCCACTTGGATACGTAGTCCACTGCCACCAGAATGTAAGTGTTTGAGTATGATGGTGGGAATGGACCCATGAAGTCAATTCCCCATACATCAAACAATTCTATCTCTAATATCCCTTGTTGAGGCATGGCATATCCATGAGGCAGGTTGCCAGCTCTTTGGCAACTGTCACAGTTACGCACAAACTCTCGGGAATCTTTATAGAGAGTAGGCCAGTAGAAGCCACATTGGAGGACTTTAGTGGCTGTTCGCTCACTTCCAAAATGTCCTCCATACTGTGATCCATGGCAGTGCCATAGGATTCTTTGTGCTTCTTCTCTGGGTACACATCTGCGGATCACTCCGTCAGCACATCTCTTAAAGAGATATGGTTCATCCCAGAGGTAGTACTTGGCATCTGAAATTAATTTCTTTCTCTGCACGTAGCTGTACTCCTTGGGTATGAACCTCACAGCTTTATAATTTGTAATATCTGCAAACCATGGAGCTTCCTGAATGGCAAAGAGTTGCTCATCTGGGAAAGTCTCAGAAATCTCAGTAGAAGGGAGGGACGCCCCAGCTACTGGTTCTATTCGGGACAGATGATCAGCTACTTGGTTCTCTGTCCCTTTTCTGTCTCTTATTTCTATATCAAACTCTTGCAGAAGCAACACCCATCTTATAAGCCTGGGTTTTGAATCCTGCTTTGTGAGTAAGTATTTAAGAGCAGCATGGTCAGTGTACACAACTACTTTGGATCCCACTAGATAGGATCTAAACTTGTCAATGGCATAGACCACTACAAGTAACTCTTTTTCTGTGGTTGTGTAGTTCTTCTGTGCGTCATTTAGAACACGGCTGGCATAGTAAATGACGTGCAGAAGCTTGTTATGCCTCTGTCCCAACACTGCACCAATGGCATGGTCACTGGCATCACACATTAGTTCAAATGGTAATGTCCAATCTGGTGCAGAGATAACTGGTGCTGTGACCAACTTAGCTTTCAGGGTCTCAAATACCTGCAGACACTGTGTGTCAAATACAAATGGTGTGTCAGCAGCTAACAGGTTACTCAAAGGTTTTGCAATTTTCGAAAAATCCTTTATAAACCTTCTGTAGAATCTTGCATGCCCCAGAAAGCTTCTAATTGCCTTAACATTGGCAGGTGGTGGTAATTTTTCAATTACCTCTACCTTTGTCTTATCCACCTCTATTCCCCTGCTTGAAATTTTATGCCCAAGGACAATTCCTTCAGTCACCATAAAGTGACATTTCTCCCAGTTTAAAACCAGGTTAGTCTCTTGGCACCTTTTCAGGACAAGTGCTAGGTGATTAAGACAGGAGCTGAATGAGTCTCCATATACTGAGAAGTCATCCATGAAGACTTCCAGAAATTTCTCCACCATATCAGAGAAGATGGATAGCATGCATCTCTGAAAGGTTGCAGGAGCATTGCACAGACTGAAAGGCATCCTCCTATAGCAAACACGCCAGAAGGGCAAGTGAATGCTGTTTTCTCTTGGTCCTGAGGATCTACTGCAATTTGGTTGTAGCCTGAATAGCCATCCAAAAAGCAGTAATAGTCATGCCCAGCTAGTCTTTCTAGCATTTGGTCTATGAATGGTAAAGGAAAATGATCCTTTCTGGTGGCTGTATTGAGCCTTCTGTAGTCAATACACATACGCCACCCTGTAACTGTTCTTGTAGGAACCAGTTCATTTTTTTCATTATGAACTACTGTCATGCCTCCCTTTTTGGGGACAACTTGGACAGGGCTCACCCAGGGGCTATCAGAAATAGGATAAATGATCCCAGCCTCTAGTAATTTAGTGACCTCTTTCTGCACCACATCCTTCATGGCTGGATTTAGCCTCCTCTGTGGTTGGACCACTGGTTTGGCATTATCCTCCAACAGGATCTTGTGCATGCATCTAGCTGGGTTAATGCCCTTAAGATCACTTATGGACCACCCAAGAGCTGTCTTGTGTGTCCTCAGCACTTGAATCAGTGCTTCCTCTTCCTGTGGATTTAAAGCAGAGCTTATAATCACTGGAAAAGTTTCACCCCCTCCCAGAAATGCATATTTCAGGGATGGTGGTAGTGGTTTGAGTTCAGGTTTGGGAGGCTTATCCTCCTCCTGAGGAATTTTCGAAAATTCCTTTGCTTCCTCTAGTTCTTCTTGATCAGGTTGAGCATCTTTGAAGATGTCCTCAAGCTCTGATTCTAAGCTTCCAGCCATATTGATCTCTTCTACCAGAGAGTCAATAATGTCAGCGCCCATGCAGTCATTTGGTGTGTCTGGATGCTGCATAGCTTTTACAGCATTCAACTTGAACTCATCCTCATTGACTCTCAGGGTTACTTCCCCTCTTTGTACATCAATGAGAGTTCGTCCAGTTGCTAGGAAAGGTCTTCCTAGAATGAGAGTTGCACTTTTGTGCTCCTCCATTTCCAGCACCACAAAGTCAGTTGGAAAGGCAAATGGCCCAACCTTGACAATCATGTCCTCTATTATGCCTGATGGGTGTTTAATGGAGCCATCAGCAAGTTGGAGGCATATCCTGGTTGGTTTGACTTCTCCAGCCAACCCAAGCTTTCTGATAGTGGATGCAGGTATTAGATTGATGCTTGCTCCAAGATCACATAGGGCTGTCTTGGTGCAAGCGCCCTCTAATGTGCATGGTATCATAAAGCTTCCAGGATCTTGAAGCTTTTCTGGTAAGCTTTTCAGAATGACTGCACTGCATTCTTCAGTGAGAAACACTTTTTCAGTTTCTCTCCAATCCTTCTTATGACTTAAGATCTCTTTCATGAACTTAGCATAAGAAGGTATTTGCTCAAGTGCCTCTGCAAACGGAATCTTTATTTCAAGAGTCCTTAGATAGTCTGCAAAGCGGGCAAATTGCTTATCCTGTTCCGCTTTGCGGAGTTTCTGAGGATAAGGCATCTTGGCTTGATATTCTTCAACCTTAGATGCTGCAGGTTTATTCCTTACAGAAGTGGTTGAAGAAACCTTGTTAGAGGGATTACTGTCAGCACTCTCAGGTGTCTGATCCTCCCTTGGCGTCTGAACGCCAGGATTGGGTGGAAAATGGGCGTTTAACGCCAACTTTTCCCCCTTTTCTGGCGTTTGAACGCCAGAACTGGGCAAGGAATGGGCGTTTAACGCCAGATTTCCTTCCCTCTCTGGCGTTTGAACGCCAATAACCTTCCTCTCTGGGCTCTTACTGTCCTCAAAGGGATTTTGAACAGTGATTTGGTTATCCTCTGTCAATTGTTCCTTGTTTGGCTTTCTGCTCTTTTGAACAGAGGTATTCAGTGTCTTCCCACTCCTCAGTTGAACTGCTTGACATTCCTCTGTTATCTGTTTAGATATTTGCTGTTTTGCTTGATTTAACTGCAGTTCTATGTTCTTGTTAGCAACCTTAGTATCATGTAGCATTTCTTTAAATTCTGCTAACTGTTCTATCATCAGGAGCAATTGTTGATTAAGCTCATTCATCTGTTCTTGAGGATTATGATCAGTGACTACTGTCATAACTTCCTCTTTTGGAGAGAACTCATTGCTAGAGTACAAATATTGGTTTCTAGCAACAGTGTCTATAAGCTCTTGAGCTTCTTCAATTGTCTTCCTCATGTGTATAGATGGTGCGCAAAATTGTGAACAATACTTTTCACAACTCTCATAATCCCCGGTAATGGCTCCAAAAACGTGGTAGCTCAATACCATGGCATTACACAACTTCGCACAACTAACCAGCAAGTGCACTGGGTCGTCCAAGTAATACCTTACGTGAGTAAGGGTCGATCCCACGGAGATTGTTAGCATTGAAGCAAGCTATGGTCATCTTGTAAATCTTAGTCAGGCAAACTCAAATATATATGATGATGAACGAAAATAATATAAAAGATAAAGATAGTGATACTTATGTATATCATTGGTGTATGAGCTTCAGACAAGTGTATGAAGATGCCTTCCCTTCCGTCTCTCTGCTTTCCTACTGCCTTCATCCAATCCTTCTTACTCCTTTCCATGGCAAGCTTGTGTAGGGTTTCACTGTTGTCAGCAGCTACCTCCCATCCTCTCAGTGAAAGCGATTGCATATGTCCTGTCACGGCATAGCGGAATTCAGCTGTCGGTTCTCGGTCAGGCCGGAATAATATCCATTGATACTTTTGCGTCTGTCACCAACGCCCTAGCCTGCTAGGAGTTTGAAGCACGTCACAGTCATTCAGTCATTGAATCCTACTCAGAATACCACAGACAAGGTTAGACCTTCCGGATTCTCTTGAATGCTGCCGTCAGTTCTTGCCTATACCACGAAGACTCTGATCTCACGGAATGGTTGGCTCGTTTGTCAGGCGAGCACTCGGTTGTCAGGCGATCAACCATGCATCGTGCAATCAGGAATCCAAGAGATATTCACTAAGCCTCAGATGCTTGTAGAACAAGAATGGTTGTCAGTCACCTTGTTCATGAGTGAGAATGGTGATGGGCGTCAATCATCACCTTCATCATGTTGAAGAACAAGTGATATCTTGGATAAAGAACAAGCGGAATTGAATGGAAGAACAATAGTAATTGCATTAATACTCGAGGTACAGCAGAGCTCCACACCTTAATCTATGGTGTGTAGAAACTCCACCGTTGAAAATACATAAGAACAAGGTCTAGGCATGGCCGAATGGCCAGCCTCCCAAAGGTCTAAGATAGCATAAAACAAAGATAGCTACCAAAGTCTCTCTAATACAATAGTAAAAGGTCCTACTTATAGAAAACTAGTACATAGATGAGTAAATGACATAAAAATCCACTTCCGGGCCCACTTGGTGTGTGCTTGGGCTGAGCAATGAAGCAATTTCGTGTAGAGACTCTCCTTGGAGTTAAACGCCAGCTTTAGTGCCAGTTTGGGCGTTTAACTCCCAATTAGGTGCCAGTTCCGGCGTTTAACGCTGGAATTTCTTGAGGTGACTTTGAACGCCGGTTTGGGCCATCAAATCTTGGGCAAAGTATGGACTATTATATATTGCTGGAAAGCCCAGGATGTCTACTTTCCAACGCCGTTGAGAGCGCGCCAATTGGGCTTCTGTAGCTCCAGAAAATCCACTTCGAGTGCAGGGAGGTCAGAATCCAACAGCATCTGCAGTCCTTTTGAGTCTCTGGATCAGATTTTTGCTCAGGTCCCTCAATTTCAGCCAGAAAATACCTGAAATCACAGAAAAACACACAAACTCATAGTAAAGTCCAGAAAAGTGAATTTTAACTAAAAACTAAAAAAATATACTAAAAACTCAACTAAAACTACCAAAAACATACTAAAAGCAATGCAAAAAGTATACAAATTATCCGCTCATCACAACACCAAACTTAAATTGTTGCTTGTCCCCAAGCAACTGAAGATCAAATAAGATAAAAAGAAGAGAATATGCAATGAACTCCAAAAACATCTATGAAGATCAGTATTAATTAGATGAGCGGGGCTTTTACTTTTTGCCTCTGAATAGTTTTGGCATCTCACTCTATCCCTTGTAATTCAGAATGATTGGCTTCTTTAGGAACTTAGAATCCAGATAGTGTTATTGATTCTCCTAGTTAAGTATGATGATTCTTGAACACAGCTACTTATTGAGTCTTGGCTGTGGCCCAAAGCACTCTGTCTTCCAGTATTACCACCGGATACATACATGCCACAGACACATAATTGGGTGAACCTTTTCAGATTGTGACTCAGCTTTGCTAAAGTCCCCAATTAGAGGTGTCCAGGGTTCTTAAGCACACTCTTATTTGCCTTGGATCACAACTTTATTTCTTTCTTTTTCTTTCTTTTTTCGGTTTTTTTTTTTCGTTTGCTTCTTTCTTTTTTTTTCTTTTTTTTTGTATTCACTGCTTTTTCTTGCTTCAAGAATCATTTTTATGATTTTTCAGATCCTCAGTAACATGTCTCCTTTTTCATCATTCTTTCAAGAGCCAACATTCATGAACCACAAGTTCAAAAGACATATGCACTGTTCAAGCATACATTCAGAGAACAGAAGTAATGCCACCACATCAAAAATAATTAAACTACTATAAAATTCAGAATTCATGCAATTCTTCTCCTTTTCAATTAAGCACGTTTTTATTAAGAGAGGTGATGGATTCATAGGACATTCATAACTTTAAGGCATAGACACTAAGACACTAATGATCACAAGACACAAACATGGATAAACATAAAGCATAAAAATCGAAAAACAGAAGAATAAAGAACAAGGAAATCAAGGAACGGGTCCACCTTAGTGATGGCGGCTCTTTCTTGCTCTTGAAGATCCTATGGAGTGCTTGAGCTCCTCAATGTCTCTTCCTTGTCTTTGTTGCTCCTCCCTCATGATTCTTTGGTCTTCTCTAATTTCATGGAGGAGAATGGAGTGATCTTGATGCTCCACCCTTAGTTGTCCCATGTTGGAACTCAATTCTCCTAGGGAGGTGTTTAGTTGCTCCCAATAATTTTGTGGAGGAAAGTGCATCCCTTGAGGAATCTCAGGGATCTCATGGTGAGAGGGGTCTCTTGTATACTCCTTCCTTTTCTTGGTGATGGGCTTGTCCTCATCAATGGGGGTATCTCCTTCTATGTCAACTCCAACTGAATAACAGAGGTGACAAATGACGTGAGGAAAGGCTAATCTTGCCAAAGTGGAGGTCTTGTCCGCCACCTTGTAGAGTTCTTGGGCTATAACCTCATGAACCTCTATTTCTTCTCCAATCATGATGCTATGAATCATGATGGCCCGGTCTATGGTAACTTCGGACCGGTTGCTAGTGGGAATGATTGAGCGTTGTATGAACTCTAACCATCCTCTAGCCACGGGCTTGAGGTCATGCCTTCTCAATTGAACCGACTTTCCTCTTGAATCTTGCCTCCATTGTGCGCCCTCTTCACATATGGTTGTGAGGACTTGGTCCAACCTTTGATCAAAGTTGACCCTTCTAGTGTAAGGATGCTCATCTCCTTGCATCATAGGCAAGTTGAACGCCACCCTCACACTCTCCGGACTAAAATCCAAGTATTTCCCCCGAACCATAGTGAGATAATTCTTTGGATTCGGGTTCACACTTTGGTCATGGTTCTTTGTGATCCATGCATTGGCATAGAACTCTTGAACCATCAAGATTCCGACTTGTTGAATGGGGTTGGTAAGTACTTCCCAACCTCTTCTTCGGATCTCATGGCGGATCTCCGGATATTCACCCTTTTTGAGTGAAAAGGGGACCTCGGGGATCACCTTCTTCAAGGCCACAACTTCATAGAAGTGGACTTGATGCACCCTTGAGAGGAATCTATCCATCTCCCATGACTCGGAGGTGGAAGCTTTTGCCTTCCCTTTCCTCTTTTTAGAGGTTTCTCCGGTCTTGGATGCCATAAATGGTTATGAAAAAGCAACGCTTTTACCACACCAAACTTAAATGTTTGCTCGTCCTCGAGCAAAGAAGAAAGAAGAGAGTAGAAGAAGAAGAAATGAGGAAGAGGGGGAAGGTGGTGTGTTCGGCCAAGAAGGGAAAGAAGGGGTATTTAGGTTGTGTGAAAATGAAGGGTTGAAGAAGGGTATATATAGGAGAGAGGGGTGTAATGGTTCGGCCATTATGGGTGGGTTTGGGAGGGAAAGTGGTTTGAATTTGAAGGGTGAGGTTGGTGGGGTTTTATGAAGGATGGATGTGAGTGGTGAAGAGAAAGATGGGATTTGATAGGTGAAGGGTTTTTGGGGAAGAGGTATTGAGGTGATTGGTGAATGGGGGAAGAAGAGAGAGAGTGATGGTGGGGTCCTGTGGGGTCCACAGATCCTGTGGTGTCAAGGAAAAGTCATCCCTGCACCAAATGTTGCTCAAAATCACGTTTTGAGCTATTTCTGGCGTTAAACGCCGGGCTGGTGCCCATTCCTGGCGTTTAACGCCAGGTTGTTGCCCTTTACTGGCGTTTAACGCCAGTCTGGTGCCCCTTTCTGGCGTTAAACGCCCAGAATGGTGCCAGACTGGGCGTTAAACGCCCAACTGCTAGGCTTACTGGCGTTTAAACGCCAGCAGCTTCTTCCTCCAGGGTGTGCTGTTTTTCTTCCTGTTTTTCATTTTGTTTTTGCTTTTTTCATTGTTTTTGTGACTTCTTATGATCATCACCTACAAAAAAAAATAAAATAACAAAAGAAAATAGTTAACTATAAAACATTGGGTTGCCTCCCAACAAGCGCTTCTTTAATGTCATTAGCTTGACAGAGGACTCTCATGGAGCCTCAGAAATGCTTAGAACCGTGTTGGAGCCTCCCAACACCAAACTTAGAGTTTGAATGTGGGGGTTCAACACCAAACTTAGAGTTTGGTTGTGGCCTCCCAACACCAAACTTAGAGTTTGACTGTGGGGGCTCTGATTGGCTCTGTTTTGAGAGAAGCTCTTCATGCTTCCTCTCCATGATGATAGAGGGATATCCTTGGGCCTTAAACACCAAGGATTCTCCATTCACTTGAATGATCAACTCTCCTCTATCAACATCAATCACAGCCTTTGCTGTGGCTAGGAAGGGTCTGCCAAGGATGATGGATTCATCCATGCACTTCCCAGTCTCTAGGACTATGAAATCAGTAGAGATGTAATGGTCTTCAATCTTCACCAAAACATTCTCTACAAGTCCATGAGCTTGTTTTCTTGAATTGTCTGCCATCTCTAATGAGATTCTTGCAGCTTGCACCTCAAAGATCCCTAATTTCTCCATTACAGAGAGGGGCATGAGGTTTACACTTGACCCTAAGTCACACAAGGCCTTCTTGAAGGTCATGGTGCCTATGGTACAAGGTATAGAAAACTTCCCAGGATCTTGCCTCTTTTGAGGCAGTTTCTGCCTAGACAAGTCATCCAGTTCTTTGGTGAGCAAGGGAGGTTCATCCTCCCAAGTCTCATTTCCAAATAACTTGTCATTTAGCTTCATTATTGCTCCAAGGTATTTAGCAACTTGCTCTTCAGTGACATACTCATCCTCTTCAGAGGAAGAATACTCATCAGAGCTCATGAATGGCAGAAGTAAGTCCAATGGAATCTCTATGGTCTCATTTTGAGGCTCAGATTCCCATTGGAACTCAGAGGAGATTGGTACACGCCCACTGAGGTCTTCCTCAGTGGCGTCCTCCTCCTCTCTTTCCTCTCCATATTCGGCCATGTCTATGGCTTTGCACTCTCCTTTTGGATTTTCTTCTGTATTACTTGGGAGAGTGCTAGGAGGGAGTTCAGTAATTTTCTTGCTCAGCTGTCCCACTTGTCCTTCCAAATTTCTGATGGAGGACCTTGTTTCATTCATGAAACTTTGAGTGGTCTTTATTAGATCAGAGACCATTGTTGCTAAGTCAGAAGTATTCTGCTTAGAACTCTCTGTCTGTTGCTGAGAAGATGATGGAAAAGGCTTGCTATTGCTAAACCTGTTTCTTCCATCATTATTGTTATTGAAACCTTGTTGAGGTCTCTCTTGATTCTTCCATGAGAAATTTGGGTGATTTCTCCATGAAGAATTATAGGTGTTTCCATAGGGTTCTCCTAGGTAATTCACCTCTTCCATGGAAGGGTTCTCAGGATCATAAGCTTCTTCCTCAGATGAAGCCTCTTTAGTACTGCTTGGTGCATTTTGCATTCCAGACAGACTTTGAGAAATCAAATTGACTTGTTGAGTCAATATCTTGTTTTGAGCCAATATGGCATTCAGAGTGTCAATCTCAAGAACTCCTTTCTTCTGACTAGTCCCATTGTTCACAGGATTCCTTTCAGAAGTGTACATGAATTGGTTATTTGCAACCATTTCAATTAGCTCTTGAGCTTCTGCAGGCGTCTTCTTCAGATGAAGAGATCCTCCAGCAGAGCTATCCAAAGACATCTTGGATAGTTCAGAGAGACCATCATAGAAAATACCTATGATGCTCCATTCAGAAAGCATGTCAGAGGGACATCTTCTGATTAATTGTTTGTATCTTTCCCAAGCTTCATAGAGGGATTCTCCATCCTTCTGTCTGAAGGTTTGGACTTCCACTCTAAGCTTACTCCATCTTTGTGGTGGAAAGAACTTTGCCAAGAAGGCATTGACTAGCTTTTCCCAAGAGTCCAGGCTTTCTTTGGGTTGAGAATCCAACCATATTCTAGCTCTGTCTCTTACAGCAAAAGGGAATAGCATCAGTCTGTAGACCTCAGGGTTAACCCCATTAGTCTTGACTGTGTCACAGATTTGCAAGAATTCAGCTAAAAACTGATGAGGATCTTCCATTGGAAGTCCATGGAACTTGCAATTCTGTTGCATTAGAGAAACTAATTGAGGCTTAAGCTCAAAGTTGTTTGCTCCAATGGCAGGGATAGAGATGCTTCTCCCATAGAAATCAGGAGTAGGTGCAGTGAAGTCACCCAGCACCTTCCTTGCATTGTTGGCATTGTTGTTGTTTTCGGCTGCCATGGGTTCTTCTTCCTTGAAGAATTCGGTCAGGTCCTCTAAAAGAGTTGTGCTTTGGCTTCTCTTAGCTTTCTCTTCAGGGTCCTCTCAGGTTCAGGATCAGCTTCAACAAGAATGCCTTTGTCTCTGCTCCTGCTCATATGAAAGAGAAGAGAACAAGAAAATGTGGAATCCTCTATGTCACAGTATAGAGATTCCTTGAAATGTCAGAGGAAAAGAGAAATAGAAAGAAGAAGGAGAAGAAGAATTCGAACTTTAGTTAGATAAGGTTCGAATTGTGCATTTAGAAGGAGTAGTACTCCATAAATAGAAGGATGTGGGAAGGAGGGAAGAGAATTTTCGAAAATTCATTTAAAAGATTTTGAAAACATTTTGAAAATTTGATTGATAATTTTCGAAAATTCAAAGTGAAAAAGAAATCAAGTGATTTTTGAAAAAGATTTTGAAATTAGAAATTAAAAAGATTTGATTGAAAACTATTTTGAAAAAGATGTAGTTAAAAAGATTTAATTGAAAAGTTATGGTTTTAAAAAGATGTGATTGAGAAGATATGATTTGAAAACAATTTGAAAAGATATGATTTGAAAACAATTTGAAAAGATGTGATTTTAAAAATTAATGACTTGCCTAACAAGAAAAGATATGATTCAAACATAAAACCTTCCTCAACAGAAAAGGCAAAAAATGTTCAATCAAATCATTAATTGTTAGTAAGTATCTTTGAAAAAGGAAAGAAATTGATTTTGAAAACATTTGATTGAAAAGATATGATTTGAAAAAGATTTGATTTTGAAAAACTTTGAAAACTTGAAAACAATTGATTTTGAAAACAAAATCTTCCCCCTAGCACCATCCTGGCGTTAAACGCCCAGAATGGTATACATTCTGGCGTTTAACGCCCAAAATGCTACCTCTTTGGGCGTTAAACGCCCAACCAGGTGCCCTGGCTGGCGTTTAAACGCCAGTCTGCCTTCTTCACTGGGCATTTTTGAATGCTCAGCTTTTTCTGTATAATTCCTCTGCAGTATGTTCTGAATCTTCAATTCTTTGTATTATTGACTTGAAAAGACACAAATTAAAAATATTTTTAGATTTTTTAATAATCAAAATGCAACAAGAATCAAATAACAATGCATGCAAGACACCAAACTTAGCAGTTTGTGTACTGCTGACACTATATGAGACACAGAAACACTCAAGCCAAAAGAATTCAAAGATCAAAACAAAGAACTATATGCATGAATTCGAAAAATATAACAAAAACATGCATTTGACACCAAACTTAAGATGAGACACTAGACTAAAGCAAGAAACATCAAATATTTTTGGTTTTTATGATTTTGTAAAATTTTTTTGTGTTTTTCGAAAATTAAGTGGAAAAAGGTATCAAAATTCTTAATGAGAATTCCAGGAATCAGTGCAATGCTAGTCTAAGACTCCGGTCCAGGAATTAGACATGGCTTCACAGCCAGCCAAGCTTTCAAGGAAAGCTTCGGTCCAAAACACTAGACATGACCAAAGGTCAGCCAAATCTTAGCAGATCACTGCTCCAAGAGCAAAATTGATGAGAATCAACAAGCTCTTGTGGTGATAAGTTGAAGCCTCGGTCCAATCAGATTAGACATGGCTTCTCAGCCAGCCAGATTTCAACAAATCATCATGAAACTCTAGAATTCATCTTCAAGAATTTCGAAAAAAATAAATACCTAATCTAAGCAACAAGATGAACCGTCAGTTGTCCAAACTAGAACAATCCCCGGCATTGTTACCAAAAGCTTGCTCAAAACTTGAACAATCCCCGGCAACGGCGCCAAAAACTTGGTGCGCGAAATTGTGAACAATACTTTTCACAACTCTCATAATCCCCGGTAATGGCTCCAAAAACGTGGTAGCTCAATACCATGGCATTACACAACTTCGCACAACTAACCAGCAAGTGCACTGGGTCGTCCAAGTAATACCTTACGTGAGTAAGGGTCGATCCCACGGAGATTGTTAGCATTGAAGCAAGCTATGGTCATCTTGTAAATCTTAGTCAGGCAAACTCAAATATATATGATGATGAACGAAAATAATATAAAAGATAAAGATAGTGATACTTATGTATATCATTGGTGTATGAGCTTCAGACAAGTGTATGAAGATGCCTTCCCTTCCGTCTCTCTGCTTTCCTACTGCCTTCATCCAATCCTTCTTACTCCTTTCCATGGCAAGCTTGTGTAGGGTTTCACTGTTGTCAGCAGCTACCTCCCATCCTCTCAGTGAAAGCGATTGCATATGTCCTGTCACGGCATAGCGGAATTCAGCTGTCGGTTCTCGGTCAGGCCGGAATAATATCCATTGATACTTTTGCGTCTGTCACCAACGCCCTAGCCTGCTAGGAGTTTGAAGCACGTCACAGTCATTCAGTCATTGAATCCTACTCAGAATACCACAGACAAGGTTAGACCTTCCGGATTCTCTTGAATGCTGCCGTCAGTTCTTGCCTATACCACGAAGACTCTGATCTCACGGAATGGTTGGCTCGTTTGTCAGGCGAGCACTCGGTTGTCAGGCGATCAACCATGCATCGTGCAATCAGGAATCCAAGAGATATTCACTAAGCCTCAGATGCTTGTAGAACAAGAATGGTTGTCAGTCACCTTGTTCATGAGTGAGAATGGTGATGGGCGTCAATCATCACCTTCATCATGTTGAAGAACAAGTGATATCTTGGATAAAGAACAAGCGGAATTGAATGGAAGAACAATAGTAATTGCATTAATACTCGAGGTACAGCAGAGCTCCACACCTTAATCTATGGTGTGTAGAAACTCCACCGTTGAAAATACATAAGAACAAGGTCTAGGCATGGCCGAATGGCCAGCCTCCCAAAGGTCTAAGATAGCATAAAACAAAGATAGCTACCAAAGTCTCTCTAATACAATAGTAAAAGGTCCTACTTATAGAAAACTAGTACATAGATGAGTAAATGACATAAAAATCCACTTCCAGGCCCACTTGGTGTGTGCTTGGGCTGAGCAATGAAGCAATTTTGTGTAGAGACTCTCCTTGGAGTTAAACGCCAGCTTTAGTGCCAGTTTGGGCGTTTAACTCCCAATTAGGTGCCAGTTCCGGCGTTTAACGCTGGAATTTCTTGAGGTGACTTTGAACGCCGGTTTGGGCCATCAAATCTTGGGCAAAGTATGGACTATTATATATTGCTGGAAAGCCCAGGATGTCTACTTTCCAACGCCGTTGAGAGCGCGCCAATTGGGCTTCTGTAGCTCCAGAAAATCCACTTCGAGTGCAGGGAGGTCAGAATCCAACAGCATCTGCAGTCCTTTTGAGTCTCTGGATCAGATTTTTGCTCAGGTCCCTCAATTTCAGCCAGAAAATACCTGAAATCACAGAAAAACACACAAACTCATAGTAAAGTCCAGAAAAGTGAATTTTAACTAAAAACTAATAAAAATATACTAAAAACTCAACTAAAACTACCAAAAACATACTAAAAGCAATGCCAAAAAGTATACAAATTATCCGCTCATCAATAGATCCACCAGCTGAGTGGTCTAAAGACATCTGAGCTTTTTCTGTAAGCCCATAGTAGAAGATGTCTAACTGTACCCACTCTGAAAACATTTCAGAGGGGCATTTTCTAAGCATACCTCTATACCTCTCCCAGGCATTGTAAAGGGATTCATTATCCTCTTGTTTAAAGCCTTGGATGTCCAGCCTTAGCTGTGTCATCCTCTTTGGAGGGTAAAAATGATTCAGGAATTTGTCTGACAACTGTTTCCATGTCTTTATGCTTGCTGTAGGTTGGTTATTCAACCACCTTTTAGCTTGATCTTTTACAGCAAATGGAAACAGTAATAGTCTGTAGACATCCTGATCTACCTCTTTATCATGTACTGTGTCAGCAATTTGTAAGAACTGTGCCAGAAACTCAGTAGGTTCTTCCTGTGGAAGACCGGAATACTGGCAATTTGCTGCACTATGATAATGAGTTGAGGATTTAGCTCAAAGCTGCTTGCTTTGATGGGAGGTGTACAGATGCTACCCCCATATGCAGCTGTAATGGGGTTAGCATATGACCCCAGAGTCCTTTTGGACTGATTAATCCCACTTAAGTCCATCATGGACAAAAGGGAAATGATAATGATTGCAAAGAGATAAATTTTGTTTTTTTTTTTTTTTTGAGTTAAACGAAAATAATAAAATAAAACAAAAGAAAATTAAAATAAAAATTCGAAAATCAAAAAGAAAATAAGATCAAAGCAAATTGAGAACTGAATCAAATAGTTAATTAAAAAGATTTTGAAAATAGCAATTAGAAAGATGTGATTGAAAAAATTTTATGAAAAAGATTTGATTTTTGAAAAGAGGAAAGATAAAAACACAAAAAGACACCAAACTTAGAATTTTTAGAAAATCAAAAACTAATTTTCGAAAATTTTAAGGGAAAAACACAAAGAGGACACCAAACTTAGAATTTTTATGAATCAAAAAGGGACTAAGAACATGCAAAATCGAAAATTAAAAGAAAAACAAAAGCATGCAATTGACACCAAACTTAAAATATGAAACTAGACTCAACTAAAAGACTCTAAACCAACAAAAATAAAACAGTCCTAATCTAAGCAACAAGATAAGCCGTCAGTTGTCCAAACTCGAACAATCCCCGGCAACGGCGCCAAAAACTTGGTGCACGAAATTGCAATCACACTTTTGCAATCCCGCACAACTAACCAGCAAGTGCACTGGGTCGTCCAAGTAATACCTTGCGTGAGCAAGGGTCGATCCCACGGAGATTGTCGGCTTGAAGCACGCTATGGTTATCTTGTAAATCTTAGTCAGGATACCAGAAATTATCAGGATTGATTGTAAAAAGCAAAAGAACATGAAATGGTTACTTGTATTGCAGTAATGGAGAATAGGTTGGGGTTTTGGAGATGCTCCATCTTCTGAATCTCTGCTTTCCTACTGTCTTCTTCATCAAACACGCAAGGCTCCTTCCATGGCAAGCTGTATGTAGGGTTTCACCGTTGTCAGTGGCTACCTCCCATCCTCTCAGTGAAAATGTTCCTATGCTCTGTCACAGCATGGCTAATCAGCTGTCGGTTCTCGGTCAGGCCGGAATAGAATCCATCGATTCTTTTGCGTCTGTCACTAACGCCCCGCCTGCTAGGAGTTTGAAGCACGTCACAGTCATTCAATCATTGAATCCTACTCAGAATACCACAGACAAGGTTTAGACCTTCCGGATTCTCTTGAATGCCGCCATCAGTTCTAGCTTATACCACGAAGATTCTGGTTAAGGAATCCAAGAGATATCTACTCAATCTAAGGTAGAACGGAGGTGGTTGTCAGGCACACGTTCATAGTTGAGAATATGATGAGTGTCACAGATCATCACATTCATCCGGGTTAAGAACAAGTGATATCTTAGAATGGAAGCAAGCATGATTGAATAAGAAACAGTAGTAATTGCATTAATCCATCAAGACACAGCAGAGCTCCTCACCCCCAACCATGGGGTTTAGAGACTCATGCTGTGGAAGGTACACAAAGAAAACGTGTAAAGTGTCATGAGGTCCAGATACAATGTCAAAAGATCCTATTAATAGTAAACTAGTAACCTAAGGTTTACAGAAATGAGTAAATGACAGATAAATCCACTTCCTGGCCCACTTGGTGTGTGCTTGGGCTGAGCAATGAAGCATTTTCGTGTAGAGACCTTTTCTGGAGTTAAACGCCAGCTTTCATGCCAGGTTGGGCATTTAACTCCAAGTTTTATGCCAGTTCCAGCGTTAAACGCTGGAATTTCTGAGGCTGATTTGCCACGCCGGTTTGGGCCATCAAATCTTGGGCAAAGTATGGACTATCATATATTGCTGGAAATCCCAGGATGTCTACTTTCCAACGCCGTTGAGAGCGCGCCAATTGGGCTTCTGTAGCTCCAGAAAATCCACTTCGAGTGCAGGGAGGTCAGAATCCAACAGCATCTGCAGTCCTTTTCAATCTCTGAATCAGATTTTTGCTCAGGTCCCTCAATTTCAGCCAGAAAATACCTGAAATCACAGAAAAACACACAAACTCATAGTAAAGTCCAGAAAAGTGAATTTTAACTAAAAACTAATAAAAATATACTAAAAACTAGCCAGAATATACTAAAAACATACTAAAAACAATGCCAAAAAGGGTACAAATTATCCGCTCATCAGCTATTTGGAGAAAATTTCTGTTAGCCTGAGACTTTGGGTAAAGAGATGTGATTTATGAAACAGACTGTCTGGAAGCTTACAATCTTGTTACCAATTCTCATGACACTGCTGGTTGTGTAGATCTTTTGGTACTTAAAATCATCGATATCATAGCTTAGAAGTAGCGTGTTGATTTTCGTTTGATCTTGAGAGATGCAAATACCATAGCGAACACCATGGCAAAGACGGCAATGAGAACGCACTCTTCGTATGTCGAGCTTTCAGTGCCTTGGAAGGAGTTTAAGCTGAGTATTCAACGAGACTGTCCTACGTCTTTTTAGTCCTTTAGCACTTTGTTTTTTCTTTTCTTTTCTGTTTGGTTGTTTTTCTTTTTCAGTAAAAAAAAATCTGTCTAATTTTAATATTTAATAAAAAATCTAAGAATAAAAAAATAAAATTTTAGTGAAAATAACAATTTATTATTTATGTATGGGTTATAAATCATTTACATTTTTAAAATTTAAATTCTTATCCTATTTATAGTTATTTATTTTCTAAATAAATAATTAAAATTAAATCTAGTTAACGATTCATATCAATTATTCAAAACTTTTATTGCAAATTAAATATCTTACTTATTATATTTATCTAAAATCTTTTAAATCATCCCTCTTTATATTTTTATGTAATATTTAAAAAAATAATAAATAGGTCTCTAATCTTTTATCTCGAATGCAAATAAATAATTGATTAATTGAAAATATAAAAATATTCATTATTTTTTAAGAAGTAAGAGATCTAAATCCTTTAAAAAAATATATTTGTTCTTATATATTTTAAATAGAAAAACTTAAATATCTCATATTTTAAAAAGTAAAAGGTATTTTTATATTTTTAATTAGTTAAAAACTTATGTATCTTTAAATTAAAAAATTCAAAATCTATTTATTTTTTTTCTAATATCTATATATAGGGTTAAGTACTGTTTTTGTCCCTAAGGTTTGGGGTGAAAATCAAATTCATTTCCGACCTTTTTTTGTTATCAAAATCATCTCCAACATTACAAAACATTATAAAATTGTCCTTTTTTACTTCAATTTAATTTTTTTGATCAAATTACTCTTCAGAATTAATAAAAATAATATTAAACAAAACAAAACAAAAACACCCCCGCACAGTATCCCACCCTCATCCCTGATCTCTCTTCCCTGTTCCCTCCCACATCCCGTTCCTCTTACTATCTTCGAACTCCCCCCTCTCTAAATCCTAATTCTTCTTTTCTCCTTAGACAAAAACCAAATTCAGCAATAGCGACAAAACCAAATTCAGCAACAGCAACAATAAATTCAGCATTTTCAGCCAATTCAACAACAACAATTTCCTTACTAAAACATGCATGTACATATAAAAAAATTGTTGCAAGAATCCAGCCACAAATTCTTGCTGCTCGCCGGACAAGGCAATAAACATTAAATATAAATGAAAATGAAAGAAAAGGTTTATCATAAAAGACAAGGCAAATTTAACCTTAATTCTACCTAAAATCAACAATAACAACAACATATGCAAAGAAAAATTAAATAAAAAAATGATATAAAAAAAAGAAGAGAGGAAGGATCTGTTGGTGGCGACCCACCTCTCATGGCAGATCCTCTCCCTGTCGTTCCCTCCTTTCTCTTTTTCTTCCAATTTTGCTATCCTTTCTTTCCATCTCTATTTGGCGTCGCAGGCTGATTCCATTAATGGCAACGGAAAGCGTTGGACGCAGACGGAAGAGGAAGAAAAGAAATGGTGGATGGTGAAGGAGATCTATTAGTGGGCTTGATCTTCTCTACACAGCATGGAAGTAAAGATGAAGAAGATGAAGAAGAAGAAGATGACGAAGAAAATGGGTTGTTACAACCTCGTCGGGAAAGATGGTGTCGAGCCATCGACGGAGTGAAGAGCCATCGGCGGAGTGAAGAGCCATCGGAGAGGGAGGATTTGAAGAGATTAGGAAGAAGGGGATGGGGAGGGGGGATTTGAGATCAGGACGAGGGTGGGGTGTTTTTGTTTTTTATTTTTTAATATTATTTTTATTAATTATTATTAAGGATAATTTGGTAAAAAAAATAAAATTAAGGTAGAAAAGGACAATTTTATAACGTTTTGTAATGTTGTGGATGATTTTAATACAAAAAAAAGTCGGTGACAAATTTGATTTTCACCCCAAACTTTAAAAACGAAAACAGTACTTAACCCTTTATATATATTATACAAAAATCATTAAATATAAGACTCTAAAATCTATCGTGCAAACGGCTCCTCAAGTTTCCAATAGACACTAGAACAAATAAGCTTTGGTGTGAGAACTAAAAATTTTATCTCAGCGAGAACCGAGTACTTATTAAATAATATGTGAGACGTTTACTTTTGAGTGATGAACATACTTGAACTATGGAGACAAATCATTTAAGATGCAGAAAACATTATCTTTATTCTTTCGTCACATCTAAAATATATTTATTTACAACGTAATTACAGCATATAATTTGTTCTATTGATTCTATTTTATTTTAAAATTATTATATAATAGTACAGATTAATTTCTGAATTAATTAGATTTTTTTTCTTTTAAAATAAATTAATTTTAATATTGTTTATATAAAGTTTTTTTTAAATAATTTAAGTAAAGATCCAATTTGATTTTTGTTCATTTTTATGAAGGATAAGGTGATTTTTATTTAAAAAAAGAAATATTTTGATTTTTTTATTTTAGAACAATATGACATATCTGTTAAAAAAATTCATTAAATAGTAGTGGTAATCACTTTTGGGGGGGTTATTTGTATTTTGTGGAGGTTTTAAACTTCTACAAAAAATCTTTAATAATATGATCAATTATGACCACTACTATCATCATTTTTTTCCTCTTCATCATTATCACTTCTACCTTTACTATTTTTAATTGTGTAATTATACTTTTTACCGTCATCATCACCAATATCAATATTATCAATATTAATGTTCTCTTATTTTGTTTCTTGTTTAATGTTATTTTTTTCAAAATATTCGTATTGCAATTACTTTTTTTCTTGTAACATCATTTTTCTTGTAATATTATTTTTAACAATAGTCTTTCTCCACTTAATCATCACCGGTGAAAGAATTTTACAGAAAAAAATTTATTAATAGTTTGTGAGAATTTAATACTTCACAAATTACAAATAAAACTATTAAAAAATTAATTTTATTACTATTTAACGAATTTTTTAATAGAAAAATTATATTATTTTAAAATAAAAAATTGAGGAACAAAATATCTTTTTTATACAAAAATTATCTTGTCTTCTGTAAAAATAGACAACAACCAAGTTGGTTGCTTTTTCAAAATAATTTCTGATAAGTGATAATCAAAGGGGATTTTTTTTTTGGTTTGATAAAAATGGAATGTTTTTTTTGTTTCCACAATATTTCTCGGTCGAAAAGGTCAAGGATTAATATGTCGTGTATTGAAACTTTATTAAAAATTTATTACTAACCAATAAATTATTATATGTATAAAATAAAACTCAAATTTTTAATATTTATTTAAATAGACTAACAAACTAATCAGTACACCATCTAACTTGATTAAAATAGAAATGAACTTGATTCAAACATTTTTCTTTTTCGTTTTTTTCTTTTTTTTGGTCAGGTATTCAAACATTTTTCTAAGAGGACTGTCAACTGTATCATTATTTAATGGGCTTTAGCTTTGGTCTTTTTAAGTTTTTACGAACCTCAACAAATATCCATATCAAATGTCTACTGTGGATGCTATAAATGGACCTTTTTTTTACATGTATCTTCTCCGGACACACAAACCAAAAAACATTCTATTCTTTTTATGTCTCGTGTAGTCGTGTATTCCTTTTCCAACAAAGATTTTTCATTTATTTTTCGTTTTTTCTTTATGTGCTTATATTTATAATTTAGGTTATATTTAATTATGTAATTATGGGGGCTTTGTAGCAAATCTAAGACAAGGCCACGCTACTCAAGCAGTATTACGGAGAGTTTTCTATGAACTCCAAATGGCTTGAGATCTAGGATGAAAAGAGTGATGGTTGGAAATGGACTCTAAGTCTCTAAGGCAACTTATGATGGAATCCATAAAGCTAGACTAGTTAGCAAAGAACAATTTAAAGAGTTAAATTTTAAAGTGGTTCTTAAACTTGCAATTAAGTCTCGAATTTGTCTTTAAACTTAAAATTGTCCTAAATTTATTCTTGAACTTAACAACGGTCATTCCCAAAAATTTTTTGCCGACGGATTGATGACGTAGTTGGATGGAGACTACGCCAGACTTGTAAACGTCGTCGTTTCCTTTATGAAGCTGAAGGTAAAAGTGAATTTGGAGAAATCCTTACGTTTCCGCCCTCTCTTCGTCTTTCTCTCCCCGAATTTCACCATAGCGAACTCCCTCTCCCCTCGAGAGCACCACGTCTATGGTAGGCGACCAGCATAAAAGCAGAAGAAGACAGAGTGAACGGTCAAATTTTGAATCTTCCTTAATAAACTGTTTAGATAATTGATGATCACAAGGTTCTCGACATTTTCAAGGTGTCAAAAGGGAGAGAAGGTAGCTTAGCAACGGCGAGGAGGCCTGCAACACGGCATCAGTGGCTGGTGGGAGAGGACTTGGGACGACAGGATGGGAGTATGTCGGACGAGATCCAGTGCTCTCGTTGAAGAGGGGTCGATTTTGAGAGTGACAAGGTGACAACGATGGAGTGGAAATGATGTCATTTCAGTTGTATTTGAGGGGCCAGAAAAGAAATGACGACGTTTACAAATTCAGTGTAGTTTCCGTCCAATCACGTCATCAATCTATCGCCGGAAAATGCCTTAGGGATGACCAGGGACGGATCTAGAAATGATATTATGGGGGTCCATAATACATATAATATTAAAAATTATGTAAAAAAATAATATAATATAAGATGTATTACAAAAATATACTGATAGAGAATATATTTTAAAATAAAAAATATGTGTATACTTTTTACTAACGAAGTGGTCGATTCTTCGTCGTATCATAAAATTCACCAATAATAGAATTTGTGTCAAATTTTTTAGTAATTTTCTTTTCAATATAATTAAAAGACAATTAGCAAGAAATTCATCTTTTATTTTGTTTCTAAATTATTTTTCACAATATTCATAGTTAAAAAAATATCTTAATTGTAGTAGTTGAAACAGAGAGAATTAATATTAAATGAATAAAAAAAGACGGCCACAAAAAGAAAAAAGAATTCACTTTATGAGATTTGAAAATTTTTATTTAATTAAAAAATATTAGTAATAATATTTTTTTCAAATTTCTTTAATATTGTTACTTACTTTTTAAATATTAAAAATTATTAATATTTAAATTAAATTGGACTTTTATTTATACTAGACTAAATACTAAATAATTTTAAAAAAAATTAAATTATACATAATAACTTATTACTATTAAAAAAAGTTGGGGACATAGTTGTAAAAACCGAACCAGTGATCAAACCGGTCAACCTACTGGTTTACTGGTTTATTAGTTCAATCGATAAATCACTGGTTGAACCGATAAAACCGGTCTCATATAAATAAAAAATAAAAAATAATCAAAAACTTAAAATTAAAATTTGAAATACATATCTACACTAACATTTTATGAAAAATCAAGTCTCAAATTCTAAAAATAACTAATAGAAAAACGTAGAATTTATCAATACTACTACAATAGTATCTTAATTTGACAGAATAAGAGTAACAATTCATTCATAAAGCTTGTCATATAACTATAATATCAGTAGATTTTAACACTAGCATCAAAACAAATAATCTTAATTACAATACTAGCATTTAAATAGATCAAGCAAATTAATAAATTTTTAGTGAACTTTATATTTATATTAATAATGGCACATAATTAAAATATAATTAATACAAAAAAATAAAAAATAAAAAATTAAATTAAATTAAATTACATAATTGGAGGAGGGGGAAGGCGGAGGCCACCACTTGCCCCCCCCCTTATGTCCGTCCCTAGGGATGACCGTTGTTAATTCCAAAGATAAATTTTGGATATTTTTAAATTCAAGAACGAGTTCGAGACTCGATTACAAATTCAGAGACTACTTTAATATTTAACTCCAATTTAAAACACCCACCTAATTTTACATTCCTATATATCACTCCCAAAGATCTAAATAGTTTGCTAGATGATGATGTAAATTGGTTAGCCATATCCCGTATGATTTCAGGTTGTGTAATTTTCTTTTTTCCGACTTAAACCCCGTTCGAATACATAAAATATATATATATAAACATAAACACAGACACTAAAAGACATAAACACAATAATATAAAAAAAAAAGCCTGTTTGGTAACTAAACATATGATAATACATACAAATCACAACTATATTAAAATGACAACATTACTCTTATAACAAACTACCGCCACTTCACCATAACAACCCCAAAGACCACCATAAAACAACTCTTAATAAAAATTTCAATCCAATAAAACAATACAAGATTATTCTAACAAACATTAATCAAAGATAAAAATACACAATTTAAAAAAGGAAAAAAAAAAAAACAAAACAGATCTCGCAAAAATGGTGGTGGTGAATCTAGCAAAGGCTACAAAGGTAAATGAAAGAGAGACCAAAGAAGCGGCAAAAAATAGCAGCTACCAAAAAGACACGACAACAGAGGTGAAGGCTGGGGAAGAGGCAGGAGGGAAGGATGAAAGTGGTGGGAGACTGGGAGTGATGGAGAGAAAGAACAGAAAAGTTGTAGGGCTTATTGTATGAATGGCAAAATAACGGTAGAAGTGTCAAAATCTTTGAAAGGATATTAAATACATATATTTATGTCTTAACAAATCATGAGTAAGTGCGTACTACTATGTCCATATGAAAATGACGGTATCCAAACTGCCAAACTAAACTATCTCCAAACCCAATCTCATGTTCCAGGAAAAAAAAATTTAAATAACAAGAAACTCTACCACTTTCTTAATCCATTCCACATCTTCCTTTCTCCACAAAGCATTCTTTATGACAAACATCCCATTAGACACAGTACTGGTATTAAGAAACGAATAATGAATAGTTTATTACAATGACATAAAATAGACTACATCTTCTAGTCCAAGATCAATTAACTCAGATAAATTATAATATAGCCAAGGTCCATTATCATACATATATATATCATCATAAAATGAAAATGTTGAGATAACAATCCATCTCTATCAAGATTGAATTAAATAAACATCATCATCATCATCAATCAGGGAAAACTCAAATCCGCAAATCAGAGATTGATAAACATTACAGGACACATACTAGATTTGCTAAAAGTGAACTATAAAAATAAATTAATTCTCATTATCAAACTCCTGGTATTGCTTGAGGATCTCGGCACAACCAGCAGCAACATCTTCGGTCATGAATCCCATGGCATTGGCGAACCTGGTGTCGGAGGCAATGCCGTTTTGGCGTGTAAGGGCAACACGTGCCTGTTCACGCCCTGGGGTCACCACCTTGCATCGGTGGTGAGGGCTGCTCACGAGCTTGGCGTCACAGATTTGGTCGGCGTGGTCCTCATCGACGTAGATGGTGTATGATCCAGTTGAGTCTGTCCTTCCCTTCTTTGTGTACACAACTTCAGTTCCGGTTTTGTCCTTGCATTCAACCACAACCTCAGCACCTGTCCCAGATCAAAGACACAACCATGGAACACAAAGTTTGTTAAGTTACAAAAGCACACAATAATCAATGCTAAATTATGTCAAATTCAATCAACCTTAAAGGTTAGCTGAACGGGTCAAGGTTTCAACTCCAGTTTTGCTTGCATTTTAGGTTTTTTTTACATTTACTGATGTGGGACTCGCCCAATAACAACATACAAGAATGCTATTTGTACATCAAAATCAGCCACTAAAATCAGTCACCAATGTTTTTGTGTATAAATATATATGTGGTTTAATTTATTTTTAATATGTATCTGTATTCAAGTATATATTTTATAATGGTAGCTGATTAAAATGGTAGCTGATTTTGGTGTTCACGTAGCATAACTCATATCATTAAACTTAAGAACAAGCTATCGAATCGAACTAAGTCAAATCAAATAGTCAATAATGATTAAAAAATAATTGAAATAAGGAAGAAATATAAACTAGCAGATCCTAGTGACAACACCCGTCACCATTTTTTTTATGCTCAAGACATCCATGATCCATCAAGAGCAGCCACTTTAACAACTTTTTAATTTGAGAGTCATTTTAAAAATTATTATTAGATCCAGCAAAAATGTATAAATGAATTGACCAGACAATAAACTGGAATAATAGGAATGTTAGCCCAGATCTGTGAGCCTAGAAATGCAAGCGGCTAAAAGTTCTTCCAAATGAACAACATTTAATTTTTCCCTTGGTCTAAACTAAGATCTCACTATTGAAACTACAATTTTACTTAATGAGAAGTTGATAAGAGTGAAGAGGAAACAGATCTGAGATAATAGTGGTATAGTAGCTAATAGCAGCATTGAAGCTAAGAAATAGGGTTTACCAGCAATGTAGGTGGTGGCAGAGGTCTCAAAACCAGCACGGCAAGGGTCACAGTAGACACGGCCCTGCACGCAAAAGGGGTTCTTTGCTGGGCGGATGGCTGCAACCATCGCCGGAAGAACACACAAGAACATAAGAAGCGCAACCTTGGTGGCCATAACTAACTCTATTACTCTGATCTCTCACAAACAAGAAGCAAAAGTGAAAGAATGTATGGCAATGAATGGATGAACGAGCAGGGGGTTCAATAAAAGGGTTGAGACAGAGAGGATAGGCCAGTGCGGAAACAGAAATGGTAAAGAAAAAAAGAAAAGCGCGTGGGACTGGTTTGCCTGCGCTGGGGTACATGGTAACCAAATGTGGTCCCTTAATGATGACCTGACACGTCATCGTGATGGGTTCGTGGAGTTTACGTGGAAGGGAGAGCGGGCGCGGGTGCAGAGAAGTGGGAGAGTGTGATAGTGTAGGGGAAGACAAAAGTGGCGGTGTTTAATGGGTGTAATATTTGTAATGCAGCTGGCGCTCGCTGTCGGTGGATTGCATGTGACTCCACACACACTTGTTTTCTCTTTGCAACTATTGAATATTGTTCTTTACGAATTTGTTTGGAAAAATGTTTATATAAAATAATTTATTTAATTATTTTCTTTACATAAGAGTAATCACTCTTGAATAATTGTGAATCTAATTTATCATTGCCGCGTGAACCGCCGAGAATTTCGTCTCTTCTTTTCTTTCATCTCAATCAAAGTCTTTTGGTTCCTTTTACTCAACCGTTGCTAATGTTTCTAGCCAACTTTTATTCTCAAAATGGAGTAACTCTTCCTACCATCAATGTTTTCAACTTATTCTCAATTTTTCATACCGGGTTTTTCACCTTTATAACTTTTATAAACGGGTCGTTCTAGTGTACAAATCAAAATTGATAGAATTTACAGAAATTTATTGCGTGTGGATAAAAGGTTAACGGGTGTATTGTTATATTGTTGAATAATGAAGTAGACTATTATCAAAGAGATGTTCCCCCCAATCTAAAAAGGATGTTAGTTAATCCGCAGTTTGACGATAGGATTCACTCTTCCGTGTGTTGATTTTTGTAACGGGCATGGTTAAATTTGGATCGAATAGAATAGATTATTTGTATTTATTTTTGGGTCATGAAATAGTCCTGAAAAAAAGGTGTTGGATTGGAGAGTAGGATAACTGATGAAAGGTTCTCGAAGAAAAATAATTAGTAGATGTTAAAAATTCTAACTGACTATGGCAACACTCGGTCGGAGAGGAGTTGAACGAGGAGACGTTGGATTTAGAAGAGTGTAGATTCCTTCGCCACTACAACAAATTCTTAAGATAGCGACGGTTATTTTGCGGCGGTTTTGTAAATGTGCCGCGAAAAGACAAATTGCGGCACATATAGCAGCCGTTAAAGGTTGGGGCTGCAATCAGGACGACATTTAGCGGCGATTTTGCTAAAACCGCCGCTATATTGCTGTAAGGTTAACATTTCGCGGCGGTTTTCTTCAAACCGCCGCTATATTGCCGGTCAGGTTTGTATTTCGTGGCTCCTTTTCGAAAACCGCCGCGATATGTCCGCCGGTGACTTCTCTTGTTAGGCATTTTGCGGCGGTTACTTTTAAACCGCCGCAAAATGCGTATTACCACATATTGCAATGTTTTCTTTAGTAATAATCATTTGGGTATAATCTAGTTAAGTAAATACTACTATCTTAAACTATATATGTTTAAATCATTGTTACTTAAACTTGTAACACTTTTTCTACATTCGTTTTATATAAATAAAAATTTCACAAGTTAAATAAGCTATATATGTTAACTCATGTGAACAAATTTACCAATAAGATTTTTTTGTTTACTTTATTGGCATTTAAATTTGTATTCAAATATGGATGTAAAAGAAGAAAATAAAATTATATTCTGGACTAATTAAAAATCAAACATTTTTTAAAAATAATAATTATATATATCTTCTATAAAATATTAAAAATAATAATTAAAAATATTTTCTACAAGTCATTAAAAATTCAAAACGTTATAATTTTACAAAAATTATAATTTTAAATTATCATTTTTTTATTTTAATGATTTGTTGGGCATTTATTAAAATAAAAAATTTAAATTTTTTTTAAATAACAATCTTAGCTTGTATTCTTAGATATAAGAATTCATAATAACTAAATTTAAATTTAAAAAAAAATGTTTTATCAAAATTAAATACTAAATAGAATAAAAATATTTTTATATGAAAACCAATCAATTATCTACATATTATCAGCTTAAGTGACGATAATGACAGTGATCTTCTTTTGTTACCATGAGGAACGACAGCAGTAACAAAGGAGGCAATACAACATGACTGTAAAAGAGTGAAGTTTTTGTAAGAAAACCTCGTCGACTGTATTATGAAGTGCGGTGTTATCAGAGTTGTGGAGCTATCAATTCCGGACAAAACGAACCGAATATCTTGTAAGTAAATCATGTTACGGCTTTTTTTGTGTGTGTATTGTAGTGTCTCAGTATGCATGTGGTTTATGTAGATATTAATATAAATCGATTTATTTACCGCATGTGTAGGATATCATGAAGTTGTTTATTTCGTGACAGAATTGAAAGCTAGTTGGAATTATGTGAGTAAACTATAATTGAGTTAAAGTTTCTAAGCCTATAGTTAACAGAAAAATAATTAACTGAAAATCTTTATTATATTTTATATATTATGATGCCATTACTTATATATGTATGAGTAGTTAAAGTGGTGATATGAAATTTTTTTTTGCTACTTGAATGTAAATTGTTCTTGTATGGATACCTGAAGGGAGAGCTCGGTCCCTGGGAGTCGACGCCAAGTTGTTATCTTTGGTGCTGACTTTTGAGCTTTTGTGGAAATTCGAGCTTTTCTCCAAGGAGATGTCCAATTGCACAGAGCGTGAGCAAGGAACAAGTGAGGAGTGTACCTACAAAAGTACTCCGAAGTTTAAGTCAGTATTGAGAATTCAATGTATCTTTGAAGATAAAATATCATGCCTTTATAGGTGAGATAAAATAGGTCAGTTACGTTTCTATTGATCATCTGAATTGAAGAGCAATTAATAGGTTTTTTAATAAGTGATAATGTCTGGTCGGACGTTTTTATTCCAGGATGTAGTCCGTTGAGTCTAATTGTAACGTATAACCCCGAGTTATAACGTAAAGTGCCGAGTTATGGTGCATAATGCCGAGTTATTGTATATAATGCCGAATTATGACATCGGATTTGTAACGGCTGTATCATAGCCCCCAAGCTTAGCTTGGCTATATTTTGATAAAGTAGGCTGAGCTTTTTTTTTTTAGTTATAATTCGGCGATTTGAGTTATAGGTATGGAGCCCCAGATCAACTTACTTTATTAAAATAATGAATAATTTGAATTTTCAGACGTAATTTGAAGTTAACGTGTATTGGAAAGTGTAGTAGTCTTGTCATTGATTGTGCCTTTGATTTTTCCAATGTAATTTTGAACCGTTATTTTAATAGATGCAACGGTTAGGTTTTTTCATGGAACTGAGTAGTTAATTTGAATAGTTGCTGAGACGATTTTGATAAAAGTGAATTGGTTGGGCGAGAATATTGAGTTAGTTCACCGTTGTTTGGTGATTTGATTAAGTTTGATTGCGCATGTGTAAACGATGCGACTTTGAATTGAAGAGTTGTCGCGAATGGATAAGTGTTTGAAGATTGTGTTTGATTGCGCATGTGTAAACGATGCAACTTTGAATTGAAGAATTATCGCGAATGGATAATTGATTGAAGATCGTTGATATAGATCTGATGGTAGTTGATATATATTTGACAATGACTGATAATAATTGATATAGAAACCATAATGATTGATATAAATATAAAGATAGTAGATATAGATTTGAAAATAGAAAAACAGATATAGGTCGGCGAATAGGGATAACAGATATAGGTCGGCAAATAGAGATGATAGATATGGATCGAAAAATAGATATAACAGATATAGATTGGCAAATAGATAATATATATAAATCGGCAAATAGAGATGACAGATATAGATCGACAAATGGATATAACATGTAGATCGAAAAATCAGATATAGATCGGCAAATAGAGATATCAGATATAATATGGCAAATAGAAATATCAGATATAAATTGGCAACTAGAGATAACTGATAAAGATCGGCAAATAGAGACAACATATAAATCGAAAAGTAGAGATGACAGATATAGATCGGCAAATAGATATAATAGATGTAGATCGAAAAATCAGATATAGATCGGCAAATAGAGATATCAGATATAAATTGGCAAATAGAGATATCAGATATAAATTGGCAACTAGAGATAGCTGATAAAGATTGGCAAATACAGATAGCTGATATAAATCGAAAAGTAGAGATCACAGATATAGATCGGCAAATAGATATAACATATAAATTGGCAAATAGAGATAACAAATATAAATCGAAAAATAGAGATGATTGATATAAATCGGAAAATAGATATAGATCGACAAATAGAGATGACATATAAATTAGAAAATAGAGATGAGAGATATAGATCAGAAAAATAGTTATAGATCGACAAATAGATATAACATATAGATTGACAAATAGGGATAACAGATATAAATCGGAATATAGAGATGATTGATATAAATTGGATAATAGAGATGACTGTTATAGATCGGCAAATAGAGATTTTTGATATAAATCGGCAATTAGAAATGATTGATATAAATCAGACAATAGATATAACATATAAATTGGCAAATAAGGATAACAAATATAAATCGAAATATAGAGAAGATTGATATAAATCGGAAAATGGAGATGAATGATATAAATCAGATAATAGAGATGACTGTTATAGATTGGCAAATAGAGATTTTTGATATAAATTGGCAAATAGAGATGATTGATATAAATTAAAAAATAGAGATGAATGATAAACAAATATAGATTGGCAAATAGATATACTAGAGATGATTTGAAAAATACAGAGATGACATATAATAATCAGGAAAACAGATATAGATCGAAAAAACAGATATAGATCGGCAAATAGATATACCATAGATGAATTGAAAAATACATAGATGACAGATAATGATAGAAAAAACATATATAGATAAAAAAAATAGATATAGATGGGCAAATAGATATACCACGGATGAATTGAAAAATATAAAGATGACAGATAATGATAGAAAAAACAGATATAGATCGAAAAAATAGATATAGATCAGCAAATAGATATACCAGAGATGAATTAAAAAATAGAGAGATGACAGATAATGATCGAAAAAGCAGATATAGATCGGAAAAACAGATATAGATCAGCAAATAGATATACCATAGATGAATTGAAAAATAAAGATGACAGATATTGATCGGAAAAGAAGATATAGATCGACACATAAATATATCAGATGATTTGAAAAATACAGAGATGACAGATAATGATCGAAAAAGCAGATATAGATCGGAAAAATAGATATAGATCAGCAAAACAGATATAGATTGGCAAAACAGATATAGATCGACAAATAGATATACCAGAGATGAATTGAAAAATAGAGAGATGACAGATAATGATCGAAAAAATAGATATAGATCGGAAAAACAGATATAGATCGACAAATAGATATACCAGAGATGAATTGAAAAATAGAGAGATGACAGATAATGATCGAAAAAATAGATATAGATCGAAAAAATAGATATAGATTGGCAAATAGATATACCACAGATGAATTGAAAAATACAGAGATGATAGATAATGATAGAAAAACAGATATAGATCGAAAAAATAGATATAGATTGGCAAATAGATATACCACAGATGAATTGAAAAATACAGAGATGACAGATAATGATAGAAAAATAGATATAGATCGAAAAAATAGATATAGATCGGCAAATAGATATACCAGAGATGAATTGAAAAATAGAGAGATGACAGATAATGATCGGAAAACAAATATAGATCGAAAAAATAGATATAGATCGGCAAATAGATATACCATAGATGAATTAAAAAATAAAGATGACAGATATTGATCGGAAAAGCAAATATAGATCGGCAAATAAATATATCAGATGATTTGAAAAATACAGAGATGATAGATAATGATTGAAAAAGTAGATATAGATCGGAAAAATAGATATAGATCAACAAAACAGATATAGATCGGCAAAACAGATATAGATTGGCAAATAGATAAACCAGAGATGAATTGAAAAATAGAGAGATGACAGATAATGATCGAAAAAACAGATATAGATCAGAAAAACAGATATAGATCGGCAAATAGATATACCAGAGATGAATTAAAAAATAGAGAGATGATAGATAATGATCGAAAAAACAGATATAGATCGAAAAATAGATATACCAGAGATGAATTAAAAAATAGAGAGATGACAGATAATGATCGGAAAAATAGATATAGATCGAAAAAATAGATATAGATTGGCAAATAGATATACCACAGATGAATTGAAAAATACAGAGATGACAGATAATGATAGAAAAACAGATATAGATAAAAAAAACATATATAGATCGGCAAATAGATATACCAGAGATGAATTGAAAAATAGAGAGATGACAGATAATGATTGGAAAAACAGATATAGATCAAAAAAACAGATATAGTTAAGCAAATAGATATACCATAGATGAATTAAAAAATAAAGATGACAGATATTGATCGAAAAAGCAGATATAGATCGGTAAATAAATATATCAGATGATTTGAAAAATACAGAGATGACAAATAATGATCGAAAAAGCAAATATAGATCGAAAAAACAGATATAGATTGGCAAATAGATAAACCAGAGATGAATTGAAAAATAGAGAGATGACAGATAGTGATCGAAAAAATAGATATAGATCGGAAAAATAGATATAGATCGGCAAATAGATATACCAGAGATGAATTGAAAAATAGAGAGATGACAGATAATGATCGGGAAAACAGATATAGATCGGCCTTTTTCGGGCCTTAATGATTTACTATATGACCTTTGTTTACAAAGGTGCAGGTAAGTTTGAAGCTATTGGAAGGAAATGGGGTCTATAGAAAGAAGGGTGTTTATTTTGAGGTCCCACGGTGGGCGCCAATTGTTCTTGTATGGATACCTGAAGGGAGAGCTCGGTCCCTGGGAGTCGATGCCGAGTTGTTATCTTTGGTGCCGACCTTTGAGCTTTTGTGGAAGTCTGAGCTTTTCTCCAAGGAGATGTCCAATTGCACAGAGCGTGAGCAAGGAACAAGGGGAGAGTGTACCTGCAAAGGCGCTCCGAAACTTAAGTCAGTATTGAGAATTCAATGTATCCTTTGAAGATAAAATATCATACCTTTATAGGTGAGATAAAATAGGTCGGTTACGTTTCTATTGATCATCTGAATTGAAGAGAAATTAATAGGTTTTTTAATAAGTGATAATGTCTGGTCGGACGTTTTTATTCCAGGATGTAGTCCGTTGAGTCTGATTGTAACGTATAACGCCGAGTTATAACGTAAAGTGCTGAGTTATGGTGTATAATGCCGAGTTATTGTATATAATGCCGAATTATGACATCGAATTTGTAACGACCGTATCATAAATGATAATAACATTCTATGTAAATGATACTGACATAGTCATATAAATCTAATTGAGCACTCATATTAGGTACAATGTCAACAAAAAATAAATAAACAAAAAAATCTTTTAAATATATACAATAATGTGAAATAAAAAATATTATTTTTGGTCACAAAATTTGATCCATATATAATATATAAGAGTATTTTAATATCTTCAAAATTAACTCTAAAAAGTTTTTGTTCTTTTAAAAAATTACAATAGGGAGTGTTTTACATTTTCTTAAATATTTAAATTTATAACTTTTAATATAAATAAATATCATTAATTCTAAAGGGATATTTTAGTATTTTAAAAATGGACTATAAGAGTTTTTTAATATCTTTAATATAGAATTAAAATTCTTATTTTCTAATTTTATCATAGTTTTTTTAAAGTTAAATAATTAAAAATTGGTGGAAATTCAGGTGCAGTCGACTTCACATGAAGTTGATACTTGAGAGCTGTTAGATAATTTGACTTATTTGACTAAACTTTCATCTAACGGCTCTCAAATATCAACTTCACCTGAAGTCAACTTCACCTGAGTTTTTACCTTAAAAATTTATTTTACTATTTGTAGTATGTTAAAAATAGATAAGAATATTTTAGTCATTTTAAAAGTTAATATTAAAAGGATATTTTAGCCTCTTATGATAGATTATATGAATATTTTAGTCTTTATAAAGTTAAATTTTAATTTTAATTCTTAATAAAATTTTAACAATATTTAACTTAAAAGGATATTGATAGGTGTTATGATGAGAGTGTTAGTTAAGACAGGTAGTTTTGTTATGAGTCAGCACAAGTCTCACTTTTAGAACAAGTCACACCTTTAACACAATTCACACCTTTTCACAACCTTAAACAACTCTCTAGAAGCTTCCATTACTCTCTATAAGTAGACGCATGCTATTGTACTGAATTGATTTTTATTCATTCTGTTGAGTAATCAATAAAGTTCATTTTTCTCTGTTCTCTTCCTCAATCTTCAGTCTTCTTTCTTCTTCAATCCTCACCCTCTAAGATCTGGTACCTTCATGGTATCAGAGCTTATGGTGCCACAGCTTCTACGAAATCACAAATTCAAAAGAGTTCAAGCTAATTCAAGCTGAGTCACGATGGCTCAAGAATTTGTAGCAACATTGATCTCAATGAAGCTGTATGAGTAAAATTTTCTGCAATGGAAAGACCAGGTATTCTCAACAATTGAAGAAAATGATATGCTAACTCATGTTATAGGAAAAGGAATCCCTCAGCAATACCTAGCAACTGAAGACGAGACCGATGTGGCGTTGAATCCGCAGTATCAACAATGAAAAAGACAAGATGCTTTGCTCAACTCATGGTTCTTGGCTTGGATGAGTAAACCGTTTACCACACGGATGGTTGGATGCACTTACACACATCAAGTTTGGAAGAGGCTTGAAGATCATTTCGCATCTCAGATCAAAGCAAAGGTAATGCCGTTAAAACACAAGCTTAGTACTCTTCAAATTGGAGCATCTGTAACGAGTATGTCCTTTCAATTAATAGCACAATTGATGCACTAGTCTCAGTAGGTGAAGCAATAACTGAAAGTGATCATGTAAATGCAATCTTGAATGGTTTAACCGAGGAGTATTCTTCGGTCTACACCTCTGTGCTAGCAAGATCTCAGTGCATAACAGTTGTCGAATTGGAAGCCCTACTGCTGGCTCATGAGAGCATGCTCACAAGGTTCAGAAAGCCAGAGGCATTTGTGTAAGCTAATATCGCTCGATTTGGCAGAGAAGGTTTTAGAGGTGGATTTCGAGGACGAGGAGGACGCATGTTTAGAGGAGGTAGAGGCTACTTCAATAGAGGTAGATCTCTGTAAGATTCCTCAGTGCAAGAACATACAAATGGTGGATTTAGTGGCCAGACTACAGGTGGGAGAGGACAGTCTAATAGAGGTGGCAGGATGAACAATATGAGAGGTTATCAGGCTGAGAAACCACAGTGTCAAGTGTGCAATAAAATAGGTCACACATCTAGAACTTGCTGGTATAGGTATAGTGAAGACTTCTATGAAGGTTACTATGAAAATGAAAATGGAGGATATGATGGATACAGCAAGTAATCATCCCTATGGCAATGAAGGGTACAACAGTGGAAACAATTAGGTCCCTCAGTAGGTGTCTCAGTCTCGTGCCAACTTCTGTAATGTCCTGGCAACGCCTGCCACAGGATCCGAATTGGTATCCTGACTTAAAAGCTATGCATCATATGACTCACACTTAGCATAATCTGTTAGAGAAGGAGGAGTATTGTGGTGATGAGCAAGTTATAGTAGGCAATG
Source organism: Arachis stenosperma (assembly GCF_014773155.1). Taxonomy (NCBI): domain Eukaryota; kingdom Viridiplantae; phylum Streptophyta; class Magnoliopsida; order Fabales; family Fabaceae; genus Arachis; species Arachis stenosperma. The sequence goes on along the minus strand of NC_080384.1, from coordinate 15,129,828 downwards.
GAACAGGTTTGCCAATTTTCTTTGTTGGTAATTTGTGCATTAAATCTGATTTGAGCTCTAGATTATTACACTTTAGAAAACTACTATGTGTGCCTAAAATAATAAAGAATTTGATGAGTGTATATCAATGTTGCTGTGACAATCAAGTCTTCTTTGAATTTCATGATGATAGGTGCTGCATAAAAACCAAAGACACTCAAGAGATTATTCTTCAAGGCATTGTTCACAAAGGCCTTTATAAGTTCACAACTGGTCAAAGCAAACCAGAAGCATACACTTCTGCATTAGGAAATAAAGGTGATGTCCTGATTTGGCATGCTAGATTAGGCCACCCAAACCATAACATTCTATCACAAGTATTAAAGACTTGTCAAATTCCCTCTTTTATAACCAAACTTAAATGCTCAACTTGTTGTATTGGGAAATCCCACCACTTACCTTTCTCTTCCTCTCAAATTGTGTATAACCATCCCTTAGAGCTTTTACATTCTGATATTTGGGTGCTGGTACTTTGTAAACTTTATCAATACATTCTCAAAGTATACATGGCTTTATCTCATTAAATCTAGAGCTCAATTAAAATCAGTATTTAATCACTTCCAACAAATGGCTGAATTGCAATAAAATACAAAGTTAAAAATGTTACAAAGTGACAATGCTGCTGAGTATAAAAGCTTATCTAAACAGTTGCAGGCAAAAGAAGTTGTATGTAGGTTTTCATGTCCTCATGTTCATCCGCAGAATGGAGCTGCTGAAAGGAAGCATCGCCATGTAGTTGAAACGGGCCTTACTTTACTTGCAGGGGCAGCCATGCTTACTAGATTTTGGGGAGAAGCCTTTACTACTTCTACCAAGTTCATAAATATGCTTCCAACACCAGTGTTAGAGGGCATGTCTCCTATTGAAAAACTGTTTGGCAAAATGCCTTCTTATGACCAGCTTCGAGTCTTTGGATGTTTATACTTCCCTCATCAAAGATCTTACAATAAGCACAAGCTGGATTTCAGGTCCTCACCTTGCACATTCATTGGGTATGGCACATCGCGCAAGGGATACAAATGTCTGAGGGATGGGAAAGTTATTATCACCCCTCATGTTGTATTCTTTGGAAACATTTCTTTTTCAGCAAGCTACACAGCAGGTTCCTAGTAAATTTGTATCAGCTTCTGAAGATGCCTTATCTTCCTCTATTCCAACCATTCCACTTATTCCTAAGCCTTTGTCAAATATAGTTGAACCAAGACAGTCTCGGTTTCAGCAAGTCAGCTTCAGCCATCCAGTCTCAAGTTAGCAGGTCTCTCCCTCTCAAGAGCATTTGAACCATAACTCAGCCAATTCCTCACCTTCAACTCTTCCTCAACCATCAACATCACCCCTCATACCTCAGTTACCAATAGCAGCTTCCTCTATTTCCACTCCTATCCCTATCAATGACATTGAGATACCAATTTCAGAGGATTCTGAACCTGTACCTGCTGCTGTTAATTCTCACTCAATGATCACTAGAAGTAAGGCTGAAATTTTTAAGCCAAAAGTCTTTTTTACCAGTGTGGAGCCAAGAACTGTGAAGCAAGATTTGAATCCTCCAGAATGGAGAGTTGCTATAAATCTAGAATATGATACACTAATTAGGAACAATACGTGGGAATTAGTAAACCTTCCACCCAGTAGAGAAGCCATAGGCAGCAGGTGGGTATTTAGGCTGAAATACAATGTAGCTGGCTCTTTACAAAAGCACAAGGTGATGATGGTAGTTTAGGGGTATGCTCAAAAACATGGACCTGACTTCACAGAGACATATAGTCTGGTGGTGAAGCCTACTTCCATTAAATTGTTGCTGTCCATCGCTGTAACTAAATCCTGGGTAATCAGACAGTTAGACGATAATAATGCCTTCTTGCATGGTGATTTAGTGGAGGAAGTTTATATGAGGTAGCCTCCAGGGTGTGAACAAGGAGATCCCTCCTTAGTATGCAAGCTTACAAAGGCTCTCTATGGGCTGAAGCAAGCCCCAAGAGAGTGGTATCATAAGCTGACAAGTAGATTAAAGGAGATTGGTTTTGCAGCTACCAAGTCTGATGTCTCAGTTTTTGTCAAAACTATTGATGGACTCCAAACTTATGTGCTTATGTATGTAGATGATATCATAGTGACTGGTAAATCTTCTGTGCTTGTAACAGATGTGATAGCTAAGCTGAACAAAAAGTTTGCTCTCAAAGATATGGGAGCTCTACACTACTTCCTTGGAATTCAAGTAACCAGAACTTGTGATGGTGGTCTAGTGCTCACTCAGCAGAAATATGTTGGGGAAGTATTAAAGAAATCTGGTATGGATGGCTGTGCCTCCTGCCACACACATCTGCCATCCACTGTGAAGATCTCAGCTCTTGGTGGGTCTAGCTTCTATGATCCAAAGCTATACAGATCGATCATTGGCAGCCTGCAGTATCTCACAATAACAAGGCCTGAAATCTGCTACAGTGTTAACAAGCTGTCTCAATTTGTTCAAGCTCCTTTGGACTGTCATTGGAGAATGGTTAAACGGGTACTAAGATACTTGAGTGGCACAGCTAGCTACGGCTTACATATAAAATAGGATTCCTCTATGGCCGTAACTGCTTATAGTGACTCCGACTGGGCTGGGGATCCAGATGATAGGAAGTCCACCAGTAGTCATTGTGTATTTCTTGGCTCAAATTTGATCTCTTGGGCGTCAAAAAAGCAGTTAGAAGTAGGCAGATCAAGTATTGAGGCTGAATATCAAAGTATGGCAGATATAGTAGTAGAGTTAATTTGGGTAAAAACCATGATGAGTGAATTGCTATATCCATCACCCAAAATGCTAATGTTGTATTGTGACAATCTCAGCGCAGTTTTGCTTACTGCCAATCCTATCCTCCACTCCAAGTCCAAGCACTTCGAGATTGATCTGCACTTTTTTAGGGATCATGTCAACAATAAAGAGATTCGGGTCAGCCATATCCCAGGGTCAGTGCAGCTAGCTGACATTCTTACAAAGACAATACCCTCAGAGAACTTTCTCCATTTTCATGCCAAATTCAGTGTTCCTGATCAGCAACTTATTGCTGGAAGTCAGAATTGTTCATCCTCAATAGAGTAGAATGAAGTTTGCTGGAGATGATGATAAGTGTATAGCTGTCAATAAAACAGAACAAAGACAAGTAGAGATGATGATAGGTGTTATGATGAGAGTGTTAGTTAAGACAGGTAGTTCTGTTATGAGTCAGCACAAGTCATACCTTTAGCACAAGTCACACATTTCCACACCCTTAAGCAACTCTCCGGAAGCTTCCATCATTCTCTATAAGTAGACGCATGCTATTGTACTGAATTGATTTTCATTTATTCTGCTGAATAATCAATAAAGTTCATTTTCCTCTATTCTCTTCCTCAATTTTCAATCTCAGGGGCGGAGCTAGGTGGTGGGAAAGGGGGGCGATGGCCTCCCCTAATTTTAATTTTTTACATGTAAATTATATGTAAATTTCAGTTTAGCCCCCCTTAAAATTTTATTTTAGTCTTAATTTATTGTATAAATATTTTTGGCCCCCCTCTAATATTTTATCTGGCTCCGCCCCTGGTCAATCTCCTTTCTTCTTCAATCCTCACCCTCTAAGATCTGGTACCTTCAGATATAAAATTAATTCTAAAAAGTTAATTAAAAAAATACTTTAATTCTTTTGCAATATAATACAAAATAATATTTTTGTATTTTTTTAGTTAATTAAAAGAACGTTTCATTATGAAATAATTAATCTATGATCTATTATTAAATTTAATTAATATTTGAGTAAAAATATAAGAAGATATAAATGGTTGGGCCAAAATGTAATTTATTTACTCATTAATGATATGGTATTAAATAACCATATGTTTAATTTAATTTGATGGCATATAAAAAAGAAATATTTTATCAAATATTAATCATACATCCAACCAAATTCGATTACATTAATAAGAAATTTAGAATATACACATAAATTATAAGATTTTAACACAGTTGATGTTGTGTTTCACTTTATGTGTAAACTATGTCAGGATTCTATAGTTTATGTATATATATTGAATCCGCTAAAAGCTCTAAGAATTACATAGAATTAAATAGGACCTAAATATAAGTTTTCTAAAAGAGTTATAAATGGGTAATATTGAAAGAGATTTATTTTATATAAGTAATTTGCTGTTAATTTTTATATACACATAATATTTTTGATAGAAAAAATAGTTCTATAAATATTCTAGTAATTTTTTTAAATAAACTAAATTTATATTTATATTTATATTTTTTAAATTATTTATATTTTTATATTTTATTATTTATTTCTTCCGAAAACTAAAAAAATTTTGCAATACGGTTTGAATTGTCTTAGTTTAGTTTTATCTTTCAATTTTATTTAAACCATTATGATATCTATTGTAGTATTGATTTAATTTAAATTTATTCTTTACTTCTATCTAATTCAAACTATTGTAATTTTGATTGGATTTGATCAGTTTATTCGGTTTTAGAAAAAAAATCAAAATTTTTAAATTAAAAAACTTTTAAAATTTGTATACAATATAATTTAAAATACAAGAATTCAAAACTTTGAAATTTGATTGGTTTATATCCATCCCAAGGTTGTGAAAACCGGACCGGTCAATAAATCGGTAAGGTCATTAGTTCAATGATTCACTAGTTTAACCGGAGTTTAACCGGAGTTCAACCAATTTAATTAAATATTAAATAAAATTATTAAAAAATCTAAAAATAATTTTAAATATATAAATTCAATAACTTCTAACTTAATAAAATTTAAAATTTCACATAATAAATTATCCATAACTTAATATTAGAGGTTCACAAACAACTTCAAACATCAAAGTTTATAACTAAACAACTTCATAGATCATTAAAGAAAAGAAATATAGTGATACTAAGAAACCCAAAAGAATATTTAAATTGGCATGACTTGTATACATATCATCTAGCAACACTTAAATTGTGGCTGTAAAGTATAAATAGATTGAATGATACTATTCAAAACAAAGGTATATTTGGAGAAAAAGAATTATATGTGCAATCAATTAGGCAAATTAAGTTTAGAATTCATATTAAAATAAAATTATAACAAAAACAATTACATGTATGCATCAGGTGGAAAAGATTTATTAGACCAATCTCTTGGTGTGCTGTATGTTTGAACTTCTCACTTTGCTTTGCCAAGCGAATCTTTTTCAGCACATATCTACCAGCCATTGAAAAAACCATGAAAAAAATGAATAACAAATTGGACTTCACAGCCTAACTGCTACTGAATTGGTACAATTTTTCACATAATTCTAACAATTAAAAACACCAAAATCTAAAAACAGAAACAAGGAGTGAAAAAAAAAAACGAAACTTTATTTGTTGAGTTGTCCATTATATAAATAAAAATCAATCTCCTTCCTTTCATGTTGCATGGTTTGGCAGTTCACATCATAGCTATAGGAATAAAACAACCGAACTCGAAGAAAATATTGAATTTTTGTTCATGGGGTTGTCCAATTTTTCACTGAGAAAACGATCTTCATCCTTCTCTAAGTGTTCAGACTGCATTGTTTGAAGAAAAACAAAAAAATAAACAGTGACTTTTGTGTGTTCTCACCTCTTCTTCTCAGACTTGTGAAGAACCAGAAAAACAAAACCAAATGCTCCTCTTCCAATTTGCTCTATCACCTCATAAAACCATGAACAAATAAATAATTCAGCAACCAAAATCATGAAGCAGCAAACAAATAAATCATGAACAAATAATCTCAGAAAATAAAAAATCAAAATCATGAATATAGCAAACAAATAAATCATGAACATATAATAAATAAATCAAAATCTTGAATCCAGCAAACAAATAAATCAGAAAATCATGCACAGAAAATCAGAAGGTAGCGAGGAGGAATAAGTGAATAACAGAGTATTACTTATCGGCGGCGAGTAACGGCGACGAAAGAGGAGGCGAGCTCGGCGACGAAAGAGGACGCGGTGGTGGTTGCGGTGCCTTTGCCGTCGCTGCTCGATGGCGGGATGCGGTGGCGATGGCGATGGGCTGCTCGATTGGTGGCGATGGCGGTGGGCTGCGAAGAGAGGCGAGCTCGGCGACGAAAGAGGACGCGGTGGTGGTTGCGGTGCCTTTCCCGTCGCTGCTCGATGGCGACGGGCTGTGGTGGTGATGGCGGTGGACTACGAAGAGAGGAGAGATAATTGCTGTGGGTGCTGGGGTGATTACTGATTAGGGTTCAGCTTGTTTACGTTTAGCCTTTCTTTTATTTTCTTTTTTTTTTAATAGAGACAAAACGATGCCGTTTAGGGGTTATAGTTTCAAACCAAAAATTCGCTAAAAAAACTGGACGGTTCTGTCAGTTCATCGGTTAACTACCAGTTCGATCGGTTTTTTATCGATTTTTTGTCAAGCGGTTTCTGACTTTACCCGGACCGATTAGGTGACCGGTTCTCATTTAATCTGATTAAATCAGCCGGTCCAGTTCGGTTTTCAAAACCATGGTCCATCCAAATTTTAATTATTAAAAATTTGTAATTTAAATTTTTCAATGACTTTTTTAAATGTTAATGAATTTATCAAATCCAAATCACAATAAATAAAATTAGATAGGATGAAAAAATAAATTTAAATTAATACAATGCAAATTCTTATTATTAAATTGATTCGATCGAAAAAAAAGAAATCAATAGAATCCAAATATATATATAATTTAATTTTAATTTACTGTCAATGTAAAATAATTTTATATGTACATCTAATTATGTAACGCCACATCAACAAAAATAACTATCTTTTATATTAACTGTGTAAATAATTATTTAAAAAAATAAATATTATTGTACGATTATGTAAAATTTTTACACTTCAAGTACATCAAAATTAAACTATATTTATAGTTTCAAAAGTGCTACATTGAGGTTTAGCTATGTTAACTGTTTTCAGACGTTATTGTAATGCTGCCTCTTTTTTTTTTTTTTTTTTTGGTAATGCTGCCTATTTATTTATTTTACTTTATTATTTATTTTCACATACATGGGCAGTCTCATGATTCAACCACATTAAAAACACTAAATAAGGGGTACTTTTCGTATATTATAACAACATTCACGGGTACATTTTGTAATTAGCCCAGAAAGTAAAACCCACCGGAAAAAATATTAGTAAAGCCCAAGCTATTTTCTATGGACTGGCTAATTCTTAATGGGTCCATTTAATGGACTTGGGAGAGTGTGCCCATCCGTTGGGTTTACAATTGGATTTTCCAATTTATGTTTTAGAAAAAGCTATTGCCGTGCGTATTTGTGAACCTTCTTTGTTGATTGTCCTGCTATTTGATCAAACAGGGAACCGTCTTTTTGAAGCTGAGCCCTTGGACAAATGGCAGTTAGCATCATTTGTTTCAATAGAGCCGTACCCAAGTTCCAATTCTCAATGAGAAATATAAAATTCATACTAGTAGTAGTCGTAGACTCGTAGTAGTGTATGTGTGAATAGGTGTGTCTCATGTAAGACCCAATTTTTTTTTTTGAGTTTGTCAGAAATTTAAAAAATATTTTTAAATTTTATTTTATTTTAGAAATTTTATTTCTATAAATATAATCTTAACAACTAAATTTTTAAGAAGTTTAGTCACCAAAAAAAATTATAAAAAATTTATGATAAATCTAACAATAATACTTAAAATTGGATATAAATCTTCTAAAGTTTAAATTTCACTTTAAAGAGTAAAGTGTGATCTCTCACCATTGATTTCATAGGTAGGACCAAGAATAAATATGAAAGAGAAATTATTCAAGAGTAAAGATCACACTTTATTCTCTAAAGTAAAATTCAAACTTTAAAGGATCCAAATCCTAAAAATTAAAAATTAGTGATAAATTTTGTATTTGACTTACTTGTATTAACATCATCCTTGTGAAGTTATTGTTGAATTGATTCTAAAATTTTTTTAAAAATAAAAATGTATCATAAAAATGTTTTTCATTGAAAAAAAAATATTGAATATATTTTTTTAGGGTTTTCATTTTGTTTATTAAAATATCATATTTGATCATTTTTGTTATTTTTTTTATAACAATAAATGATTAAAATACATAAACACCTAATATGTCTATAAAAAAGAGTAGCTCACCCAACAATATCCCTTAAAAGATTTAGTCACTGATAGGAATATCAAATATTCTCAAAAGATTTAAATGACAAAAATATTCTCAAATTTATAAATATATGTGATAAAAGTGTCCCAACATGAAATAAGTTTATTTTGTTTTACTTTTTTCTTTTGAAAGTATCTTTTTTGTGTATTTTTTGTTTGTGACTAAATTTTTGGAAGACATTTTTGGTAATTTACTCATAAAAAAGTGTTCAAATATCATTATTGAATAAAATTCTTTTAAATCATAAATAATATCCCAATGGGTTTAGAATTAAGAGTTTAAAATACAGACTTTAAAATTTTATTACAATTTTATGTATTAATTAAAGTAAAACATTTAGAAATTTTTATTAAATGTTAATATGTGGTATAGAATTATTTTGCTGAGACATATTACTCCACTCAATACAATAGAGTTTACCTTACTTATTTTTCATTAATTTGCCTATAAGTCAGTGGAGAAAGAATCATTCTGTATGATAATAAAAAAAAAATTATTTGTATACTAAAATAATCAACTACTAAAACTAATTATCATATATTTATATATAAATATATATGTTATTTAATTCATTTTTAATATATATTTTATATTTTAATATATATTTATATTAGTACTAATTTTAGTGATTAATTTTAATATAAATGTAACATAGTTGGATAATAAATACTTCACTCGAGGAAAAAAAATAAAAAATAAAATAAAATAAAGAATTAAAAACATTCAACATTCCCTTTCGACTTCCTTAGAACAACGAGAATATGCTAATATAAACATAATGAAATTCTTAAAGTACTATATATTCTTATCTTCTTATAATGGAGTATATGAATTATTAGATGAATTTCCTCTCGAATTCGAACCATATCTGGAGAAAAGTAACTTTGAAATTGTACATCCTTATACAAAACTAGCGTATGTTCACTTTGTTGATTCGCGTAACCGGCTAGTTGACAAGTATTTAACAGGTAATATCTTTAATTCTTTATCCATACAAATTTCTGTATTTTCTGGTTGAACCAACTGATAAACATTGCTGGTAACATGATATTTTAGACCCAAGTAGCTGAGATAGCGTAATTTAAGCTCAAAGGTTAAATTATCATTACAGTCAAAATTGTATTAAATATTTATATTTTTAGTTTTGGCTTTAATGTTTAAAATGCTTTATTTTTATTTTAAATATCTTATTTTATTCTATTTTAATTTTTTAGTCAAAATTAATTTTTTTTAAAATATCCTTTTATCCACTATAATCTTTTTAAGTTAAGGCAAAAATAATAATTATAGTTTTGTAGTGGCCAAAATGGTAATTCTAGTGATATGAAAGTAAAAATAACAGAAGTAGCGGCCATAATTGTATTTTATATTTTCAGATGTTCAATTTAATTTGATGTATTTTAATTTTATTTATTTAGTTATTAAATTAGAATTTGTATTTGTGAGTTTAAGATTTTTTTTATTTTAACCTAATAAAAAAGTTATAAATATCTTATAAACTATTGTAACCGTCATACAGAGTGATTAGAGGTATGAAAACTCCTTTTTTTTTAGTTTCGTGATAAAACTATGGTATGGACAAGTGAAGTTAATTGAGTCATTCTCTTATTGTATTGAAGAATTCGGTAGAAAATTAAATGATTATCTCCATATTCAATTTAAATTTATCTTTTTATTTTTATTTCAATTTTAATATAATTTTTTGTTCAATTTCAATTCATGTCTTTTTGTTTTTATTTTTTTGTTTTGTTTTTTTCCGTATCACTCCTATTTTCGACCCGTTTAAAAGCTGGATCTCCAAGCATAGCTTGTAATACAAGGTGCACAGACCCGGCCCGGCCCGAAGGCCCGGCCCGGGCCCGAACACTTTAGGGGCTAATTTGGTGTGATTTCATCGGGTTTAGGGCCGGGTTAGGGTCTAAAAAATAGACCCGGTCATTATTTCGGGTCGGGTTCGGGCCATAGCTCGGGTCACCCGAAGTCGGCCCGGTGGCCCAGTCATCATACATAATTAATATTTTGTGTTATTAGTGATGGATCATGACTATTTTTATGTTGAATTTAAGTATTGTAAACCTTAATATTTTGTGTTATTAGTCATTATAAGACTATAAGTTAATGTTTTATGTTTAGAATGAATAAGACTTTAGACTAATGCATAATATTGTGTTATTTGTATTGATTTAAATATTTGATATTATTAGACAATATTAGTATTGATTGTGGTTTTGTTTTAGTATTGATTGTGGTTATGCTTTAATTTTAAAGAAGGGTTGATTCTTGTTATATTTTTTTAAGTGAATTTTACCATGTTAAATAATGGTTGGAGTCTTGGAAATTTGGATATTTTTACATGCTAGCTTACAAGAAGGTATCAACGTAATGTAATGTTAACAGCCCGGTTTTCACCCGGTTTTCACCCGGTATAATTGTGGCCCGAAAGTGTATTGGTTTCATCGGGTCTAGGGTCGGGTTCGGGTCTAATAAATAGACCCGGTGTATATTTCGGGTCGGGTCTGGGTCCCATCAAACCCGGCTTCACCCGGCCCATGTGCACCCCTAGCTTGTATGATCTTCATATCCCTAAGCTTAAGAGTGTTGATGTACTACATATGTATGTTACAAAATAAATTGGCAACATTGTATACATAGGAGTTAGTTAGGAAGAATGTCTAAGTAGCAATTTGGTTACCAAAGCTCAAATTATTTTGGTTCCACACGTTGAAAATCAGAATAAATATCTAGCTCTTTCAGCAGTAATTCAAAGATTCAAGAAAGCTTCTTTCAACTACATTAAGGATAGGGTGATTCAAAAATTGAGTCACTGAAAGTTGGCTCTTTTATCTATTAGTGATAGACAAGTATTAATTAAGGTTGTGACCAGGGCAATCTCTATTACACTCTAAGTTGTTTCAAACTACTAGAAACTCTTCTTGAAGAAATTCAAAGAGACATTCTACAATTTTGATGGGTCAAAAGGAGTCTGAACGAAAAAATGCAATGGATTGGATGGAGAATTACTTGCGGACCAAAGAATCAAGGAGGACTCAACTTCAAAGACTTTAAATAAAGCCTTTAATATGGCAATGTTAGCAAAGCAAGGATGCCATCTACTCTCCAGGCCAAACTCTCTAATAAGTAAAGTTTACCAAAGTAAGTATTATCAAAATTCTAGTTTCCTAAGAGTAGAAACAAGTACAAATTTCTCCTGAAGTTGGCATAGTATAATTGAAGGAAGGAAAATATTAAAGAAAGGAATTCTTTGGAAAGTGGGCAGAGGTCTATCTATTCGAATTAGGGAAGATTCATGGGGAAGAGACTATATAGCCATCACTCCTAATCTCCCCAAACATTCAAAAGAAAGCCCAAAGAGAGTTTCAAACCTAATCTTACCTAATAGGTCGTGGAATCAATCACTAATTCAATCAATCTTCAGCCCAAAAATTGCTACAGCGATCCTCAACACACAGATACATGAGACCGAAGATAGAGTTACCTGGATAAAAGAAAAGTATGGTAGTTTCACTGTGAATTCGGCATACAGGATAAGCTTCCAATTCTTTTACCCATCTTTGGAATACCTGCCAGAACAATGCCAACACAAAGCATTATGGTCTAGTTTGTGAAAAATAAACTATCATCCAAAAATAAAGAACTGCCTTTGGAAGAGTATGCATGAGGGACTACCTGTTCTTCAGAAGATCTAATCCCAAATTCAATCAATGGACCCAATCTGCCGGTGGTGCAACTAAGTGGAGGAATCAACCTTTCATTGCTTCTGAAAATGCATAGAATTGAAGGAAGTTTAGCAAGCAGCAAATCTACCAATCCCGGACTAGCAAGAAGAAATCTAAAAATGGTGGATGAAACTGAAAAATGAATTGAGAAGAAACGAAATAACTAAAGAAAGAAGAGAGCTTGCAGCAAATATTATCTAGCAGATTTGGAAAGTCCGAAAGATTCTCATCTTTGAAGGCCGTCAAATCTCTCCATCTGAGTTCCTGGCGGTAGCTCGGAGGGCTATGGAAGAGCGTCAAAGAACCTGAAAGCTTCACTTTTCCTTTTCTTCTTTTTTTTAAATTGAGAAATGTATAGATATTTTGGTGGATCTCTCCGTTTTTATCCTTATCTGTAGTCCAATATGGACCATCTATTTTTATTAACGAAAATCATCTCCTACCTTTGAAAAAAAAAGTTGGTTACTGTAGTTAAAAACGTAAACCAAGATATTTATATAACACCCCACTAGATTAAATTGTAGTAAAAATAGTTAGTTGATTTGTCCTTTTAGTTTTCGTAGTTCATCAATCTATGTATGAATCTAAGATAATTTTTTCTCACAAACCATGTTCACTATGTTTTCTCTTGAACTTTTATATTGAATCACTAACTTTTCTTCAAATATGGTACACTGCACAGCTTAAAACTTAAAAGTAAAAATTAGAAAAATATATGTACATAAATAAATAAAAGTAAAAATGAAGTTATTAGTTTTATGAAATAGTTTAAAGTTGGTTTAGTATATGATGGACTTGAATTGTGTAGTAAGAACACTAAGCATAATTTTAATGAAGGAGTGATTTGGATGAATGAGTTGAGAAATTTGATAGATATATTATTGATGGGTTAAGGAGAGAATACAAAAGTTAGTAGAATTTGATATGTTTGTTAGTTAATTACAATGAACTTCATGATGACCTATTTATAGACTTCTTAAATTGATTCTAGATAATTCTAAATTTTAGATATTTCTAAATATTAACCTCGATATTTTTAGATACTAATCTTAGATATTTTTAGTACTTGATTTATCTACTTTACTTTTAGATTTTTCTATCATAATATATTTAGATATTTATTTTTATGAAACAATATAATGACAATTTTAGAAAATTCCACAAATATGTAACATAACTAATAAAAGTCAAGTAGACTAACTAAAATAATTTGTGTTATTTTTTAAGAGCTAATATTCAAAAAATTTTTTGTCAGTTTAACATATTTAATAATTTATGGTTAGAACCGTAAAATAATATCCATAGCCATAAACAAATAAATGTTTCATGAATAATGTTAATTCAAATATAATTGTTATTATTTTAAAAAATTCAACTTTTGAAAATGCTATATAAATATTAAAATTTAGTGGTCATATATTTGTACATATTTATATGTATAAATATAGAATACGTTTTACATAAATAGAATAACAATAATTTAAAATAGAGTAATACCTCAAATTAATTCCTAAGAAATTTTAGATTGGACACTTTAGTCTCCAAAAATAAAAAATATCCAAATTTATTCTCAACGTTAAATGTCGTTCATCGTTGCAGTCATCGTCAGTTAGAAGCTAACGTCTGCTGTTGAGGTGTATCATTAAGTCCTCCACGTGGCCGTTAAGTGTCATGTGGAGGGAAGAGGACAATTCAATTCCTATACACACAAAGAGAACAACGTCGTTTTAGATGGCACGGAACGCTGCGTTTTGAATGGGAGGGAATGATGTCTCATCGTTACCTCTTTCTCCCTCACAATGCTTCACACAAAAAGACCTGAGATCCAGTCCCTCTTCTTTTTACAGAGAATTGACCTAACCCTTTCTAGCATCATCTCCCACCTCATATCCTACATCACCCTCAACATGCTCTCTAACCCATTGATTCTTTGTCGTACTCTTTCATCCGTCAACGTAACGTTCGTTTGCTGCACTGTTACAGCCAAAGCATTGGAGCAAAACAGTGGGAAGGCTCGATTGTTGATCAACTCTAAATCGTATTGACCAATGTAACCCCGTGAAACCAAGAATGTAGTGCTCACTAAAAATATTGAAGGTGTTTATTATCTTATATGGTTAATCAAATTTTGAGTAGGTATTATTATGTTTTCATTGATAATAGCATAGTATCTTCGTAGCATATTGTGTTCGTATTATATCATTGTATGGTTCTTATGTTTCATTGCATTGTATCTTCGTTGCCCATGATCAAACTTGATTATGTATGATGCTTATTTAGAATAGTTAAATAGAGTATTTCATAAAATTGAAAATTAGTCTTGTTTTTCTTTTCTGGGTTTGTTGTGTAATTTATCAAATTAATATTTTTCACCATATATTGTAGATGGAGGATATAATGGTTCCTATGTTCCACCATGGAAGCAATATTGTAAGGGATAATAAAGGTGTTATCCTATACATTGATGAAAAGGTCCAGAGGTTCCCTAAGATGGGTATTGACCTCATTTGCTTCTTTGATCTTCAAACTCTATTCAAAGGAATAAGATATAGTGATTACAAGACAATGTATTGGTTTGATCCTGCTGCTTCAAACTTGAGTCTGGATTACACCCAATTAATGGAGATAAGGAGATAAATGAGTTGCGAGAGAATAAACAGAAGAACAGAAAAATTGATGAGTTTCACTTGCACTTTGATCACCCAATAATGGACACTCTATTGGATGATTCAGAATTTGAGCTTGATACAGTTGAAGGTGATGATGACTCTAGCGATAACGGGTATGAGAGCACGGAGGATGGGCTGTACAAACCACCTCCACTAGGAATGGAGGATGAAAGTGAAAAAAAATAGAGAGTAAGTTTGGTACGTGCTTCAAATGTTCGTGATATGAAGAGTTCAAGTATTATTTAGAAGATATTATTTTATATTTTTAGAATGTTTTGATTTGATGTATTTTGATTTTGTTTATTTAATTACTAGATTGGACCTTACGTTTGTGGGCTTAGGTTTTCTATATTTTAACCTAGTAAGAGGTTATAAATACTTCATAAACTAGGGTAGTACGTAGTAGTATAGAATGATTTAGATGTTTGAAAACCTTTTTTGGTTTTGTGATGTGATGCATGGAAACTTGTCTCTCAACAAATTTCCCTTCGGCAAGTATACCGAATTATCGTCAAGTAAAACTCACTATAGAGTGAGGTCGAATCCCACAAGGATTGATTGGTTAAGCAACTTTAGTTAGAAGAATATGCTAGTTGAGCTAAACAGAATTGAGATTGAGATGCAGAAATTTAAATGACTAGAAATTAAATAGCAGAAATTAAAGTGCAGAATCTTAAATGGGGAATTGGGGTAATGCTCATAAAAATAAATGGCAGAAATTAAAGAGAATGGGTAAGATCAGAAATGGGGAGATCATTGGGTTTAGGAGATGTTGCAATTCTCCGGATCAAGTTCATTCTCATCTCTTCCTCAATCAATGCATTCATTGATCTCCTTGGCAATCTTAAGTGATTGGATTCCAATTCCTTGGTAATCCAATCTCTCAAATCTTGATCAATAGCCAATTCCTTGGTCAATTGCTCATGAGAAGAGATGAAGTATGGTCACTGATTATACCACATACATTTCCCAAATCAAGTATTGGTAGGATTATAGTCACATATCCATCCAAACCCAAATTGGTCCAGCATGAGAAAGCATTTCTAGCATGATCTCTTCATTCCTCTTCCAAGGTTCCGAAGAAATCCAATTATGGAGAGTTTCTTTTCCAAGACAACTAACCAATTGAATTAAGATTGAAAGCTTTCTAGTAAAATCAAGAGAAAAGATAGAAGAAGAAGAAGAATGAAAACTAATATTGATCCATCGAATTACAGCAGAGCTCCCTAACCCAATGAAAGGGGTTTAGTTGTTCATAGCTCTAGGAATCAAAATTGGCAGAAAAGAAGAATCCATGCTAGAAGTACAGAAAAGTAAAATATGCAGAGAGTAATTCCCAAAAGTCCAAAAAGCTCCTAGCTAGTTCAAAACTACTCCTATATATACTACTCTTTATGATCTTCTAGTGAGTTCTTCAAGTCTTGGATGTGGACTTTGGACCTTGAGTTGAAGCAATTCTCATCTTTAGTGGGCCCAGCTTGCAGAGAAATATGAATTAGGCTTGGGCATTTAGTGAGATTAACGTGGAATACATTTCTGGGTGCGAGAACGTTAGTGGTATTCACCTTTTCCACTAACGTTCCACCCTTATATGCCCACGTTATTCTCAACGTTAGAAGTCTTAACGTGACTTCTAACGTTCCTTCTTAATTCTTGGTCAACGTTAGTGGGACTCACTTTTCCCATTAACGTTGGCTTGTGCCCCCTTTCGCAAACGTTAATGGGAATCACTTTTCCCATTAACGTTGCTTGCTTCTTGCCCCCTTACGTTAGGTCTCACGTTAGCTTAGCTAACGTAGCTCTTAACGTGGGCATCTATCACCTTCGAGAGCGTTAGTGACACTTACCTTTGTCACTAACGCTCAAATTGCCTTAAGCCCCTACGTTAGAACCCATGTTAACTAAGTTAACGTGGCTCTTAACGTAGTAATGAAGCCATCTCCCAACATTAGTGACAAAAGTGAGTGTCACTAACGTTGGTTCTTTGAACCCCACTCCACGTTAACTTTCACGTTAACAATCTTAACGTGAGAGTTAACGTAGGCAATGCTAATGATCCAACGTTAGTGACAAAAGTGAATGTCACTAACGTTGGCATTATTGATCCTCTTCCACGTTAGAGTTCACGTTAACTTAGTTAACGTGACTCTTAACGTGGGGCATTGCCTAGTTTCCCAACGTTAGTGGTGTTCACTTTTACCATTAACGTTGAGGAGAAACGTTATTGGAGTTCACGTTTCTCATTAACGTGGAGTCCTTTTTTTCTTCTACGTTAAGTACCACGTTAACTTAGTTAACGTGGCTCTTAAGGTAGGCTATGAATGGCTTCGCAGGCGTTATTGGTGATCACTTTTCTCATTAACGTTGCAAGCTATTTGCCATCTCACGTTAGTAGTCACGTTAACTAAGTTAACGTGAATGCTAACGTGATTCTTCCATGCTTCATTTGTCCTGAAATCAAGCAATTAAAGTGCATCAAAGCTCTAGCCAAAGTCATGAGATTATGCATCATTAGATTATCATGCAATTCTGGCAAAAATCTCATGAAATCATGAAAAATTCACAATAGTTGCTTAAATGAAGGTGTAAGTGTATTTTCACCCAAAACTTGCCTTGTTTACTAGGAAAATGCATGAAACTACCCTAAAACAGTAAAGAAAAGGTCAGTGAAACTGGCCTAAATGCCCTGGCATCACAACACCAAACTTAAAGCTTGCTTGTCCCTAAGCAAGTACTAAAGCATAAGAAAAAATGAAATGAAAGAACAAGAAGATAAGATGGAAGTAGCATTCATGGTTCATGGAGTTTCATGCATAGCAACTTAGGTTCTTTCCTTTTAGGTTTCAAGCCTTTATCAAATCCCTAGTCACTCTCTTTGATTGCATCCCTTGAGGCTTCTTTCTTATTGATCCTTCTTTTTTTTTTCTTTTCAAAGTTTATTTTTCTTTTTGCTAGGTGCTTTGTAAGGGGGCGACTTTTTATGATAAGCTTTCAGCCAACACTCCCAAACCAGTTGGTTTTAAGGTGCTAGGTGTTAAGACACCCCTAAGGACTTACTCCCTCAAGTCTCTTTCCCTCATACATACACACTACAGGCACATGGTTTGTTATTCTTTCTTTCTTGAGACCTTGGTGTCCAGCACCTCTTTGGGTTACTAAGTGCTCTGTAACAAGGGTTACTCTTGATAGTGGACTTTCAGCTGATAATCCCGGATTAGTTAGTCCAAGTTACCAAGTGATAAGGCACCCCTAAGAGCTTATTCATCCAAGTATATCCCTTGTACATAAACACCACAGACACATGCCTCAGTTTCGAAACCCTTGGTGCCTAGCATTGTTTCTTATTTTGTTCCCTTTCTTATTTTCACTTGTATTGCTCTTCTTCTTTTTTTTCTTTTCTTGCTGGGATCTTATTGTTTAGCTAGCCTCAAAGAATGTGTCTCAAACATAGGACTTAGGATGGATAGTTGCTTTCTTTCCTTTCTTGGTGAACCAACTTAGCTTACTAATCATCATACCACAAACATTCAGAATGTACTTTACAAAATAACTCCACTCTCATTCTTTTCATAACATTTTCTTTTTGATTAACTTAAAGAGACAAGCATACAAGTAAGAAAGGTGCAAGTGAACATTCAAGACATTAGGCTCAATAACATAGACTTAAGCAAGGAGAATTAAATGCATAATTGAAAATCCTAAGCTACCATGGAAGCATGTTCTATTTCATACATGATTTTCCTTATTTAAAGCTTTGAAAAAGAAGGTAAACTAAGAAGGAACTTCACCACCTTTCACTTGTTGGCCTGCTCATTCTCTTCTGCTCCCTTGGGATTCTCCTTGATTACTTGAGTCTCCATTCCCTTTACGCTTCCCCATCAACTTTTTCCAGAATTCGGCATCCTCCATCTTCTTCTTTAATGCTTCCTTTTGCTGTTTCACCTTCCCTTCTTCTTGTTCAGTTAAGTTCTTGCGAACTGCCTCATAATTTAGGATGTTAGGGTGTAGGTGATGCATATGTTCAACCACATAGTTTAACTTTGCCTGAGTGTTGATGTTGAATTCTTCTTGGTGCAGTTGCCTTCCTTCATTTAGCACGCTGAATCTGTTGAATGCCTTCATCTGATTCATCTGGCGTTGGTTGAGTTCCTGGAGGCGTTTATCTTGACTTTCTTGCCTTTCAGACACTTGATTGAAGGCTTGAGTAAGCTGGGAATAGTGCTCTTGTTGCTGCTCCATTAGCTGTCTCTGCCACTCCCTCTGTTGATTCATCCAATTTGTTAGCATTTCCTCTTGCCGATCCATTCTTTGAGATTGAAGTTGCAGTTGTTGTTCTTGTCCTTCCATGTATAGCCTTTACAAATCATCAATGGCTCCTCGGATGTGACCCAAGTTGATGTCGGTTGGGTCATGATATCCTTCTTGATGATGTTCCGTGGGTTGGGGTTCTTCTTGGAGAGGCTCTTCCTCTTGTGCCTCTTCTGATGTCCTCTTCCTTAGATGGGGTCTTTTCTGCTGTTGAGCTGGAGTCACATGGGTTATGCGTTGGAGTGTAAGTGATCTCCCAAGACCTAGCCAAGTTGGATTGCTGTCCTCAAAGACTACCTTGGCTTTCATGCATAATCTAAGGATGGTGCTGGGGTACCAAAGTCTGGCACCTGAATCCTTTTTCTCGATTGATTCTTGGATTCCTTCAACTATAATTTCGTGCACGTTGATGCTTCCACCCTTTATCAACCAATGTACCATGGTAGCTTGAGTGATATTGACCTCAGAATTATTTGCTGCTGGAAGGATAGATCGTCTCACAAGCTCAAACCAGGCCTTGGCTTTCGGGATGAGGTCTCCTATTCTGATGAACCGGGGTCTCTTATCTGCATACCTTTCCCAGTCAGATCCCACAATGCATATATCACCCACAATCTCTTCCAATTCATCATTGTCGGCACCTTTATTTATTCTTTCTTGATAACCAAGCTCAACAAAACGTGGGGATTTCAAATGGAGAACTCTAGTGATTGCATTGGGGCTAAAATCCACCTCTATTCCTCTTACATAGCTCTTGAAGGTGGGGGTTGTGGTCTTATCTTCTCTAACCACATTTGCATAAAATTCTCTGCTGAGGTTTGCATTTGCACTTGCTTCCGGGTTAGTGAGCTTTTCCCAACCCCTCTTTTCAATCTTCTCCCGAATTTGTGGACACTCATCTTCATCGAACTGAAAGGTCGATTCGGGCAAAATCATCTTTTCCTTTATTCGCTCGAATTCGACCTCATGGAAGGCTGTTTTGAATCTCCCGGTGTCGAAGGAGGGCTGCTCCATTGGTTCTTTTCCTCTTCGCCTCTTGAAGCTTGATGCTGCCATGAGTGAGAATTAAATAGTAGAGGCTAAGGGGTTGAAGATGGAGTTCAGTTGGGTTGAGGTAGAATGAGTCTTGAAGGAATGAGTCTTGAAGGGAGAAGAGAAGAGGTGAGTATATAAGGTATACATGAAGTATGTATGGCCGAGAGAAAGAAGTGAAAAGAAAAGAATGGGGATATAGGGTGTGTACGGAAGAGTTGTGTGAAGGGGTTTATATAGAGGGATGGCAATTGTTGAAGGGTGTGGATTGATGGTGTTGTTTTGATAGTAGACGGTTGGGGTTTTAAGATTGGATTATCACATGGATCACCTCCTTTATGAGGGTCTTGGTTCGGTCTCCAAAGCCATCCATTCCCCATGTTGCATGGCAACACTTCCAAGGACATTCCCTGTGAAGACAAGTGTAAAATTCCCTTGGTGTAGTGGCCGAATCTCCTTGTATTAATTGTCCTATCAATTACCATCAATGTCCTTTTTGATTCCCTATATACAAACAGTAGATGCAATGGGTTATTTGAACTTTTGGTCGGAAAAAGTGTGAACTAATAAAATGTTTCTTTTTCTTTTTCTTTTTCTTTCATTTCTATATGACTAAATGCTTTCCGTGAAAACAAATCAATTAAACATTAGACTTCCCATGCATGCACGTTGGTACACTGGTGCACGAAATTGCAATCACACTTTTGCAATCCCGCACAACTAACCAGCAAGTGCACTGGGTCGTCCAAGTAATACCTTACGTGAGTAAGGGTCGATCCCACAGAGATTGTCGGCTTGAAGCAAGCTATGGTTATCTTGTAAATCTTAGTCAGGATATCAATAATTATCAGGGTTGATTGTGAAAAGTAAAAGAACATGAAATAAGTACTTGTTTTGGAGTAATGGGGAATAGGTTGAGGTTTTGGAGATGCTCCATCTTCTGAATCTCTGCTTTCCTACTGTCTTCTTCACCAAACACGCAAGGCTCCTTCCATGGCAAGCTGTATGCAAGGGTTTCACCGTTGTCAGTGGCTACCTCCCATCCTCTCAGTGAAAATGTTCAACGCACCCTGTCACGGCACGGCTATCCATCTGTCGGTTCTCGATCAGGCCGGAATAGAATCCAATGATTCTTTTGCGTCTGTCACTAACGCCCCGCCCTCAGGAGTTTGAAGCTCGTCACAGTCATTCAATCATTGAATCCTACTCAGAATACCACAGACAAGGTTTAGACCTTTCGGATTCTCTTGAATGCCGCCATCAATTCTAGCTTATACCATGAAGATTCTGATTAAAGAATCCAAGAGATATCTACTCAATCTAAAGTAGAACGGAGGTGGTTGTCAGGCACGCGTTCATAGTTGAGGATATGATGAGTGTCACGGGTCATCACATTCATCCGGGTTAAGAACAAGTGATATCTTAGAACGGAAGCAAGCATGATTGAATAAGAAACAGTAGTAATTGCATTAATCCATCAAGACACAGCAGAGCTCCTCACCCCCAACCATGGGGTTTAGAGACTCATGCCGTAGAATGTACACAAAGAAACGTGTAAAGTGTCATGAGGTACAGATACAATGTCAAAAGATCCTATTAATAGTGAACTAGTAACCTAGGGTTTACAGAAATGAGTAAATGACAGAAAAATCCACTTCCGGGCCCACTTGGTGTGTGCTTGGGCTGAGCATTGAAGCATTTTCGTGCAGAGGCTCTTTCTGGAGTTAAACGCCAGCTTTTATGCCAGTTTGGGCGTTTAACTCCAATTTCTATGCCAGTTCCAGCGTTAAACGCTGGGAATTCTGAAGCTGATTTGCAACGCCGGTTTGGGCCATCAAATCTCGGGCAAAGTGTAAAACCCGGTTAATTAACCCATAAATGAGAATTTATTCTAGAAAGCCTAAAATGTGATTTTTATGGCTAAATGTGATAGAGGAGACTGAGACGAGAATTTTGGTACCAATTTTATAGAATTCGGATCAAGATTGGACCGAACGGGCCAAACCGGGCCAATTGGACCCAAAGTGGGCCCTTGGCCCAACATAACTTAACCAAAACCCTAGTTTTCAGCACTCTCTCTCCTCATTTGTTACACACAAGCTGAAAATTAGAAAGAAAGGGAGGAAGAACACTCTTTCAAGTTCTCTCCCTTGGTTGATCTTCAAATCACCATAACTTTTGATCTAGAGCTCCGATTGCCGCTCCGTTTGCGGCCACGCATTCACCGCGGAGAGCTCTACAAAACCCATACAATCAATCTTGAGGTAAGCCACACTATGCTATTCGAAACTTCAGCCCCTATTTTCGAATTTCATGGGTGAAATGTTGAGATTTTGGGTTCTTTGATGTTATAGGACCCAACTCTCTTGAAGGAGAAGGTTAATCTTGTCTCCTTGGACCTTGGGTGTGGTAAGATTCTCAACCCTAGTGTATTTTGTTGTTTTATGATGTTTGGGTTTTGAGGTGTTGTGTATGGGTATGATGTTTGTGGCTTAGGTTGTGTATGTGTGTATTTTGGAGCTTGATTGGTGATTTTGAACAAGCTTGGAAAGGGCTTGGTGGTGAAAAATCTGCTCTTGGAGGTGTTGAGGCCTTGTGAGCTTGAGGATAAGTGGTTTAGAAGTGCTCCGGTGGAGCTTGGGAAATTCGGCTAAGGTATGGTTTCGATTTCCCGTATCTAATATGTAATGTGGTAGGAAATACTTAGGCTAGAGGCCCTAAGATAGGCATTGAATGGTTGATGTTGTTGAATGATTGAGATATATGATGTGGTCATATATGTGATGATGAGTATTGATGCCTTGATAGTATGATGTATGAGAAATATGCATGTTGTGATATATGCTTGATTATTGGTTATGGTTGAATTGTGGGTTGAACCATGTTGATGGTGAGTATGATGTTGTTTGTGTACCATGATGATTTATTAGAATTGGTGTTGTTGAGGATTGGTATGAGGAATAGTATGTGATATGTCAATATGTTTGAGTTGAGCCACTTGGGTGAAGTGGGATATAATGGTGAAATAGTGATTTTGGTAAATTGTGAGTTATGTGTCAATGTGTGAGTTGAGGAGGCTTGATGTTGAATTTGATTTATTTTGATTGATTTCAAAGAAAAGGGATGAAATTGGCATGTTTTGATTGATTTTTAAAAGAAATGGAAATGGCTTGTTTTGAAAATGGCACCTTGTGGTTTTTATGAAAAACATGGTTTTTGGGCATACTTTGGCGGGACATAACTTGGACTACGGATCTCTGTTTTGTACCAAATCTTTTAGAAATGAAATTGGATCCGGGATGTCCGTGCCGTTCGAAGAACGGACGAAAAATGATTTAAAATGAGGAAGTTATGTCCGTTGGAAGATTGGGGTGTAAGCTTGTGAATTCTGCAGTTTTTAACTTAGAAAATTTTTAGCAGAATGACCCCTTGCGCGTGGGCGCACCTGGCGCGTGCGCGCCGATCTTCCAAAAGTGCCATCCACGCGTACGCGTGATGTGCGCGGGTGCGCCGATTGTGCTGCACCCAATGCCCCGCCATTTTCCAGAGAGTTATGCCAGAACTGTGCCGGTGTTGTGCCTGGGGCACGAGAACACCCGCGCGTACGCGAGGTTGACGCGTGCGCGTCGATGGGCAAGTTTGGAATCCACGCGTTAGCGTGCATGACGCTTGCGCGTCGATGAGTTTTTGAGGCCATCCACGCGTGCGCGTGGAGTGCGCGTACGCGTGGCCCTGTTTTCATCCCAAAGTTGATTTTTGAGTTTTAAAAGCCAAATCTCATACTTCTAAGCCTCCGATCTCACCATTCATGTCTTAAATCATCATAATATGCCTAGCTATTAGAAAGGGGCTAGTGAATGTGATAACTTGCGAGTGAAGCAAGGGAAAAATGTATGATCAATGAGGATCAAGATGATTATGTGAGATGCGGAGGATGGTGGTGGAAGTGTTTGTTATGCCATGGGCCGAAAGGCTATAATTGTTAATGAAATGGCTGGTTATGGATTTAACCATGAGTCGGAATAGCTGTGTATGCTATGAATATTGGCTGGTTCTGGATTGAACCGTGAGCCGGAATGGCTGGTATGGATGTTGATCAATGGATGAGAATTCATGCATGTTGATGCTGAATTATTGATAATTGTGAAATTGCACTTCCACTATCTGAGTACGAGTTTCCTTGGGTAGTAGCAGTGGCTAGCCACCACGTGCTCCAGGTTGAGACTCGAAGCTCTGTTAACCCTATGTTGTAAGTGTGGCCGGGCACTGTGAAAGGCCCGGATGAGCTCGAACCCCCGTAAATATTCACCAGTGAGGGTGAAGGATATGGATCATGTTTATGATCACGTTTATAACGAGTATAACTCGAGTTTGGGGATGCACGACAGAGGGACAGTCCAATGGTTGGCGACCAGGACTTGTCGGGTTGGCTCTATAACCGACAAGATGATATCATCGGCCACTAGGGACAGGCATTCATCATATGCATACTATGTGAATTGTTTGAGTTTGCCTATTTGACTGCATATTACTTGCTAATTGTCTAAATGTCTTAACTGCTACTATTTGTATATTCTTTGTTTGATATATCTGTGTTTGCTATAATATACTCCTGCTGGTGGTTGGGAGGTTTGAAGGAATTGGAAAGGGAAGTATTAGTTAGACTGAAGAATCTTTAGTCAGATGCCCTTATATGGTTTAGCTTGTTTATAAGCTTTGATATTATCTGGAGGGAGTTATAGGATTGCCTTTGGCTTTCCTCTATTATTATGTATTATATATGTGGAAGCTGTTACCATGCTGGGGACCTCTGGTTCTCACCCATGCGGATTTTGTGGTTTTCAGATGCAGGACGTGAGGTGTCCCGCTGATGCATGCTGGAGACTTCTATATTGCGAAGATCCTTTGTTCTCGGGGCTGTGTCTTGGTTTACATGTTTTGTTTAGATACTTTTATCTCCATTAAATAATACAAACTGTGATGACTCCTCTTATGGGAGATTTTGGAGAATAGATTTTATGTATTTGTGTCCCTTTGGGTTTCCTTGGGGTTTTCCTTATTTTATCATATGTATATATTGCTATGCTCGGACCGGTTATCTTCGCAGCCGGATCTTGAGTCTTGATATTCCTGTTTTTGACACTCTTTTGTATATATATAATCTCGCGTTGGTTTATCCTTGTTCGTCACGTTATCGATCGGAGTGTTGCGCTTTTGAGTTGCGGTTTTTGTTTACCCCTTTTTCTACAAAGGCTCCTAGTTATAATCAATCATTCATACTACTATACGTACTAAATTTTTATTTTAGAGGTCGTAATACCTTGCCATCTCTGAATTATGACTTAAGCATAAGACTTTGTATGGTAGGGTGTTACACAAAGTATGGACTATTATACATTGCTGGAAAGCCCAGGATGTCTACTTTCCAACGCCGTTGAGAGCGCGCCAATTGGGCTTCTGTAGCTCAAGAAAATCCACTTCGAGTGCAGGGAGGTCAGAATCCAACATCATCTGCAGTCCTTTTCAGCCTTTAAATCAGATTTTTGCTCAGATCCCTCAATTTCAGCCAGAAAATACCTGAAATTATAGAAAAACACACAAACTCATAGTAAAGTCCAGAAAAGTGAATTTTAGCTAAAAACTAATAAAAATATACTAAAAACTAACTAAATCATACTAAAAACATACTAAAAACAATGCCAAAAAGCGTATAAATTATCCGCTCATCACAACACCAAACTTAAATTGTTGCTTGTCCCCAAGCAACTGAAAATCAAAATAGAATAAAAAGAAGAGAATATACTATAGACTCCAAAATATCAAAGAAACATAGTTCCAATTAGATGAGCGGGACTAGTAGCTTTTTACTTCCGAACAGTTTTGGCACCTCGCTTTATCCTTTGAGGTTCAGAATGATTGGCATCCATAGGAACTCAGAATTCAGATAGTGTTATTGATTCTCCTAGTTAGGTATGATGATTCTTGAACACAGCTACTTTATGAGTCTTGGCCGTGGCCCAAAGCACTCTGTCTTCCAGTATTACCACCGGATACATACATGCCACAGACACATAATTGGGTGAACCTTTTCAGATTGTGACTCAGCTTTGCTAGAGTCCCCAATTAGAGGTGTCCAGGGTTCTTAAGCACACTCTTTTTACCTTGGATCACGACTTTAACCGCTCAGTCTCAAGTTTTCACTTGACACCTTCACGCCACAAGCACATGGTTAGGGACAGCTTGGTTTAGCCGCTTAGGCCAGGATGTTATTCCTGTAGACCCTCCTATCCACTGATGCTCAAAGCCTTGGATCCTTTTTATTACCCTTGCCTTTTGGTTTAAAGGGCTATTGGCTTCTTCTGCTTGCTCTTTCTTTTTCTCTTTTCTATTTCTCTCTTTTTTTTCTCTTTTTTTTTGATTCACTGCTTTTTCTTGCTTCAAGAATCAATTTAATGATTTTTCAGATCCTCAATAACAGTTCTCCTTTCCATCATTCTTTCAAGAGCCAACAATTTTAACATTCTTAAAACAACAAATTCAAAAGACATATGCACTGTTCAAGCATTCATTTAGAAAACAAAAAGTATTGTCACCACATCAAACTAATTCAACTAGTTTCAGAGATGAATTCGAAATCCTGTACTTCTTGTTCTTTTGTGATTAAAGCATTTTTCATTTAAGAGAGGTGATGGATTCATAGGACATTCATAGCTTTAAGGCATAGACACTAAGATACTAATGATCATGTAATAAGACACAAACATAGATAAACATAAGCATAAAAATTCGAAAAATAGAAAATAAAGAACAAGGAGATTAAAGAACGGGTCCACCTTAGTGATGGCGGCTTGTTCTTCATCTTGAAGATCTTATGGAGTGCTTGAGCTCCTCAATGTCTCTTCCTTGCCTTTGTTGCTCCTCTCTCATGATTCTATGATCTCCTTTAATTTCATGGAGGAGGATGAAATGTTCTTGGTGCTCCACCCTTAGTTGTCCCATGTTGGAACTCAATTCTCCTAGGGAGGTGTTGATTTGCTCCCAATAGTTTTGTGGAGGAAAGTGCATCCCTTGAGATGAATCTCTCCATCTCCTATGGCTCTGAGGTGGAAGCTTTTGCCTTCCTTTTCCTCTTTCTAGAGGTTTCTCCGGCGTTAGGTGCCAAAAATGGTTATGGAGAAACAAAAAGCAACGCTTTTACCACACCAAACTTAGAAGGTTTGCTCGTCCTCGAGCAAAAGAAGAAAGAAGAGAGAGAGTGGTGGGGTAAGTGGGGATCCTGTGGGGTCCACAGATCCTAAGGTGTCAAGGATAATTCATCCCTGCACCAAGTGGCGAGCAAAAATGCTCCTACTACCAATCCTGGCGTTAAACGCCGGGCTGGTGCCCATTTCTGGCGTTTAACGCCAGCTTGGTGCCCATTCTTGGCGTTTAACGCCAGTTTGGTGCCCCTTTCTGGCGTTAAACGCCCAGAATGGTGCCAGACTGGGCGTTAAACGCCCATTTGCTACCCTTACTGGCGTTTAAACGCCAGCAAGGTTTTCCTCCAGGGTGTGCTGTTTTTCTTTCTATTTTTCATTCTGTTTCTGCTTTTTCAATTGAATTTGTGACTTCCCATGATCATCAACCTATAGAAAACATAAAATATTAAAGGAAAATAATAAATATAACATTGGGTTGCCTCCCAACAAGCGCTTCTTTAATGTCAGTAGCTTGACAGTGGGCTCTCATGGAGCCTCACAGATGTTCAGAGCAATGTTGGAACCTCCCAACACCAAACTTAGAGTTTGAATGTGGGGGTTCAACACCAAACTTAGAAGTTGGTGGTGGCCTCCCAACACCAAACTTAGAGTTTGACTGTGGGGGCTCTGTTTGGCTCTGTTTTGAGAGAAGCTCTTTATGCTTCCTCTCTATGGTTACAGAAGGAGAACCTTGAGTCTTATAGTTTGCACTGTCTGCAAGCCACGGAGCTTCCTGAATAGCAAACAATTGCTCATCCGGAAAGGTTTCAGAGATCTCAGTAGGAGGGAGGGCTGCTCCTGCTACTGGTTCTATCCGGGACAGGTGATCAGCCACTTGATTCTCTGTTCCTTTTCTGTCTCTTATTTCTATATCAAACTCTTGCAGAAGCAACACCATCTTATGAGCCTGGGTTTTAAATCCTGCTTTGTGAGTAGATATTTAAGAGCAGCATGGTCAGTGTACACAATCACTTTTGATCCTACTAAATAAGATCTGAACTTGTCAATGGCATAAACCACTGCAAGTAACTCCTTTTCTGTGGTTGTGTAGTTCTTCTGTGCATCATTTAGAATACGACTGCCATAATAAATGACGTGCAGAAGTGATGAGCGGATATTTTATACGCCTTTTGGGGGTAATTTCATGTAGATTTTAGTATGTTTTAATTAGTTTTTAATAGAATTTTATTAGTTTTTAAGCAAAAATCATATTTCTGGACTTTACTATGAGTGTGTGTATTTTTCTGTAATTTCAGGTATTTTCTGGCTGGAATTGAGGGAGCTGAGCAAAAATCTGACTTAGGCTGAAAAAGGACTGTTGATGTTGTTTGATCCTGACCTCTCTGCACTCGAAATGGATTTTCTGGAGCTACAGGAGTCCAATTGGCGCGCTCTCAACGGCGTTAGAAAGTAGACATCCAGGGCTTTCCAGCAATATATAATAGTCCATACTTTGCGCAAGGATAGACGACGTAACTTGGCGTTGAACGCCAAGTTCATGCTGCTGTCTGGAGTTAAACGCCAGAAAAACGTCATGATCCGGAGTTGAACGCCCAAAACACGTCAAAACCTGGAGTTTAACGCCAAGAAAGGCCTCTACTCGTGGATAGCTTTAATCTCAGCCCCAGCACACACCAAGTGGGCCCCAGAAGTGGATTTCTGCACCAATTATCTTAGTTTATTCATTTTCTGTAAACTTAGGGTACTAGTTTACTATTTAAACAACTTTTACAGACATTCCTTGTACCTCATGACATTTTCAGATCTGAATTACATACTTTGTGACGGCATGAGTCTCTAAACTCCATTGTTGGGGGTGAGGAGCTCTGCAGCGTCTCGATGATTTAATACAATTCCTTTGTTTTCCATTCAAACACGCTTGCTCTTATCTAAGATGTTTATTCGCGCTTAATTGTGAAGAAGGTGATGATCCGTGACACTCATCACCTTCCTCAACCCATGAACGTGTGCCTGACAACCACCTCCGTTCTACATCAGACTGAATGAATATCTCTTAGATTCTCCAACAGAATCTTCGTGGTATAAGCTAGATAGATGGCGGCATTCATGAGAATCCGGAAAGTCTAAACCTTGTCTGTGGTATTCCGAGTAGGATTCCGGGATTGAATGACTGTGATGTGCTTCAAACTCCTGAGGGCTGGGCGTTAGTGACAGACGCAAAAGAATCAATGGATTCTATTCCAACCTGATTGAGAACCGACAGATGATTAGCCGTGCTGTGACAGAGCATAGGAACGTTTTTACTGAGAGGATGGGAAGTAGCCACTGACAAGGGTGACACCCTACATAGAGCTTGCCATGGAAAGAACTTGCGTGTGAGAAGAGGATTTCAAGGAAGAGTTGAAGTTCAAAGGACAAAGCATCTCCAAAACTCCAACATATTTCCCATTACTGCACAACAAGTAACGCTGTTATTCTCTATTATTTTAACTTACAACTTTAAGTAGTTTGTAGTTTGGCTTTTTACAAATAAATCCAAATAACTTCCTTAGCCTCCTGACTAAGATTAATAAAATAGCATTGATTGCTTCAAGCCAATAATCTCTGTGGGATCGACCCTTACTCGCGTAAGGTATTACTTGGACGACCCAGTGCACTTGCTGGTTAGTTGAACGGAGTTGTGAAAAGAAAGTAATCAGTTAGTTGAGTTAGTTCTTTTTGGCACATGCCAAAGAGCCATTAATTAAGAATCACAATTTCGTCCACCAAGTTTTTGGCGCCGTTGCCGGGGATTATTGAGTTTGGACAATTGAAGGCTTATTTTATTTCTTAGATTAGGAATAATTTTTTTATTTTATTGTTATAGAGTCATTAAATCTTGATAGGATAGTTTCTTTTCAAAATTTTTCTTTTCAAAATTTATTATTTTTCTTTTAATTAATTGCTAATTTCGTGAGTTTAGTGTCTTGTTCTAAGTTTGGTGTTAATTGCATATTTTATATTTTCTCTAAAATTCTCGTGTTGAGTTTTCTTGGTTCTTCCTTGATTTTCAAGTTGTTCTTGATAATTGGTTATACCCTTTGGAACCTTTTTCAAAAATAATTTTTCTTGGATTGAATCTTGTACCAAACTCTAAGTTTGGTGTTTTCTTGTTAAGTTTTCTTTAATTTTCGAAAATTTATTTTGATTCTCTAAAAATTTTAAGTTCGGTGTTCTTTCTTTTGTTCTTGGTGTTCTTGTGAATCTTCAAGGTGTTCTTGAGTTTTTCTTGTGTCTTGATCTTAAAATTTTTAAGTTTGGTGTTCCTTGGTGTTTTTCCCTCCAAAAATTTTCGAAAATAAGGAGCATTGAATCTAAAAATTTTAAGTCTTGTGTCTTTTGTGTGTTTTTCTCTTTCATCATAAAATTCAAAATTCAAAAAAAAAAATTATATTTTCTAACTAATTTTGAACTATTTTTTTCGAAAATTTTATATAAAAATTCAATTTTCAATTTCAAAATATTTTCACTTTCATTTATTTATTTCGTTTTTATTTTAAAAATTCTGATTTTTATAAATAAATAATACCAACATATTCCACAATCCTTTATAAACAAATAACTCTATTGTTCAATATGGAAGCAAGTGGGAATGAACAGTCCAAGAGGACTCTGGGGTCATATGCTAACCCCACTACTGCTTCATATGGGAGTAGTATTTGTATACCCTCCATTGGAGTTAGTAGCTTTGAGTTGAATCCTCAGCTCATTATCATGGTGCAGCAAAACTGTCAGTATTCTGGTCTTCCACATGAAGAACCTACAGAGTTTCTGGCACAATTTTTGTAAATTGCTGACACAGTACATGATAAGGAAGTGGATCAGGATGTCTACAGATTATTACTGTTTCCATTTGCTGTAAAAGATCAAGCTAAGAGGTGGTTAAATAACCAGCCTAAGAACAGCATAAAAACATGGAAACAGCTGTCAGAAAAATTCCTGAATCACTATTTTCCTCCCAAACGAATGACACAGCTAAGGCTAAACATTCAAGGCTTCAAACAAGGAGATAATGAATCCCTTTATGATGCTTGGGAGAGATACAGAGAGATGCTAAGAAAATGCCCCTCTGAAATGTTTTCAGAATGGGTGCAATTAGACATCTTCTACTATGGGCTTACAGAAAAAGCTCAGATTTCTCTAGATCACTCAGCTGGTGGATCTATACACATGAGAAAAACAATTGAAGAAGCTCAAGAGCTTATTGACACAGTTGCCAGAAATCAGCATCTGTACCTAAGCAGTGAACCCTCTATGAAAGAAGAAGCTAAAACAGTAACTGCAGAACTCAGTCCAGTGGATCAGGCTAATAAATTCAATCAGCAATTAGATTTTCTAACTCAGCAGCTAGCCGAATTCAAGGAAATATTACAGGAAACAAGAATGGCAAACAGGAATATGGAAGTGCAATTAAAGCAAACAGAAAAACAACTGTCAAAACAAATAGCAGAAGAATGCCAAGCAGTTCAATTAAGAAGTGGGAAAACATTAAATACCTCACTTCAAAGCAGCAAAAAACCAAGAAATGAACAATTGGTTACTCAAAATCCCTCTAAGGACATTCAGAGCCCAGAGAGGAATAAAGCTGGCGCTGAACGCCCAGACCATGCTAATTCCTGGCGTTCAACGCCAGAAACAAGCATGAATCCGGCGTTGAACGCCCAAAGGGAGCATGGTTCTGGCGTTCAAACGCCAGTAACAAAGGGGGAGATAGCGTCTAACGCCACTCCAGCTCCCACCTCTGGCATTCAAATGCCAGTGGGGGATCAGTCACCTACGAGTACTGATGATAACCCTTCTAAAAAGGCTTCCCAACCCACTTCTGTAGGTAATAAACCTGCAGCAACTAAGGTTGAGGAATACAAAGCCAAAATGCCTTATCCTCAAAAACTCCGCCAAGCGGAACAGGATAAGCAATTTGCCCGCTTTGCAGACTATCTTAGGACTCTTGAAATAAAGATTCCGTTTTGCAGAAGCACTTGAGCAATACCCTCTTATGCTAAGTTCATGAAAGAGATCTTAAGTCATAAGAAGGATTGGAGGGAACTGAGAAAGTTTACCTCACTGAAGATGCAGTGTAGTCATTCTGAAAGCTTACCTGAAGCTTAAAGATCCTGGGAGCTTTATGATACCATGCACATTAAATACTTGTACCAAGCAAGCTTTATGTGATCTTGGGGCAAGTATCAACCTAATACCTGCATCTACTATCAAAAGCTTGGTTTAACTGAAGAATCAAACCAACCAGGATATGTCTTCAACTTGCTGATGGCTCCATTAAATACCCATCAGGCGTGATTGAAGACTGATTGTCAAGGTTGGGCCATTTGCCTTTCCTACTGACTTTGTGGTGCTGGAAATGGAGGAGCACAAGAGTGCAACTCTCATTCTAGGAAGACCTTTCCTAGCAACTGCCGAACCCTCATTGATGTCCAAAAGGGAAGTAACCTTGAGAGTCAATGAGGAGAATTTAAGTTGAATGTTGTCAAAGCCATGCAACATCCAGACACCTCAAATGACTGCATGAGTGTTGACATTATTGATTCTCTGGTAAGAGAGGTCAATATGGCTGAGAGTCTCGAATCAAGCTAGAGGACATCTTTAAAGATGTTCAGCCTGATTTGGAGGAATCAGAGAAGATAATAGAACCTCTGAAAATCCCTCAGGAAGAGAGAACCTCCTAAACCCGAGCTCAAACCATTACCACCATCCCTGAAATATGCATTTCTGGGAGAAGGTGATACCTTTCCTGTAATTATAAGCTCTACCTTAGAGCCACAGGAAGAGGAAGCACTAATTCAAGTGCTACGGACACACAAGACAGCTCTTGGGTGGTCCATCAGTGATCTTAAGGGCATTAGCCCAGCCAGATGTATGCACAAGATCTTGCTGGAGGATGACGCCAAACCAGTGGTCCAACCACAAAGGCGGCTGAATCCAGCTATGAAAGAAGTGGTGCAGAAAGAGGTCACTAAATTACTAGAGGCTGGGATTATTTATCCTATTTCTGACAGCCCCTGGGTAAGCCCTGTCCAAGTTGTCCCTAAGAAGGGAGGCATGACAGTGGTTCATAATGAAAAAAATGAACTGGTTCCTACAAGAACAGTTACAGGGTGGCGTATGTGTATTGATTATAGAAGACTCAATACAGCCACCAGAAAGGATCATTTTCCTTTACCATTCATAGACCAAATGCTAGAAAGACTAGCAGGTCATGAATACTACTGCTTCTTGGATGGATATTCAGGTTATAATCAAATTGCAGTAGATCCCCAGGATCAAGAGAAACGGCGTTCACATGCCCATCTGGAGTATTTGCATACAGAAGGATGCCATTTGCCTGTGCAATGCACCTGCACCTTTCAGAGGTGCATGCTCTCAATTTTCTCTGATATGGTGGAAAATTTCTGGAAGTCTTCATGGATGACTTTTCAGTATTTGGAGACTCATTCAGCTCCTGCCTTAACCATTTAGCACTTGTTCTGAAAAGATGCCAAGAGACTAACCTGGTTTTAAACTGGGAAAAATGTCACTTTATGGTGACTGAAGGAATTGTCCTTGGGCACAAAATTTCAAACAAGGGAATAGAGGTGGATCAAGCTAAGGTAGAAGTAATTGAAAAATTACCACCACCTGCCAATGTTAAGGCAATCAGAAGCTTTCTGGGGCATGCAGGATTCTATAGGAGGTTTATAAAGGATTTTTCAAAAATCGCCAAACCTCTGAGCAACCTGCTAGCTGCTGACACGCCATTTATCTTTGATAAAGAGTGTCTGCAGGCATTTGAGACTCTGAAAGCTAAATTGGTTACAGCACCAATCATCTCTGCACCAAACTGGGCATTGCCATTTGAACTAATGTGTGATGCCAGTGACTATGCCATAGGTGCAGTGTTGGGACAAAGGCATGACAAGCTTCTGCACGTCATTTACTATGCCAGCCGTGTTTTAAATGATGCACAGAAGAATTACACAACCACAGAAAAAGAGCTACTTGCAGTGGTTTACGCCATTGACAAATTCAGATCCTATTTAGTAGGATCAAAAGTGATTGTGTATACAGATCATGCTGCTCTTAAATATCTACTCACAAAGCAGGATTCAAAACCCAGACTCATCAGATGGGTGCTGCTTCTGCAGGAGTTTGATATAGAAATAAGAGACAGAAAAGGAACAGAGAATCAAGTAGCAGATCACCTGTCCCGAATAGAACCAGTGGAAGGGGCGTCCCTCCCTCTCACTGAGATCTCTGAAACCTTTCCGGATGAGCAACTGTTTGCCATCCAGGAAACGCCATGGTTTGCAGACATTGCAAACTACAAGGCAGTTAGATTCATACCCAAAGAGTACAGTAGGGTGCAATCAAAGAAATTAATCACAGATGCAAAGTACTATCTTTGGGATGAACCATATCTCTTCAAGAGATGTGCAGACGGAGTAATCCGTAGATGTGTGCCTAAAGAAGAAGCACAGAAGATCCTTTGGCATTGCCATGGATCACAGTATGGAGGACATTTGGAAGTGAGCGAACAGCCACAAGAGTCCTCCAAAGTGGCTTCTACTGGCCTACTCTCTATAAGATTCCCGAGCATTTGTGCTTAATTGTGACAGTTGCCAAAGATCAGGCAACCTACCTCACAGTTATGCCATGCCTCAACAAGGAATCTTGGAGATTGAGTTGTTTGATGTATGGGGCATTGACTTCATGGGACCTTTCCCACCATCATACTCAAACACTTATATTCTGGTGGCAGTGGATTATGTATCCAAATGGGTGAGGCTATTGCAACACCCACTAATGACACTAAAAACAGTGTTGAAATTCCTCCAGAAACATATCTTCAGCAGATTTGGTATCCCTAGAGTGTTAATCAGTGATGGGGGTACTCATTTCTGTAATAAACAGCTTTACTCTGCTCTGGTACGTTATGGAGTCAACCACAGGGTGGCTACTCCATATCATCCACAACTAATGGGCAAGCTGAAGTCTCAAATAGAGAACTCAAAAGAATCCTGGAACGGACTGTAATTAACCGTAGAAAGGATTGGGCAAGAAGCTTGGATGATGCTCTGTGGGCATACAGAACAGCATTTAAGACCCCTATAGGGACCTCTCCATACCAGCTTGTGTATGGAAAGCGTGTCACTTGCCAGTGGAACTGGAACACAAGGCCTACTGGGCAACCAGATTCCTGAACCTTGATGCCAAGTTAGCTGGAGAAAGACATTACTCCAGTTAAATGAACTAGAGGAATTTAGACTCAATGCTTTCGAAAATGCAAAATTTACAAAGAGAAAGCAAAAAGATGGCATGATAAGAAATTTTCATCCAGAGTCTTTGAGCCAGGACAGAAAGTTCTGTTATTTAATTCAAGGCTCAAATTATTCCCTGGAAATTAAATCCCGGTGGAGAGGTCCATATGTA
This sequence comes from Arachis stenosperma, assembly GCF_014773155.1. NCBI lineage: Eukaryota > Viridiplantae > Streptophyta > Magnoliopsida > Fabales > Fabaceae > Arachis > Arachis stenosperma. The sequence goes on along the minus strand of NC_080384.1, from coordinate 15,094,220 downwards.
ATTACAAGTGTATCACCATATGGATACATAACTTCAGGATAGTGACTCTAACAAAAAGTTCATTGTTAATGGACAAAGAGTTAAACATTATCTTGAAGGCAATTTTGAGCAAGAATGCTCAAAGCTGAGACTTGATTAAAACTCAGTAATAGTCCAGCTAATGACACTAAAGAAGCGCTTGCTGGGAGGCAACCCAGTCAATCACAAAATTTAATTTTATTCGTATTAATTAATTAATTGATTTTTTTCAGGTATATGTCAAAAGTATCTTCAAGGTAAAATAGCAATTGGTTGGATTCACAGAGTTATAAAGGAAATTGGAAGCTTACTAGCGTGAAAAAGCCAGTAAGAAACACTTTGGGCGTTGAACGCCCAAAAGAAGCACCCACTGGGCGTTCAACGCCAGTAAGGGTAGCTTTCTGGGCGTTAAACGCCAGAAAGATGCATCAACTGGGCGTTGAACGCCCAGGAGAAGCAACATGTGGGCGTTAAACGCCCAAACCATGCAGCAGTTGGGCGTTTAACGCCAGGATGATGGGGAGGAGGTAAAATTCGTTTTTCTTTACAAATTTTCTAAATTTTTTAGTTTCAATTCATGATTTCTTGCATAAACATATTTCAAAATGTCATCCTTCAAAATCAAATTGGTTTTCTAAGAACCCTAATTTCTAAAATCCCTTTTTCAAAAATATCAAATGTATCTTAATTCATAAACACAAATCTTTTTCCAATCCAATTCTTTTTCAAATATTTTTAATTTCTTCTCATATCTTTTTCAACTCATCTTATCTTTATTTGAAAATGCCTTTCCTTCTACTCCTCTCCTTTCCTTTATTTTGCTTGAGGACAAGTAAACCTCTAAGTTTGGTGTGATTTGCCATGATCACTGAGCTAAAACTCATTAAGATCATGGCACCTAAGAGAACAGGAAGAGCAAGGATGTGAACTTAAGGGAGCTGAAGCGTCAGAAATTAATTCTTGAAGGCACCCCACAGACTAGAGGAACATCCACTTCCCAAAATACAGGTTGTTAAGTTCTAATTCCAGCTTTAACTCTGTGATAGTATTATTATAGGATTTTACCTTAGAAGTTATATAGTAAGTAGTAGTAATTAGTATGTCTATTTTGATTTTATTCCAATTAAAGCTATAATTTTTTTCTCATTATCATCAGGCATGAATAAAGTAGTAGAATTTTTTGAATAAAGAAGTAATCTAATTTATGAGTTCTTAGTAATAAAGACTATAATTAATTTATGTGGTGGCAATACTTTTTGTTTCTGAATGAATGCTTGAACAGTGCATAAATTGTACTTTGAATTTGATGAATATTGGCTCCTGAAAGGATGAGGAACACGAAAAATATTATTGATGATCTGAAAAATCATGAAATTGATTCTTGAAGCAAGAAAAGCAGTTCAAAAAAAAAAAAAAAAACAAGCCATGAGCACTAGCCAAGAGTAAAAAGGGATCCAAGGCTTTGAGCATCAATGGATAGGAGGGCCCAAGGAAATAAAAATCCAGGCCTAAGCGGCTAAACCAAGCTGTCCCTAACCATATGCTTGTGGCATGCAGGTCCAAGTCACAAGCTTGAGACTGAGTGGTTAAAGTCGTGATCCAAAGCAAAAGAGTGTGCTTAAGAGCTCTGGACACCACTAACTGGGGACTTTAGCAAAGCTAAGTCACAATTTGAAAAGGTTCACCCAGTTATGTGTCTGTGGCATTTATGTATCCGGTGGTAATACTGGAAAACAAAGTGCTTAGGGCCACAGCCAAGACTCATAAAATAACTGTGTTCCAGAATCAACATACTACACTAGGAGAGTCAATAATACTATCTGAATTCTGAGTTCCTAAGGATGCCAATTATTCTGAAAATTTAAAGATACAGGGGGATGCCAAAACTGTTCAGAAACAAAAAGCTACAAGCCCGCTCATCTAATAAGAATATGAGCTTCATTTAAAACTCTAAAATATTATTACTTCTTAATTTCTGCTAAAGCCTATTTTATTTATCTAGTTGCTTGAGGACAAGCAACAGTTTAAGTTTGGTGTTGTGATGAGCGGATATTTTATACGCTTTTTGGGGGTAATTTCATGTAGATTTTAGTATGTTTTAATTAGTTTTTAATAGAATTTTATTAGTTTTTAAGCAAAATCATATTTCTGGACTTTACTATGAGTGTGTATTTTCTGTAATTTCAGGTATTTTCTGGCTGGAATTGGGAGCTGAGCAAAAATCTGACTTAGGCTGAAAAGGACTGCTGATGCTGTTTGATCCTGACCTCCCTGCACTCGAAATGGATTTTCTGGAGCTATAGGAGTCCAATTGGCGCGCTCTCAACGGCGTTGGAAAGTAGACATCCAGGGCTTTCCAGCAATATATAATAGTCCATACTTTGCGCAAGGATAGACGACGTAACTTGGCGTTGAACGCCAAGTTCATGCTGCTGTCTGGAGTTAAACGCCAGAAAAAACGTCATGATCCGGAGTTGAACGCCCAAAACACGTCAAAACCTGGAGTTTAACGCCAAGAAAGGCCTCTACTCGTGGATAGCTTTAATCTCAGCCCCAGCACACCAAGTGGGCCCCAGAAGTGGATTTCTGCACCAATTATCTTAGTTTATTCATTTTCTGTAAACTTAGGGTACTAGTTTACTATTTAAACAACTTTTACAGACATTCCTTGTACCTCATGACATTTTCAGATCTGAATTACATACTTTGTGACGGCATGAGTCTCTAAACTCCATTGTTGGGGGTGAGGAGCTCTGCAGCGTCTCGATGATTTAATACAATTCCTTTGTTTTCCATTCAAACACGCTTGCTCTTATCTAAGATGTTTATTCGCGCTTAATTGTGAAGAAGGTGATGATCCGTGACACTCATCACCTTCCTCAACCCATGAACGTGTGCCTGACAACCACCTCCGTTCTACATCAGACTGAATGAATATCTCTTAGATTCCCCAACAGAATCTTCGTGGTATAAGCTAGATAGATGGCGGCATTCATGAGAATCCGGAAAGTCTAAACCTTGTCTGTGGTATTCCGAGTAGGATTCCGGGATTGAATGACTGTGATGTGCTTCAAAATCCTGAGGGCTGGGCGTTAGTGACAGACGCAAAAGAATCAATGGATTCTATTCCAACCTGATTGAGAACCGACAGATGATTAGCCGTGCTGTGACAGAGCATAGGAACGTTTTCACTGAGAGGATGGGAAGTAGCCACTGACAAGGGTGACACCCTACATAGAGCTTGCCATGGAAAGAACTTGCGTGTGAGAAGAGGATTTCAAGAAAGAGTTGAAGTTCAAAGGACAAAGCATCTCCAAAACTCCAACATATTTCCCATTACTGCACAACAAGTAACGCTGTTATTCTCTATTATTTTAACTTACAACTTTAAGTAGTTTGTAGTTTGGCTTTTTACAAATAAATCCAAATAACTTCCTTAGCCTCCTGACTAAGATTAATGAAATAACATTGATTGCTTCAAGCCAATAATCTCTGTGGGATCGACCCTTACTCACGTAAGGTATTACTTGGACGACCCAGTGCACTTGCTGGTTAGTTGAACGGAGTTGTGAAAAGAAAGTAATCAGTTAGTTGAGTTAGTTCTTTTTGGCACATGCCAAAGAGCCATTAATTAAGAATCACAATTTCGTCCACCAAGTTTTTGGCGCCGTTGCCGGGGATTATTGAGTTTGGACAATTGAAGGCTTATTTTATTTCTTAGATTAGGAATAATTTATTTTTATTTTTATTGTTATAGAGTCATTAAATCTTGATAGGATAGTTTCTTTTCAAAATTTTTCTTTTCAAAATTTATTATTTTTCTTTTAATTAATTGCTAATTTCGTGAGTTTAGTGTCTTGTTCTAAGTTTGGTGTTAATTGCATATTTTATATTTTCTCTAAAATTCTCGTGTTGAGTTTTCTTGGTTCTTCCTTGATTTTCAAGTTGTTCTTGATAATTGGTTATACCCTTTGGAACCTTTTTCAAAAATAATTTTTCTTGGATTGAATCTTGTACCAAACTCTAAGTTTGGTGTTTTCTTGTTAAGTTTTCTTTAATTTTCGAAAATTTATTTTGATTCTCTAAAAATTTTAAGTTCGGTGTTCTTTCTTTTGTTCTTGGTGTTCTTGTGAATCTTCAAGGTGTTCTTGAGTTTTTCTTGTGTCTTGATCTTAAAATTTTTAAGTTTGGTGTTCCTTGGTGTTTTTCCCTCCAAAATTTTCGAAAATAAGGAGCATTGGATCTAAAAATTTTAAGTCTTGTGTCTTTTGTGTGTTTTTCTCTTTCATCATAAAATTCAAAATTCAAAAAAAAAAATTATATTTTCTAACTAATTTTGAACTATTTTTTTCGAAAATTTTATATAAAAATTCAATTTTCAATTTCAAAATATTTTCACTTTCATTTATTTATTTCGTTTTTATTTTATAAAAATTCTGATTTTTATAAAATAAATAATACCAACATATTCCACAATCCTTTATAAACAAATAACTCTATTGTTCAATATGGAAGCAAGTGGGAATGAACAGTCCAAGAGGACTCTGGGGTCATATGCTAACCCCACTACTGCTTCATATGGGAGTAGTATTTGTATACCCTCCATTGGAGTTAGTAGCTTTGAGTTGAATCCTCAGCTCATTATCATGGTGCAGCAAAACTGTCAGTATTCTGGTCTTCCACATGAAGAACCTACAGAGTTTCTGGCACAATTTTTGTAAATTGCTGACACAGTACATGATAAGGAAGTGGATCAGGATGTCTACAGATTATTACTGTTTCCATTTGCTGTAAAAGATCAAGCTAAGAGGTGGTTAAATAACCAGCCTAAGAACAGCATAAAAACATGGAAACAGCTGTCAGAAAAATTCCTGAATCACTATTTCCCTCCCAAACGAATGACACAGCTAAGGCTAAACATTCAAGGCTTCAAACAAGGAGATAATGAATCCCTTTATGATGCTTGGGAGAGATACAGAGAGATGCTAAGAAAATGCCCCTCTGAAATGTTTTCAGAATGGGTGCAATTAGACATCTTCTACTATGGGCTTACAGAAAAAGCTCAGATTTCTCTAGATCACTCAGCTGGTGGATCTATACACATGAGAAAAACAATTGAAGAAGCTCAAGAGCTTATTGACACAGTTGCCAGAAATCAGCATCTGTACCTAAGCAGTGAACCCTCTATGAAAGAAGAAGCTAAAACAGTAACTGCAGAACTCAGTCCAGTGGATCAGGCTAATGAATTCAATCAGCAATTAGATTTTCTAACTCAGCAGCTAGCCGAATTCAAGGAAATATTACAGGAAACAAGAATGGCAAACAGGAATATGGAAGTGCAATTAAAGTAAACAGAAAAACAACTGTCAAAACAAATAGCAGAAGAATGCCAAGCAATTCAATTAAGAAGTGGGAAAACATTAAATACCTCACTTCAAAGCAGCAGGGAACCAAGAAATGAACAATTGGTTACTCAAAATCCCTCTAAGGACATTCAGAGCCCAGAGAGGAATAAAGCTGGCGCTGAACGCCCAGACCATGCTAATTCCTGGCGTTCAACGCCAGAAACAAGCATGAATCCGGCGTTGAACGCCCAAAGGGAGCATGGTTGGCGTTCAAATGCCAGTAACAAAGGGGGAGATAGCGTCTAACGCCACTCCAGCTCCCACCTCTGGCATTCAAATGCCAGTGGGGGATCAGTCACCTACGAGTACTGATGATAACCCTTCTAAAAAGGCTTCCCAACCCACTTCTGTAGGTAATAAACCTGCAGCAACTAAGGTTGAGGAATACAAAGCCAAAATGCCTTATCCTCAAAAACTCCGCCAAGCGGAACAGGATAAGCAATTTGCCCGCTTTGCAGACTATCTTAGGACTCTTGAAATAAAGATTCCGTTTGCAGAAGCACTTGAGCAAATACCCTCTTATGCTAAGTTCATGAAAGAGATCTTAAGTCATAAGAAGGATTGGAGGGAAACTGAGAAAGTTTACCTCACTGAAGAATGCAGGTATTAGATTGATGCTTGCTCCAAGGTCATACAGGGCTGTCTTGATGCAAGCACCTTCTAATGTGCATGGTATCATAAAACTTCCTGGATCTTGAAGCTTTTCTGGTAAGCTTTTCTGAATGACTGCACTGCATTCTTCAGTGAGAAATACTTTTTCAGTTTCTCTCCAATCCTTCTTATGACTTAAGATCTCTTTCATGAACTTAGCATAAGAAGGTATTTGCTCAAGTGCCTCTGCAAACGGAATCTTGATTTCAAGAGTCCTTAGATAGTCTGCAAAGCGGGCAAATTGCTTATCCTGTTCCGCTTGGCGGAGTTTCTGAGGATAAGGCATCCTGGCTTTATATTCTTCAACCTTAGTTGCTGCAGGTTTATTCCTTACAGAGGTGGTTGGAGAAGCCTTTTTAGAGGGGTTACTATCAGCACTCTCAGGTGTCTGGTTCCCCTTTGGCGTTTGAACGCCAGGATTGGGTGGAAAATGGGCATTTAACGCCAACTTTTCCCCCTCTTCTGGCGTTTGAACGCCAGAACTGGGCAGGGAATGGGCGTTTAACGCCAGCTTTTCCCCCTTTTCTGGCGTTTGAATGCCAATAGTATTCCTCTCTGGGCTCTTACTGTCCTCAGAGGGATTTTGGATAGTGGTTTGGCTATCCTCTGTCAATTGTTCCTTCATTGACTTTTTGCTACTTTGAGCAGTGTTATTCAATGTCTTCCCACTCCTCAGTTGAACTGCTTGGCATTCTTCTGTTATCTGTTTAGATAGCTGCTGTTTTGCCTGATTCAACTGTGATTCTATGTTCTTGTTAGCAATTTTAGTTTCTTGGAGCATCTCTTTAAATTCTGCTAACTGTTTTGTCATCAGGTGTAATTGCTGATTAAGCTCAATCATCTGTTCTTGAGGATTAGGATCAGTGGCTACTGCCATAACTTCTTCTTTTGTAGAGAACTCATTGCTAGAGTACAAATGTTGATTTCTAGCAACAGTATCTATAAGCTCTTGAGCCTCCTCAATCGTCTTCCTCATATGTATAGATCCACCAGCTGAGTGGTCTAGAGACATCTGAGCTTTTTCTGTAAGCCCATAGTAGAAGATGTCTAACTGTACCCACTCTGAAAACATTTCAGAGGGGCATTTTCTTAGCATACCTCTATACCTCTCCCAGGCATTATAAAGGGATTCATTATCCTCTTGTTTAAAGCCTTGGATGTCCAGCCTTAGCTGTGTCATCCTTTTTGGAGGGTAAAAGTGATTCAGGAATTTGTCTAATAACTGTTTCCATGTCTTTATGCTTGCTGTAGGTTGGTTATTCAACCACCTCTTAGCTCGATCTTTTACAGCAAATGGAAACAGTAATAGTCTATAGACATCCTGATCCACCTCTTTATCACGTACTGTGTCAGCAATTTGTAAGAATTGTGCCAGAAACTCAGTAGGTTCTTCCTGTGGAAGACCGGAATACTGGCAATTTTGCTGCACTATGATAATCAGTTGAGGATTTAGCTCAAAGCTGCTTGCTTTAATGGGAGGTATACAGATTCTACTCCCGTATGCAGTTGTAATGGGGTTAGCATATGACCCCAGAGTCCTTCTGGACTGCTCAATTCCACTTAGGTCCATGATGGAGAAAGGGAAATGATATGGATTGCAAGTAGATTATTTATTTATTTATTTATTTATTTATTTTTTTTAGTGACCGAAATAAAATAAATAGAAAATAAAATAAAATTTCGAAAATTAACAAAAAAATAAGATTAAAGCAAATTGAAAACTGAATCAATTAGTTAATTAAAAAGATTTTGAAATCAGCAATTGAAAAGATATGATTGAATATTATTTTGAAAAAGATTTGATTTTTTTTTTAAATGAGGAAAGAGAAAAACAACAAAATGACACCAAACTTAAAATTTTTAGAAAACCAAACACAAATTTTCGAAAATTTTAAAGGAAAAACACAAGGAAGACACCAAACTTAGAATTTTTAAAGAACAAGAAAGGACTAAAAACATGCAAATTTGAAAAATTAAAAGAGAACAAAGGCATGCAATTGACACCAAACTTAAAATATGAAACTAGACTCAAATAAAAGACTCTAAACCAACAAAAATAAAACAGTCCTAATCTAAGCAACAAGATAAGCCGTCAGTTGTCCAAACTCGAACAATCCCCGGCAACGGCGCCAAAAACTTGGTGCACGAAATTGCAATCACACTTTTGCAATCCCGCACAACTAACCAGCAAGTGCACTGGGTCGTCCAAGTAATACCTTACGTGAGTAAGGGTCGATCCCACGGAGATTGTCGGCTTGAAGCAAGCTATGGTTATCTTGTAAATCTTAGTCAGGATATCAATAATTATCAGGGTTGATTGTGAAAAGTAAAAGAACATGAAATAAGTACTTGTTTTGCAGTAATGGGGAACAGGTTGAGGTTTTGGAGATGCTCCATCTTCTGAATCTCTGCTTTCCTACTGTCTTCTTCACCAAACACGCAAGGCTCCTTCCATGGCAAGCTGTATGCAAGGGTTTCACCGTTGTCAGTGGCTACCTCCCATCCTCTCAGTGGAAATGTTCAACGCACCCTGTCACGGCACGGCTATCCATCTGTCGGTTCTCGATCAGGCCGGAATAGAATCCAATGATTCTTTTGCGTCTGTCACTAACGCCCCGCCCTCAGGAGTTTGAAGCTCGTCACAGTCATTCAATCATTGAATCCTACTCAGAATACCACAGACAAGGTTTAGACCTTCCGGATTCTCTTGAATGCCGCCATCAATTCTAGCTTATACCACGAAGATTCTGATTAAAGAATCCAAGAGATATCTACTCAATCTAAAGTAGAACGGAGGTGGTTGTCAGGCACGCGTTCATAGTTGAGGATATGATGAGTGTCACGGGTCATCACATTCATCCGGGTTAAGAACAAGTGATATCTTAGAACGGAAGCAAGCATGATTGAATAAGAAACAGTAGTAATTGCATTAATCCATCAAGACACAGCAGAGCTCCTCACCCCCAACCATGGGGTTTAGAGACTCATGCCGTAGAATGTACACAAAGAAACGTGTAAAGTGTCATGAGGTACAGATACAATGTCAAAAGATCCTATTAATAGTGAACTAGTAACCTAGGGTTTACAGAAATGAGTAAATGACAGAAAAATCCACTTCCGGGCCCACTTGGTGTGTGCTTGGGCTGAGCATTGAAGCATTTTCGTGCAGAGGCTCTTTCTGGAGTTAAACGCCAGCTTTTATGCCAGTTTGGGCGTTTAACTCCAATTTCTATGCCAGTTCCAGCGTTAAACGCTGGGAATTCTGAAGCTGATTTGCAACGCCGATTTGGGCCATCAAATCTCGGGGAAAGTATAGACTATTATACATTGCTAGAAAGCCCAGGATGTCTACTTTCCAACGCCGTTGAGAGCGCGCCAATTGGGCTTCTGTAGCTCAAGAAAATCCACTTCGAGTGCAGGGAGGTCAGAATCCAACAGCATCTGCAGTCCTTTTCAGCCTCTAAATCATATTTTTGCTCAGATCCCTCAATTTCAGCCAGAAAATACCTGAAATTACAGAAAAACACAAAAACTCATAGTAAAGTCCAGAAAAGTGAATTTTAGCTAAAAACTAATAAAAATATACTAAAAACTAACTAAATCATACTAAAAACATACTAAAAACAATGCAAAAAAGCGTATAAATTATCCGCTCATCATACACCAAACTTGTTTGTAATCACATGGTGCAACAAGTTTGGGGAATGAACTTTCCTCATAAGGTGTGTTCAAACCACACTTGGTGTGCTTTGAACACCAAACTTATCATGTACTATAAGTTGCATGTAGAGGGACTTATTGTCAGTTGTCAAAATTAATTCGAAATTCCATGGAATTTGCCTTATTGTTATTATTATTAGAAATTTAAAGAAGAGAGAGTTATAGAACATGGGTTGCCTCCCATGAAGCGCTTCTTTAGCGTCACTAGCTTGACGTTTGGTTCTTGTCAAGGAGGTTGATAGTGCTTAAAGTCCTCCCCTCTTGCAGTATGTTTGCCTCCAGTGAAATCGTTGAGAAGTTTGTCTCCCGGGGAGAGATCTTCTGTAGGTATCTTTCTGCTTCTCCATCTCCTTGGAACTTTTTTCTTTGTTTTCATTGATGTTTTCTTGTTTTCTATGGATTCTTTCTCTAGGAGATTCTTGTTATTGATCTTACATTACTCTGGTGGTTCTGGTTCCTCTTGGATCACCTTTGAACATGGTTCTTCCTGACTATATGGCTCCCCAACCAATGGGGCTTCCAATTGTGTTGTTTGTGCTTCCTTGTTTGGCTCTTCTATCATCTTATTATCTTTGTGATCTGCTCCTTGTGAGAGGTTGTAAACATTGAAAGCGAGCTGCTCATCATGTATTCTCAGCACTAACTCTCCTCGTTCTACATCTATGAGTGCTTTAGCTGTGGCTAGGAATGGTCTTTCCAGAATGATGGGGTAAATAGGATTCTCATCCATTTCCAGAACGACAAAATCTGTGGGAAGATAGTAGCTCCCAACCTTCACTAGCACATTTTCAACTACTCCTACTGCTTGTTTTTGGATTTTGTCAGCCAATCTGATAATTACATCAGTAGGAGTTAGTTCATTGATTTGGAGCTTCTTCATGAGAGAGAGAGGCATTAAGTTGATGCTTGCTCCCAAGTCACAAAGCCCTTTGTCAATCATTGTTTCTCCTATGGCACAAGGAATGTGGAAGCTTCCTGGATCCTCCTTCTTTGTGGGTGGTCCTGGTTGAATGAGAGCACTATAATCTCTGTTCATCTTGATTGTTTGTCCACCCTTCAATGAACTTTTTCTGGCTAGTAACTCCTTTATATACTTAATGTAGAAGGGCATCTGTTGGAGGGCTTTAATGAATGGTATATTTACATCTAAAGATGCAAACATATCAAGAAACCTTGAGTACATTCTCCCTGCTACACCACCTTTAAGCCTGTGGGGAAAAGGTGCATATGTGTTCAATACCTCCTTCTTCTTTAGCTCTTCCTTGGATGTGAGTGGAGTTGCATAGCTTCCTTCCTCTTGACTTTCCTTTTGGTTATTTTGGAGGTGTTCTACTCCATTCATACTCCCCTCATCACTTGTGGTTATCATTTTGCATTCTTCCCATCTCACTTTCTTTGGTTCTCCTCTTGGATTCTTCTCTGTATCACTGGGGAATCCATTAGTGGGTTTGGGAATTTGTTGAGATAGATAACTTACTTGGGACTCCAATCTCTTGATGTTTTCTCCTTGGTTCTTGATGTTGGCTCGCACTTCTTCCTTAAACACTTTGTTGTCTTGGACTTCTCTGCATATGTTTTCAAGTAGAGCCTCAATCTTTGAAAGCCTATCATCTGTGGATGATGGTGGGTTGAGATTAGGTGGTTGAGAAGGTTGGTTAGATGGATGTTGGTAATATCTCTGTGAAGTGTTTTGATGAGTGGCATTGTTGTTGGAGTTGAAGTTGGAACGTCTCTAATCTTGTCCTTGGTCTTGTTGGTTTTCCCATCCAAAGTTGGGGTGATTTCTCCATCCAGAGTTGTAGGTTTTAGAGTATGGATCATGGACTTGTCTAGGTGAATTTCTCACATAGTTGGCTTGCTCCCAGTCACCTTCTTTTCCTATGTTTACTCCTTCATGAGTTGGTGATGAGGTGATGGCTGCTGCAACTTAGTTCTCTTTCACCTTCTTGGTAAGATCTGCTAGCTGCTTGGTGATCATCTTGTTTTGGGCTAACAGTGCATCCATGTGGTTTAGTTCCATTACTCCTCTAATGTTACTTCTTTCAAAGGCATAGAAGTAGTCATTCTCAGCAACTGTTTCAATGACATCTATAGCTTCTTCAATGGTTTTCTTCTTGTTTAAAGAACTACCTGATGAATGATCTACAGCCTTCTTTGACTCATAGGAAAGACCTTCATAGAAGATGTGAAGTTGAACCCACTCATTAAACATCTCTGGTGGGCATCTCCTTATCAAGTCTTTGAATCTCTCTCATGCTTCATAAAGTGTCTCACCATCTTGTTGCCTCAAAGTCTGCACCTCAGTTCTCAGCCTATTGATCCTTTGAGGGGGGTAAAATCTTGCCAAAAACTTGTTCACTACCTCCTCCCAATTTGTCAGGCTTTCTTTTGGGAATGATTCAAGCCACTTTGATGCCTTGTCCCTGAGTGAAAAGGGGAACAAGAGCAACCTATAGACATCGGGGTGGACTCCATTGGACTTCACCGTGTCACAAATCCTCAAGAAGGTGGTCAAGTGTTGGTTAGGGTCTTCTTGAGCACCTCCTCCAAATGAGCAATTATTTTGCACCAAAGTGATGAGCTGAGGTTTTAGCTCGAAATTGTTGGCATGTATGGTGGGTTTCTGAATGCTGCTTCCACAGTTTCCTGGATTAGGATTGATATAGGATCCTAAGACCCTCCTTTCATGCCCAGCTCGGTTTGCATGGCCTTCTCTGGCATGATTATGAGCTTCTTCTTCATGATTGTTCTCCAAATTCTCTTCCATATTGGGTTCAAAGTACTCTTCCTCTTCCTCAGCACCAATAATTCTTTTTCCTCTTGCCTCCCTTTTTCGTCTCCAAAGGGTTCTCTCAGGTTCTGAATCAAAGGATGTTGAGACTCCTTCTCTTCTCCCTGTTATACAACAAACAGAATGCACAACAGGAGATATAGTAAAGACTTTTTTGTTAGAATGATTGTTAGTGTGAATGATGCAATTTATCAAACAGTTAGTAGGTTAGTGAGCTGAATTATGATAAACTAAGAAAAAAGAGAACAGAAAATAGAGAGGGTAAAGGGGATGAGAAAGAAATTAAAAACAAACTAAGGTAAATTACTGAATATAGAAAAGAATAACGAAAAATAAAAAAATGCTCAATCTAGTGATCTTCTAGCTTAATCATTGTTGATTCAAAATCAATCTCCGGCAACGGCGCCATAAACTTGATGCATGGAAACTTGTCTCTTAACAAATTTCCCTTCGGCAAGTATACCGAATTATTGTCAAGTAAAACTCACTATAGAGTGAGGTCGAATCCCACAAGGATTGATTAGTCAAGCAACTTTAGTTAGAAGAATATGCTAGTTGAGCTAAACAGAATTGAGATTGAGATGCAGAAATTTAAATGACTAGAAATTAAATAGCTGAAATTAAAATGCAGAATCTTAAATAGGGAATTGGGGTAATGCTCATAAAAGTAAATGGCAGAAATTAAAGAGAATGGGTAAGATCAGAAATGGGGAGATCATTGGGTTTATGAGATGTTGCAATTCTCCGGATCAAGTTCATTCTCATCTCTTCCTCAATCAATGCATTCATTGATCTCCTTGGCAATCTTAAGTGATTGGATTCCAATTCCTTGGTAATCCAATCTCTCAAATCTTGATCAATAGCCAATTCCTTGGTTAATTGCTCATGAGAAGAGATGAAGTATGGTCACTGATTATACCACATACATTTCCCAAATCAAGTATTGGTAGGATTATAGTCACATATCCATCCAAACCCAAATTGGTCCAGCATGAGAAAGCATTTCTAGCATGATCTCTTCATTCCTCTTCCAAGGTTCCGAAGAGATCTAATTATGGAGAGTTTCTTTTCCAAGAAAACTAACCAATTGAATTAAAATTGAAAGCTTTCTAGTAAAATCAAGAGAAAAGATAGAAGAAGAAGAATGAAAACTAATATTGATCCATCAAATTACAGCAGAGCTCCCTAACCCAATGAAAGGGGTTTAGTTGTTCATAGCTCTAGGAATCAAAATTGGCAGAAAAGAAGAATCCACGCTAGAAGTACAGAAAAGTAAAATATGCAGAGAGTAATTCCCAAAAGTCCAAAAAGCTCCTAGCTAGTTCAAAACTACTCCTATATATACTACTCTTCATGATCTTCTAGTGAGTTCTTCAAGTCTTGGATGTGGGCTTTGGACCTTGAGTTGAAGCAATTCTCATCTTTAATAGGCTCAGCTTGCAGAGAAATATGAATTAGGCTTGGGCATTTAGTGAGATTAACGTGGAATACATTTCTGGGTGCGAGAACGTTAGTGGCATTCACCTTTTCGACTAACGTTCCACCCTTATATGCCCACGTTATTCTCAACGTTAGAAGTCTTAACGTGACTTCTAACGTTCCTTCTTAATTCTTGGCCAACGTTAATGGGACTCACTTTTCCCATTAACGTTGGCTTGTGCCCCATTTCGCAAACGTTAATGGGAATCACTTTTCCCATTAACGTTGCTTGCTTCTTGCCCCCCTACGTTAGGTCTCACGTTAGCTTAGCTAACGTAGCTCTTAACGTTGGTTCTTTGAACCCCACTCCACGTTAACTTTCACGTTAACAATCTTAACGTAAGAGTTAACGTAGGCAATGCTAATGATCCAACGTTAGTGACAAAAGTGAATGTCACTAACGTTGGCATTGTTGATCCTCTTCCACGTTAGAGTTCACGTTAACTTAGTTAACGTGACTCTTAACGTGGGGCATTGCCTAGTTTCCCAACGTTAGTGGTGTTCACTTTTACCATTAACGTTAAGGAGAAACGTTATTGTAGTTCACGTTTCTCATTAACGTGGAGTCCTCTTTTTCTTCTACGTTAAGTACCACGTTAACTTAGTTAACGTGGCTCTTAACGTAGGCTATGAATGGCTTCGCAGGCGTTATTGGTGATCACTTTTCTCATTAACATTGCAAGCTATTTGCCATCTCACGTTAGTAGTCACGTTAACTAAGTTAACGTGAATGCTAACGTGATTCTTCCATGCTTCATTTGTCCTGAAATCAAGCAATTAAAGTGCATCAAAGCTCTAGCCAAAGTCATGAGATTATGCATCATTAGATTATCATGCAATTCTGGCAAAAATCTCATGAAATCATGCAAAATTCATAATAGTTGCTTAAATGAAGGTGTAAGTGTATTTTCACCCAAAACTTGCATTGTTTACTAGGAAAATGCATGAAACTACCCTAAAACAGTAAAGAAAAGGTCAGTGAAACTGGCCTAGATGCCCTGGCATCACGATGAAATCATGGTGTGGACAATTGAGGTTGAGGAGTCTCTCTCTTGTTGTATCAGAAAATTGGATAGAAGGTTGAGGAGTCCCTTCAATTCAATTTCCAAATTATGGCATTGACAAGTTAGGTTGAGGAGTCTCTTTCTTGTTGCGTCAAGAAATTGGGTAGATAGTAGAGTAATTCTCTTTGTACTCAATTTCAATCTATCATTTTTGTTTTCTATTTCAATTTCAATGTATCTTTTTTATTCAATTTCAATTCTTGTCTTGTTTATCTTTTATTTCGTATCATTTAAGCCTATAAACATAAAGCCCAATCTAGTAATTAAATAAATAAAATTAAAATACATCAAATTAAATTAAAATATTCTAAAAATATAAACTAATAATATCTTCTAAATAACACTTAAACTCTTTATATCATGAATATTTGAAGCACGTATCAAAGTTAGTCTCCAAGAAGAAGGTGAGGAAGAGAAGCACAATAACAAATATGGCTCCAAGGCAAACCAAAAAACTTATGTTTTACGAAGTGTTAGAGGCAGTTCTAGTGGACCCAACAATGTTGGTGGAGCAAAAACTGATATGACCAATAAGAGTGGTGTGCCAAAATCTGTAGCAACTAGGATTGATCAGCTCAATTCTGGAAGACCAAATACTGTTGGGCCTACCTGTTGATGTAAGGCCCAAACCTACAACAACAAATACTGACCAGCCCAATTCTGGAGGACAAAAATCTATTAGGCCCATTTTTTGTGACACACATCATGAGGGAGAGAATGAAGATCAAGAGGAGGTAGAAGAGAACCATGTGTTTGATTGTGAGTCTGAAACATTGTTGACACCAAAGATATCAGAGGATGAGCAAGACATATATGAATGGCCACAATTTAATGAAGGTGCTGAGTTTGGTCATGTTTGGTTTCAATTAGGAATGGAGTTTACAACCCTTGAGTCCTTCAAGAATACATTGAAGGATCATGTGATTTATGAAGGAAGGAGGATTAGATACATTAAGAATGATCAGAGAAGGATGAGGTGTGATTGCGAACATGGGGTGGAAAGGGTAAAGAAACCTAGGAAAAGAAAATCCAAAAAGAGACCACTACAAAAGAGGCTAACAAGAAAAATACTGATCAAGTTAATAATGAAGAGGAAGAATGAGAGGATAATAGTGATGGTAATGAGGAAGACGATGTTGTTGGTAATAATAACATTCATGAAGAAGTCTTTGTGAATATTGGTGATGGTGAGTTGAATGGCAATGAGAGTAACCAAGAAGCTGTTGTGACTAGTGAAGCTGAATATAACTAAGGCACTGTTTTGACTAGTAAAGATAATGCTAACAAATGTCTGAAGTGTGCACCTTGTCCCTGGCTCATTTATTGTGTTTGGAACTCTCAGTTGAAAAGTTACCAAATAAAGACCTATGTCCCTAATCACACATGCAGAAGAAAATTTGGGAGTAATATGACAGACCAGAAGTGGGTTGCTGGTGGACGAAATTGTGATCCATGTTCTTTGTGTTTGTATGAAATCATTATTATGGCATCGGTTGTTTTCACAACTCCGTTCAACTAACCAGCAAGTGTACTGGGTCGTCCAAGTAATAAACCTTACGCGAGTAAGGGTCGATCCCACAGAGATTGTTGGTATGAAGCAAGCTATGGTCACCTTGTAAATCTCAGTTAGGCAGATTAAATTGGTTTATGGTTTCGAAAATAGAAATAAGAAAATAGAAGAATTAAAAGGGATAGAATACTTATGCAAATTCATTGGTGGGAATTTCAGATAAGCATATGGAGATACTGTATGGCTCAAGGACGCCTGCTCTCCTACTGCTTCAACTCAATCCTTCTTATTCCTTTCCATGGCAAGCTGTGTATAGGGGTTCACCGTTCGATGATGGCTACTTTTAATCCTCTCGGGAAAATGGTCCTCTGCGGCTGTCACTCGCATGGCTAATTGTCTGGAGGCATCACCTGGCCGAAGGCTACATCCCATCCTCGCAGTGAAAACTACGCTCACGCGCTCTGTCACAGCACGACTAATCACTGGTTGGTTCCCGCGCCTACTGGAATAGAATCCCTTGATTCTTTTGCGTTTGTCATCACGCCCAGCACTTGCAAGTCTAAAGCACGTCACAGTCATTCATTACCGGAATCCTACTCGGAATACCACAGACAAGGTTAGGCTTTCCGGACTCCCAGGATCCTACTCGGAATACCACAGACAAGGTGAGACTTTCCGGATCCTCATGAATGCCGCCATCTATCTAGCTTATACCACGAAGATTCTGTTGGGGAATCTAAGAGATACACATTCAAGCTCTGTTGCATGTAGAACGGAAATGGTTGTCAATCACACGCGTTCATAGATGAGAATGGTGATGAGCGTCACATAATCATCACCTTCATCATGTTCTTGGGTGCGAATGAATATCTTGGAATAAGAATAAGATAGAAGTGAATAAAAGAAAATAGAATTGCATTAATACTTGAGGTACAGCAGAGCTCCACACCCTTAATCTATGGTGTGCAGAAACTCCACCGTTGAAAATACATAAGTAAGAGGTTCAGGCATGGCCGAATGGCCAGCCCCCCCCTAAAACGTGATCAATAGCCTCTTAGGATGAAGAATAAAACAAAGCTGAGACCAAAGATGTCTAATACATTAGTAAATCATCCTATTTATAATAAACTAGCTCCTAGGGTTTACATGAGTAAGTATTTGATGCATAAATCCACTTCCGGGGCCCACTTGGTGTATGCTTGGGCTGAGCTTGATCAATCCACGAGCTGAGGCTTCTCTTGGAGTTGAACTCCGAGTTATGACGTGTTTTGGGCGTTCAACTCCGGATCATGACGTTTTTCTGGCGTTTAACTCCAGACAGCAGCATGAACTTGGCGTTCAACGCCAAGTTACGTCGTCAATTTCCGAATAAAGTATGGACTATTATATATTTCTGGAAAGCTCTGGATGTCTACTTTCCAACGCCGTTGAGAGCGCGCCAATTGAAGTTCTGTAGCTCCAGAAAATCCATTTTGAGTGCAGGGAGGTCAGATTCCAACAGCATCAGCAGTCCTTTTGTCAGCCTTTTTCAGAGTTTTGCTCAAATCCCTCAATTTCAGTCAGAATTTACCTGAAATTACAGAAAAACACACAAACTCATAGTAAAGTCCAGAAATGTGAATTTAACATAAAAACTAATGAAAACATCCCTAAAAGTAGCTTGAACTTACTAAAAACTACCTAAAAACTACCTAAAAACAATGCCAAAAAGCGTATAAATTATCCGCTCATCACAACACCAAACTTAAATTGTTGCTTGTCCCCAAGCAACTGAAAATCAAATAGGATAAAAAGAAGAGAATATACTATAAATTCCAGAATATCAATGAATATTAATTCTAATTAGATGAGCGGGACCTGTAGCTTTTTGCTTCTGAACAGTTTTGGCATCTCACTTTTTCCTTTGAAGTTTAGAATGATTGGCTTCTCTAGGAACTTAGAATTTTGGATAGTGTTATTGATTTTCCTAGTTAAGCATGTTGATTCTTGAACACAGCTACTTATGAGTCTTGGCCGTGGCCCTAAGCACTTTGTTTTCCAGTATTACCACCGGATACATAAATGCCACAGACACATAACTGGGTGAACCTTTTCAGATTGTGACTCAGCTTTGCTAGAGTCCCCAGTTAGTGGTGTCCAGAGCTCTTAAGCACACTCTTTTGCTTTGGATCACGACTTTAACCACTCAGTCTCAAGCTTTTCACTTGGACCTTCATGACACAAGCATATGGTTAGGGACAGCTTGATTTAGCCGCTTAGGCCTGGATTTAATTTCCTTGGGCCCTCCTATCCATTGATGCTCAAAGCCTCGGATCCTTTTTACCCTTGCCTTTTGGTTTTAAGGGCTCGTGGCTTTTTCTATTGCTCCTTCTTTTTTTTTTCATTCACTGCTTTTTCTTGCTTCAAGAATCAATTTCATGATTTTTCAGATCCTCAATAACATTTCTCTTTGTTCATCATTCTTTCAAGAGCCAACAATTTTTAACATTCATGAACAACAAGATCAAAATTATGCACTGTTCAATCATTCATTCAGAAAACAAAAAGTATTGTCACCACATCAATATAATTAAATTAAATTCAAGGATAAATTCGAAACTCATGTACTTCTTGTTCTTTTGAATTAAAACATTTTTCATTTAAGCGAAATGAAGGATTAATGGATTTTATTCATAGCTTTAAGGCATGGTTACATACTAATGATCATGAAATAAAGACACAAAACATAGATAAACATAACATTAAAAACCGAAAACAGAAAGAAGTAAAGAACAAGGAATGAATCCACCTTTAGTGGCGTCTTCTTCTTGAAGGACCAATGATGTTCTTTAGCTCTTCTATGTCCCTTCCTTGCCTTTGTTGCTCCTCCCTCATTGCTCTTTGATCTTCTCTTATTTCTTGGAGAATGACGGAGTGCTCATGATGTTCCACCCTTAATTGTTCCACATTGTGGCTCAAACCTTCTAAAGAAGTGTTGAGTTGCTCCCAATAGTTGTTTGGAGGAAAGTGCATCCCTTGAGGCATCTCAGGGATTTCTTGATGATGAGCTTCCTCATGCACCTCTTGAGAACCGTGAGGGGCTTCTCTTGCTTGCTCCATCCTCTTCTTGGTGATGGGCTTATCCTCTTCAATGGAGATGTCTCCTTCTATGATAACTCCAGCTGAGTAACATAGATGGCAAATAAGGTGAGGAAAAGCTAACCGTGCCATGGGTGAAGGCTTGTCGGCTATTTTGTAGATTTCATTGGAGATGACCTCATGAACTTCTACTTCCTCTCCAATCATGATGCCATGAATCATGATGACCCGATCCACAGTAACTTCAGATCGGTTGCTAGTAGGAATGATGGAGCGTTGAATGAACTCCAATCATCCTCTAGCTATAGGCTTAAGGTCCAATCTTCTTAGTTGGACTGGCTTGCCTTTGGAGTCTCTCTTCCATTGAGCTCCTTCCACACAAATGTCCATAAGGACTTGGTCCAACCTTTGATCAAAGTTGACCCTTCTAGTGTAGGGGCGTTCATCACCTTGCATCATGGGCAAGTGGAATGCCAACCTTACATTTTCCGGACTGAAATCCAAGTATTTCCCCCGAACCATTGTGAGATAATTCTTTGGACTCGGGTTCATACCTTGATCATGGTTCCTAGTGATCCATGCATTGGCATAGAACTCTTGAACCATTAAGATTCTGACTTGTTGTATGGGGTTGGTTAAGACTTCCCAACCTCTTCTTCGGACTTCATGTCGGATCTCCGGATACTCATTTTTCTTGAGCTTGAAAGGGACCTCAGGGATCACCTTCTTCTTTGCCACAACATCATAGAAGTGGTCTTGATGGCTCTTGGAGATGAATCTTTCCATCTCCCATGACTCGGAGGTGGAAGCTTTTGTCTTCCCTTTTCCTTTTCTAGAGGATACTCCGGCCTTAGGTGCCATTGGTAATGGAAAAACAAAAAAAAAGCTTATGCTTTTACCACACCAAACTTAAAATATTGCTCGCCCTCGAGCAAGAGAAGAAAGAAAAGAAGAAGAAGAAGAAGAAAATATGGTAGAGAAGGGAGAGTGATGGTTCGGCCAAGGGTGAGAAGAAGGGGTTGTGTGGTGTGAAAATGAAGTAGAATGGAAGGGTATTTATAGGGAAAGGGGGGAGGTATGTTCGGCCATTTTGGGTGGGAATGGGAGGGAAATTGGTTTGAATTTTTGAATGTAGGTGGGGTTTATGGGGAAGAGTGGATGGATGTGAGTGGTGAATGGGGTAATTGGGAAGAGGAATTGAGGTGATTGGTGAAAGGTGTTGGGAAGTGTGACATGGGGAAGAGTGAAATAGGATTAGGAGAGTGTGATTAGGATTAAAAAGTAAGGTGGGAATATGGTAGGTGGGGATCCTGTGGGGTCCACAGATCCTGAGGTGATCCTGTGGGGTCCACAGATCCTGAGGTGTCAAGGAATTCCATCCCTGCACTAAATAGGCATGTAAAATGCCTTTGTGCATCATTCTGGCGTTTAAACGCCCATTGGTGCACATTCTGGGCGTTCAACGCCCATGTAAAGCATGTTTCTGGCGTTGAACGCCAGTTTTATGCTTGTTACTGGCGTTCAGCGCCAGTTTTTCCTCTCTGGGCACATTCCTGGCGTTCAGCGCCAGAGTGTTGCTTGTTTCTGGCGTTCAGCGCCAGAATGGTGCTCTGTTCTGGCGTTGAACGCCAGCCAGATGCACCTTACTGGCGTTGAACGCCAGCCTGTGCGTCCTCCAGGGTGAAAATTTTTTTCTACTGCTGTTTTTGATTCTGTTTTTAATTTTTATGATTTTTTCGTGACTCCTCATGATCATGTACCTAATAAAACACAAAATAACAATAAAATAGAATAAAATTGGGTTGCCTCCCAACAAGCGCTTCTTTAATGTCAATAGCTTGACAGTGGCTCTCATGGAGCCACAAGGTGATCAGGTCAATGTTGTATAGTTGTCCACACCAAACTTAGAGTTTGGATATGGGATCTTAACACCAAACTTAGAGTTTGGTTGTAGCCTCACAACACCAAACTTAGAGTTTGACTGTGAGGGCTCTTCTTGACCCTGAACTGAGAGAAGCTCTTCATGCTTACTCTCTTCTGTCACAGAGGGATGGCCATATGCCTTAAACACAAGGTAGTCCCCATTCAATTGAAGGACTAATTCACCTCTGTTGACATCTATCACAGCTCCTGCTGTGGCTAGGAAAGGTCTTCCAAGGATGATGCAATCATCCTCTTCCTTCCTAGTGTCTAAGATTATGAAATCAGCAGGGATGTAAAGGCCTTCAACCTTTACTAACACGTCCTCTACTATTCCATAAGCTTGTCTCAATGACTTGTCTGCCAGTTGTAATGAGAACAAGGCAGGTTGCACCTCAATGATCCCCAGCTTCTC
Source organism: Arachis stenosperma (assembly GCF_014773155.1). Classification (NCBI taxonomy): domain Eukaryota; kingdom Viridiplantae; phylum Streptophyta; class Magnoliopsida; order Fabales; family Fabaceae; genus Arachis; species Arachis stenosperma. The sequence continues at coordinate 15,072,169 of NC_080384.1, read as the reverse complement.
CATTACAGAGAGTGGCATAAGATTTATCCCTGACCCCAGATCACACAGAGCTTTTTCAAAGGTCATGGTGCCTATGGTACAAGGTAATAAGAACTTGCCAGGATCTTGTCTCTTTTGAGGTAGAATTTTCTGAATCCAAGTATCCAGTTCATTAATGAGCAAGGGAGGTTCACTTTCCCAAGTCTCATTACCAAATAACTTGGCATTCAGCTTCATGATAGCTCCTAAGTATTGAGCAACTTGCTCTCCAGTCACATCTTCATCCTCTTCAGAGGAAGAATAGTCTTCAGAGCTCATGAATGGCAGAAGGAGATTTAGTGGAATCTCTATGGTCTCTATATGAGCCTCAGATTCCTTTGGATCCTCAATAGGAAACTCCTTCTTGCTTGAGGGACGTCCCAGGAGGTCTTTCTCACTAGGATTTTCGTCCTCCTCCTCCCTTGTGCATTCGGCCATATTGACTATGTCAATGGCTTTGCACTCTCCTTTTGGATTCTCTTCTGTATTGCTTGGGAGAATACTGGGAGGAGTTTCAATGACTTTCTTACTCAGCTGGCCCACTTGTGCCTCCAGATTTCTGATGGAGGATCTTGTTTCACTCATGAAACTGAAAGTGGCCTTTGACAGATCAGAGACTACATTGGCTAAATTAGAAGTGTTTTGTTCAGAATTCTCTGTCTGTTGCTGAGAAGATGATGGATATGGCTTGCTATTGCCCAGCCTGTTGCGTCCACCATTGTTAAAGCCTTGTTGAGGCTTTTGTTGATCCTTCCATGAGAAATTTGGATGATTTCTCCATGATGAGTTATAGGTGTTTCCATAAGGTTCACCCATGTAATTAACCTCTGCCATGGCAGGGTTCTCAGGATCATAAGCTTCTTCAGAAGCTGCCTCTCTAGTACTGTTGGATGCATGTTGCCATCCATTCAGATTTTGAGAGATCATGTTGACCTGTTGAGTCAACACTTCATTCTGAGCCAATATAGCATTCAGAGCATCAATTTCAAGAACTCCTTTCTTCTGAGGTATCCCATTATTCATGGAATTCCTCTCAGAAGTGTACATGAATTGGTTATTTGTAACCATGTCAATGAGTTCTTGAGCCTCTTCAGGCGTTTTCTTTAGGTGAATAGATCCACCTACAGAATGATCCAATGACATTTTCGAAAATTCAGATAGACCATAATAGAATATATCTAATATGGTCCATTCTGAAAACATGTCAGATGGACATCTTTTGGTCAGCTGCTTGTATCTTTCCCAAGCTTCATAGAGGGATTCACCATCTTTTTGTTTGAAGGTTTGAACATCCACTCTCAGCTTGCTCAGCTTTTGAGGAAGAAAGAATTTATCCAAGAAGGCAGTGACCAGCTTATCCCAGGAGTCCAGGCTATCCTTGGGTTGTGAATCCAACCATACTCTAGCTCTGTCTCTTACAGCAAAAGGGAAAAGCATGAGTCTGTAGACTTCAGGATCAACTCCATTCGTCTTTACAGTCTCACAGATCTGCAAGAACTCAGTTAAGAACTGATAGGGATCTTCAGATGGAAGTCCATAAAACTTGCAGTTTTGTTGCATTAAGGCAACTAGCTGAGGTTTCAGCTCAAAGTTGTTGGCTCCAATGGCAGGAATGGAGATGCTTCTTTCATCAAACTTGGACGTTGGCTTTGTGAAGTCACCAAGCATTCTCCTTGCATTATTATTATTTTCGGCTGCCATCTCCTTCTCTTGTTCTAATGTTTCTGAAAGGTTACCTTTAGAATAATTTAATTTAGCTTCTCTTAATTTTCTCTTAAGAGTCCTTTCAGGTTCTGGATCAATTTCAACAAGAGTGCCTTTATCCTTGTTCCTGCTCATATGAAAGAGAAGAAAACAAGAAAAGAAGAGGAATCCTCTATGTCACAGTATAGAGATTCCTTTATGTTAGTAGAAGAAGAAAGGGGTAGAAGAATGAAGAAGGAGATTCGGATTTTTGGATGAAGAGAGGTGAAGAGAGGTGTTAGTAATTTAATAATTAAATAGAAGAAGAAAAGAGAAGGGAGCTTTCGAAAATAATTTTGAAAAAGAGGTTAGTAATTTTCGAAAATTAGAGATAAAATGTAATTAAAATTAAAACATGAAACAATTAGTTAATTAGAAAGAGTTTTTGAAAAAGGGATGAGATATTTTCGAAAATTAGAGAGGGAAAAGTAGTTAGGTGGTTTTGAAAAAGATAAGAAACAAACAAAAAGTTAGTTAGTTGATTGAAAAAGATTTGAAATCAAAATTGAAAAAGATAAAAAGATAATAAGTTAGATAAGATTTTTTTTTTTTGAAATCAAATTTTGAAAAAGATAAAATTTTTGAAAAAGATCAAAATAAAAGATAAAAAGATTTAATTCAAAAAATTTTGAAATTATTTACTTCACTAACAAGGAACTACATGATAAGATTCTAGAACTTAAAGATTGAACCTTTCTTAACAAGAAAGTAACAAACTTCAAATTTTTGAACCAATCACATTAATTATTAGTGAATTTTCGAAAATATGATGTAAAGATAAGGAAAAGATTTTGAAAATAATTTGAAAACTGTTTTTGAAATTTTCGAAAAATAGAAAAAATGAAAAGATATGTGTTCATACCCTGACCGAGCTCCTCCAACTCGGCAAATCTATGAAAAGTCCGACCTCGTCCTAAGGCCCACGCCTAGAGGTCGGACCTCGGACAACAAAGCAAGGAAGGCCCATCAAAAGGAACGCAGCCCAAAACCTAAAGGCCGAAAAGGCCTAGCAAAGGCGGTTCCACAAAGATAGGGATAAAACTCCCGAAAGATAAGATAAGATAAGAATATCTTATCCAGGGAAGATCACGGCCAAACTACTATAAATACACTGGAGCACCCAGGTATGACACACATTCTACATTCTACACATATCTGCTTGGACCCATGCTAACTTAAGCATCGGAGTGTCATTGCAGGTACAACCACCAACCGCCAACACATCAAGCTCGGGTCCCTGACCCCCACCTCGGGCATCTCTAGACGACCGAGCTACGCGTTTCAGGTAACCCCCGGAACATTGGCGCCGTTGCCGGGGACCTGGAAGTCATCCCTTCACCATGGTGGACGACCCACTCAACAATGACCACGCTGCATCAGAACAAGAGGAGGAAGTTGACACCGGAGAACGACCGGACAGCCCTCTATCACCACGCACTCCAGGAGGAAACAAACAGAATCGCCCAAAAACATCACTCCCAAACAAGGATCCACAAAATCCCGAAAAAGAAAAGAGCTCGGAAATTCTAGAAGCAGTCCGGGCACAACAAAACCGACTGAAACAACTCGAAGAGGACATAAAGAAGCAAAAAGAAACTGAACAAGATCTGAGAAGGGAGGCTCGCAAGCGCAGAGAATTAGAAGAAAAACTGCGGAAAATAGAGGCCAACCTGAAAGATCGGACAGAACGCGACACCACCCCCAAAGGCAACCATGATCCCTTCACGCAAGAGATCATGAAGGAGAAGGTACCGCGAAACTTCAAACCACCCGATATGGATCTCTACGACGGCACCACCGATCCAAGTCACCACCTCAGCAACTTCAGAAGCAGAATGTACCTAGTTGACGCCTCCGACGCGATTCGGTGCAAAGCCTTCCCCACCACTCTCACCAAGTCAGCCATGAAGTGGTTCGACAACCTGCCACCAAGATCAATCACCAGCTTCGAAGACCTAACCAAAAATTCCTAACAAGGTTCTCCATTCAAAAGGACAAGGCAAAGCATGCCCCCAGTCTACTCGGGATCAAACAAGGTAACCAAGAAACTCTCCGAGAATACATGGAGCGATTCAACAAAGCCTGCCTGGACATACAACACTTGCCCACTGAAGCGGCCATCATGGGACTAGCAAACGGCCTAAAAGAGGGACCGTTTAGCCAATCCCTATCCAAACGATACCCGACCTCCCTATACGAGGTACAGGAGCGGGCAGAAAAATATATCAACATGGAAGAAACCTCCCAGCTAAGAGACTCTTCTAGGAAGGAATCAACCTACCCACTCCGAGATCGAGATCGGGAACAGAAGAAGAAAGAAGAACCCAACTCGGACAAGCCACGGAAGTACCACAACTACACCCCCCTCCGAGTCTCCCTGGTAGACGTCTACAGAGAAGTATGCCACACCGAAAAAATTCCACCGCCCCGACCTCTAAAACACAAGAGAGCGGGGAGAGATCGGTCCGAATACTGTGAATATCACAAGCTCTACGGTCACTCTACTAACGACTGCTACGACCTAAAAAACGTTATAGAAAAACTAGCCAGAGAAGGAAAACTCGACAGATACATAGCAGAGAAAGGAGAAGCGACCAGGAAGAGGAGGCGGGGAGATAACGAAGATCGGGCCGAACAAACCCCACGAACCCCTGAAAGGCACGTTCACATGATAAATGGAGGGTTTGCGAGCGGAGGAACATCCCGATCCTCGCAAAAAAGACACCTCAAAGAAGTCTACCACGTCCGAGAAGACAGTCCCCTGCCCGAACTACCTACTATCTCGTTTACCCGAGAAGATGCTCAAGGGATAATACTCGGGCACGACGATCCAATGGTAATCACCATTATCCTAGCAAACGCCAACTTACATCGAACCCTGATTGACCAGGGAAGCTCAGCAGATATCCTGTTCAAGACGGCCTTCGACAAGCTCGGACTTGAAGAAAAAGAACTAAAGGCCTATCCCACCGACCTATTTGGGCTAGGGGATACCCCAATCCATCCCTTAGGATACGTCTCGCTACACACTACCTTTAGAAAAGGCGAGCAATCTAAAACATTAAACATCGACTACATTATAGTCGACGTCACTTCAGCATACAATGCCCTCATTGGACGACCAACCCTAAATAGACTGGCAGCTATAGTCTCGACCCCACACCTCTGTATGAAGTTCCCTACCGCAAAAGGAATCGCTACCCTAAAAGGCGACCAAAAACTAGCGCGGCGATGCTACAACGAAAGCCTGAGCCTAAAAGGGAAGGAGGTCAACACGATAGAACTCGGACGAGTGCAGTCCCGAGAAGACCTTCGACCACAACCAGAGGGAGAGACCGAAAAAGTCCAGATTGGGAACACACCTGAAAAAATAACAAACATAGGAGCAAACCTCAGAACGGGCCTAAAAGAGGAACTCATAACCCTCTTAAAGGAGAATTCCGACCTCTTCGCCTGGAAAGCCTCCGACATGCCAGGCATAAGCCCCGACCTGATGTGCCATAAGCTATCAGTTTACCCGGGATCCCGACCTGTCCAACAAAGACGCCGGAAGCTCGGACCCGAGCGCATGCAAGCGGTAGAAGAACAAATACAAGCACTACTAGAGGCAGGGTTTATTAGGGAAGTAAAATACCCCCTATGGCTTGCAAACGTGGTCTTGGTAAGAAAGCCCAACGGAAAATGGAGGATGTGCGTCGACTACACAGACCTCAACAAAGCCTGCCCCAAAGACCCATATCCACTACCAAACATCGACACCTTAGTAGACGCAGCCTCCGGCTACAGATATCTCTCCTTCATGGACGCATACTCGGGATACAATCAAATTCCGATGTACGGACCCGACCAAGAAAAGACCTCGTTCATAACCCCAAGGGCAAACTACTGCTACGTAGTAATGCCCTTCGGGCTGAAGAACGCAGGGGCAACCTACCAGAGGCTAATGAACAAAGTGTTCTCAGAGCACATCGGACTACAGCTAGAAGTGTATGTCGACGACATGCTGGTAAAAACACAAGAAGACAGAAACTTGCTGACCGACCTCGCCAGCGTCTTCGGCACCCTCAGAAAACACAACATGAGACTTAACCCGACAAAGTGCACCTTCGCCGCAGAAGCCGGAAAGTTCTTAGGCTTCATGCTGACACAAAGGGGCATCGAAACGAACCCGGACAAATGCCAAGCAATACTCAATATGAAGAGCCCGACGTGTGTCAAAGAAGTACAACAACTGAATGGAAGGCTAGCCGCCCTATCAAGATTCTTGGCAGGATCAGCGATAAAATCACTACCTCTCTACTCGCTCCTAAAGAAAGGGAAACCCTTCTCATGGACCCCGGAGTGCGAAAAAGCCTTCCAAGAATTCAAGGAATTCCTCGGGCAGCCACCAATCCTAACCCGACCTTTAAAAGGGGAAGAGCTCGTACTATACCTCTCGGTCGGACATCGAGCAGTCGCTTCAGCATTAATACGAGAAAATGACCAAGGACAACACCCCATATACTTTGTAAGCAAGGCACTACAAGGGGCCGAATTAAACTATCAGAAAATAGAAAAATTCGCCTACGCCCTAGTGTTCACAGCTCGGAGGCTCCGTCCCTACTTTCAAGCCCACACCATCAAAGTCCGGACAAATCAACCCATGAGACACATCCTACAAAAAACAGACCTGGCGGGACGAATCCTACAATGGGCGGTGGAACTGTCCGAGTTCGACCTCCACTATGAAGCCCGGACTACCATAAAATCTCAGTATCTAGCCGACTTCATCGCGGAATACACTGAGACCCCTGGAACCCCACTCTCATGGAACCTGTATGTCGACGGATCCTCAAACAAAACAGGAAGTGGAGCAGGGGTTATACTCGAAAGCGACCAAGGAACGCGGATAGAACTATCCCTAAAATTCGAGTTCCAGGCTTCGAACAACCAAGCCGAATACGAGGCCCTACTAGCAGGCCTAAAACTAGCCGAAGAAGTCGGAGCCCAGAGAATCACGATCTTCAGCGACTCCCAGGTCGTCACGTCACAAGTAAATGGAAGCTACCAGGCCAAAGACCCAACTATGAAAAAATACCTGAACCAAACACAAGCACAACTACGCCACTTTTCAGAAATACAGATCCAGCACATACCTCGGGAACAAAACGCCCGGGCAGACGCCCTCTCAAAGCTAGCCAACACCAAGCCCGGAGGCAACAACAGAAGTCTCCTCCAGGAGACCTTACAATCTCCCTCCGTGATAAGAGAAGAAGAAACGCTAAATATATCCAACCAACAGCAAGGATGGATGACCCCCATACTCAACTACCTAAAGTCGGGAACCCTCCCCACCGAGAGAAAGGAAGCTAAAAGACTCACGAAAGACGCCCAGAATTATACACTAATTCACGACGTATTATACAGAAGATGATTCTCAATCCCCCTCCTTAGGTGCATCCCGACCTCAGAAACAAAGAGCGTCCTCGAAGAGGTCCACGGAGGCATGTGTGGGAACCATCTCGGAGCTCGGGCATTATCCAAGAAAGTAGTCCGAGCCGGGTTCTACTGGCCGACCTTGCAAAGAGACGCAACGGAATTTGTGAAAATATGCCCCCCTGCCAAAAACACGCCAATTTTCACAAAGCACCACCCGAAGACCTTATCAGCGTCACCGCACCATGGCCCTTCGCAAAATGGGGACTTGACCTACTCGGCCCATTCCCCCAAGGACCGGGGCAAGTCAAATACCTCATAGTAGGGGTCGACTACTTCACAAAGTGGATCGAAGCTGAACCCTTAGCCACCATTACGGCTCAGAAAAGTCGCAAATTCCTATACAAAAACATTGTCACAAGGTTCGGAGTCCCCTACTCCATCACAACAGACAATGGAACACAATTCACGGACACAAGTTTTCAGAACTTGGTGGCCGAACTAAAAATCAAACAACAATTCACCTCAGTCGAGCACCCACAAGCCAATGGACAAGCAGAGGCTGCAAATAAAGTCATCTTGGCCGGGTTAAAACGGAGACTCCAAGAGGCCAAAGGGGCATGGGCCGAAGAGCTCCCCCAGGTGCTATGGGCATATCGGACAACTCCACACTCTACAACAGGAGAATCGCCATTCCGACTAGCTTACGGGATGGAGGCACTGATTCCTATCAAAATAGAGGAAGGGTCACCTAGAACCATCTTCTACAACGAAGAAGGTAACCCGCAGGCACAAAAGGAAGAACTCGACCTCCTCCCCGAGGTCCGAGAAAGGGCCCGGATCCGAGAAGAAGCCTTAAAACGGCGGACGGCCCTCAGGTACAATCAGAAGGTAATAAAACGAAGCTTCTCCACTCACGACCTAATTCTAATCCGAAATGACATCGGAACACAAAAGTCGGGGGAAGGAAAGCTAGCCGCAAACTGGAAAGGACCCTACAAGGTAACGGAACTTAGGAAAGCTATTACTAGAAGGCAATGAGCTGCCCAGGGCCTGGCACACCTGTAATCTAAGACGGTACTACAGCTAGAAAAACTTAACCCGAGGTGTACTCTTTTTCCCTACAAGGGTTTTTTAATGAGACACCCGGTTAAGTAAGACACCCGACCTAGTCAAGGGAAAAACACTCTGTAAATATTCTTTCTTTTTTAATACTAATCAAATTTCTCTATTTTCTTTTCTTCTTCCTCATGATGAAACTAAAGTACCCCGCCAAGGTGCATTAATTTATGCTCGGCAAAACGCAAAAAATCATTTGCCAAAAAGACCGCACAAGGTCGGCAAAGATAAAGCGACAAGGTTCAAATTAATGTGAGAAGTTATAAAGTAACTCTGAAAAGGTTCAAAAAGCCAAATAAAAAGAGATTACAAAAATAACTTAAAAGGCCGACCAACGACAAGGTCGGACCCAACAAAGGGAAGTACTCAAACACCCGAGGTCCGAGGAAAAACCCAGGATCCAAGAAAGAAGCCTTAAAGCGGCAAAAGCCAAGATTTCGAAAACGCTTACTAAAAAGTTGCTATACAAAAACAACTAAAAAGTACAAGCGAAGAAACGAAATCAAAAGAAGAGGCAAAGCCAAGATTTCGAAAACGCTTACTAAAAAGTTGCTATACAAAAACAACTAAAAAGTACAAGCGAAGAAACGAAATCAAAAGAAGAGGCAAAGCCAAGATTTCGAAAACGCTTACTAAAAAGTTGCTATACAAAAACAATAAAAAGTACAAGCGAAAAAACGAAATCAAAAGAAGAGGCAAAGCCAAGATTTCGAAAACGCTAGCTAAAAAAAAAAAAAGGTTGTTATCCAAAAACAACTAAAAAAGCATAAAAGCGAAACAAAAAAGTCAAAATGCGAATAAAACACCGCATAATAAAGCTAAAAAGTTACTACAAGTAGCTAAAAGCAAAAAGGTGTCCAAAGCGTTCACAGAAACCATCCAAAAGCAAAAGAGCCCACAGGCCGGGCAAAAAACCAAAAAAGATTACAGAGGATCAAGGTCCTTTCCGGACTCCACATCAACAGAAGGCTGCGGAGGAAACATAGAAATCGGGACTGCATCAACGGCACCGTCATCCCGGTTTGAAACCTCCACACCAGATCCATCCCCGGCCAAAGGTGAAGTCGGGTCCGCAACCGGAACCTTGAGGTCGGACACCGGAACCTTGGGATCGGACACCGGAACCTCATCCTCATTGGGAGCAGGAACAATCTTTCCCTCCACAACAACATTATCCGTACTAAATAAGCTCAGATCCAGGTCAGGAGCAAGAACCCGGACCTGAGCCTTCAAATTCTCGAACATCGCATCCATACCCTTAGCCACATGACCTTCCAGCTCGTAAAAATCATCCTGAGCAGATTGCAACTTCTCCCTTGTCTCCACAAGCTCGGCATATATCCGAGTATAATTCTCCGTCGCCGCCTTCGCCATCTCCTCGGACGCTTTCGCGGCCGCCACAGCCGCGGTAGCTTTAGCTTTCTCCTTCTCCAAAGAGGCCTCCAGCTCCGTAATCCTAGCAGCCTTCAGCTCACTAATCTTCTCGAACTCGGACTGAGCCTTCTCAAGTCGGGAGCTGGTCGCGCCAAGGGGGGATTTCTTGAACTCCCGGGCAATAGCAGCATGAAGACTGGCCATCCGAACACAACTCCGCGCCATATACTGAAAATGATGCTCCATAGACACGTCATCAGTAGAGATAAAAGTCTGAGGGAGAATATGCTGTTCAATCCAACCGAGAGCATCGAAATCCTTATCATTAAAACCCGCAAGCCCTTGAGAGGTCTTCTGCTTCTTGGGGGGCGGACCCGAGAACGGGGGAGGAGAAGAGGTAGCAGGCCCGGAGGTCGGAGGATCTTGACTTATAGCTCGGAACTGGGGAGTCGGAATAGTCTTCGACCGAGTCTGAACACCCACAGTAGTCTTCTGCGGAGAAGATCGGGCAGAAGCCTCCACAGCCTCGATATTTCGAGCAGCCACAGATTTCTTCGTCCGACGAAGAAACTTCATGGAATCCTCCTGAGAAGACATCTCTGCAGAAATAAAAAGAAAAAGATTACCACAACAGAAATTCCACCAAAACAGGCAAAACCAAAATACTAAGAAAAAATGAATCTCGAAGAGGTCGGGAACTACCTAACTCGGAACGGAGAAGGCTTGGATCTCCCAACATTTTCTTCGTGTCCAAGTGAGGTGCCCGACCCCATAAACTGCTCACCACACCCACAAAAGCCTGCTCCACCTCATCTAAACTCTCAAAAGTATACTTAGCAGACACTACATTCTCCTGCCAACAAAGAGGAAAAGAAGGCTCCCCACCCTCATCTAGAAAGAAAGGTCGGACGTCTCCAGTAGCCCGGACCTTGAAATAAAAGTTCTTGAAATCATGAAAGGACTCATCATAAAGGGTACAAAACTTCCTCCCCTGGTTAGCCCTAAAAGAGACCCAAGACACCTTCCCTCCACCCGACCCCGGCTTCGTCAACACAAACAAGTAAGAAAAAAGAGAGATAGAGGGAGCAACGCCCAAAAACGGACACAAAAGTTGAAACAGCTTTAGAAACGCCCAAGAATTTGGATGGAGCGGCGTAGGGGCAAGGTTACAAGACCACAACACCTCGGACTCCAGGTCGGTAAAAGGAAGTCGGACACTCAGCTTAGAGAAAAAACAATCATAAGCATAAAAGAAGAGCTTCTCGGAACTATCTAAAGGCGGGAAGCAAACTCTCTCCTCGGAATCCGGGGCTACTAGTTCATAATCCCTCTCAGACTCTCTATTCTCACATATGCTACAGTGCCTACGGAACCTAGCCAAATATTCAGAGTCTACCACAGAAGGGACTTTTAGAGGAAGAGGGTCTACCCAACCAAGACCACTTGGAATCTTGGTCGACATCGCTTGAAGAACCTTTCGAGACATAAAACTCTTACCTACAGAGAAGAAATACAAACAGCAAGCAAAAATCACATAGAGAAGACAACAAAAAACCCATTCAGCAAAACGCCAGAGAACAAAAAAGAGCCCCCCCATATTCAAACAAACAACGGCGGCGCCTCTTTTTGGGGCAACCCAGGCATAAAGAAAGAAACAGACAAAGAGCCAGACAAAAGAACAGAAAGCATATGTGCACAAAGAAAAGAGACGGGAACAAACCTGGAAGAAAGAAAGAAGACGACGAGCTCCGAAGCAAGGAGAACGAAACGGCAGGCACAGAGGAAACCCCGGAAAGACGCACGGAAAGACTCGGGGAAGAAGAACAAAGAGAAAAAAGAAGCGGTGCTCGAAAAAGAGATAGTGAAAACTTAGAAAAACAGGAAGGAACAGAATAAACGAAGAAAAAAGGGAGCAAATAAATAATGCCTTCACAGAGCCCGAACGGAAATCGAGGAGAAACGGTAAAATGCAATAAATGCAGGAAACGGCCATTTTTGAATTTTGAAAAACAACTATGCCCGAGCTCGACCTCCCAAAAAGGACGAACTCGGGCAGGGGCACTGTTCATACCCTGACCGAGCTCCTCCAACTCGGCAAATCTATGAAAAGTCTGACCTCGTCCTAAGGCCCACGCCTAGAGGTCGGACCTCGGACAACAAAGCAAGGAAGGCCCATCAAAAGGAACGCAGCCCAAAACCTAAAGGCCGAAAAGGCCTAGCAAAGGCGGTTCCACAAAGATAGGGATAAAACTCCCGAAAGATAAGATAAGATAAGAATATCTTATCCAGGGAAGATCACGGCCAAACTACTATAAATACACTGGAGCACCCAGGTATGACACACATTCTACATTCTACACATATCTGCTTGGACCCATGCTAACTTAAGCATCGGAGTGTCATTGCAGGTACAACCACCAACCGCCAACACATCAAGCTCGGGTCCCTGACCCCCACCTCGGGCATCTCTAGACGACCGAGCTACGCGTTTCAGGTAACCCCCGGAACAATATGATTTTTGAAAAAGATTTTGAAAAGATAAGATTTTTAAAATTGAAATTTTGACTTGACTTGTAAGAAACAACTAATTTTGAAAATTTTTGACCAAGTCAACCCAAAATTTCGAAAATTTGGAGGGAAATAAGGAAAAGATATTTTTTTGATTTTTGAATTTTTAATTATGAGAGAGAAAAACAACAAAAATACTCAATGCATGAAATTTTTAAATCAAAACAATGAATGCATGCAAGAATGCTATGAATGTCAAGATGAACACCAAGAACACTTTGAAGATCATGATGAACATCAAGAACATATTTTTGAAAAAATTTTTATGCAAAGAAAACATGCAAGACACCAAACTTAGAAATCTTTAATGCATGGACTCTAACAAACAAAAAATGCATATGAAAAACAACAACCAACACAAAATAAGAAAACATCAAGATCAAACAAGAGGACTTATCAAGAACAACTTGAAGATCATGAAGAACACTATGAATGCATGGGATTTTCGAAAAATGCAAGAAAAATTTTTAAAGCATGCAATTGACACCAAACCTAAAAATTGACTCAAGACTCAAACAAGAAACACAAAATAATTTTTTTTATTTTATGATTTTCTAATTTTTTTGAATTTTTATTAATTTTTTCGAAAATAAAGTTTAGAAAAACGAAAAGTAAAAGAAAAATTTTGAAAAAGATTTTTGAAAAGAAAATTACCTAATCTGAGCAACAAGATGAACCGTTAGTTGTCCATACTCGAACAATCCCCGGCAACGGCGCCAAAAACTTGGTGGACGAAATTGTGATCCATGTTCTTTGTGTTTGTATGAAATCATTATTATGGCATCGGTTGTTTTCACAACTCCGTTCAACTAACCAGCAAGTGTACTGGGTCGTCCAAGTAATAAACCTTACGCGAGTAAGGGTCGATCCCACAGAGATTGTTGGTATGAAGCAAGCTATGGTCACCTTGTAAATCTCAGTTAGGCAGATTAAATTGGTTTATGGTTTCAAAAATAGAAATAAGAAAATAGAAGAATTAAAAGGGATAGAATACTTATGCAGATTCATTGGTGGGAATTTCAGATAAGCATATGGAGATACTGTATGGCTCAAGGACGCCTGCTCTCCTACTGCTTCAACTCAATCCTTCTTATTCCTTTCCATGGCAAGCTGTGTATAGGGGTTCACCGTTCGACGATGGCTACTTTTAATCCTCTCGGAAAAATGGTCCTCTGCGGCTGTCACTCGCATGGCTAATCGTCTGGAGGCATCACCTGGCCGAAGGCTACATCCCATCCTCGCAGTGAAAACTACGCTCACGCGCTCTGTCACAGCACGGCTAATCACTGGTTGGTTCCCACGCCTACTGGAATAGAATCCCTTGATTCTTTTGCGTTTGTCATCACGCCCAGCACTTGCAAGTCTGAAGCACGTCACAGTCATTCATTACCGGAATCCTACTCGAAATACCACAGACAAGGTTAGACTTTCCGGACTCCCAGGATCCTACTCGGAATACCACAGACAATGTGAGACTTTCCGGATCCTCATGAATGCCGCCATCTATCTAGCTTATACCACGAAGATTCTGTTGGGGAATCTAAGAGATACACATTCAAGCTCTGTTGCATGTAGAACGGAAGTGGTTGTCAATCACACGCGTTCATAGGTGAGAATGGTGATGAGCGTCACATAATCATCACCTTCATCATGTTCTTGGGTGCGAATGAATATCTTGGAATAAGAATAAGATAGAAGTGAATAAAAGAAAATAGAATTGCATTAATACTTGAGGTACAGCAGAGCTCCACACCCTTAATCTATGGTGTGCAGAAACTCCACTGTTGAAAATACATAAGTAAGAGGTTCAGGCATGGCCGAATGGCCAGCCCCCCCTAAAACGTGATCAATAGCCTCTTAGGATGAAGAATAAAACAAAGCTGAGACCAAAGATGTCTAATACATTAGTAAATCATCCTATTTATAATAAACTAGCTCCTAGGGTTTACATGAGTAAGTATTTGATGCATAAATCCACTTCCGGGGCCCACTTGGTGTATGCTTGGGCTGAGCTTGATCAATCCACGAGCTGAGGCTTCTCTTGGAGTTGAACTCCGAGTTATGACGTGTTTTGGGCGTTCAACTCCGGATCATGACGTTTTTCTGGCGTTTAACTCCAGACAACAGCATGAACTTGGCGTTCAACGCCAAGTTACGTCGTCAATTTCCGAATAAAGTATGGACTATTATATATTGCTGGAAAGCTCTGGATGTCTACTTTCCAACGCCGTTGAGAGCGCGCCAATTGAAGTTCTGTAGCTCCAGAAAATCCATTTTGAGTGCAGGGAGGTCAGATTCCAACAGCATCAGCAGTCCTTTTGTCAGCCTTTTTCAGAGTTTTGCTCAAATCCCTCAATTTCAGTCAGAATTTACCTGAAATTACAGAAAAACACACAAACTCATAGTAAAATCCAGAAATGTGAATTTAACATAAAAACTAATGAAAACATCCCTAAAAGTAGCTTGAACTTACTAAAAACTACCTAAAAACAATGCCAAAAAGCGTATAAATTATCCGCTCATCAGTTGCTAATAAGATAGAAAAGAGGCTACAAACCCAACCTCATATGACACTCAGTGAGGCATACGACCACATAAAAATAGATTACAATGTGGTAGTAAATAGAAAGATGATCTATAGAGCTCTTAAAGAGGCAAGAGATCGTGTTTTTGGAAACGAAAGAGCCCAATACAGTAAGGTTAGGGACTACTTGCATGAATTGTTGAGGAAGAATCTAGGAAGCAGAGCATTATTGGCTGTGACTCCAATAACGCAGTCTCCCTCATTGTTCGACAAGCTACACATATGCCTTGATACATGTAAAAAAGGCTTTAAGGCTGGTTGTAGAAAGTTGATCAATCTTGATGGTTGTTTCTTGAAAGGATATTTTGGAGGCCAACTACTTTCAGTCGTGGGTTAAGACGCTAACAATCACTTCTATGTGATTGCGTATGCTGTGGTCAATAGCGAGACAAAAGAAAATTGTGAATTTTAAACTGTAATCATGTGGTCTGAAATAACTTTTAAATAGTATTTTGATTGAATTAGGATAAACTTGATCCTTTGTTTTGGTTCATGCATGAGTATTTTGGTTGAATCAGGGTAAACTTGATCCTTTGCTATGGTTCATGCAGATGTTAGTGCATGTATGTATTTGGAACACAATTTGATGGAATTAGCATGACCAAGAATAAGCTTCTTAAGACAATTACACTTATTAACACAAGGTTTTACATGTATTACTTAAATACCTTAATCTATGATGTTGTTGTTTGGTTTTTCATGTCTTACTTAGATATTTTAATTCATGGTAATTCACTCATCATTGATTGTTGAAGTAGGATAAATTTATCATACAAATAGATTTACATTTACCATAAACAAACTATTACTTTTATCCATTTAAGAAAAAAATAAACAAGGCAGTCAATACACATCCAAGCCTAATCTACTAACATTTTCCAGAATGCTTAATTAAACAAAGCCAATTTATCATTCATAAACCTGTCACAAATACAACCATATTATACATTTTGCTTTTTTAATCAATTTTTGACCCTGAATTATGATATTTTTCTAGTGCCCCTGTCCTGTTTTCAAGCTCCAAAAATCTCTCTTCAACCCATCCATCATCACCACTTATGCCATGAAGATCAGTAACATTTTCTACACCAATTTTCTTGTAGTCAATGTAAAAAACTTATTCAAACCATACGAAGAAATTGTAATGAATTTATTTTTCCTGCTCAACAAAAAAAATCACCTTTTTGCTCAGAACCAATTCACAAAAAAATGCATCAACAATGATTTTTCAAACCACATTCTAATTAAAATCTAACCTTGTATTTTGGGTAACCAAAGAATAGTCTCCCCGGATTATCAGGAGTCCTTGACTTCGATATGATTGCATACAATCCACATCCACATTTTTGGTGCTATCCTTTGGGGATTTTGCATGTTTCCATGCCTAGGTTATCACCTCTGTCATGGGTCGCTCTTCGTCGACGACCACTTGATGCCGAAGTGCTTTCCACACTGTGTGACATTATACCTGATTTATTTTGTAGAGGAATTGACTATTTAGGGTTTCAAATTCATGCAGAATTTAAAGAAGATGAACGAATACTTCTACACTTTCATAGACAAAACGCAGCGTTGTGGTCTCCCACAAAATGACATTATTAGGGTTGCGTCTACAGGAACTGAATTGTCCTCTTCCCTCCATGTGGCACTTAACGGCCACATGGAGGACTTAACAATACACCTCAGCAGCAGAAGTTAGCTTCTGACGGACGAAGACTGCAACGACTAACGTCATTTAACGTTGGGGGATCGATCTGGGTATTTATAATTCTTGGGGATTAAAGTGTTCGGTCTAAATTTTCTTAAGGACTAATTTGGGGTATTACTTTTTAAAATAATAAAAAAATATATAGTTATATTATCAAACATTTTAATGACATATGCAAGTACAATTATTGACTTGTAGTATTCATACTATCTTCATTATGTATAAATTAATTATGAAAAGTCTACGCTAATTGGGCTTAATTGTAGTGAAGAGAAAATTTCTAGAGCGTGTCATATTCTGGAATGCAAAAGGGGAAGCTTTCAATTAGGTATTTAGGGATTTCTTTGAGAGCAAAAATCCAAATAGGGTTGCAACTTGGGACCGGTTATAAAGAAGGTGGAGGATAGATTTAAAGATTGGAAGGGGAGAATAATATCGAAGGCGGGTAAGCGTGTCCTTTTGAAAGCTATCCTTAATAATCTGCTTATGTATTATTTGAACTTGTTCAGAATGCCCAAAGCAGTGGTGGCAAAAATAGTTTTGTTGCAATGTAGATTCTTTTGAAGAAATCAAGATGGTAGTAAGGGGATGGCAACTATTAAATGGAGTGTGATCCAAAAATCAAAGGAGCTTGGTGGTTTGGGGGTGGGTGATCTAGCACTAAAGAACATGTCACTCTTCTTGAAGTGGTGGTGGATATTTGACAAGAAAGAATGCCTCTTATGAAAAAATATATTGTGCTCTTGTAATAGGTTGGATGGCAGTGTAAGCTTACATAATCAGGTAACAGAAAAATAGGGTATGTGGGATGAAATAGGAAATATATGGCAGAGTGAGAGAGATCTAACGGGTATTTATCATGAAGGGCTATAGATAGTTGTTGGAGATGGGTCTAAGATAGAGTTTTGGTCTGATCTATGGCTGCGAGAAGGGAGGTTGAAGGATTGGTTTCTGAAATTGTACAAGCTGTGTTTGAGAAGTAACTGCAGAATAAACGAATATGGAGTGTGGGATGGCCTTGTTTGGAGGTGGAGCCTCTCGTGGAGAAGACCATAAAGGAGTGGGAGGAAGATTATCTTGACGTGCTAATGGGGTGGTTATCAAAAGTGGGGATTAGGAACGATGAGGTTGATTCCTTGGTATGGAAACACAACAAACACGGTACGTTTTCAGTGAAATATTTCTTGTATCTTGTTTATAAGAATAGAGATGTAGGTGTAGAATCTAATATGTTTAATTTCACGAAGAATTTGTAGAAGAGCCTTGTGCCGCTAAGGGTAAAAGTTTTAGTATGGTTTGTTATCTTAGAAAGGTTGAATACAAAAGATAGGCTATGTAAACTTGGAATTGCGCCAAATATTGATGAGAAGTGTGTGCTATGCTGTAAACAAGTAGAGAATGTTATGCACTTGTTCATTTCTTGTAAGGTTGCTTGGGAGTTACGGGGATTGGTATTGAAACATTGGAATTTAAATTGGGTATGGCCAGTGTCTGCTAAAGATTGCTTTGACTTTTGGATGGAGTGGAGTGTTAGGAAGGAGGAAAATGTGTAATGGATGATGGTGTTCTTTTCTGTAGTGTGGTGTTTCCTGAAAAATCAGAATGCAATCATTTACAATAGAGGAAAGCTCATATTAAAGGATGCGAGTAATGAAGATGTACTGCTGGTTACGTGTTGGTTGAAGGATACAGAGGCAAGATCTTTGGTGGGGGGAAGTTGGTATAGCATAAGGAACTTTTGTCGTTGATTCTTCTTTCTGGTTTTTGTATTCTTTTTGTCTTTTTGCGTCCTGTTTTTTGGTTTTTTTTTTCTTTTATTTCTTTGTGGCTCTTTGAGAGAGCTAGTCTGTTCTGTTTCCTTTGTATCCCCCTGTTTTAGATGAGTGGTTAAACTTATAAAGAAAACATATAAGGTGTTACATCTACTCAAAATTTGTATACTGATGCTTTTTCTTAAAATAGGCCAATAAGGTAAATTATTGAATTATGAGCTAGACTATTGGAGTATTTTTTTTCAAATCGTGAAAAATAATCTTTTCTTGAATATACTTGTATCTGAGAAGCTACAGAATTCTAGGGTCAACAATTCACAACTTGTAAAAATCAAATGTTTTCATATAATTGTAAATAATTTCAATTTGCTTTGTAAATCTCTCAATCAGTGACTATCCTAGAAATCTCTTCGAGTAACTCTTTTAAAATTAGTTGCAATACAAGTATTTTTGGTGATCAGACTTTACTTAATTTAGTTGCATTATTAGAAGTTCTAGCTAAAAAAGAATTATGGGTTGTTCTGAAATTATTTTTAATTGGAGTGTCTTTCGTTGTGAATTATTTGTTGTTTGAAAATGATTTATTTTGGTTTGGGTGTGTGAAATTAAGAAAGTGATTTGTGAGATGGATTGTTTACACATGTTCTTAATTCTAAGGTTCTAAAAATCAGACCGGTCATCGAGTTATTTTAGTTATTGATTCACTGATTTATTAGTTCAACGATTCAATCGTAGTTTAATTGGAATAACCATTTTATATTAAAATAATAAATAAATATAAGTAAACAAACTAAAACATAATTATATTCTAACATAAATTTTAAAATGTTATCCAAATTAAAAGTATTATATCACTCAAAGTGTTATAATCTCATCTAAATACAAACTAAATAACTACCCAAATGTCAAAGACAAAATATTAAAATTTGTTATTAATCATCAAAATTAAAAGACATGAGCCATAGTGAAAAACCTTCAACTACTTCGTTAGATCACACACTCCCAAATGGTGATTCATTCATTACTCTCAAATATCTCTTTTAACTTTGTTAGGAGCAATTCTTAAATTAAATAATCAAAGCACAATACATATAATGCAAAAAATTAAGCTGCAAAACGTAAGAATGCAAAAACAGCATGAAAAATAGCAACACAACAAACAAATAGCACTATAAAAAATAGTAACAATCAAGGACAATAAGAACAAACATAACCGTGAACAAATATCAACAATCAGAATCATCAAGAACAAACAACAACAATAAGCAACAAAAATAAACACAATACTAAACAATTAAATAAAAAATATATCTAAACAACAATAACAGTTCCATAATTACTATAAAACAAAATAATCTAAATTACTCACAGCAGAGAAACCTAAGAAAATCATTACTCATAACAAGAACAGTTCAATAATGTTCATTACTCATCATCAGTAATAAAAATTAGTCTACAATTAAATCATTGATTATGAACGAACAAACAAAATAATATTGATTTAAGAAACCTAAGAAAACTCAAAACAAAGATAAGCAAAAAATTACTTACAAAAAAATGAATAAAACAGAGATTCAGGATTTCAGAGTTATGACTAAGGGAGAAGAAGCAAGAACGCTGACGACGAGCATTAGACGGACGAAGGATGAGCAACGATGGAGGACGGACGACGAAGGCCGAATTGGAGTTGCGATGAGACGCGAAAAAGCTTCCGAATGAGCAGAGAGTCGTTGGAGGCTATGGAAGACTGGACGGTAAAGGACAACCAAACAATGGTGGGATGTTGGCGACGGGGGCCGGAAGGACGGCCGTAGTGGCTCAACAGACGGACAGCGGCAGTGGCCTGAAGAGAGAGTGAGAAGTGAAGTGAGAGGCTCTGAGGCATGGTCGAGTGATTTCAGACTTTCAATGATTCAAAACGACGCCATTTCCTTCAAGCCAGCCAATTTTTGGTTCGATCCAATTGTACAATTCCCGACCGGCTCAGCGGTTCGCCACCGATTTTTCTACCAGAAGTTTCACATGATTAACCGGAGCGTTTTCGCTACCAGTTCACAGTTGGATTGGTTCGACTTTTTGGTCTGGCCCGATTTTCAGAATCATTCTTAATTATTCATTATCTATCTTTAAATTCTCAATCTAATGATATTGATCTTATTATTAAGATTTAGAAGTTTCTCCTAAAATAAAAATCATTCGTTTTGATTGGATGTCGAGAAAGACAAATAAAGCTATACATTGACTAGAAAAATATGAAGTTAGAAGTATGTCTGATTATATTATCTAAACTAATTATATTTTTAGTAACTTAAATACTAGGATAGCTCCCACTTTTGTTTTTCTTCTCTTTCAAGATCTCTTGTAAAAAAAAGAGAAAAAAAAAAAGAGGAAGTCTAGAGAATCAATTAGGGTACTAGCCAACTCTCCCCTCGTGATTACAGATCACCATCGCAGAAGTCCTACGCTGTGAAAGACGCAAAAGAATTGCGTCGTTTCTTTTGAGTCACTTGATGCTTGCTTGAGATGGAATTGCATGTTTCTTTGCAGCTCATTTTGTGCTCATTTAGATGTTTCTTTTCTATATTGCGAATATTTTTTTTCCAAATTGAAAATAAGGGTTGTGCGCTGTGAAAGACGAACAGTTTCTTCTAGGTTGCTCGATGCTTGCCTAAGATGAAATCGGATATTTCTTTGTGGCTCATTTGGATATTTCGTTTGTGTTTTAGTGGATGTTTCTTTTCTGTATTAATGGATATATATTTTTTTAATTTGGATGTTTTCTTTTAGAGGCTATCAGATGTTTTTTTTTTTTTTTGCATTGATGGATGTTTCTTTTGTGGATGCAAGATTAGTTCGTAGATCTGGCGGTTAGTCGCGATTGATGTTGAGCATCTGGTTGCGCTGTGAAATGTGCCGCATGGATAGTCGCGTGACTACGGGAGAGAAAACTGAGGGTTGTGTGGTGGTTTTTTCAAAATTACCCTGAATAAGAATGAAAGGTGAAAGTAGGATTATTTTTGGATAAAGTTGTAGAATTTTTTTATTTAATTAGACCTTTTGTTAGAGTTGATATTGTAGCTAGGTGGCTGGTATCCAAATTAATTATTTAACAAAATTGAAAAAAAAAATCATTTTAATTACTGATGCATTAGACGAATTTTAAATCCATATCGAAATTAATTTATGTGGTTATATGTATGTGCTAATATTTAATTATTTGTCTAAATCTAACATGAGGCCAGCAAGGATGGAGCAATTATATAGATCGCTGTTGGCTGTCCAGCAAGCACCATGTCTTTCTTCATCATTAAATTTTGTTCCTTTTCAAAAGAAAGAAAAATAAAATAAAAGAAGAACATATGTTCATAAGTCATAACACCATATTGCTCATACACCTCATCCTGTTGCGTAACTTTTCCATTACAACTTAATTTATCTTTAGCCAAAAAAGTATTTTTATTTTTATATATTTTTTAATTATTTTTAATGAAATATCAGTTTTATTTTTATTTGAATTGTTTGACCCTTTTATATATTTTAAATGAGATAATACTCAATTTATTTTCTGAACTTGTATGTGAATCTCAATTTAGTTTTTAAAGTTTCAATTGTTTTTATTTAATCTCCAAACTTTACGAACATAACTCATGTTAGTCTTTGAAGCAATTTTCAATGAATAGACGTTAACGACTGTCGTAGACAAGCAGATGCTACACTAGATTCTGTAAAATGATGTTTTGATTTTGATACTCAAATAATCTAAAATAACATCATAAGTGATATTTCTTAAAACTTTATCTAACAAAATAAGTGATATGACGTCGTTTTTGGGTTATTTGAATACATAGCAATGCTCTATTAACGCTCTATTAATTTTTTGTACTAAAAATTGTTCCAAGGACTAATGTGAGACATATTTATAAAATTTAAAAACTAAATAGAAGCAATTGAAATTTCAGAAACTAAATTGAGATTCGTATGGAAGTTCAGCGATAAAATTAAATATTAACTCTAAATGAGATAATAATATTTTTAGCGTTGATAGGTATTTTTTATTCCCTTTATAATAAACAAAATTTAATGTTACAATGCTCACATATAAATCTAACATAGGGGTGTTCATGGGTCGAGTCAGGTTTAAGTAGATCCAGATTCAGCCCTAAAAAAACAACGGATCTACTTTGATCCGATCCGAAGTGACCCGAAAAAATTAGATTAAATCAGATTGACCCGATGAAACATTAGTATATATAAATTTGTAAATTTTATATATTAAAATAATAAAATTTTACTTTTAAAAAATAAATTTAAGAAATGTTATATTATATTTATAACAAAATAAATTATTTTAAAATAAAAATAATACCGTATAATATAAAAATATTAATTAAATTATAAAAGTATAATATAAACATTACTAATTAACTCAAATATATATTTTTTATTGTAAAAAACAACTTCGAGACCGGATCAAGTAACACGAAACAAAATCGAGTAAATATCCATAGTCGTCCCTGAGATTCATGCAAATACCCATAGTAATCTCTATGATCCCGATTTTTTCATTGTAGTCCTCCAGATAGAGCTCCGAGCACTCAAACTGGTCCCTGACCATATTTCAGGTGATGAGTCATCATCGGAGCGCTGACGTGACCTCGGATTGCCACGTGGGAGGGGTCCAAAACGTCGTCGTTTTGGTTTGGCGCCCTTCATAGCCAAAAACGACGCCGTTTAGATGTTTTCACAAACGCTTCACTTCACTCGTCTCTTCTTCTTTCACCCTCTGACTTCTTCTTCATCTCCCCATCAATGGCGTAGCCGTAGGGTTGTATTCGCTGGCTAGAAAATTTTGAGAGAAGAAGTAATTCAACCAGAAGTTGTTATCGTTTTTCCTCTCCTTCACGAGAAGAAGATGGTTCTGACTTTGTGATCAGACTCAAGGTAACCTTCCCTTTTTTTTTTACCTTGCATTTTTAATACAGTGTTGATTGATGATATACAAGTTATTAGTGTAGTTGAGGTTCTGTTATGTGTCCACCAAATCTGAATCTCATCTTTTGTGGGGTTCATAATCACAGGTGTTCTACTTCATAAACCAATTTTGGGAATATTGTTCCAATTGTAGCACGTTTTTTTTTCTTTTTTTTTCTTTCAGCTATTTGTGCTTTATTTTGTAAAATTAACCTTCTCTGTAGTTATTCCTGGGGATTAAGAATATGCTTCTTCCTTAACAGAAGAACTTGAAATTCTTAATTTAATTAAAAAAATGTGCTTTTATGATTGAGGATTTTAATGTCATGTGCATATGAAGAATCAAGAATGTATTATATTTTTGTGGCACTTTTGTGAATAGAAAATTAGAAATCATAATTAACTTAGATAAGATTGTTAATCACATATTTCTTCAAATGTTGTTTTGCTGAATTCATATTTTAGGGTCTTCAATTCTTCATAGTGTTGGTGATTTAATCAAGAAAGTAGCTTAGAAATTTCAGAGAAATTGAAGATGAGAAAGGTTCTGTTTTTCGACATCTCTTGTAGAATATAGTGATAGAACTCATGCTAAGAAGACATTGGTATCTAAAGACAAGAAACTGAAAATGGAAAGAGATGAAGTAGTTAAAATTAAGATCATCCCTCCACATGGCTGTGGGAAGAAAATCTATGAAATTGATCCACTTTTGCTCACTCACCGCGACCATCTTGATTTTCGGTAACCTCACTTTTAAGCTTCATTTCCTTTAAGTGTTTCTGGAACAACTATCTGAGTTGCTAGATCATGTAAATTTTTCAAATTACAGTTTCGGATGATACTTGAGATTGCGAGAAGATATCGACAAGCATGAAGGTGGCCTAGATCCATTTTCTCACGGCCATGAAAATTTTGGCTTTAGGCAAAGGTATCTAACTTCTTGCTCAGAAAGCTGCTATGAACTTATCTACTTTTATTAATACCAATTTATTTGTCAATATTATTACTATTTTTTGCAGTGTCACATAAATTATTTATAGAGAATGGGCACCAGGAGCTAAGGTATATATGCTTTCATATTATATTCTTAACTCTTATTATTAAAATTGGTTTCTTTTCTTATGCTCAAATTTAATTTAAGAGGTTGTATTATTAAAAAATCTGTTTTGTATGTTTATATAATGTTCAACAAAAATCTTGTTTTTGATGTAGAAATATAGCTTGACATGTGTCTTAAAAATGATTGGATATTTTCTCAGTCAGCAGTATTAATTAGAGACTTCAACAATTGGAATCCAAATGCCGCTGTAATGACTCCGGTATGTTTTGATTAATGTATGCAAATGATTATGCTAGTTGGAGCATGTAATCATCTTCGATTAATATATCCAAATAGAATGAATTTGGTGTGTGGGAGATCTTCTTGCCAAACAATGCAGATGGTTCGCCACCAATTTCTCATGGATCTCGAGTCAAGGTATGCTTATGCAGATGGTAAACCACCAACTCCTCATAACATCGAAGCACCAATATATATCGCAAAAAAATGAACAGGAAGAAGTGTATGAAAGAAGAAGGAGAAGAGATGAACAAGACGAAGAGATGAAGTGTCTGAGAATTTGGGGATTTAGGGTTACATACAATAAGAGGGACCAATCTAGGTGTAATTTGGAAATTAGCCAGCTCAGCTAGTCGTTGGGACCATTCCAGCGTGGCAAACCGAGTCCACGTCAGCGCTCCGGTAATGAGTCATCACCAGAAATATACTCAGGGACCAGTTTGAGTGCTCGGAGCTCTATCTGGAGGACTACAATAGAAAAATCGAGATCTTAGGGATTACTATGGGTATTTGCGTGAATCTCAAGGACAACAATGAAAGTATAAAATTATAATATAAAAATATTAATTAAATTATAAAAATATAATATAACATTACTAATTAACTCAAATATATGTTTTTTATTATAAAAAATAACTTCGAGACCGGATCAGGTAACACGAAACAAAATCCGAACCTAATCCAAAAATAACACCAAATAAAAAATGAAAACTCGAATCTGATAAAATATATCTCGGATCCAGAATAAATTTCGGATTGGAACGGATCTTGAACAACCCTAATCTCACGTAAAGCATGCCATGCTCGCGATTTTGTTTTTAATTTTTGTCTTTCTCTTTTTGGTCCTCTATTAGTCATGATCTTCTCATACTTAAGACGTTAATTATCCATCATACAAATTACTGTATACATGTTATATAAAAAAATGTCTAGGTTGGTTATCATTACTGGATAGTTATAATAGTTATATAATTTTGATAATATTTTGTAAAAAATTAAAATCACTTTTTTTATATTTTTATAATATTTTTTTTTATCTTTCAAAATTAAAAATATTTTTAAATATTAAATAAATATTATTTTAATTTTAACAATACTTAAAAATTATTATCAAAATTATATTAGCTACTTTAATTACCATAACAATAACCCCTATAATATACATTATATAAATAAATTATTGGTCGCACTTCTTAATATTAAGCCTTTAACTGTATTTACTAAGTTTACAAATGGAGCACAACCCTTGGTGCTAATTGAACCACGTCAAACTTAATCCACTGTCCAAGATGCGTTTGTTTTTTTCATGAAAACTGTTATAATAATAATCATTATAAATATATTGTAATCTATAGTTTTTTCTCACATTATTTTTTCTTTTATTATATTTGTTTCTCACACTATTTTAAAAAAAATAAATGATTATTGTGGTCTTTGTGAAAAACTGAAAATACATTATTCTTTTAAAGAAAGAAATTATTTATTAATTGATTTTTTGGTGAAACTATGTTATCCGTGACTAATAATAATTATAATAATTTTTTTTGTCGTGATTGGTTAAAAAATGTTTTTCATTTTTAACAGTAGAGATTGAACTCGTAACTATATAGATATTTATTTATAACTGGATGATGAACTATGACCACACCACACTATGGTTTCCCTTATGCGATTGTAGGTACATTATATACTAATGCTATATTATAAAAAATGTTACTATAATTATATAAACATATGGATACCCATCTAGCAAATGAGATTCACCCAAAGTGGCTTCTTTTTTATTAGTGATTCGAAAGTATCCAAAGTTCTCGATGCAATGGACATTTATTTTCAGAAAATTAAAGAAGTATAAGTAAGCATGACTCCAAATTAACTTTAGATTATTAGTTTATTACTGTTTCCAAATATTCTTGTTATTTTTCTTTTTCTTTTCACACGACATTTGAATACTTATAGTTGATGTGCTAATTATTATTAAAATTTCATTCACAGTACTATCGAGTTTATTTTAAAATAACTATTCAATTTCCCCCTCCAAAACCATGGTTTCCGTGACAGTAAATACTCATATTTGAGTCACCAATAAAAATACTCATATTTGAGGAAAAAACCACATTATAATAGAATTAATTTTTTCAGCAAGAAATGTTTTCCTGTATATACTACCATACCCAAATTTACAATTTACTTAAAGAAACTAAGTATGTATTGTTTGAACTTTGAACCAACTCCAAAAGGTATTAAATATTTAATTTAATATGCATACATAAAATTTTTAAGTATAATATAAGTTTAATTATTCTGTTATTTCTTATTATTTTATCACATTTTTAATTAGATTATTATAATTTTAAAATTTATAACGATTTTTATATCAGATAAAAAATTTCAATTAAGATATTAGTAGTTTCTTCTTTCCATAAAAAGTTATAATAATGCTAGATATCTAATATCCACTTCTATATTATTTCACGATTCATCATACATGGAACACAAAATGAATAGTTCACGGATTTTTTTTGTAATTTAAAAAAAATAGAGAATTTAATTGAAAATTTTCATCTAGCATGAGACATCAATTACAAATTTATAAATAATTATAATAACTTAATTATAAATTTATGAAAATTAAAAGTATTAATATAATAATTAAACCTTAAATAGTTTATCGTAACAATATTTTTATTATAAATTTTTCTAGTTAATTAGAAAAAAAAAACTGATATTGTCTCATTTTTACACAAGGATTACAGGTATTTTAAAATAAATTCTAAGATGTAAAAACTTAATTCGAAGCTAATAAATAGTGTACTTATTAATAAATACTATAAAAAGTAATATTTCAATAAATGTCAAATACATGTTTTATTAAAAACTGCAAAAATGGCTTGTTAAGATTTGTTTGGTCTTATTAATATGTATTTTAAGAAAATATTTAAAAGTAATGCTTTTATATTTATCATATATTAAATACATAAAAAAGTTAAAATGTATCTATATAAAATAATATATTTGTTATGCCATGTAACAGTAAAAATAATATATTTGTTAAGATTTTAGAGGGTTCAAGAATTTCTCATTTGATGTTTATCAATAATTTACTTTTTTTTCTGTAAAGTCGAAAAACAGTAAGTTCAAACTGTGATGGTAGCTTTGAAAAATTTTTGCAGAGCCTCTGGGATGAAGATTAATGTAGAGAAATCTAAAGCGCTATGCTCCAGGAATGTTTCGGCGACAAAAAAGGATATTTTTACTAGAGTGTCTTCTATCAGATTCATCCAGAATTTGGGCAAGTATTTAGGGGTGAACCTTAATCACTCTCAGGTGACACGTGCAAACTTCAATGATGTTCTGGACAAGATTCGGAGAAGGCTAGCCAGGTGAAAAGGGAGATTGCTTAATAAGGCGGGCAGACTCTATTTATTCAATTCGGTAGTGACTGCGATTCCTACTTACCACATACAAGTATCTCTCTTTCCTAAAGGGGTAACTAATTAGATAGAATCTATGATGCGAAATTTTCTATGAAAGGGTCAAACTGATGGTAGAGGCCTGAATCTAGTTAACTGGAAGGTGTTGAACACCCCTAAGAAGTTTGGAGTCTGAGAATTAGAGATCCTTTTTGTTCTAATATTGCTCTTCTTGAAAAGCTAGTTTGACAACTTTTTCACCATCCTGACAAGCTATGGGTTCAACTGTTGACGGAGAAATACCATTCTTCTAAGGATGATTGTTTCAGTCGGTCTCAAGGAAGGGAATCTTATGTTTGAAAGAGTATATGTCGAGCTTAGGGTATCCTGAAGGAAGGTTTTATTTGGTGCATTGGAAATTTGGAACAGAACTTTTGGTTTTCTAAATAGAGAAGAGATGGGCGACTATGTCATGAGATGGATTATGTTCACATTTCTGATTCGGATATCAGGATCTTGACCTTTGGTCATTTGGACAGTAGAACCTTGAGAATATCTATTATCCTCTGAATTAGTCTCTGCAGAGCAACATTAATTCTTACAACCCGGACGTTCAAGCTGGTTTAGAGGTCGGTTGGTGTTGGACTAGTGTGGCTTCAAAGGTTTATGATACTCGTAGTGGCTATTTGTGACTCAGTAAAAAGATGTTTAATTGGGAGGATAGGGTTAATTGGCTTTGGCTTTGGCGTCAATATGTTCCGAAAAAGTACAATTTTTTTGCCTAGCTATGTCTTCGGGAGACTCTTCCTACTGCTGCATTTCGTTTTAGGAGGGGCATTTCACACACGGATAGCTGTCCACGATGTTTCTCAGGTCAAGAATTGGTTTTACATTGCATTCGAGATTCTCCAAAAGCCCAGCTAGTTTGGTAAGTTTTGGGATCTCCGGTCAATCAGTGGATTTGATTAGGGATGGCAACACCACCCGAACCCGCGGGTACCCACCCCGCCCTACCCGCTCAGGGCGGATAATTACCCACAAGCACCGGGGCGGGCTTTAAGCGGGGCGGATTTTAGGAGGGGCGGGACAAGATCGGATTTAGGTAATACCCGCCCCGGCATATATATAAAATATATAATTTTAATATATATATATATATATATATGTAAAATAGTTAGTAAATGATTAATAATATTGTATCATATTTAAATTTTTACTTTAGTTTATATTATGTATGTGATGATGGTTATATAAATTTTGAAATTTAATTTTATTTATTAGATTTTAATAATTATAGGGGCGGGTAGGAGCGGGGCGGGTTCTATGCAAGTTGTTGTATGGCGGGGCGGGGTCGGGTAGAGCAAAAACCCGCCCCGTTGCCATCCCTAGATTTGATGAGTTGGTTCGTACATAATATATAGCAAGCAGCACCCCTTTAGATTCTTTTCTGGTCTCTGGTAAATTTGGCATTCGAGGAATAACGAGATCTTTCATCCTCACGAGCATTGGACCACAAACAAGGTGACTGGTATGGCTTTGTCCTTAGAAAAGGAGTTCCAAAATATTTTTGAGTTGCAACGATTGTCTCTCTCCTCCACCATTAGTGGCTCTTGGATTCTCCCTTAGTTGGTACCTTTAAGATTAATTGTGATGCTAGCTATCCTGGCAATGGTGTTCGGGTTGGTTTTACTTGTGTTAGCAGAGATTGGAAGGGAAGATGGCAACGAGGCTGTTTGGGAACAATTGATAGTCGTAGCATTTTGCAAGGGAAAGTTGTTTGCTATTTGGAGAGGCTTTTTTTAGCATGGGACTCGGAGTAAAGAGATATTGTATGTGAGACAGACTGTTTGGCCGCCTTTACTATTGTTAATAATTTACAGGATTGCTCTAGTTTTATTGATTCTTTGGTGTTAAAAATCCAAGATATTATGTCTTGAAAATGATGTGCTAATCTCCGATTAATCTTGAGAGATGCAAATACAGTAGCAGATATCATGGCAAAGACTGCAATGAGGAGTGAGGACCCTTTCTCCTCAAGTAAAACTTCCGTTGCTTTAGAATGGGTTTGAGAGTAGTATTTAATGGGATTGGCTTTCTTAAGCAGTTTTTTGTTTATTTTTATTTCTTTCTTTGTTGTTTGTTTTTTTTAAGCTACCATAAAAAAGTAATTAATTAAAAGTAAAGCCAATTAGTTAAAAAATAAATTTATTATTAAATTTTTTTTTATTACTTTGATTTTTTAAATTTTAAAATGAAAAGTAAAAAAATTATTGTAGTTATAACTCTCTTAGACTTTTTTTATTCCAAATTGGCAGTAATAATAACTAATAAGTACCAGTAAAGTAATGTCGAAAATGATTGTTAAAACCCAATTGTGATTTATTTAATTAATTAATTGAGGGTAAGATAATTGAAAAGGAAGGTTAGGGCCTAGGGTGTTGACGTGAGATATTGTTTGTTAATGATGAATTGAAGTGAACAGCATCATCAATTCATCATCTCACTCTGATCAACGGCTCAGATTGATTCCTGTGTTTCGGGCTTCTCTCTCACTCTCCTTGTTTTATGTGCCTACAAGCTTCGCTGATTTCTTCTTCTCCTTCACCTACCTGTCCCATTTCTCTCTCTCTGACCCTTCTTCAAGAAACAAGAAGAAGAAGATGTTAGGGAAGAGAGGTCGTCCTCCAATGAAGAGAACCACCAGCATGTCTGAGATAACCTTCGATCTCGCTACGGATCCCAAACCACCACCACCACCACCGCCACCACCGCCGCCACTATTCCCACTCTCCGAACAAACCCCTGACTTCCTTTTTGCTTGCTGTCTCTGCAAACGGCGCTTGGTTCCTGGCTCTGACATATACATGTACAGGTATATACGCACCCATAAGACCATAACTATGTATGTGTACATGTATATACGTATTTTTGTATTTGAATTTTGTGTGGTGGCAGGGGTGATAGTGGGTTCTGCAGTCAGGAATGCCGTCAACAGCAGATGAACCAGGACGAAAAGAGGAAGGATAAGTGTGCTGTGGCATCAAACAAACAACTTGTTGCAACCGCACCTTCTGGATCCCAACTTGCAACAACCTAATAATAGCACCAAATAACCCCTCTCTCTCTCTCTCTCTCTCATGCCCTTAATTAACTACAAAAATATATGTACATATATCCCTACTCTTCTCTAATCTCCCCCCTAGTTTTCTCTGTAATATTTCGCCACCATGCTGCTGCTGCTGTTTTGTTTTTTCAATAGTGGGTGTTCCCTGCTTCTACCGGGGCATGTAATTTTGAACTACGCCCTACTATACTGTACTATATTATACTACTTTTCTCTCCAATTTTCTATCATCATAACTAGGGGTAAACAAAATTTCTTTCTAGAGACTTTGATAGGTAGACAATAATTTTTGTAAACAATATAAACAATAGAATCTAAAATTAGTTCAATAAAGTAAAAACACACTCCATTCCCAAATTACTCATCTAAATCTTAATATTAGAATAATCATCCGCACACTTAATGAATTGAACATCTGATATATCTATTGTTCACATTGTTTAGTATTTTTATTGTCTACTTATACTTTTTCTTTCTAGAATAATCATAGTCCTTACCAAATAGTTCTAGTTTTTTTTTTTTTTGGGACGCTTAGTGTGGTATGAAAACTTATTGTATAGTTTGCTAGCATGCTATTTCCCTGTGTCTTTGACAATAATAATTGGTCGCCCCCGCTTTCTTTTTCCCGTCATCACAGTGTTCCAAAATGGTGGACTTGTTCATACTTTAGTAGTAAACCCTGTTGGAAATTATTAATAGCGTGATGCGACTCATGAGTCATGAGTCTTTATGCCGTCACTACTCACTACAGCTCCACTCCCCTTTTCTTCCAAGATGATTATAATAATAATGCAGAAATGCGTAAGCTGACCCTGAATATATATAACATAAAAGTTTTTTTTTTCCAATTTTTAATTGTTCAAATTGAATTATGAATCTAATGACATGATCATCCCACCGAATCTTGCTGCTGTTTAAACTTTACATACCATGTTGGTAGTGTCATATGACAAATGACACTGAAACTGGATATGCTTAAGCTTATTCCAATTACAGAATATTTACTTGGGCCTTGGCATTGAGTAAGTTGTATTAATTTTTTCGTAACAACTTGCGGAAAACTCAAAGTAGGAGCAGCATATGTGTAAATGAGAGAGAAAGATTTGGTTCTTTGTGGCGAGCTTCTCAGGCTAGTGGACAATCTATAAGCCTCGTAAACCACATATCTCAGTTCAAGTCTTAGTGGAGACAGTAGTAAAAAACCTTTTAGTACAACATGTTAGGGTGTGCGAGTTGTATATAAAAAAAGCAGTGTCCTTCAGAAAATTGCGAGAGAAAAGAGAGAGGGGGGCAAGGGATATGGCAACCGGAAGATAAAGGAGAGATCAAGAATGAATAATTCACAGGACGCTATATATATATATATATATGTATTGGTATTTAATTTAAAAACATAAAAATTAATATTTAATTTAAAGAGTATAAAAATAATAATTTTTAAATATTTAAAATTTACTATAAAAAATAAATTAAATAAAAATTAAATACCAAATAATAAATAACATAGAATTGACATATATATAGATAAAAACAGAAATGTTATATACATCATCTTTGAAAATTATTTATATCGAATTTAATCATTTATGTCATCCTATTATTTTTTAATTAACATTATCATATATTTTAGGATAAAAAAATTTATAGAATATTATTTATTTTATTGAAATATTTAATAATTTAAAAGATGATTATTATTTTTGTGAATAGGATTAGAAGTGAGTAAAGTTAGTGAGTCAAATTAGTTCGAATTTGACTCATTAAGAGCTCGATAAATTGAGTTGGTGAACAGAACTTGAGCATAAATTTAAGTTCATAAATTAAATGAGCCAAATTTAAACTCAAATAAACTCAATTTATTAACTCGTGAGCTAATTCAAATATATATATAATAACAATAATAATATTTTTTATATATGATTTTGATAGAGAACGTAATAAATTATACTTGTTAATAGAAAGATAATATATAAAATTAATAATTTTTTATATATAAGTTATAATTTATTTATATAAAATTACAGATTATCTTGGTGTTATGTGAGTTGTTATCTCGTAAGTTTAAATTTGTTCGTAGATTTTTGGTGAGTCGATATTGAACTTAACAAATAAGCTCGATTACTAATGAGTCAAGTCGCAAGTCAAGCTCAATTTTCATAAGATGAATTTAAGCTTAGTCTAACTCTAGTTTGGCTCACTTGTAACTAGAGGTGGCAAACGGGGCCGAAGTCCGTACTACAAGAAAAATGCTGAATACCGTCGAATTTATCATCGGAAGTTAGCGTCAGATTTAGCGACAGCTTTACCGGTGGATTTTGCAATGGATTTTTTAGGTAAAAGATTTACCGTCAGATTCACATTTCCGACGGTAATCATGATTACTTAAACTTTGAATTTTGGCCAACCACTAAACTTTATCGGCGGTAAGTGTGTCCTAAATTCGAATCGCGAACCCTCTTCCCCTCATTTTGAATTACTTTCTTTCTCTCTCTAATTTTCTCGTCTCCCACTCTCTCTCTAACCTTCTCCCCCTCCCTCAACATTTCCTCTGGTAGCCTCCTCCGACAATCCCCTCTGGTCGCCCAAACCGAACCGCCACTATTGGTGCCGCTTCTGCCGTTGATGTTACCGTCGTCTTTGCAGTCGCAGCTTGCTGCCTCTACCGTTGTTGTTGTTGCTGCCACTACTTCCTCCAGGTAGCACCTCTTTCTCCCACTTCTTAAATTTGGTTATGGCTTGGTATTGGATGACCATTGATGAGAATAGATTCTAAATTGATTCTAAATTAGAAGTTGAGAATAGATTCTAAATTGTGTTGTTTGTTGTGTTGGTGATTGTTGCGTTGTTCTAAATTTTATCTAATTAGGTACTTGACTAATTAGTTAACAATGTAAATCATATAATGCCTAATATAACTTAAATTTAGAGACAACTACATATTTTCAGCATTAGCTTGAATAAGGTCTAGTAATTTATACAAATTAGAATTTAAAGTTTTAATTTGAATTTATAAAATTATGTGAAGTAATAGGTTTTAGATAATATTTAATCTCATCAATATAAGAGTCAAGTTAAAAAGAGAACATCATTAATATTTAACAATGTTTGATGATATGCATGTTTTAGTAGCGTTAAAATTTGATAATAGATTCTCTAATGGATTAGTTAGGTTTTGATTCAAGGGTTCTAAATTTGTAAAGTTTCATCTTTGAATATGTTTTGATTGTTGTGTGGTTTATCACCGTGAACGTTAGTACCTTTTTAGTAGAGGTTATGTCAAAATTTCGTCCAAATAATATAATTGTGGGAGGATTTGTGTTAATTAATATGCTCTTTACAAACATGATGACATATAGAGGTGTCATGGATCGGCCTCGTGGTCGTGGTCGTGATAGAGAAAGGGTTTCTATTGGTACCCCTAGGACTTCTCAGTCATCCTCCTCTACTCCGATTATCCCGGTGACATCACAGACAATGGGTGCACCAGACCAGCCATTCATCATGGTTCCTAACTCCACCTACATGACTCCTTCTACCTCGACGATGATGCCTCCATCCGCTTAGTAGCCCATTATCTCGACAACGCCTCCAGCAACAGACACCGTGGTGCCAGAATTTTTTCACGGATCCTAGCCAGATATCCCTCCACTACCTCCTATCGTATGGATGACAATTTGGCCTGATCTTTGATGGCGTGAGTATTGTTTTAAGTCTTTTATCTGCAAACTATTTTAGTTAGTCAGTTTAATTTAGTTACACTCAATTTTTTAGTTTTAATGGATTTAGGTTGTTAAGATAGGTTTGATTTAGGTTAGTAGGTTTAAAATGCTGAAAGTGTTTGATAATTCTTGATTGTTGATGGAAGTTGCTGCTTAAGTCATATAATGTCATATAGATGAAACTACTAATCTTAATTGAACTGCTTATTGTTATTTGATGGATGTTGCTGCTTGATTCTTGATTCTTGTTTGTTGATTGTTAATAGATGTTGTTGTTTAAGTTAATTATTGGTGGATAGAAATTTTAGCGCATTCTAGTTATAGATGAAACTCTACCAAAATTTCTAAAAAAATCTAAATGTAATTGAAGTTTATAGATTACTTCAAATAACTTTTTAGTAAACTACTAATAAGTTTTTCATTGATAGGTTTGCGCAAAATAACAATGCATGTACATAGGAGTGTACTAATTCATCAAGCTAATGTACGACTACTCATGACCGAGCTACAATAAGATCCTAACTGAGACCAGAGAGCGATGATTTCAGAAGTGGGCGGTAAAAACTCAACATATTCAAACCTTAGTTAGTTTATATCTTCTATTTTGTTTAATTATTTTTTTAATTTCGATTAACTCATGCTAAATATTCTTTCTGCAAGAGATATTTATATGGGATAAGACTCACAATGCCATTATCAAGAAGATCTTCGACCATCGGATGGTTAGGTGGCTTCAGCAGATGTCGAAGGATATATGTGAGCACCGCGACTACCTCACCACCATTTGGCTTTGTCCGGACATTAAGAAGGCACTGTGCGTCCATTGGGAGAATAATAAGGGGTTCAAGAGTAGCTGCCTCACAAACAAAGCTAACAGGGTATCAGCCATGTCATCGAAATATACCAGTGGGAAGCGACTTTCATGAAAACAAAGGTCAAACTTGTATGTAACTTGTTTCATTTTGTTATTAAGTTTGTTATAGTTTTAATATATTGTCATTGTTACTTGACTTAATATGTGATTTCAAAATGTGTAGTCTAAGTCGTTGGATCGTGATGCGACGATACCGGAGACTTTCAAGTATACTCACATATTGAAGGAGAAAAATGAGAGATTTCTGATCAGCGGATTGCGGATTATTATGTGAGTAAACATCATGTGATAAAAAATTTTCGATTAACTGCAAACCTAATCATAAAATGTGTTACACAGGAGTCCTACACGCAAAGATTGGTGGTCGCAACTCAGCAATCTCAATGTACTGGAGACAACGACAACAACAACAACTCCGCTGCATCATTCGCCGATCCTGATATAGTTTAGTGCGATGTCGCATCTGAGCCGTACAAGAGTCGTGTCAAGGGGTGGGATTATTCTTCGCTGACAACTTCCGCACATCCATATTGAGACAATCATCTGCCTCTGTCACTAGTCAGCCCGTCGATCCCAGGACGGCGTCGATTTGAGGGAGCAGGTGCTGCTCATCACCTGGAGCCTTCACCAACAGGCTCAGTAGTTGCAGGAGTCTGAGGAGAGGTATTAGGCAATCCTCTCACGCATGACAGATATAGGTGACCTCAGGCTGGAATGGAGGTAGGAGCAGGAGTGACTTCAGCGGATGGAACGACAAATGACAATGTACCAAGATCAAATGCGCGCCAATTGTAGAGGCACTGCTGGTGGTAGCGGTGGCGCTATTGGAGGGGCATAAACATCACCGCTTAGGCCGCTGCCTTCGTAGAACCAGTGGAACGACGACGACAACTATCAGGATCTTTAGTGAATAGGGTTTTATTTTAGACTGTTGATTGTATTATATCTTTTGTTATTTGACTTTCATTTCATTTGTATGCTTGATATTTAATTTAACATATTTGGTTTCTATTATTTAGAATTTGACTAATAATTGTGCAAAAAATGAATTTGAATAAAAAATATAGAATTTGACCACTAATTATGTAAAAAAAGAAATAAAAACAAAAAATTGAACTTACCGTCAAATTTATCGAAACAAAACTTGGCGGTAAAAATGTAGGAACAAAATAATTTGGCGCCAAAGTTATCATCGGAAAAATTTGCCGGTAACTGACATCAGATATTCATAGCTTAAAAATCAAATTTCGCCGCTAAATCCATTGCAAGTTTCGCGGACAGTAAAATCCGACGGTAAACAGTTACTGGCGAGGTTTATACTGTCAGATTTAATCCGACAAAAAATTCGATGGTAATATTATTACTAGCGAATTATTTTTGTTTTTCTGCCGGTATTCAATATTTTTTTCTTTTAGTGTCACTGAGTCGGCTCGCTCAACTCACTAAAAAGCAGGTTGGGCTAAGGTTTTGAGTCCGCCAAAAGAAAAAATTTACCTAACACACACCGCCTAATCTACGGGCTTTGACGGAGCGGAGCGGGGCGGGCTAACCTTGCGGGCCCACTATTTTGTTTTTTCTTTAAGGCCTAAAACAAAAATTATCCAAATCCATAAACCCAACTACTCAACTTGAAACAAATAATCCTATCCATAAATACAATTTACTCCCATCACTCTCTCCTCTCACCCCTAACCTTACTCACAATTCACAAGTTTGATTTGGAATGTTTATAGTTTACTTTAATTTATAACTTGGATAATGTTTGATTAATTAGAAATTTGAATAATGTTTAATTTGATGTTTTGGATAATGTTTATTTTAATTTGGACAATGCTTATTTTATTATTTTGTTAAAAAAAATTGCTTGAATATTATTTTTATTAAAAATTTAGAACTATATAAATTTAGAAATCATAGATTTATTAAAATGGTTGTGAAATTGATTTTTTTTCAGTATTTAATGATTAAGTAATTTTTAAAAAAAAAAATTGAAAGAATATGCCGGCTTGCCAATCTGTCGTTAGACAAAGCGGGATGGATTAGTCTGTTAACTGACAGGCTTTTGATAAAACAAAACAAGATGAACTAACCCGCTTGTTATTCTACTTCTAATCCTAGTTGAGAACATGAAATTGTGATGTTATTATGTTAGAGTAGAGTATGTATTTTGTGTCTAAATTTTTTTTTTAAAATATTTTTAATTTTTAATTTATTTTGATTTTATTTTTAATATTTTAAATATATTTTAATTATATTTTTAAATATTAAGAATAAAATTAAAACTAAATGTTAAGAATAAAATTATTAAAACAAAATTTAACTGTTCAAGACTAAGTATTTGGTAATCAGTAAATTATTTTTTAAATAAAAAATTATTTTCTATTCAATGTATTGAATTTTTCCAAAAAAATAAAAAAATCAATTTGCACTGTATTCCATCACTGGTTATTATTTGTGCAAAGTGGGTCCATCTCCATGCAAAGCTGACTAAGCCACATATTTCCTTCTAATTATAACTCAGGTAATTCTTGATTCTTTTCATTTTTTTTTTTTTTTTTTGCAACGCACACTTCCACATCTTATAGATATGAATATAAGAAGATAAGTAAATAAATAGAGAATAAATCAATTATAAATTATTTAATGTAAATTAATAATATATGCTTAGTTTTATAAATAACTTATCATTATAATTTAAAAATTAGTAAATTCTCAAGAATTTCAGAGTTTCTGAATAATGAGAAGAAACCCAAACTTTCGTAATAACATAAATGGTATCCGAGATATAATTCATCCATAAAAAATATTAAACAACTAATGTTATCTACAAATAGTATTACGGCATATGTTAGGTGGATTTTAATATATCTATTTATGGTAATTATAATAATTATATATATGTTATTGAAATTAAAGTAATATTTTTTATCATATTTTGATAATATTTTTTAAAAAATATTATTAAATAATAAACAATATTACTTTAATTTCATTAACATTTTTTAAAAAATTATAGTTACCGTAATTATTATAATATAGACATACTAAAATGATTATATATATAAATAAAAATATTTTTAAAATAGTAAAAATTAGTTTAAAATTATCTTATTCTATAGTTATTAACTATTTTTAAAATAAATATATAATATTTTATGTAATAAATATATAATTTTAGATTATTATTTTTTTAACATTGCTGATATATATATATAACGAAGTGTGCATTATCATAAAAAGAAAAGATGAAAAGAATCAACAATTACCTGAATTATAATTAGCAGGGAATATGCGGCATTGTGGCTTAGTCAGCTTTGCATGGAGATGGACCCACTTTGCACAAATAATAACAAGTGATGGGAATATTGTGCAAATTGATTTATTTTTTCTGGTGAATTCAATACATCAAATATAGTGTAAATTCTAATTTATCCCTTGGATTTGACTCACATACACTTTTCACTAAATTAACTCTCAGACATGATCGAATAGTACAAAAAATACTTTATACAACTTTTTTAAAAATTATTTTTAGAAATAATTACCTATCTTTCTTAATTAATATTCATACTAGACCAAGTAATTTTTTAAAATAGGTAACATTCCAACAAATAGTTACCCTTTATTTATTTATTTATTTATTGATAGAGACCTGGACCAATAGATCAACTCAAACTAAAAAATAAAGAATTTCTGCCCCTAACTATCTCAGTACTCACTGAAACTCTCTAACTGTTTGCATGAAAGAAAATGTTGAATTTTGCATGTTCTGAAACGTCTTCTTCTTCGCAACACTGACATGAAAATCGGAACTCTGAGTGCTAGTGACCCCGTGAAAGTCTCACTGTCGGAGACCATATTTTGTTGAGCCTCGAGTGTAACCCATTTAGTCACCGCAACAGCAGTTGGGTCCTCTCCGTCGACATCCTCCATCGGCCAAGAGGTCCAATTCACAACGGCCATAGGTCTCCACCGTTTTTACCGCAGCCAATCCTTCGTCTGTCTTCTTCTACCGCAACATCCTCTCCTTTCATATCCCCGGTTTCAATTTCAACCCCACCTGTGAAGATATGGTTGACACTCAAATCTGGAACATGTGTCCGTGAGACCGCATCGCCGTTGGTTGCATGCAGGTTCTCTGCCTCAGATCATAACGATCTGGATTGACCTCTTGCTTTCTTGCCTCCATTCTCGGTTCGAACTTCTTCAATTTACCCCTTTTTTATTTTCTCTTTTAATTCTTAGCATTCTTACCTCATGCTCGAATCTCACTCCTAAGAATAATTTGTATTTCTGCAGGTGGATGAGTGCTCCAGGTCGAATGTAACGTTTTTGATTCCGCAGCCTTTGCCACTGCATGAGTAAGACGACTACCATTCCTGGGAGTCCAAGTCATTCCTTTTTCAGGTAAGTTTTGCATTAAAATTTGAATATCTTGGATGATAGCCAATGCTTCTCCTATGGTTGTCTTGGATTTAACTGTTTGAATGAGTTTTAAATTGTCTGATTATATTAGTGTTTTGTCCATGTTCAAATTGTTCACTATGATTAATGCTTGTCTTATTGCTTGGGCATGTGCCACAGTGCTTGATTTGGCTTGAATCTTCCCTGAAAATCCTAATAGCATCTTTCCTTTACTATTTCTAATCACCACAGCTATTGCGCCTGTCCCATTGTACTTTCGAAAGGCAGCATCAACATTCGCTTTCAACCAATTTTCAGGAGGAGGTCTCCATGTCATCGGGTAAGTTCTACTTCTATTGGCTTCTATTTTTTTATCTGTTGTTTCTCTACTAGCTTCCCATAAACTGTCTCTAATGTTCTTGCTTTACTGATTGTCCAACTTGGATTCACTTCCTATTGTTGAAAGAGTTTGTTATTTCTGGTTTTTCATATTTTCCACAAGAGAAATCCTAACTTACTGATCCTCTTCTCCTTGTCGTCTCCACTTCCTGATCTGATCTTTCTTATACATTCTACCATCCAACTTCCAATCAAGTTCACTGTCTCCGCTGTTGGGGTCTATTACAATTCCGCCACGAACCATGTTGCTCTCATCCAATCACATAGCAGTAAGGCATGTTCTACCGTCTCCATTCCTTTTAAGCATATCTGACACAATGGATCTGGTGCCATCCTCCTTTTATGCAAATTAGAACCTACTGGTAATATATCCTGACATGCTTTCCATAAGAACATTCTGATTTTCTGCAGAACCTCCATTCTCCATTCCTCCTTCCATATCTCCCTTTTGTCTTCACTTGTTGATGGATTTCCATTTTTCATGTCCTGCCCTATTTTTTTTTTTTTTTGCAATATAATATCCAATTCTTATGGAATAACTTCCATCTTCCTTCCATGGCCAGTACAAATAGTCATCTCTATTCACTACACTAACAAGAGTGCTAAGAATCTCTTTGCAGACTTTCTGAAAAAATCTATTTTCAATTATTGCTCACTTCCACCCTTTTCCATTTTTAATGAGATCTTTTACCTTCGAATCATTTGTACTATACGCATCGAGGGGCTTGCTTCTCCCAGTGATCCAATTGTCTTTTCAGATACTTACTTTGGAACCATCTCCTATGCTCCACCTAACTCTTTCCCTTAATAGTTCTCTTCCATGCAATATGCTTCTCCAAACCCATGATGCGCGTTTTTTACATTTTGCTATCCAAAAATTTTCATTCGGAAAATATATCGATTTTAGTACCTGAACCTAGATTGCATTTGGATTCTTCATTTCTCTCCACGCTTGTTTAGCAAGGTAAGCAGTATTTTGTTTTTCGAGATCCTTAAACCCCAACCCCCCGCAGCTCTTGCTATCCGTAATGCTGCCCCATTTTTTTCAATGAATGCCTCGTTCTTTTCCAGAAGTTGCCCACCAGAATTGCACAACCTTTGAGCAAATTCTCCTGCAGAAACTCTTGAAAAACTTTATGATATTCATGGCATATGATGGCATTGCTTGAATTACTGATTTTAGTAATGTTTCTTTGCCTGCCTGATTCAACAACTTTTCTTTTCATCCCTCCAGTTTACTCATGATTTTCTCTTCAATCTATGTCAAAGCCTTGTTCTGAGATCTTCCCCATATGGCTAGTAACCCCAAGTATTTTTTTGGCGTGTCCGATGCTATCATTCCTAAAATCTTTTCAATTTCTACCCTTGTCTGTATCGACACCTGGCTTCCAAAGGTGATACCTGACTTGTTCAAGTTTATCCTTTGTTCGGATGCCTCTGTGTATTCATTAAGAACTGTGATGATTTGAAAAATCTCATCCTCCTTTGTTTTCGCGAATATAATACAATCATCTGCAAACAACAAGCGAGAGAGTACCGGGACTGTTGGAGCTATCTGTAGACCGGTTATACGGCCTTTCTCCTTATCCTCCTGCATTAGAATCGTGAACACCTCAGCTGCTAAAATGAAAAGGTAAGGAGATAGGGGGTCCCTTTGTCTAAAGCCTCTTTGTGGTTTTATCCTCTTAGACATCTCTCCATTGACCTTTACCCTATAATTTACACTTCTAACACACTTCATTACCAATTCAACCCATCTTTCGGTAAATTCGAGTTTCATAAGCACCTTCTCGAAAAAATCCCACTCTAACCTATCACATGCCTTGTTCATATCCAACTTGATCGCTATATTATGGGATCCCTTTCTTCCTTTCTTGTTTAGGCTGTGATACACTTCTTAGACAATCTCTACATTATCTTGTATGAGTCTTCCCCCCCCCCCCCCCACAAAAGCGCTTTGAGTTGGTAACACTATATCCTCTAATAGGTCTTTCAATCTCAGCACTATAACCCTTGTTATAATCTTATAAATAAAGTTACAACAACTGATCGGTCTTAGCTGATTAAGTTCTTCTAGATTCTTGACCTTTGGAATTAGGATAACTGTGGTTTCACTAATCTCTTCCGACAAACTCTCATTTCGAAAGAATTATTTAACAACTGTACATACCTCCTTCTTAATTATCTCCCAATGTTTTGGTAGAATAACCCATTCAGACCATCTGGCCCAAGAACCTTAAGGCTGCCCATGCTGAAAACTGCTTTTCTAACCTCCTCTTCAGTGACTTCTGAGATCAGCCCCTGTTCATATCCTCTATGACTCTTGCTGGAATTTTGTTTAGAATTGCTGCAAAGTTTCTTTTGCTATTAGAAGTGAATAACGCTTCAAATTATTCCTCAATATGGTTCATGATTTCTTTCTTGTCTTCCATCCATGATCCCGCTTCATTCTTCAGTTTGTCAATTTTGTTTCTTTCTCTTCTTTGAATGGTTGTGGCATGAAAGAAAGATGTGTTCTTGTCTTTCCGTTTCAACCATTTTAACCTGGCTCTTTGTTCCCAATATTTCTCTTCCTGCTTCCATAGAACTCCTATATTCTCCTTTATTAATTGTATCCTGTCTTGCTTTTCTTGTGTTAAGTTCAAATCTTGTAGCTTCTTCAATTCATCCTTCAATTTGTAGATTTCTTTATCTACACGTTTAAAATTCTTCTTGCTCCACTTCTTAAGCTCCTCTTTGCAATTTTCCATTTTTTTGTCATTCCTTCCCATTCACATCCATGAATATTTTCTTTATCCCACCCCTTTCTTACTACATTCTCGCACTCATCATGATCGGCCCAAAACGCCTCAAATTTAAAACACTTTTCCCTTCTTTAAATTTAATTTATGTTTAAAAATCTCGGACAATGGTCAGAACTTATTGCTGGTAGCGCTATGAGTGACGCATGCTAGTACAAAGCTCTCCATTCCCAATTGGCTAACGCCCTGTCTATCTTCTTCCTAGTGATGAATCCATTCCTCGAGTTACTAAACCACGTAAATCTTTCACCTTTTAGGTCTAAATCCATAAAATAATTCATATATACAAACTTACTAAATTCTCTCACTTGACTTTGTGGCTTTGGATGTAGACCAATTTTCTCCTCTTGACTCAAGATGTCGTTGAAGTCTCCTATGAATAGTTGTGGCTCTCCCTCATTACAGTTGTTTGATGTGATAGCTCTCCATTGCTCCTTTTTTCTTCCAAAGCATGGGTTTCCATAGATGAAATTACATGTCCATATTTTCCCTTTTCTATCGTCAATTCGGGCTTTTATATGATTATCACACCAAAAATAAATATCAATATTATATATTTCATTCCACAAAAAGCATAGCCCTCCGGACAGTCCCTAGAGTTCTATGTAAAATACATTCTCAAAATGCAACCTTCTTTTTAACTTCTTAATAGTTTCTTTTCTAGCTCTAGTCTCTATTAGGAATACTATTGCAGGCCTTATTTGTTTGCACATGCTGTGCAGTTCAGAAATTGTCGCGGGGGCCACAACTCCGCGGTAGTTCCAACTTATCACACCCATGGTTGAGTTGGGGGCATGTGTAGGCCCGCCTCCTCAACCATTGAGTTTTCCAAGTTGTCTCCTCTAATCTGTGATTCTTCCTCGTTAG
Source organism: Arachis stenosperma (assembly GCF_014773155.1). Lineage (NCBI taxonomy): Eukaryota > Viridiplantae > Streptophyta > Magnoliopsida > Fabales > Fabaceae > Arachis > Arachis stenosperma. The sequence goes on along the minus strand of NC_080384.1, from coordinate 15,027,956 downwards.
CTTTCCTTTTCACGCAGTCTCCGACCACTTTGTTCTTCTTGCTAGCCCTCCACACCTATGCAGCTTCCTCTTCTTCTTTCAAAATATTTTCAGTCTATTCTTGCTGGTTGTCTTCTCTTCTTCTCTTGAGTTTAAGCTTTCCTCCATTCTTCGAGCAAGTTTTGTTTCATATTTCCTGACCACTACAATTGCTTTGTTATTTTTCTGCTCTAGTTCTTCTTCTTCTTCTTCAGCTAGTTCTACATAATAGAACCCTCCATCGCTTTCTGCGACTAGCTACTTGCTATTTTGTTCTGGCTTTTCCTTCCTGTTCTGATATTGACTTACTATCCGATCAACTTCCATATTATTTCTATTTTGGGCCCCCTCTTTCACTTTTTCTTTTGTATTTCTCTTTCTTTTTTTTTCAGCTATCTTTTTGTTGAATTTCTTTAATAGTTGTCCAATAGTAAGGTTCTTCCCTTTTTTAGTTGGCCCACTTTTAATTTGCTGGCTCTCCTTGTTGGGTCTTTGGTTGATAAAAGTTCGTGCCTTCTTTTTGTGCTGTCCATTCTTTTTCTGCTTGTCCCACATTTCTCTATATACCTCCTAGGAGTCTTGTTACTATCCTTCCCATTCTTCTCATCCTTTCCTGATTCCCTGACATCATTTACGTTTCTCATTGTTAATGATTCACTGGTTTGCTGATTTTCTAAAATACCTTTTTTCTTTTCTCCTTTATCCTAGTTTGCTGTCTCATCACCTAGATTCAATATATTGTTGTCTTCATCACCGTTCATCTCTTCATCATCAGCCCCTTCATCTTGATTTTGAGTTTCCTGTGTTGCCACTTGTCTCCCTCCCATTTGCTCCTGTGGATTTACTAATCTGCCCCAAGATTTTGCAGAGGCATTGGCTTGAGAACTTCTTACACTCCCTTGATTTGACCCTCCTTTCTCCCTCTGTAATTGTCTTTTCAGCCACTCTCTCCCTTGCAAACTTCTCTCACGCACCTCCCATAATTTCTCCACCCAGTTGTTGTGTTCTTCCTTTCTCCTCCTAATTTCTGCCTTTCTTGCCTCATTCTCTATTGATCTCAGCCCCGGAGTTGTAAGTTCTGGTCCATATCTAAGAATTACTAGGTTTACTAATGACATAACCAGCTCCTCAACACATGCTCTTTTGTTATGCGCAATTTTTTCACATTTGTAATAGTAACTATACAATTTTTCATATTTGAACTCAGCCCATGAATGACTTCCATCATCTCTTTTAAACCAGAATCCCGTTTTTAGAGGTGTTTGAACATTTATCTCTACTCTGACCTTCAAAAACGATCTGAGCATGTTTCCTTCAACAAAAGGATTCTCAACACTTATAACTATCCCTACTTTTGCTCCTATTTTTTCAATATTCTTTATATTAATTTTATCATAAGATAGTCCATGTATTTGAACCCAAATAGGAAGCTGATTATTGTTTACCTCATCGATGGACAGGTTTAAACTCCACCACTGCAGACTCAACATATGTTCTTCTATTCTCTATGGTCCACCATCATACGCTCTTCTTGCTTCCTCCTAACTTTTAAAGTTTAAGATGAAGGAGTTTGGTCTTACATTGGTGATTACCAACCCCTGTGGATCTTCCCAGATATTGAAAATCGTTTTACGTACTGTGATCATATTTAGCACCTTTTCTGTTAATACTTGGCCGATTAATTTCTGGTTTGAGTTATCTCTTTGTTAAACTAGAGACTCTTTCAAGTCTAGAACATCTCTTTTTATGTTTATATTTTTTATACCTTTCATGCCTTGCCTTGTTGATTTGTACTTTTTGCATTGTTGCTTTTTTTTTTTTGCTGATTTATGATTGTCTTTCTATTTATAACTTAACTAAATTTGAGAAGTTGATTGATTAATGGCTTCGCTTGTCGAAGCAAAACAACTCCACTGTTAGAGAGCGCAAGGCTCCACTGTTGGAGAATAACATATTCTTCTTTATATTTAATAGTTTTTAAATAATAATAGTTACCCTTTATTTTTAAATGGTGGAAAGTGGAAACGCAAAGCACAATGATCAACCACAGTTCCAAATTGATGGTCTTTCAACTTGGGCTGATAATTTAGTGCCATTGTGATGCAAGAATTTTACATTAAGTTCTGGGTTGGACCTGTTTGTAGGGAAAAGCCCAAGATATAATAGAAGATCCAAATGGGATAGCCTTTCCTTGTATTCATCACTAGTTTGTATCCTCGTGTCGACTGGTTTTTGGACTTATGGAAATATAAAAGATATTGACCAAAAAAGCAAGAGAGAGAAAGGGGGGTTATTATTATTTATTAATCACTCCCACAAAGCTCCATTATCATCCCTAGGCGTTAGGTTAAATGCAAAAATTAAAAACGTTGTTAGGGATAAACCAATCAACAAAGTACACATAAGCTAGTTTAATTGTTCTGGTATGGAAGCATACGCTTGCTATTTACTCTTGGGTTTTGTTAACGGGTATATTAATTACACTCAACTACACTTATTTTCTCTATTTTGTGCTATTTATTTATTCTCTATCCCTTTATGTACTGCTATGTATTGTCTACGCTTAATAAGCGGCATGTGCACTTTAAGAGAATTAAAAAAATTATATATTTTAAATTAATTTTAATATTATATTATATTAATTATAAGAAATTTGTTCTTATTAGATTTTTATTTTTTAATTTTAAAAAAATAATTATATATAATATATTTTTATTTTAAATTTTAAATAATTTTATTATAAATAAATTAAATTTAATTGGTTAAAGTTCTAAATTTATTTTTTTATTTTTTTATAATTTTAATTATTATTTAATCTAATAAATTTAGTTTTTGTACTGTTATTTTTTTATTTTCTTAATTTTTTATTTTTTTTTATTTTTAACAATTTTTTTATTTCTTATCTAATAGTTATCTTCTATTCATTAAAAGATAAATTTCAAATTCTCGATATTTTTTTATATAATTTTTTATGATTTTATATATTTTTCAATTTCATTGTTTCTCTTTTTGATATTTTTAATTGCAAATTTTAATTCAAATAATTATGATTTAGGTATTAATCTAATATTTTATTCTCTTCATGACTTTATATATTTTATTTTATTCTCTATTTATTCATCTTTATTACTTATTTTTTATTTTTTGTTTTATTATATATACCTGTATTGTATATAAAATTTTAAAATAAATTGATTAATTTACTAATTTAGAATATATTTTCTATTTTTGAAAATAGTAATGACAAAATATTTTAATTACAATACATAATTAAACAGATGAACAAAATCTTTCATCTAACATTATATCGAAATTAAATTAAAAAATATATAAAAATAATTCTAGTTTTAAATTATAAATACTAGTGTATCATTAGTTATTAATGTGCTAATTGAATTAGTCTTTTATTATTAAATGTGTATAAAAAAGTTAGTTAAAATAACAAGTTATCTATAATTTAATTAAAATATTTTACGTTCAAGTTTTAGAAATAAAAAAAATTTTTATAAATTATATATAATGAATAGTATTTTAAAAATAAAAGTGTTCATTAATTTTTTTTATTTTTATATCTTCATATAATTAATAATATTCAACAAAATTTATTTTAATGTATGTATTTTTGTCTCTACTCCTAAAATTTTTTGGGTCTATCATTGATTATAAGCTTATTGTTTTATTTTTAATCACACTTAGCTTGTTGAATTAGAAAATAGATCAAAGAAGCATCAAATTAGAATTTATGGACAAATTCAAGATCAAATACGGATATCAACTTCTCGATAACAAGTTTCTTCCTTATAAATAAGTGTATCATAAATAAATTTTTTTATAAATAAGTTTCTTTATAAATTATTGTTAACGCTTTAAAAGCCCGATTTTTACCGGGTATAATTGTGGTCCGAAAATATTTAGGTTTCATCATGTATAGAGCCGAGTTAGAGTCTAAAAAATAGACCTGGTGTATATATATTTAGGATCGGGTTTGAGTTAAAACAAATCCGATTTCAACCGATTCATGTACACTCCTATTTAATATAAAGCCTATTTACAACAAAAATTAATTAATTAAAATGTTATTATCAATTTTAGAGAATTTATTTAGATAATCATTTTTATAACTATTTTAATATTGTAAACTTTTCTATTAAAAATCAATTAACATTTTAAAACCAATATTTAATATATTTAACAAAAAGTTATTATTTTTTAACCAAAGAATATCACTATATTTACCAAATACTGATATGTGTTCAATTGCATCTATTATATAATTTTATCAAATACAAATTTTAATAAAAATTTTAAAGAACAAATTAGTTTTTAATAAAAATTTTATTATAAGATAAATATGTCACAAAAATATATTATTCTAAGAGAATTATTTTCTTTCAAAATGACATTATATTGTTGTTCTAATATGACTTGTTAAGAACTTAGTTATGTATTTATAGTGACTATGATTAATTGATTATGATGACTCTTGTAGTTATAAAATTGTAACAACACTTTAAAAGTATAACTAAAACTAAGGTCATAATTTTTTACTATTTTAAAAATATTTTGTTTGAATTGGGTAATGTACTTTGTTTAAGAGATAATTATTTTTATATTTTTTTATTGATTTATTTTTTTTAAAAGTTATTTTATGACATCTCTGTTGGCCAAAGCTAAATTATGCAGCTACAATTTAATTTTTTATGTCTATGACTCTGAATATGTGTGGCCGCTGCTGGTTTAATATATAATTAGAAAACTATTAAAAAATTATCAGAATTTATTGTTTTTTATTATTATTTAATAATTAATATTTAAAAGTATAAAATAAAATATATTATTCACTGTCAGAAATATGGACGTTATCAATGAAAATATACCTATAAATTAAAAATAGTGGTAAATTTATATGATCGTGGTAACCACTTGCAACGTCTTATATTTTTGTGGCTAAATTTAGTGAAGTTTTTTAATGCTTTTTATGCAATTTATACTTTTTCTAAATTTAAACACTAACCTAAGGTAAATTTGATTTATTAGGGTGCAGGCTTTTCCAATTCTTCAATTGTTGGTTTCTTCTCCCTTCTTTTAAGTGCTGCCACTGAAAAATTAATAAAATATGCTAATGATTTTATTTGTTTTAAAATAACTAATAAAGATCTAATAAATATAAAATAAATAAATATAAATAGAAGACTCTAGTTTTGATATTCACCAATATAATTATCTCACTATAACAATAGAAGAAACTTATATATTTATATAATTATGTATTACTAGCGTACGAGAGGAAAGATTAATATAAAGAGAGAGAGAGAATTGCTTTCTATTATTGCTGTAAATGTGTCTTATTCACTAAAGTTTAACCTCTATTTATACATGCAATGAGGTTTACTTTTCCACTTATCATTAAATGCAAGAACTTTGGTAACATAGCATTTCAGCATGGAAAATATGAGCCACCCATGGTCATTCACTTCATACTTATCGTAACACTCCCCCTTGAATGACCATTTAGGATTATGCCTCGTTAAAACCTTACTAAAGAAAACCCAATGGAAAAAACTTTAGTGAAGAAAAAAGAGTACAAAAATCCTTTGTGATGAGAACTGCCTCATTAAAAACATTGTCAAGAAAAACCCAATGGAAAAAAACCTGACCAAGAAAAAAAGAGTACAGTCTCCCCCTCTTGTCGATATCATTTAATGTCTCGAAATCGGCGCATCCCAATCTCATGTATCAATCTTTCAAAGGAGGATTTTGGGAGTGACTTTGTGAACAAATCTGCTAGATTGTCACTTGAGCGGATCTGTTGGACATCAATTGTCCCCTGATTTTGAAGATCATGAGTGAAGAAGAATTTGGAAAAAATATGCTTTGTTCTATCACCTTTGATATATCCGCCTTTAAGTTGAGCAATACATGCTGTATTATCTTCAAACAGGACAGTTGGAGCTATCTTATGGTCAATCAGTCCACATGATGACAAGATATATTGAATCAGACTCCTCAGCCAAAAAAACTCGCGACTAGCTTCATGAATCGCCAGTATTTCAGCATGATTAGAGGAGGTTGCTGCTATCTTCTGCTTCGTGGACCTCCATGATATAGCTGTTCCACCATATGTAAACAGATATCCTATTTGAGATCTTCCTTTATGTGGATCAGACAAGTAGCCAGCATCTGCATAGCCAACTAGTTGTAATTTGGATCCATAGGGATAAAACAATCACATATCAACCGTTCCATGAAGATATCGAAAGATTTGTTTGATTCCACTCCAATGTCTTCTGGTTGGAGAGGAGCTATACCTTGCTAGTAAATTCACAGCAAATGATATATCGGGTCTTGTATTATTAGCAAGATACATTAGCACTCCAATGGCACTAAGATATGGTACTTCAGGACCAAGGATATCTTCATTTTCTTCTTTAGGACGGAATTGATCCTTTTTCACATCTAAAGATCTTACGATAATTGGGGTACTTAATAGATGTGACTTATCCATATAAAATCTCTTCAAGATTTTTTCTGTGTATGTTGTTTGATGAATAAAGATCCCATTTTTTATATGCTCGATCTGCAGGTCGAGACAAAATTTAGTTCTTCCAAGATCTTTCATCTCAAACTCTTCTTTTAGAGTTTTTATAATTGTTGGAATCTCTTTAGGAGTTCCAATGATATTTAAATCATCAACGTACACAGCAATAATAATGAATCCACATGCAGTTTTCTTTATGAAAACACATGGATAGATATCATCATTTTTGAATCTATTTTTGACCAGATACTCAGTAAGACGATTATACCACATTCGTCCAGATTGCTTTAGACCGTATAAAGATCTTTGCAATTTGACTGAGTATAACCCTTGTGAATATTCATTGGATGGTTTAGATATCTTTAGTCCTTCAGGAACTTTCATATAGATATCCCGATCTAATGAGCCGTATAAATAGGCTGTTACCACATCCATTAAATGCATATGCAGTTTATGATATGCAGATACACTGACCAAATAACGCAATGTTATCGCATCCACTACAGGGGAATACGTTTCTTCATAATCTATACCATACCTTTGTGAAAAACCTTGTGCCACAAGTCGGGCTTTATAGCGCACAACTTCATTTTTCTCATTTCATTTTCTCACAAATACCCATCGGTATCCAACAAGTTTTACATCTTCAGGTGTACGGACTACAGGTCCAAAGACTTCACGTTTTGCAAGTGAGTCTAATTCAGCCTTCATGGTTTCTTTCCATTTTGACCAATCATTCCTTTGTCAACATTCTTCGACTGATCTTGGCTCAAGATCCTTACTTTCATGCATGATATTTAATGCCACATTATATGCAAATATTTCATTGACAATTGTCTTATTTCGGTCCAATTTCTCTCTTGTAAAGACATAATTTATTGAGATCTCATCATTTTCACAAGTTTCAAGTACCCGAACGTCTTCTGGCGTTATATCATAATTTTGGATAACTACAGGTGTCTCTACTATGTCTTTTCCAACAGGAATATTATTTACCTCTTTTCTCTTTCGAGGATTTTTGTCTTTGGAACCGACAGGCCTGCCACGCTTCTGGCGTGTATTTGCTTCAGTGGCTATTTTTTCTACTGGGACATCAATTCGAATTGGGGCATTTTTCGCTGGTATATAAGATTTGGTTATCCTCTTTGTATCAGAAAATGCATAAGGCAATTCATTTACTATTCTTTGCAAATGTATAATCTTTTGAACTTCTAGTTCACATTGCCCTGATCGAGGATCTAAATGCATCAACGATGATGCATTCCAATTAAGTTCCTTTTCAGGAAGCTTATTCTCTCCCCCTAATGTTGGAAATTTTGATTCATCAAAATGACAATCGCAAACCAGGCTTTAAATACATCTCCAGTTTGTATTTCAAGATACCTCACTATAGAGGGAGAATCATATCCAACATATATCCCCAATTTTCTTTGGGGTCCCATTTTGGTGCGATTAGGTGGTGCAGCGGAAATATATATCGCACACCCAAATATTCTTAAATGAAAAATATTTGGCTGCTGGCCAAAAGCTAATTGCATAGGAGAGAACTAATGATAACTCGTTGGCCTTAAACGAATAAGTGCTGCGGCATGTAAAATAGCATGCCCCCAAACCGAGGTTGGGAGATTTGTTCTCATAAGTAAGGGTCTAGCAATTAATTGGAGGCGTTTAATAAGTGATTCTATTAACCCATTTTGTGTGTAAACATAAGCTACTGGATGTTCAACACTTATTCCATTAGCCATACAATAAGCATCAAAAGCTTGGGAAGTAAATTCACCAGCATTATCAAGATGAATTGTTTTGATTGAATTTTCTGAAAATTGTGCTTTTAATTGAATAATTTGAGCCAGTAATCTCGCAAACGCCAGGTTGCGAGAAGATAATAAACACACATGTGACCATCTCGAAGATGCGTCTATTAGGACCATAAAATATCTAAAAGATCCACATGGTGGATGAATAGGTCCACATATATCACCTTGAATCCTTTCTAGGAATTTAGGGGACTCAAATCCAATCTTTACTGGTGATTGCCTTAAAATTAACTTCCCTTGAGAACATGCAGCACAACAAAATTCACTAGATTTAAGAATCTTCTGGTTCTTTAGTGAATGTCCATGAGAGTTTTCAATAATTCCCCTCATCATGGTTATTCCCGGATGACCCAATCTATCTTGCCAAGTTATGAATTCATTTGGGCTAGTAAACTTCTGGTTTACAATGGCATGTGATTTAATTGCACTAATTTTGGTATAATATAACCCAGATGAAAGTGAGGGTAATTTTTCAAATATAACCTTTTTATTTAAATCATGAGTTATGATACATAAATACTCATGATTTTCCTCATTCATTGTCTCAATATGATATCAATTTCAGCGAATATCTTTAAAACTCAACAAGTTCCTCAGGGACTTGATAGATAATAGTGCATTATTTTTTACAAATTTTGTTCCTCTAGGAAACAAAATTATAGCTCTTCCGGAGCCTTCTATCACATTGCCCATGCCAATAATAGTATTAACATACTCTTCTTTTAGCACAATATGGATAAAATATATATCACTTTTAAGAATAGTGTGCGAACTTGCACTATCCGCAAGGCGAATATCTTTAGAATATATCCTTACCATATCTCTTCAAAAACAAATAATAATAATAATAATAAAATGAGCAAAAGTACATGCACAATAAAAATTATTCACATGAATACTTAACAAACACACATATTAAACTATTCCATCATTGATCAAATGACCAATATTTCCTTCAAGATCCTCAAAGAAATTAGATACATCATAATGAGTGGTGGAATTTTCATAATTTGAAACAAAATTTGTTTCCTTTTTTTTGTCATCCTTTTTCAAAAATGGTTAATAAAGATCAACAAGGTGCCTTGGGGTACGACAGGTATGTGACCAATGGCCCTTTCCACCACCACGAAAGCATTTATCCTCAATTGATATACTTTGCCCATTGTTTCTTTCTTTATCCCACTTCTGGTGAGATATTTTCTTGTGAACATAATTTCTTTCCCTTCCTTAATTTTTCTTGTTATCAAAATATTGCCGTTCACCTCTTCTGAGGTTATAATTTACCGTATTTGCTTCAGAAAATGGGGCGGCGCCAGCTAGACGCACTTCATGATTTCTTAAGAGCAACTCATTGTTGCGTTCAGCAACAAGAAAACAAGAAATTAGCTCAAAGTATTTTTAAATCATTTTTCTCGATACTGCTGCTGTAGGAGCACATTCGAGGCATGGAAGGTCGAGAAAATTTTCTCAAACATATCGGGCATGAGGAAGTATCACCGTCTTTTCATGATTATACCTTTTTCAAGGTCTTTTCACAGATCTGCAGGATCTTTTAATGTGGAATATTCATTTTTCAATCATACTTCAAGATGATGACAAAGAAAAATCATGGATTTGACTTTATTCTTCTGGGATGTATTATTTTCAGCCTTAATAGTATCTCCAAGATCTATTGAATCAAGATGGATTTTAGCATCTAGTATCCATGATAAATAATTATTTTAAGATATATCAAAAGCATTATATTCAAGATAAAAGAGATTCGACATAATAAAAATTTATTACCTGGAGTCTTCCTAAAATTTCGTTAGAGTTTCGTGCTGATAACGTGTTATAAAATAACTAATAAAGATCTAATAAATATAAAATAAATAAATATAAATAAAAGACTCTAGTTTTGATATTCACTAATATAATTATCTCACTATAACAATAGAAGAAACTTATATATTTATATAATTATGTATTACTAGCGTATGAGAGGAAAGATTAATATAAAGAGAGAGAGAGAATTGCTTTCTATTATGGCTGTAAATGTGTCTTATTCACTGAGGTTTAACCTCTATTTATACATGCAATGAGGTTTACTTTTCCACTTATCATTAAATGCAAGAACTTTGGTAACATAGCATTTCAGCATGGAAAATATGAGCCACCCATGGTCATTCATTTCATACTTATCGTAACATTATTTTAGATGTTGTTGATGATGTGCAATTTTTTCACGTCATATGATTTTTAAATTCAGCCATATCTCTAAATCATGTGTTTTTTTACTTAGTACTAGCTATGCGATGATTTGATTACTTCCTCCTCTTTGATTTAATAGTAGTTTTTAATGTAGTTATGTTATTCATTACTTGTATAAAAATCATATTGTAATGTAACTAAAGAGACTAAATTGTATATATACAATTTTAATATTTATTTTTTTTAGTTGTTACATTTTTCTGTACATGTTCTTTTTGGTCAAATGCAGTTTCGGTCTCCAATTTGACTGTATGCATTAATTCAAAGACTTTAGTGATAATGATTCAATTAAAAATGAATGTTAAAATTATAAAAAGAGTATTAAAAAATACAAAAAATACATATTTATCTTTGATAAAATAGCTCTAACTAATTTTAGAAAATAAAAAATACTAATTATAATTGATTGAAATAATAACTAATTTAATTACTCATTATTTAATTACTCACTATTAATTTATGGCAATATTAATAAACAGAATTCTAACTTTTAAAATTCAGAATATTAGTTTTATACTTATATTTTATTAATTTAATTTTAAAAATAAATTAAAATTAATTTTATGGGAGTTTATTTTTTAATTATGTACAAAATTTTTAATTTTTTTCAATTTAAAGGTATTAAATTCTTAAGTTTTAAATTTATCTATTTTAATTTTTACCGATGCCAACTTTTTAAAATTCAACTAGTAAAAATTTTAAATTCTAATTAGTACATGAAATTTTTAAAATATAGTTTAAAGTTATAAATTTTACAATTTGATATTTTTTATTAAAATTAAATTTTTCTAACTCCTGCACTTGATTCAAGTTTGATAACATGCAGTCAATCTCTGTCGCTAATAACATTTTTTACAGTTTCTCCGGATTGTAATTTCTTAGTTCCTGCACTCAGACCTTTAGAGCAAATTCGTTTCGCTCAAGACATTCCTGTTTAGATTCTAGATGTTTTGTAAAAGAGCAGGGAACATGATTTGCCGTTTGAGCACCATGAGTTTGAATCGCCAAAGAAGCAAGCAAAATTAGTGGAATCGGATTCTATTGGTAAAAACCCGAATCGCGAAGAAGATTTTCATGGCATCATTTTGTTTTTTATATTTCTTTTAGTCAACAATGAAAGTTAATTTTAGTCCTTTTTTATTCCAATATGCATTCTTTCTTTTGTTACTTATTGTAGATAGATTCTAAATTATCAATTGGCATTTTAAAAGATGTTATACAACTGACAATTGAAGGTCGCAATGCAGCTGCAAATTACATCTGAGAAGTAAGTATTGTACCTTAATTCTTTTTATCATTTTTGAAGGAGTCAAATCATGACCTATTAATTTTTTTTGCTTAATTCTTGATCTCTATCTTGCTTAGCAGATTTGATTGAAATACACAAAGCAACTCGAGTATGGATGGGGTGTATAATTCAGTGGGGGTATAATTTAGTGGCTAAAGTTATGTGTATTTTTTGCATGTATGGAGAGCTTGATAAATTCATTATTTTTGTATCATTTTAGTAAAGTTTGATAGTTATTTTGTAATAGTTTTATTTAGATTTTTTTTACATTAAATTCATTAATCTAGGATATTTGCTTTTCAATACTAAGTATTTGTTAATTTTATATTTTTATACTATGAATAATACGTATAGGAATGTGATTAATTTTTTTAATATTATATGATATAATTTTATATTAAAGAGCATTTTTATTAAGATATTTTTTTTAATTTAACTTTTATCGTTAGCCACAGAAAAAAGTGTGGCAGAAAAGCGATCTAGTCAATTTTGTCATGGGTAAGTGTGGCATGCATCATTTTATTTTGTCATGAAAAAAAATGTGTTTAAACGTGCTAAAGTTGTAGCTAACAAAATGTCTCCACGGGTGTTAAAACCGTGGCTAATTAAAAACGCGTCGCCTTCTTTAGCCACGAATGTTCATTTGTTGTGAAAGTATAATTGCCACAATTTTTTTGGAGTTTAGCCATGGATTTTTCCGTGGCTAAACCCCTTATTTTTGGTAGTGATTAAATTATTAGACTAAAAAAATAAATTCTAATGATTCTCTAATATTTTTGTTATAATAATTTATAAAAATATTTTTTATACATTAAAATTAACTACTAAAATTAGTTACTAATGTATTTATGTATAAATATATGTGTGATTTAATTTATTTTTAATGTATATTTATATTTCAATAGAGTAAACTACTATTTCTACCCATAAAAGTTGAAAACGCGGACATATCTACTCATAGAAAATAAAAATTACCATTTGTACCCATAAAAATTGATTTCGCAAGCAAAATTACCCAAACCCTAAATAATTACATAAAATCCCCAAACTACCCCCTTCTGAGTCTCATCCTCTTCATCTTCATCTAAATCGTGAACCGGCGTTGCTGCAGCACCCTACCCTCCCCTCCTCCTCTTCTTCTTCTTCTTCGGGAGGTTTTTGCAAATTTTTACCTCTTCCATTGACCAAAAAAAAAGAAAAAAGGAAAAAAAATTACAAGTCTTCATTTTTATCCTTCTTCCCTCACTTTATTCAAATCGTAGAAAGTGGGTTAGAAATCGTAGCTATAACGGCACCAAGTTCTTCCCTTTAGATCCCCAATCGGATTTTTCAGCCAATTTAAAATTTGAAATTGAAGGAATCGAGAAATTGGAGCTAGAATACGTTGATTGATGGCTCTCGTGCAGAACCTGCGAGGCTCGAGAATCGAGTCAACTCACGAAGATTTACCGGTTTCATCGGTTCAACCGGGTTTGGCTCCGAAGCGAAAATGTTCGAATCTAATACCTCTTGTGGTGGCACTTGTGGTCATTGCGGAGATCGCGTTTTTAGGGAGGCTCGACATGGCGGAGAACGCAGCTATGGTTACTGACTTTTTCTACCAGTCACGTGCTGCGTCCGTGGTGTATGGTGCTGATGATTTAGATTTTGGTTTGCTTGTTGGTAGAACTAATAAAAAGAATTCGGAATCAGAGAGCTGCGAAGAGTGGATGGTGCTGATGATTTAGATTTTGGTTTGCTTGTTGTATCTTCATCTTCTTCTCTTGGCGTCGCTGTTCTCTTCTCCACCTAGCGTCATATTCTTCCAGCGTTGCCAAAATTGAATTAATGTTCTGTGTTATTTGCAACGAAATAGTGATCTTGAATATGAGAAATTGACAATTTTTTGTGAAGGTTCTAAGAAATTAGGGTTTTATTTTGAATCTATGCATGTTCTATTTTTCAATTTGATTTGAGTTTGTTCTTTTTTAGTGGTTGGGCTATGTTGATGTTCAAGACATGAGAGAAAAAAGTGAGTGAGTGTGAGTGAGAGAGAGTAGGAAGAGAGATGATACTACTGCAGTGATGGTTTAGATGCTGCAGATAGTGAGTGAGGGTGGATGTGCGTGAGAGAAGAGAAGGGGTAGTTTGAGAATTTTATGTAATTATTTAGGATTTGAGTACTTTTGCTTGCGAAATCAATTTTTTATGGGTATAAATGATCGTTTTTATCTTCTATGGGTAGATATATTAGCGTTTTCAATTTTTATGGGTAGAAATAATAGTTTACTCTATTTCAATATGTATTTTATACTGATAATTTACTTTGGTAGCTGATTTTGGTATACAGATAGTATAGTTGATTTATTAATAACATACACATTGTATTCCAAGTTGATGAATTACCGAGCCTTCAGTATTTGATTGCTTCATAGCCACTAGTCTAATTGAATCAAAGGAAGAAAACCAGAATACGTTGAATATTTAGATGGATCTGTCTCTGTCCCCAATTTTTTGTGGTGGGAATGAATCGTTTTTGGAAATTTGTATGTTTGGCCAACCAGCATGTATGCATAATAATAATATAATAAATCATAAATTGACATGATTACATGCATTCCCCAAAGAAAGAAAATCCATTCCAAGTAAAAACCAAGTTATTGGTCAGAGTTTACTTCGACACATAGCATACCATAATAGAACCGGTCATCACCTACCTACCATTTTTTTTAACATCACAGAATTTGAAGTTGGAACTATGTTCTTTTTTGTTTTTTCCTCTTTGTCTTCCGAATGTTGTCATCAAGTACCGTTAAATAAGTTTTATGTGTTAATTGTTGGCTCTTCAATTAAAACTTTTTATTTTTATATTTTTAAAATATTCATTAGTAAATTTTTTTCACCTACAATAATTCTTTTTTGTCACCTATAATATTCATTAGCAATTGGACAAATGCTAACGTGCTTTAGATAAAAAGAGTGTATAGATTTTTTTAAAAATAATTTGTTATTAGATGTAATAAATAGAGTAATAAATTATGAGTTTTAATTTTTATTTATTTTGTAAAAATTATATTTAGTTCATTTATTTTTTTAAATATAATAATCTGACTAGTAGATTATTTTTCTTATCTATTCATATAAAATATAACAAAGAAAGCTGAAAAAAGGAAATCAAAAACAAAAAGGAAAAAAAGTGTTTAGAAGTTTCAAGACTATAATCGTTTGCGAAGTCTGCGCCATAGCTGATTCTATACGGTAGAATAATAAATGAATTATTATGATAACATATATTTTTGTTCTTAAAGTTTATCAAACTTTTAAAAATATCTTTAAATTTTATTTTATTTCAATTTTATTCTTAAAATTTTTTATTTACATCAAATGTATTTTTAATAATTAATTTTTAAAAAAATTAGAGCTAATTCAGTAACAGCTTTATAAAAATAACCTTCATCACAAATAAATAAGACACAAAATTTTATTATTAGTTCTTAATTATCAAGTATTATTATTGAATTTTTGTATATTAGATAAAAAGAATAAATTTTGAAAAATAAATAAAATCCAGCTGATACAATTAAGTAACATAAATTTTGGATATGCAGTTTTTAAATTTTAGAAATATAATTTTTGAATGTACAAAATTGTATGATTAATTTTTTAGTTTTTATTTTTTAATAACCGAAAAAGACATTCAATATGCCAAAAAAACAAGAGCTCTTGGATTTTTGCATCTTGTGGGTCCCACCTTACCCATAAAATTAAGGGCAAATCAAGGATAGTAGGCAACAAGAGAGGTGAGGTTGTCATGACTCATGAATGGACCTAACCCCCAACCATAAACTGAAAACCATGCTAAATTAATATCAATATATATGAACCTAGCTATCAACCGTATTATTTAATTGAAATGTAACCTCACTTTTTAATTAACATCTATATGTATTCTCTTTCACCATTGATTCAAGCTTTCATCCACCCCATTTTCTCAATTGGGCCGATCATTTTCCCATGTATGTAAATTTATCAATAAAAGAAGTCAAAAGCTTGAAGAAGGGATTGCATCAGTTGCAATCATAATTCATGGCTACAAAGAACTGAATGATTCTTAAGTACGGGCAAGAAATCTTCTTACACTATAATTGTTCGTTAAGGTATTTGGAGTAGTACAAGTATATTTTTAATTTTTTTATAAATTTAATTTTAATGTATTGTCGCCCGTGCAAAATAGTTTTATATCATTTGATGTCGCGTCATAAAAAATAACTACTATTTTTAATAATGTAAGTACATTAAAATTATTCTTTTTTCACTAATAATTATGCTACAAAGACACTAGTTAAAGTTACTTATTTTGAATAATTTTCTTTTTAAAATTGTGTGCAATTTTTTTTTATAAAATAGAGGTTTTTGAAAATCAAAAGTTTAGTTTTTCAATATAAAATTATTACATTTAACACCTTAATTAATAACTAGTGTGAGTAGTGTCACTTGTACAGTTGTTTTTTTTTCTAAAAATTATTATCTGCATACAAAAAATTAACTACTATGTATTTGTATATAAATATAGATTGTTTAATTTATTTTTAAGATATATTTTATATAATTAACTGAAATTTGATACATAAATATTATTTTTTAAATATTGAATATATAAGTTTTTATTATTATTTTTTTATCAATAATTATAAAAAAATAAAGACTCAGATATAATTATATTTACATAAAATTAATAATTAAAACTGCTAAATAATTTAATAAATTTAATAAATTTTAATTATTAATTTTATATAAATAATTTTTACGCTATAAAATATTAAATTTGTAATAATTGGTCTCAACGTTGGCAACACCATCATGTGAGGATATTATGACGAGAGTATTCACCTACAAATAAATAGATTCGGCTTTGTTAATTATTATTATTTTTTAAATAAAAAAGAGAGGGAGAGGAGAGAGAAAGGGATAGTGAGAGGGCGAGATGGGAGTTAGTTTAACAAGAAGAGAGAGAAAGAAGAAAAAGGAGGCAGCATCCAAGTTTGACTCATGACTCATATCAGCTAATGATCCCATATAATAAGAGAAGGAAGGAAGGAAGGGTTGTTGGGCAACACCATCGAACTACCCACTCAACTGAATCAAGCATTGCATTTGCACAATAATCCCCAATTTGGAGTCGCCCATAATTGAATTGAATTGAATTGAATTGAATAGAGAGAGAAAGGAGGTGGTAGCTACGAACTACTCCTACTGCTACTTACTTAGAGAGAGAAAGAAGGTGTGGGTTTGGGTGGCTGGCAGGGGCAGGTTCCACGTGCTACCTTCATTCAAGAGACCCACCAAAGTCTCAACCCAATACCAAACCTAACTCCCTTAAACCACCTTCTTCTTCTTCTTCTTCTTCTTCTTTTTCTTCTTCTTCTTCTTTCTATTTCTATTTCTCTTTCTCTTCTGCATGATCATCTCTTCTCTTCCCTTAATCACTTCTCACCCTCCCAAATGCTTCCCTAACTCCCACCAATTTTCGTTATTACCAAACTCCACAACGCAAAAATTCCTCATTTCTTAACCCACACACTCCCATCACTGAGGTCTGTCCTCTCTCTCATCCATTTCTTCATTTTCTTTTAGTCTGTTAAGAGTTTCATTACTTGATTTCTTTCTGTGTGATGATTTTTTTTTCTCTCCTCCCACTCAAAGCTCGACCCTTGAGCTGAATTCTGATTTCTTTATGAAGAAAAGGAACAAGCTTTTAAGTTTTATGCCCCTATTTTATGCAGTTTGTTAAGCCGATAAAGTAATTGGCTATTTTCCTTAGGTGGTTGGTTCACACTTTGTTTTTTGTGGTATTTCAAATTGCATGTTCTTGGTGGGTTAATTGATTAGAAAAAGGTGGGTCTGTTATCGTTGGATGATTGCTTCCTTTTATTCTCTTTTTATTGCAATTGAGAGCTTTGTTTGGCTGCTTATATCTTGCAGAGAAAGTTGCTGTATAATGAACGGTTTTGTAATAGAATTTTTTCACGTTTGGAATTATTTACTAAATGAGTTCACCACATCATTCACAGTACTAATGCTTGCAAAATTGAAGTGTCTAACTGAGTCCAAATATGGTTGACCAAACAGAACCTTTCAAATTTCCAACCCAATTTCGTTAACTTGGTCTAAACTTAGCATGGTCTTTCTATTGCTAGTCATATGCTTTATATTGAGTTTCTCAGACTTTATTCGCTATGCACTTTACACTGTGTCATCCAATTAGATGCTTGCATTTGTATAACTTTTTGAGATAATGGATGCATGTGGTAATTGAGATGAGATATATGTGTAATACCTTTTTAGTTTTTACACTCAGGTCATTATAAGTAAATCCAGTTTCTTATATAGAATAAGTTACATAAGGACTTGTAAAAAAATTTACCTGTATTCTATTTGTGATCAAACACTATCAATTGATAAAAAAAAGTGTAATTTATAAATGAGTTCAAATTTTCAAATTTCTTCAGCTTCTGGTAATCTAGTTTCTACTGTGCAGCACATAGGACTTAAATAGAAGGAGAACGAGAATGGCTGGTGTTGGGCGTGGAAATGGATACACAAATGGTGTGGTACCTAACAGGCACCCTGCTACAATATCTGAAGTAGATGAATACTGCAATGCACTTGGGGGAACAAGGCCAATTCATAGTATATTAATTGCAAACAATGGAATGGCCGCAGTCAAGTTTATACGCAGTGTGAGGAGCTGGGCTTATGAGACGTTTGGTACGGAGAAGGCTATCTTGTTGGTTGCCATGGCTACTCCAGAGGACATGAGAATCAATGCAGAACATATCAGAATAGCCGATCAATTTGTCGAAGTACCTGGTGGGACCAATAACAATAACTATGCCAATGTGCAGCTTATTGTAGAGGTGTGTGAAGTTTATTTCACAAGATTTTGTTCTTCAAAAGTAATTACTGAAGCAGATTTTGCTATGGAAAGTTGAAGGTTTCAAATGTTGTCAAGAAGAAACTATGATTTTGAATCTCCCCACATGAATCTAGACATGAAATTGTACATTGGGTATGTTTGGTTCAAGCTGAAATGGGATGAAAATTTTCATTACATTTCATCCATGAAAGCTTTCATCTCACTTTTACTCTCTAACAAAACATACCCTTAATGAAAATATTTGTTGCATACTTTATTTATTTCTGTTGTGTACTTGTCTACAGTCACTGCAACTTGTTCTTGATTTTTTTCAGTGACTCTGTGCAGTAATGATATTTTTAGCTTATGTGATATAATTCTAATGTCTGCTGACTGGTATGCGATATATATTTCAGATGGCTGAGATAACTCGGGTTGATGCTGTGTGGCCAGGTTGGGGTCATGCATCAGAAAATCCTGAGCTTCCAGATGCGTTAAAAGCAAAAGGAATTGTATTTCTTGGACCTCCAGCTGTATCTATGGCAGCACTGGGAGACAAAATTGGTTCATCATTGATTGCTCAAGCAGCAGAAGTGCCAACCCTTCCATGGAGTGGTTCTCATGTAAATTTCATTCCCCAGTGATCGTGCCTTTATTCTGTCCCGAGTGCTCAATTTATGAGTTTAAATTTTCTTCTTATAGGTGAAAATTCCTCCCGATAGTTGCTTGGTTACTATTCCTGATGAAATTTACCGGGAAGCATGTGTTTATACAACAGAAGAAGCAATTGCCAGTTGTCAAGTTGTCGGTTACCCTGCAATGATCAAAGCATCTTGGGGTGGTGGTGGTAAAGGCATAAGAAAGGTTTGCTTCTTGTGTGATCAGTAGAGGCATTTTGGAAATCATATAAGATTTTTACAGTTATTCAGTTAATCTTGCAAGCTGATTTTTGTTCTGGGAGTATATGAAATATTTGCTTAAAGAAAATTGGATAAATACCCTTTTGAGGAACTTTGTCGTAACCTTACTTTTGTGTTCTTTTTCTGGCAAAGTTTAGAAAGTAATCATCACAAGGATATTTCAGGTTCATAATGATGATGAGGTAAGGGCATTGTTCAAGCAAGTCCAAGGTGAAGTTCCGGGCTCACCTATATTTATAATGAAGGTTGCCTCCCAGGTTAGACAAGCCGCTGAACTATAATTTGTTTGATCATGATTTTTGGATTCTTGATCATATTCTGATGGTATAATTTCTTTTTTCCAAATAGAGCCGACATCTAGAAGTCCAGTTACTTTGTGATCAGTATGGAAATGTTGCAGCTTTGCATAGCCGTGATTGCAGTGTTCAAAGGAGGCACCAAAAGGTTTGGAAGTTTCATGTTTTCACATAAAATTGCTGGGTGAAATGAATCTAACAAATGACCTAATCACATTTCTGTAACAGATTATTGAAGAGGGTCCCATTACTGTAGCTCCTCCACAAACGGTGAAACAACTAGAACAGGCAGCTAGAAGGTTGGCTAAATCTGTAAATTATGTTGGGGCTGCTACTGTTGAGTATCTTTTCAGTATGGAAACTGGCGAGTACTACTTTTTGGAATTGAACCCTCGACTACAGGTCTTGTACTTAAACCTTCATTTTGGTCCGCGCTCTTATGACTTGATTAATACTCCTTTTGACTTTTGATTATGACGACATATTGTACCTTTATGATTATGCTTGAAACTTTGCACTAACAGCCATTTGAGCTTAGCTATTTACTCTTTGAAAATGCTTCTGTATGTTTTTATAGTTTATGAATGTATGCAATACTTGAAGTCATTTCTTCCTAATTTTCTTATCCTTTATATGTTCATTTTAGTTTTCCCTTATATATTTAATATTGACTGATTGTTTTGCATTTGATATGCATATAGGTTGAGCACCCTGTTACTGAGTGGATAGCGGAGATAAATCTGCCAGCAGCACAAGTTGCAATTGGGATGGGTATCCCTCTTTGGCAACTCCCTGGTACAACTTCAGATAACTTACTATTTCTTTCATTTTCTTCTTGATTGCCCAATTGCTTGAGGGTTGATTTCTGTTTTCTTCTATGCGTCTCATTTTACAGAAATAAGACGTTTCTATGGGGTGGAACATGGTGGGGGGAATGATGCTTGGAGGAAAACATCAGCTTTGGCTACCCCTTTTGATTTTGACAAAGCACAATCCACAAAGCCAAAAGGTCACTGTGTGGCTGTGCGAGTGACAAGTGAGGACCCTGATGATGGTTTCAAGCCTACAAGTGGGAAAGTGCAGGTTAACTACTACATCCAGTGGCAATCTTATCCCTTGCTTTGTGAATTTGATATTGTGTACTGAGTTAAAATATTTGTGCAGGAGCTTAGCTTTAAAAGCAAGCCAAATGTGTGGGCATACTTCTCTGTTAAGGTAAATCTTCTACTTCTTCAGATTCAGCTGTTCATTTGATGTTGAGGTACTGACTGAATTTTGTTGAATTATATGCTTGCAGTCTGGAGGAGGAATACACGAGTTTTCAGATTCTCAGTTTGGTAAGTAATATCTGTTAGTTAAATAATAATAGTAAAGAATAATCTTGACCTTCATTTGTCCAAGATACCAATTATGAACTTGAGTTTGTAAATTGATACATGGTGAATGGTGAATTTCTAACTTCAGTGTATCAATTTTCTATAAGATGCTTTCTTTCATTTTTGTTCATGTATTTACTATCACCTTGTCTTTTAATTTCTAATGTCTTGTTCTTCACCTCAGGGCATGTTTTTGCTTTTGGAGAATCTAGGGCTTTAGCTATAGCAAATATGGTTCTAGGGCTGAAGGAGATTCAAATTCGTGGAGAGATTCGTACCAATGTTGATTATACCATTGATCTTCTGAATGTAAGTTACTCTCTCATGATGACAATGTATAAGAACTAAGAAAATTTTGAGCACACACAAGTGACACTGGTACATGGTTTCACAGGCTTCAGACTACAGAGACAACAAAATTCACACGGGATGGCTGGACAGTAGAATTGCGATGAGGGTTAGAGCAGAGAGGCCTCCCTGGTATCTTTCTGTTGTTGGAGGGGCCCTCTATGTAAGAAAGTTTTCTTTTCACTTATATATTTCAGTGAGTTCTTGTTAGTTACATATAGTGAAATTTATGATGTGATTTTTCCAATTAATGCAGAAAGCTTCTGCAAGCAGTGCAGCTCTGGTATCAGACTATGTTGGCTATCTGGAAAAGGGACAAATCCCTCCCAAGGTATTGTTTCTAAATGGGAGAAATGAATAGTTCATAGCTCTAGCTCCTTTCTTAGTAATATCAATACTAATTTGAGTTTATAACTACGCCAGCATATATCTCTTGTGCATTCTCAAGTGTCCTTGAACATTGAAGGAAGCAAATACACGGTATGTATTGTTATAGTTGTCCATTTGATGGACATCCTCTGTAGTTTCCTTTTATTCTACCAGAGATCGTGGTCAATTTTGTAATTCCCAAATTGTAAACAATTACTAGATTGACATGGTACGAGGAGGGTCTGGAAGTTATAGATTGAGAATGAATCAATCCGAAGTAGAAGCTGAGATACATACTTTACGTGATGGAGGTTTGCTGATGCAGGCAAGTATTGTTCTCTGAACTGAAGTGTATCTTTTTATTCATTCTGCACATCATAAACTTCAATTTGCATGATGCATCTATAGTTTCTGTATATCTTGGGGTTGCATGTTGTACAAAACTTTATCATCAATTTAGTCAATGTCAGTGTTTAATGCTTGACATCACTATAAGTAATTGGTCCTTTCTATATATATTGGATGTTGAAGCTATTAACTGGTAGTTCCTACTTATATACAGTTGGATGGAAACAGTCATGTTATATATGCAGAGGAAGAAGCTGCTGGAACGCGCCTTCTAATTGATGGAAGGACTTGCTTGCTTCAGGTATATGACTTGTTTTGGCTGTCGAAGTTCTATCCTTTTCCCCCCTACTGTGAGGCGCGTCTCAAAAACATTTATTTTGGCAGAATGATCATGATCCATCGAAGTTAGTTGCAGAGACACCATGCAAGCTTATGAGGTATTTGGTTGTAGATGACAGCCATATTGATGCTGACGCACCTTATGCTGAAGTTGAAGTCATGAAGATGTGCATGCCACTTCTTTCACCTGCTTCTGGGGTTATTCATTTCAAAATGTCTGAAGGTCAACCGATGCAGGTACATGGTGCACCACATTGAACGTTTAATTGCAAAAATTGAAAGACGGGTTTAAAAAAACACTATCTTTTGTAGGCTGGTGAACTAATAGCAAGGCTTGATCTAGATGATCCTTCAGCAGTAAGAAAGGCAGAACCCTTCAATGGAAAATTCCCAGTCCTGGGCCCACCCACTGCAACTTTTGATAAAGTTCATCAGAAATGTGCTGCAAGCTTAAGTGCTGCACAGATGATTCTTGCTGGTTATGAGCACAATATTGATGAGGTGGGTAAATTTTTACAGTGAGTTGTTTAATATTGAAATTTGACTCTTTTCACAGGTTGTCATAATCTCTTCGCCATCGATAGGAAATTTTTTACCCTTATTATTCTTAGACTTGTATATGCATGTCTAGTTAATGAATCTGACTTCTATCTCAGGTTGTGCAAAGTTTGCTCAATTGCCTTGATAGTCCTGAATTACCTTTCCTTCAATGGCAAGAGTGCTTTGCAGTTCTAGCAAACCGTCTTCCCAAAGATCTGAAAAATGAGGTAAAGTGAAACCCTGGTGGCTTTTCCTTCTGATATTTACTTCTAGACAGTGACCTGAGCTGGCCTTGCCTTTGTGGTTTGTCAGTTGGAATCGAAATATAAGGAGTACGAGAGGATTTCAAGCTTCCAAGTTGTTGATTTCCCTGCCAAACTTTTGAAGGGAATTCTTGAAGTGAGTTCCTGTCATCAAATTCCTCATTTTGATAAACTTCCTTTGGATGTGAATTCATGATGTGTATTTTAAACTGCAGGCTCATTTGTCCTCATGTCCCAACAAAGAAAAAGGGGCTCAAGAAAGGCTGATTGAACCTCTGTTGAGTCTTGTGAAGTCCTATGAGGGTGGAAGAGAGAGCCATGCTCGTAAAATTGTCCAATCCCTTTTTGAAGAGTATCTTTTTGTTGAAGAACTATTTAGTGATAATATACAGGTTAGTATGATGATTTCAATCGTTATGCAGGTATTGTATTTGTAAAACAATCTGTTAATTTTGTGCCTTATCCTAGCAAGGGCTAGAGTGAGGCTTCTTTTTCTGTGTGATATTAGAACTTAAAAACATATGTCATTTGTTGTTTCTCCACCCTATTACTTCTAATTTTTACACTCACAATTGATCATTTTAATTTTTTCTGTTATCTATATCAAATGTTTACTTATCTTGTGGTGTTGTGGATAAACTCCCCTTTGGTAACTTCATTTTCCCTGCTTGTTCCTACAAGAGGCTTATAATACAAAAAACTAAATTAGAACAAACCAAGCAGCTCTTCTAAAATTAAAGATGTCTTATCTATCATTTAATTTTTTAGAATATTAATAACCTTTACCCTTTTACCTGATGTCTAGGCTGATGTAATTGAACGTCTCCGTCTTCAATATAAGAAAGATCTGTTGAAGATTGTGGATATAGTCCTCTCACATCAGGTATAAACTTTTACTCAGCTTGAGAGTTTTGCTTCCTTCAAGTCATGTTACATTATTATGTAACTATATTACTAACTACATTCATTGGTTTCAGGGTATCAAGAGCAAAAATAAGCTGATACTACGACTAATGGATAAACTGGTTTACCCAAATCCTGCTGCCTACAGGGATCAATTAATCCGCTTCTCTCAACTCAACCATACTAACTATTCTCAGGTTGGACATTACCCTTGGATATTCTGCTCAAGCTGAAAAACAAAGTTCTATGTTCTTCATCTTGTTTCATTTTCAGATGTCATTGTTTCTTCTCCAGGGAAGATTTGTGAATATAAATTATCGGCTTACTGCCCCGTATTGAGGAATCAGGATGATACTTTTATCTTCTTTGGATCTTTTTTAGCAGATTCCTTATGTGTAATTATCTTGATGCAGTTGGCCCTAAAGGCAAGTCAATTGCTGGAACAAACTAAATTGAGTGAACTTCGATCCAACATTGCTAGAAGTCTTTCTGAGTTAGAGATGTTCACTGAGGATGGTGAAAATATTGATACTCCCAAGAGGAAAAGCGCTATTAATGACCGAATGGAGGACCTTGTTAGTGCTCCTTTGGCAGTTGAAGATGCTTTGGTGGGTTTATTTGATCACAGTGATCACACCCTTCAAAGAAGGGTTGTGGAAACTTATATACGCAGACTCTACCAGGTATTTCAGCTTTTCTATCGCTATTTGATCCTTTCATTGTTTTCTTGCTTGTTAATCTTTTGTTCTAGGTGAGGGTAGAAGGAGGTTATCATATGCTTTTCTAATTTTTAATATCTGCTGTCAGCCGTATCTTGTCAAAGGGAGTGTCAGAATGCAGTGGCACAGATCTGGTCTTATTGCTTCATGGGAGTTCTTAGAAGAGTACATTGAAAGGAAGAGTGGGGTTGAAGACCAAATGTCAGATAAAACGCTGGTGGAGAAACACACTGAGAAAAAATGGGGCGTAATGGTTGTAATTAAATCTCTTCACTTTTTGCCTGCAATTATCACTGCTGCGTTAAAGGAAGCAACCAACAATCTTCATGAAGCAGTTTCAAGTGCTGCTGGTGAACCAGTTAAGCATGGTAATATGATGCATGTTGCATTAGTGGGCATCAACAACCAGATGAGTTTACTGCAAGACAGGTACTGTTACAGTAACTCCTTATATATGTTGAATTGTTGATGCAGCAATTAGGCACTATTAATCTCTCTCTCTCTCCTTTATATAGATCAACTATTAGTATCCTTTTCGTTAAAGTTCCTATTAGGACCTACAATATCTTCTTGACAAGTTACTTTTTTGTGCTTTGTAGTGGTGACGAGGATCAGGCTCAAGAAAGAATCAATAAGTTGGCGAAAATACTAAAAGAAGAGGAAGTAGGCTCCACTATACGAGGTACTGGTGTTGGAGTAATTAGCTGTATCATACAGAGGGATGAAGGGCGTACCCCGATGAGGCACTCCTTTCACTGGTCAGCAGAAAAGCTCTATTATCAGGAGGAACCTCTGTTGCGTCATTTGGAACCACCGCTATCCATTTATCTTGAATTGGTTAGTTATTTCATGGCTAAAGTCCCTTATCTACCCTAGAAGGTAGAAAAGAAACAATTTCCACTTCTATGCTTGATCATTAACTCAACATTTTTGTTCCTTTAGGACAAACTTAAAGGCTATGAGAACATACGGTATACTCCTTCTCGAGATCGTCAATGGCATCTGTACACTGTTATGGACCAAAAGCCTCAACCTGTTCAAAGAATGTTTCTTCGAACACTTTTAAGACAGCCAACCACAAATGAAGGATTCTCTTCGTATCAAAGGACGGATGCAGAAACACCTAGTACCGAATTGGCTATGTCCTTCACTTCAAGGAGCATTTTTAGGTCCTTGATGGCTGCAATGGAGGAGTTGGAACTTAATTCACACAATGCCACTATCAGACCTGAACACGCTCATATGTACCTCTATATTATACGCGAGCAGGAAATAAATGATCTTGTGCCTTATCCCAAGTAATTATGGCTGCATACTTGTCTGTTCAGATTCTTAACATACGATAAATAAGTTTTTGTCTGTCTTACACTTGGATGTTAATTCCAGGAGAGTTGACATAGATGCGGGCCAAGAAGAAACAACAGTTGAGGCAACCTTGGAAGAACTAGCACATGAAATCCATTCATCGGTTGGTGTAAGAATGCATAGATTAGGAGTTGTAGTTTGGGAAGTCAAGCTCTGGATGGCAGCCTGTGCACAGGCAAATGGCGCATGGAGGATTGTTGTAAACAATGTGACAGGTCATACATGCACTGTACATGTAAGTCCTAGTTTAAAAGGAAAGCTTTCCTGCATAGCACAAAATTTCCCTGTGACAAGAAAACTAAGTATCGGCTTCCGTATTAACATCATTAATCGAAACTTCTTGGGTAAACCTTGTACCTACAAACCAGAAGACGGTTCTGTTAATAATGAAAAAGGAGTATCCTCCATATATTTGATAAGAGATACACTAGTCAGCTTATAATTGTTAATTTCATAGTCCATATCCTTTTATTAGTTTTTAGAATAATGAAGCATGTGATAGATAGAATTCATGTACCAGCAGTTCATCATTGAGTCTGGGAATCTGCAGCAAGAACATATTTTATAGATAAAGCTCTTTGGGTAGGGAAAATAGTTAGAACTCAGAAGCATGACCCTCTTTAATGTTGTACTCGTTTTTTCTTTTATTTATTTATTTAATGTCTTAAATATTCTTAGTATCAATATGGAAGTGACCAACCATTAGTGAATTAAATATGTGACCTCAATTTCACTCTTCTGCTTGGACTGGTTACCAATAAATTCTCTTTCTTGGCTATTTCTGCATTGAAGGGATAGTAAATGAAGATTATTAGTATATTGACTTGATTGCCAATTTACTTATTTGCAGATATACCGAGAAATGGAAGATACCAATACCCATAGAGTGGTATACAGTTCAATCACTGTAAAGGGTCCACTGCATGGTGTACCTGTGAATGAAACTTATCAACCTTTGGGAGTTATTGATCGAAAACGTCTATCAGCAAGAAAGAACAGTACCACTTTTTGCTATGATTTCCCCCTGGTAAGTGCTATTTAATGGATAACAGTTGAAATATGGGACTGCTCCTTTTAATGACTAGATCAAGAAGCAAATCAAATTATATTTGCTGAGGATAAATGCTTCGTGCAGGCATTTGAAACAGCCTTGGAACAGTCGTGGGCAATCCAACAGCCAGGATTTCGAAGACCAAAGGATAAAAATCTGTTAAAGGTAACAGAGCTTAGATTTGCTGACAAAGAGGGTAGTTGGGGTACTCCTCTTGTTCCTGTGGAGCATTCTGCTGGACTCAATGATGTTGGCATGGTAGCTTGGTTTATGGACATGTGTACCCCCGAATTCCCATCCGGAAGGACAATATTGGTTGTAGCAAATGATGTGACATTCAAGGCTGGTTCTTTTGGCCCTAGAGAGGATGCATTCTTCCGTGCAGTTACTGATCTTGCATGTGCAAAAAAACTGCCTTTAATTTATTTAGCAGCAAATTCTGGTGCCCGTTTAGGTGTTGCCGAGGAAGTCAAAGCCTGTTTTAAAGTTGGTTGGTCTGAGGAGTCCAACCCTGAGCATGGTTTTCAGTATGTATATTTAACACCTGATGATTTTGCTCGGATTGGATCATCTGTGATTGCACACGAGCTAAAGCTTGAAAGCGGTGAAACCAGATGGATAATAGATACCATTGTTGGGAAAGAGGATGGCCTGGGGGTTGAAAACTTGAGTGGTAGTGGAGCCATTGCTGGTTCCTACTCAAGGGCATACAAGGAAACTTTCACATTAACATATGTGACTGGTAGGACTGTTGGAATAGGGGCTTATCTTGCTAGGCTTGGAATGAGATGCATACAGAGGCTTGATCAGCCTATAATTCTTACTGGTTTCTCAGCACTAAACAAACTTCTTGGTCGGGAGGTATACAGCTCTCACATGCAACTTGGTGGACCTAAAATCATGGCTACTAATGGAGTTGTACATCTTACAGTTTCAGATGACCTTGAAGGTGTTTCTGCTATTTTGAAGTGGCTTAGCTACATTCCTTCTCATGTAGGTGGCTCACTTCCCATCGTAAAGCCCCTTGACCCTCCTGAAAGACCAGTGGAGTACTTACCAGAAAATTCTTGTGATCCTCGTGCTGCTATTTCTGGAACTTTGGATGGTAATGGAAGATGGCTCGGTGGAATTTTCGACAAGGACAGCTTCGTGGAGACACTAGAAGGATGGGCAAGGACAGTCGTTACAGGAAGGGCAAAGCTTGGAGGAATCCCTGTGGGGATTGTTGCTGTAGAAACACAGACAGTGATGCAAATAATACCTGCTGATCCGGGCCAGCTTGATTCCCATGAGAGAGTTGTTCCTCAGGCTGGCCAAGTGTGGTTCCCTGATTCTGCTACTAAAACAGCCCAAGCAATAATGGATTTCAACAGAGAAGAGCTCCCACTTTTCATTCTAGCAAACTGGAGAGGCTTCTCTGGTGGTCAGAGGGACCTTTTCGAAGGAATTCTCCAGGCTGGTTCGACAATTGTGGAGAACCTTAGAACATACAAGCAGCCCATTTTTGTATACATCCCAATGATGGGTGAACTCCGTGGTGGAGCATGGGTTGTCGTTGACAGTCGGATCAATTCCGACCACATTGAAATGTATGCCGACAGAACAGCTAAAGGAAATGTCCTTGAACCAGAAGGGATGATTGAGATTAAGTTTAGAACAAGGGAATTGTTGGAGTGCATGGGTAGACTTGATCAGAAGTTGATAACTCTGAAGGCAAAACTTCAGGAGGCTAAGGACAAGAGGGACACCGAGTCCTTTGAATCTCTACAGCAGCAGATTAAATCTCGCGAAAAACAGCTTTTGCCTCTGTATACCCAGATAGCTACCAAATTTGCTGAACTTCATGATACTTCCTTAAGAATGGCTGCTAAGGGGGTAATAAGACAAGTTCTGGACTGGGGTAACTCGCGCGCCGTCTTCTACCGGAGACTGTACAGGAGAATTGGTGAGCAGTCACTTATCAACAATGTGAGAGAAGCTGCTGGTGACCATTTGTCACATGTTTCCGCCATGGACTTGGTCAAAAACTGGTATTTGAGTTCCAACATTGCCAAAGGTAGAAAAGATGCTTGGCTGGACGATGAAGCCTTCTTCAGTTGGAAGGAAAATCCATCGAATTATGAGGATAAACTGAAGGAATTGCGTGCACAGAAAGTGTTGCTTCAATTGACAAACATTGGTGACTCGGTTCTAGATTTGCAAGCTCTGCCTCAAGGACTTGCTGCTCTTTTAAGCAAGGTAAAACACTTCAAAAGAATTCTTGTTTCCTTAACTGTTAATTATCACCATCATTCATTTAATTATTATTATTTTTATTTAAGAGTTGAAACGTTTATATGACATGTAATTATAAAATGTGATGCAGTTGGAGCCATCGAGTCGGGTGAAGTTGGCGGAAGAACTTCGAAAAGTACTTGGTTAGAACTTAGAAGTTAGAAGGCAAGCATACCTGTAATCGTAGTTTCACTGTTTAGTGTTTACTACGTTGATAGTCGCATACATGTATCCATTTTATTAGTGCAATCCGTTGGCTATGTTGTATCATCCCTTGCTTCAAAGTGTATATGAGAGATGTTGATAGCTTTGTAATTTTAGTCTGGGAATGGATCACAACCAGCACCACCAGATTCCTTCTATTTATTTGCTGGTTAATTCATCCATGTCATGTATCTCAATAAATTTGTAATAATTTGTAACATTTATTATTATCAACATCATTATTTATTATTATTCTTGAATAAGAAAAGTTTTGGTCAATTTATATTAGCATGTCACGTTACCAATCTGCTGCTTTTTTAATCCACTAATGTGAGTGCAGTTCAAGTGAACACCGTACTATATATCTTTAGGCGTTGCTACCAAGTCTCATTGAAATTGATGGGCATAAATTTGAAGGAAAATAGATGAAGGAAAATAGATGAATCTTGCGCTTTATTCAATAATAACGATATAAAAAATGAACATCAACGTTTTATCAGTGAGACACTGGACACTTCATTTTTTCTTTTCTTTTATGGGACTTCATTTATACATTGAATATTAATTCTAGTAAAACTATTTTTTGGTTCATTACGAGGGATTAGTATTCACTAGAGAGCCTGTTGTTTTGGTCGACAAGCCCAAGAGACAGAGAAATTATTTCCTCTGGTGGCAGAATACAAATACAAAGAAAGGGATGGTCCAGAAAAAGAAAAAGAAAAAAGGGAAACATGATTAAAAAATAAAAAAAAAAGCCATGGGGGTACACCGGGAGCTACAGGCCCAGATGAACTTAACTTGATATAGAGTCATACAGAATAACAGAATGGAGGGGATATGTTTAAAACATCTCTATGTAGTACATGTAGTGAGCCTTCTATTTACCAATACAGAACTTCCCAAATATATTTGATAATACTTCTTCAGATATATCTTCTCCACTTATCTGTCCAAGGGATAATGCAGCATCCCTCAAATCAATTGTCCAAAAATCTAATGGTAGTTCCTCCTTTATTGACGATTGTAACCTTTCAAGAGCTTCCTTGGTCCGAACAAGTTGTTCACATTGTCTCTGAACCATACAATTATATCAGAACAAATGAATAAAGCAATCACATCCTATCTTTACCCCTCTTTTATGTGTGTCTGTGTGCTTGCAAGTCTTAGGAAAAAGTCACGTAGTAGAAAAATATTGGAAAAAAGTGCATGCAACACTTGGTAAAAGAGGTATATCCTTAACCTTCACCTCTAGTTCAATTCAAACAAAATATAGATACATGATCCCAGCACTCTCCCATGCAAAAGGTAAAAAGAGACATTTAAAGCTAAGACTTTGGGAGTTGTGAGAGAACCAAAATGGTAAAGTACCTGATTGACAGTCCATTGGCGACCCCCAGAAGGAATGGCATCAAGTCCCACAAGCTCTAGTACTGCCCTCTCTAGGTCTTGTAATCCTTGACCAGTAACAGCACACGTAAACACGCGTTTACTGAAGATATCATGACTCTGACATCCTCTGTCCCAATCTGTCTCAGCGCGTGGATTGCAATCTATCTTGTTGACCGCAAGTATTACTGGGATCAAGGATCCAGTTGAACTCTAATTAAAGAAAGATTTTAATAGGATGGAAAACAACCCAAAAAGATTTAGTAAAGACTGAAAACAAACAAACAACTTTCACTTTCTAAACAGAATGACAGACAATAATCACACATATCAATCTTAATGCCAAAAGAAAGATATCCGGTATAATTTAATATTATAATGTTTCAGGGCCTTTATCCCAGAATCAGAGTGTGTCAATAACTCAATATTTATAAGATGGCCAAGTGGTGTTTGCCAGTTTTTCATATGAATTCTGAAACGATATTAAGAAAGTGGTAACCTGTCTAGTTCTATGCTAGCCAATGTTTGTGCCAAAATTTGCATTATCCAAATCTTTCTTCCCCAAAATAAAAATGTTTTATTTCTATCTATATCAAGATAAATACTAAATATCATGAACAAGATACGAAGAAAATGAAGAAAGAGGATTATAGGGTAAAACCTTAGCAGACTGAATCCTTTCTAGAAGTTTGGTGTCTTCAGAAGTCCACCCTTCAACAGCACTCACAGTCATGATAATTAGATCAGCACCCCTAGCAACAGCTTCTGATCTCTCTACACCTGTTAAGGGAACAGAAATAAATATCAGTACATGGAGAAATGAGTTCAAGTAAGAAGAAAAATACCGACATCCATGCACAATATTTATTGCCATAAGACGAAGTCCTTATCCCTAACTGATATCCCTTACAAACATAAGACTTATTCCAGTGCTTCAGTAATCCATACACTAATCATAACATAAATCAGTCTCCTTGGTGGTGCAAGATAAAAACTTAAATATGCGTTGATCTAAAAGGAAAGAAAACCTCACCAATCTTTTCCACAACATCATCAGTGTCCCTGATTCCTGCAGTATCAAGAAGGGTTATAGGGATACCATTGACACTGACACTTGCTTCAATCACATCACGAGTGGTTCCAGCAATTTCAGTAACTATTGCCCTCTCACTCTGCATGCTACAAGAACACCATGCTCAATAAGTTAAATAATCAAAAAGTTAAATAATACAGTTAGATGATCATCAAGTTATTATCAGGGAAAAAAAACGTGACTCATTTCACGTTAGTTGCGATCAGCTAATTGTGTTCCAACAAATTTTACAAAAGCTTGTTAATCTTGGTAGCAAAGTCAAGTCATGAGAAAACTCAAAAAGAAATGGTAGTATATTATATTTAGCCTTCCTAGGTGTGGCAAAGTAGCCTTGACTTTTCAATCTCTCATTGCAAGGTTAATACCTAGGCCGAAGATTCCATAAATGAAACAAATATCAAATTAAATTATTTAATATTTCATCGATAAAATGACAGGACTTACTTTGCTCCATGCATTTAGAAGGCTTGACTTGCCAACATTTGGACGGCCAACAATTGCTATCTACAAGAAAACCATAATGAAAGAGAACAATATTCAGCAACTATTACAGTTTGATGAAATTCAAATGAACATGGACGTAGAAAAGTTGTCTTCATTGAAAGAGAACAATATTCAGCAACTATTACAGTTTGCAATGGACTAATACAAAGGCGTCATTCAGATCATACCTGTAATCCAGACTGCAGAAGCCTGTCATAATTTTCTGCCTCCAATGCACTCTCAACATCTTGCGACATGCTATGAATTTTATCCATAATAATATTCAAATCCAAAGGAGGCATCTCATCCTCAAAATCTAAACGAGCTTCAATCTCAGTGAGCAACTCAATGCACTGCATTCTCAACGATCTTACAAGAGAGGAGAAACCACCCTATCCAAGAAGAAACGTTTTTTTTTTTTTTGTTAAATTTCAGTATAACTTCCCCAGCAGTCAAAAGTAACAGATATAAATACCAAAACCATTAAATGCAATTACACAAGCCCATCTAACAAAGAAACTATTACATGCTCAAGAAGCAGCACCAGCTAGATTACGCTCTACATAATAAGAGACTGACGTTTTATATTAAAAATGTCCAAGCAAGTGATAATTTCTATCCTCAACTGTCGTTCTATAATTGAATGAGTACAATTTAGTTGGTGCTCCTTGAGAGTTTTAGAATTTCTCCATCTAATATCTAACACTAACAAAAATGCACAATCACAAACACATTTTATTGCATTGCAAAATCAAATCAAACCAAATTCGAGTTAGACATGCCTGGATTCCGGCCAGTGCTGCATCTGCAGCAGCCACAGACTTGGCGGTAATCAACCTTCCAACATTCTCAGCTTGTGATAGATCCAACCGACCATTTAGAAACGCACGAAGTGTAAACTCTCCTGAAAAAAACAAACAATGAAATTCGGAACACAACTCTACTTCAGACAACAAAAACATTCATTAATTGCAAGCATTGCTCCAATTAACTAACTATCACAGTAAGAAGCAAAGTTGAGAGAGGGAGAGAGAGAGAGACCTGGCTGAGCAAGTGTAGCTCCAGCTTCCAAGCAAGTTCTGAGAACTCGGCGCAGACACACTTCACTTCCATGACACTGAATCTCAACAACGTCCTCGCGCGTGTAAGATTTTGGCGCCAGCATCGGCACCGCCAAAACCTCATCGATCACATTCCCCTCCGAATCCAAAACGACTCCGTACTCCACCACGTGGCTCGTCGGTTTCCAATCATTGTTCTTGCTCCTTTTGGCGGGTCGAAACACTCGACCCGCCACGGAAACCGCAGAAGGACCTGAGAGTCGAACGATTCCGACGGCGGCAGGTGGACCTCCCAACGACGTTACTATCGCCGCGATTGTGCTCCCTTTCTCAACTACATCGCTTGGAGTAACGTTTCTCGCCACGCGCTCGTCTCTGTTGAGCAGCAGCGCGTGGTTCTCTGGACCTTTGGAAGTTGCGGTGGCGTGGAGTTTGCGAGGTTTAGGGGAGAGAAGGAGGAAGTGACACGTGGCACGGATGGTACAGAGTGCAGGCATAGATGTGCGCGGTGGCGGAATGAGGCAGTTAATGTGGCGAAGGAGAACCCGGAGGGCGGGTAAGTGCGCCATCACTGCGTTTGGTTTTTCTGAGGCTCGTAACATTCGTTATCTGCATTCTCCTGTGATTTGTCCGTACCCACACCCGGATCCTCAATGAGGCTTGGCCCATATAAGGCCCATGAAATAGTTAAGGCCCATATCTAGGCAATTTGGAAATTTTCGTTGTATTGACTATTGACCCAGATACATCATCATCATCATTGTAGATTTGTAGTAGCATGAAAAAACCATCAAGTCTTAAAATATCAACATGATGATGACAGGGAGTCAAGGAAGACATTCTTGTATCTAAAGACTGTAGGAGTAAAGATTAAATGAGAGGCTCGTTTCTTCTTCAACGACACATCTTTAGTAAATTGAGCTTTGCTTTCAGTCGTTTTCCTCCTTTCCCCTCATTAAATGATAATAAAGTCAAAACACAATGTCACTGAAAATTTTCAAAGGAAGATCATTTGTCTTGTTAATGATTGAGCATTAAGACTAATGTGTTTGAAGTATTGAAATGCTTATATGTTTTTTAAGTAGTAAATTTTTGGGTATATCTTGAAACATATAATTCCATGAAAGGACCTCCAAAAAGTAGTAAAGTAAATATTGGAACTACTATTTGAATGTGCATTTGCATTCACCATTCCCAAGTCCCCACCACCTGGACGTTTTCCGGTGTTCATGCATTCCCCCGTTGAAGCCCCGGCCCCCTCTTAATTTTTCAAGACCAAAAAGAAAGGCAGCATAATAATAATAAAATATTAAAACAGCTACATAGTACAATATTATTATTATTACCACCACCATGCATCAATTGAGAAAATGGTTAAAGATTTGTTACAACTTTCGTACATTCAGTGTCTGAATCTGACATCAGACATACTTTTTACCTTTTTTTTTTCTTCTTTTGCTTTTTACGAAGCCTGCTTGATTGTATGTATGAATCTGGCGTTGTTTTGCCTCTTGGTTCATTCAAGAGCCAAACATTGCTTACATATCCAGCATCCAATGCTTAACGTCCTTAGCACCAAGAATCACAACCACCAAATGGTAGAAAAAGTAATACATAATACAGAAAAAGAAAGTAATTACTTTTCAGGGAGATTACAGAGAGTGAGAGATGAACAGCTTCCCTTACTAAAAAAAAAAAAATACACTTTTCCCTCTCATTATACAGACAACTAGGTTAGATTCCTATGGTTTTGTTTCTCAAGCAAAAAGAAGGGAAGGAGTTAATGCTTATTAGAGTTATTTAATGATTTTACATCTTATACTATACTTGTGTGCATGTATATGTATTTGCCCACTTTAGGATAAGGATATCCATATCATATAGCACTAACTATCAGATAGGCCATTATCATCTACCAACTTTATTATTTCCTTTTTTTTATTAGTAGTGATGGACCATCTCCCTCACTCTTGATCCTATAGTTGACTATAGCAGAAACCACATTGGCCTCCCTTCTCTTTTAACATTTCACATTTGTGCATGTCCCATTTCAGTTTCCTCTCTCTTCTCTTCTCTTCTCTCTGTTTGAATGCAAAATTGAGATCATTGTTCATTGTTCTTTCATGGGTCCTCAGCTAGCTTTGGAGAACAATATGCAACTGCCTCTGCAACTGTGAGGAAGATCTTGTTCTCACCAATCATGTTTGCAAGCTTTGATGTGTAAATCTTGTCAATCACCACTGGGCCAGGATTTGCCAGAACAAGCTGTGTCCAAACAAAGAAAAATTAAAGAAACTCCTTTTGGTAAGATACTAGTTGTCCATGATAATATGTTCAGCTTGAATTATTGTTGATTTCATTTGTTTCATATAACAACCATAATATATAGTTTGGTTACCTCAACATCTCTCTTCTCAAGACTTCTGTGTAACTCTTCAAGGGCATGGATGCCACTGGTGTCTATGTCAGTAACGGCTGCACAAAGAACACAAAGTATAAGTTAGTTAATACTTATAGAAAACTAACAAACCAGAACAGTATGTTCTTGCTTGACATAAAAATCAGACAAAAACCAAGGTAGAGAATAGAGAGACACTCACGTGACATTTCAACAATCAAAAACTGGATTCTTGTTTGGTAGTCTCCTTTTCCTTGTTCTTCTTCATCCATCAACCATCTTAGTATCCTGCAAGAGTGAGATCGCATCACTTTCAAATCCTTTTGTAGATTAGGAGAGGGATATTAAACAATTTTTATGCAGAATATGTCAATTTCAAACAAAGAAGGAACACATCTTCTACCTTTCTTTGACATAATTGGAGTTGGAGAAATATATTGCAGAATCAACTCTCACAATAAGTACACCTGGAACCTTACTAGCTTCTGGGTATTGATGGATGTTTCTATACACAGTTGTTCTAGGAATCTTCCCCAAAATACAAGTTCTAGGCCTTGTAACTTGTAGTAGAATCTTTGCAAAGGATATAGAAACCTGCCACAAAAATTGGCCAGTAGAAACTACTTCACATTTTGAAAGCATAAGATAACTAAGCATACATTAATTAATATTTAGTACTCACAGCAATTAGAAGTCCTATCTCAACAGTGGCAAAAACAACACCAAAGAATGCTCCCATGCAAGCAACAAAATCAAATTTATCAATCTTCCAAATCAAAATAGCTGCCTGATAGTCCACAAGGTTGATGACAGCAGAAATGATGATTGAAGAAAGAATGGCATTTGGAGTGTAATGGAAAAGGGGAGTGATGAATTCCAGGGTTAAGAACACAACTACAGACATCACAATATTAGATACTGCAGTTTGACAACCAGCCATGAAATTCACTGCTGACCTAGAGAAAGAACCTGAAAGCAACCGAAAGATAGATTAGAATCTTGCACTTCATGATGTACCACAAAACAATACCACAAGATGATTATAATCCTTATTCTCTTTAATATTCCAAAGTCCTTAAAGCCAATAGTGAAGAGTGATAGACTCATTTCTCCCCTATTTTGATTTATTAGTAGAAGCAAACAGTGGATAGTTATTACTTAGTTTTTCTTTCCTTTGGCTCATAATACTTATCACTTTAGTTATTTCATGAAGTTGAATTCAAGCTTACCAGTTGCAACATAACATGAAGTCATTGAACCTACAACATTCATAGCTCCTAATGCTACCATTTCTTTGTTTCCATCCAGTTGATAGTCCTTCACAGATGCAAATGTTCTTCCAATTGCTACAGCTTCCTGATAGCGGAAATGCAACGGTTTGATTGGAATATGGAGGAATATAAACTTTTCAAGAGAGGTATACATTAATGTCAAGATTTATTACTTACAGTTAGTGCTATCATGCCTGCCATGACACCAATTCTAAAACCTTTCCCAAGGTAGTCACCGGTGAAATATATTTCTTTAACAGATGAAGGATTGATCCCTTTTTTAATGTCTCTAACCTTCACATATAAATAGACACATATTTAGTTCTGCTGCATTTATAGTCATTCTTGATTCTGACTCCAATCATATGAATAACACAGGGTTCTATCTATTTTACTTACAATTTCTACTCCATGCTTATCTGCACGTGTTATGAATACAAAAAAAGTGGACAAGATAACACATATCAATGGGGCAATTGCTGGCACCCAGAAGAACTTTTTATTCTTCTTTCCCTGATCCACATAACAGAAAATGATGAGAGGATCATTACAATCCTACCTATAGAATTAAAAGAACAAACAGCCAAAATTAATAGGTTTAATGTCTTTACAATGAATTTGGCAAATAGAAGAAAACCCAAGAAGCTTGCTCCAATGAGTATAGTTTCCCAATTCCACTGCAAGATGTTAGATAAATCAATCAGTTTCATGCATGCATAAGGAAAACACTAATTAGAAATTGTTGTTTAGGCAGGACTTATTTATAAGGAGCAGTGATAGATAGAATAACCCATTTTTTTCACTTGTATATCCTTATTACTCCATCACCATCTAGGTGATTCAATATTCTTTATTTAGTAGGCGAAACACTCTATTATATGGTAACACAGTGATTAGTCTATGAATATACAATAAGTACATATTATTATATATCATTGGCATGTGTATAAATAATCCTATATTATTGTTTGTGTGTGTGCGTGCGCTGCGTGAGAGAGAGAGAGAGAGACATACTCCATGATGGGCTGTGGAGACTACTGAATGCATCACATTGACAATATCAGTTTTTTTTGTGAAATTTTTTGTTTTAATCCCAAGAAAGCCCTTAAGTTGTTGAAGGGCAATGGTGATGGCAGCACCCCCCATAAAACCAACAATAGCTGCATGGGACAGGAAGTCAATCAAGAATCCCAACCTGAAAACAAGAGAAAAAATCATCATCATATGATGTTGTAAACCGTGGAATCTTCATTTGCTTAGGCAAAGGTAAATACAAATTCCCTTGTATATGATACCTGAAAATCCCAAGTGTTGCTTGAGTAATCCCAGCAAAGAAAGTGGCTGTGAAGGCAAGTCTCCGATATTCCTCTGGATGTGTAGTAGGATCAATCTCATTACTAAGTGAGGTTCCCAACAAGAGAGAAACCACTGCCACCGGTCCTATTGCGATATCACGGGAGCTACCCATGACAGCATAGATTAGTGGTGGAACAAAGCTTGAGTCTGCAAATGGCAACACAAAAAACTCAGTCCAACCAAAAAAAGCAAGGTAATCAAACCAAAGAGTTTAGATGAATTCACAATTTAGTTGAATCGACTCAAGTTTGATTTGAGGACCTAAACTTATAAACTCCTAAGTTAACTTAAGAGTTAGATAACTTTGGACAAGCTAAGAGACTTACACAGTCCATATTGTGGTTGCAACTTTGCAAGATTGGCATATCCGATATCCTGTTTTTTTCAAGTCAATTATTAAGAAAAGTGAACTTAAAATATCTTCAAGTGAAAAGCACAAATTCATGATCTTAGTAATGAAAATTTAGTACCTGGGGAATGCAAAGACTCGCAATAGTTAGGCCAGATATAAGATCTCCTCTAAACTTCTTAAGGTTATAACTTCTCCCCCAATTGAGTATGGGGAACAACGCCTCAATACCGAGGACGAACTTTCGCGATTTCGGTTGGTCCTTGAAGGATCTTAGAGGATCATCAGCAAAGAATGTCTCCTTGATGGTGGCCTTGAATTCTTGGAACAGGTTCTGTCGTGGAGGAATTCCCACTTTGTGCACATATGGTGGTGCCTGTTGTTGGCCTTGTGATGAAGATATTGAAAAGCTTCTCTCA
This sequence comes from Arachis stenosperma, assembly GCF_014773155.1. NCBI lineage: Eukaryota > Viridiplantae > Streptophyta > Magnoliopsida > Fabales > Fabaceae > Arachis > Arachis stenosperma. The sequence continues at coordinate 14,988,019 of NC_080384.1, read as the reverse complement.
TCCATCTGTTTTGTTTCAAGGTTCTCTTCAGCTGAAGCACCCATTGAAGACATTAACAATAATGCCCCTTCACCTCCTATACAAGGTTATTATGTTACATTCAGTTTATCAATACATAACACAACCAGGTGCATATATGTATAAGCATTTCTTATATAGTTTTAGATGCAGCCTGATGATGAAATATAATGTATACAAAGTTCTAAAATGTTTCAACTTTTAACCCACCTGAATGGAACAAGTGTAAGCTGAAGGAAGCTTTGATTCTGGAGTAGGAGCTGTGAAGTTATGGGATAATATAGCTCCAAGGACTGTGATAAGTCTAAGTCAATGTTATCAAGCTGAAACAAGCAGAAACATGAAAATATTAATGTGTGAACAGAGATATGATACATGTCACAGTCAACGCGCTAATAATTTATGCATAATTTTCAACCCCTTTGAATTGTAAGTACCTAAGCTAAAGTCATATGATCATCAAGCAATCCCATAATAACTGTAGTAGCTATGAGAACAATAATGAATTTATAGATTAAGAGGGAAGAAGATTGTGTAAGGAGCACAAGAAAAGGGACTAGAGAAAAATTAAATAATTCATAGGAGGACAATCAATAATATTTAAAAAATGAACTTTAGGGAGAAAAAGAACTTAATTAAGTTTAAAAGTTCCATCAGAATAATATATTATATGGAAAACAATTATTTTTTTAGTGAGGAATATGATGCCTTGGTGTAACTGATCAAGACAAAGACTAAAATAATCTTGGAAAAGAATCAAGAGAAAAAGATAAGCTGAAAATTCAGTTATACTAAGAGAAGCCAAGTTGTGAGCTTTTTTACCCAATGAACAAGTGTAATAATCTTAGTCTTTGCCTCTTATTTCCAATGGCATAGAAAAACACTGATATACAAAAGTTCTCTGAATATATATCACTTTCTATTGAACTTTAAAATAGTGATGAATTTAAATCCTAGTATAGAACATCTCAATCTCAGAAAAGAGATATTAGAAAGGAATCAAATGCTTTAAACATAAAGAAAATTCAAACAAAGAACCTAAAAGTCCATTCCTTTGAAATAATCCTCACAAAAAATCAAACAAACCCGTGCTTGTCCAAGAGAATCAAAATAATTATCTTTAATTTCTTTCCTAATTGTTAATGTGAGTTGACGGTCAATAATAATTAACTCATGCATTATGCACTAAACCACAATCACAACAACAATACTAATACCAATAGTAATAATTTAATTAATTTATAAGGTGCTAAGAGAAGTTTTGTATAATTAATAACAGTAGATAATGCTAACTTTGGTCTCTGAAATTTTCAACGTTTATCAAAACAGTTATTAATTTTTGGAAATGACCAAATTAGTTCCTGAGTTTACAAATCACGAATCTCCATTCGTCTTTAATTCAATTGTTATTAACACAGAGTACTGACGTAGAACGCTGAAGTGTCCGTACTAAGACTCCAGTATGATTAAATATGTATTTCAAATTAGTTAATTGGATTCATTTTAGTCTCTACACCAATATAAAATTAATTAACCAAAATGAGTTTAATTAAAATACCTATTTGATCATATTTATTAACTAACATGTGTCTAATACTCTAATTAACCAATTTGAAACGCTATTTGATTTCTTAGCCAAGTCATCTTACTGTTGGAGATGTGACGCTTATCAGTATTGGGTTAATTAATTAATTATAGTTGAATTAAGAACGAACAAAGTGGAGATTACCACAATTAAATATATATAATGTAGCATAACTTTTGATTAACGGGGCGCCGCAACATGTGCTCTGCTTACTTTAGAAAGACATGTACATATTACTATTCAGCATAGTAAAAGAGAACAACACAATATAACGAAGAAGGTTTCCTTGTTTGAGAACATGACAAGATATCAAAATATAAACTAAGACTACTTTTTCAAATAGGCCCCTTATGAGATGTGTTTTATGAACCACTAAGTGTCAACTTCCAAAAGAAAAAAAAATGTTTAAGTGTGGGGATTTGGGATGAGAATAAAGTGAAATTACAGAAACAGACACTAGCTACTCACCTCAACCTCACCAATGGTAGTTGCAAGTGTTGTTGTGATGCAAGCCATTGATAGTGGAGGATTCAATTCCAATAACACGTATAGGAGTATCCATCCCACTTTAATTAACATTTCAGAAAATCAAAAGAGCATTGCAAGTCCAACTCTACCAAAAACGGAGAATGAAACAAGGCACCAAAAAGTGGGGGAAAAAAGGTGCATGCAGAGAGAGATTGGCAGAGAAAGAAAGCAATATAATGAGTCACTCACAGCACTTTGGGTTTTAGGTTTGGCTTTGCGATCCCCCACAATGGATGGTTCTCGTGCGTCTTTCTCAAAAGAATTGATTTTTTAATTTGCTTCGAATATGGCAGTTAATTTTTACTGCTAGTAATAGTATTAATTAAAGAAGAAAAGAAACAATAATCCCAGTGTGATATAGATATGATTATTGTCCAGGTTCGATGAATGTAATGCATGACCATAAATATAGGAGTATGCATTGTTAAGAATCATCCAACGCTGGATATTGCTAAAAGGCTCGTAAAACTCGGAGAGAGCACAAACGCTGTTTTTTTTTTTTTTTTAAGTTTTACCAGCTGGACTTGTTAAAAAAATACAACATAACGGTTATTAACTTATTAACTGTTATCTCCAAAACTAACTTGGGTTGGTTGAGCAGCTCACTCGTCCGCTTAAGTAAGTGTCGGCTGTTCGAATTTTGTCTTGTACATGCAGCAACCCATTAGCTAGTAATAAACCCTTAAATGGAGCTCAGATTTACGACAAATTAGTCCTTAACCTGTCGGGTTGGGAGATACCATAAAAAATAAAAAAATATATAAAAAATATATTGAATATGTAAGGTGTCAGAGCCTATTTGATTTTGGTATTGATTTATTTTTTTAATTCAAATAAGGTATATTTTTTGTCATTAGAATTTATTAAATATTTTAAAAATATTCTTACATTTTAATTTATTTTAATTTTATTTCAAAAATTTTTTTATTAATTTTAAGTTTTTTTTAAAATTTAGCTGTAAAAGTATATTTGATATAAATTAAAAATTTGAGATAAAATTAAAATAAAATAAAACTTAAAAATATTTTAAAATTTCTGATAAATTTTAGAAATAGAAAGTATTATTTATCTTTTTTATTTTTAAGATTTAGTAAGAAAACATTAAACCCAGAATTTCATTGTTTTTAATATTTTTCTGTTTTCCAACATAATCCTAGATATAATGAACATTGAAACTAAAAAAAATATTAGCCAACCATATTTATATCTTTTTTATAAAATTGTCATATATAGATAAGTGTACCTAATAGAAAAATCCTTTTATTTTGTAGATCCAACATTAACCGACTTATGTGTCTGGCCAGTATAGAAATATCAAATATCAAAGGAATTGATAGCCCAACTTTATCAAATGTTGTGTTTGGTTGCCGAGAAAAACTTCGTATGAAAGGAGCTAATAAGGACAACCGGCCAAACTCATAGAATAAGAACTTTGTTCACATCAACGACATAGAAATGCGTGTTTTGATTTGTCGTTAGCCATCGCTTAATCTATGTTTAAGTTATCTTAATTATATTTTGGATAATATTTAGTTAATTTAATATAGAATCATAGATTGAATTTTTTCCTAAACATATTTTTGGTGGAAGTAATAATTTCTTAAATTTTCACCTTTGAAAATTACGTTAAAATTGTGATATATACAATATTAATTATTTGTTTTGATCTTTTATATTAAGAAAAAGTATGTTAATCTTGAACTTTTACTTTTAACATATGCTTCGTCCATTCGAAATTTACATCAAGGCTTTGATTGGTTTCATTTTTTGAAAGAAAAAAAAAAGGCTTGTAACTATGTTATGATACTAAAGCTAAGTCTTATTCTTATTCTTATATTTATTTTAATAATAAATAGTTTGTAATGAATTTATATGATTTTCTAAATATTGTAATATTATGAGATAATGATATTGTGTAATTTAATTTTGTTCATTTTGTACATAGTACTCAGGTTCTAATCCCATTTCCCCACCATTGGAAACATGTAGAATTACATTTTTATTTGGTGAAAAATATACAAAAGTACTAATTATATGTTATTTTATAACAATGTATGTTATTTGCCAAAATTTTCAATATTAATTATTTTAATCATGAATTAATGAATAGTCATTTGCGTGCTATGTTATCAAATTATTTTTTTGGGTATAATATGAGTATTTATTTATTGAAAAGCATTTTATTTTTTTTTAGTAATTTTTCATTCTAACGTCATTTTGGAGGATATCATTCAGCTAATATTCATTTTTTAGTAAATTAAAAAAAATTACATATTTGAACTTTTAGTTTCGAAAGCATTTATGAAGATAATTTTTCAATATTAAAAAAATTAATATAACATTATATATTATAAACATTTTATTCTTAATAATTTTTTTTTACTACATTTATGTTTTTTTAAAAGTATTTTAAATTTAAAAATATTTTATCAAATATAATTTTTATAAATTATTAAAAATTATTTTTATTTGAATTTACTTTTAAAAAAAAATAAAACTTTATCAACGGGTGTAAGATTTTGTCTTCAATAATAATGATACTATTGCTGCGATGAAATTGAAAAGTCAAAGGAGCTAGGAAGACTAGAGACTTGTGTTGATTTATTGGAGAAGTAGATTGGTTGGGTCAACTCTTGCTGTTATGACTTATGAGTAATTTTCTTTCGGCTTTGCGGCATACGTGTAAGGGTAACAAAATATATAATATTTCCATTGCATGGGTCCGAATAATGAATATGGTTGCATTTCGCGGCCACATTCATGCGCTTGCTGAATTTAATTATCGTAAATAATCTATGCCTTTATTACAATTCATTACTTCCACGGCATGCAGCAGCAACTCCAACTTCAACCTACAGTGCAAAATTACAAATCGCTAAAATTAAGTAGGATGATCCTTTGCAGCAATAAAAAAATTGGATGGTGCTCAGTATTTAATTTTATTATTTATTATTTTTTTATTTAATTTTATTCTTATTTATAAAATTAAAAGTAAGAGATCATACTTTATTTTTTTAAATATTCAAAAAAAATAGAGAGAATTCATTTCTAAAAAATGCGGCGACTAGAAAATTATTTAATTTGCATAATTATCAATGTATTAAATATATAAAACCTTTTTATTATTATATTATTAAATTATATAGTTTTTAGTATGATATTGTTTTACTGATTTTTTAGCAAATCGAAGTGGTTTAATATCTAAATTTTAAGAGAAAATTTTATTCTTCTTTATAAGTTTTAATTTTTAAAAGTACATCAAAGATTCTTTTAATCGATTAAACTAACAAAAGAAAATCTGAAAAGAAAACAAATAAATTTAAAAGTAAAATTATTGAAAATGAGTAAAACGACATTAAATTTAAAGAAAGTAAGAAAATTGTCTTCGATAAGATCTAAGGACTTTGAAATTAAATACAAAATGTAGAATCTTAAAAGAAAATAAACTTGCTTGAAAAATAGCTTTGAAAGAAAAATAAAGATTACAAGAAATTTAAATGAAAAGTAACTCGCAGACTCAAGAATTCACTGGAGATATGAGTGTACAAGAGTATTTTCTGATATGAGATTTCAACCTATCCTTCCATTTTTCAACTATTTATAAAGTTTTTTAACCAATCAAAACCAAGCAAATATATCCCACGTGAATATAATCTTAATTAATCATTCTCGTGCTTTAAATGTTGTCCACAACTGCCACCAATTATCTTCACTTATTAACTTCTTCATTTCTTCGATTACTTCATTCTTCTTCGATGAGTTCTTATCAATCAAAATTCACTCACTTGACGATATGCCATCTTCGATAAGCCCCATGAAGTAAGTTTTTACTTAAAAGCTCAGAACTTATTTATTTTCGACAAATAAATTGTCCTCTTAGGATTGATGCGTCTATCGAGCTATCAGTAAAACGCTCAATCCTAATTTCTCTTAAAAATTTTAAAACCTATAGCTAAACAATTAATTCAAACACAACTCATTAATTTCTCACATTTTCATTATTTCAAAAGTAACGCTAAAAAAGATCCGTTTTCCCATTAATTACTATATTCTCTCTCCTTTAATCGTGACTTTTCAAAGAAGTTTTTTTATTTTCAAAATTTGAAAATTTTTATAAACTCTTCGTCTCCACATTTTTATTTTTTCTTTTCAAATTCATCTTCTTCCAATAGCTAGCTAATCTTTTTCTCAAGTTTCTCGTACACTCTTTTTCATCCGAAACCAAATCAACACTCATTTCTTTTTCTTTTCATCATCAATGGCTTCTTCTAAAATCTCAGAAACTTCAATAGCCAAAGACAAGGACAAATAAATTATGACTGAAACTTTCGAGCAGTTTGATTTAAAAATATTGTCTCGATTCAAAAACACTGTCATTGAAGACTTTGAGAACATTACAAATGACAAAAGAATCTTCTTCTCATTGTTTTGTCAGTCCTTTGCAAATCTTAGAACAAGTAAAGAAAAACGTCCTTTACTTTTCCAGTGCCAAAGGAGAAAAATTACTTATTAAACAAAACATTTTTATAGCATCCTTTATTGATGGCAAAAAAACTTTCCAAAACAATCCCAAAGTCTCCTTCAAAGTTGCTTATTTCTTCACTTAGTACCAAAGACTCGAACCTGTAAAAGGCAAAGCTTGGAGAGCACAAGGTATACATGAACTCCTTCGTCTTTTTCATTTTACACCAACTACTCATCATTGGATGATTGGCACTGCGCTCTATTTTTGGAACAAGACTACAAACAATTTTCACTTCCCCTGTGGAATGGTTGGTCCCACACTCTTCGATATAACTGCTATCACTGAACTTTCGATGAGCAACCCTGTAGATATATTCGATATGAAGCCCACAAATTCCTATAACATTATCCAGAAGAATTCTTATGGAGACTTTATTAAACCCAATATGGGTAAAGAATGTAGTCCTGTTACGAACGATGAAAGCGTAGCCTTCTTGTACTATTGGCTAAACGCTATTGTCTTCTGCTCAAGAAATATCTCGATGTAAAAATTATTTATCCCACTGGCCGCCTTACTTCATGAAGGGCATATGTTTAATTTGGCCAAATTGCTCTTAGAAAATTTATATGATGAATTAGGGCAATTAATCGATAGTTTTTGAATGAAGTCTTCGATCAGTGTAAGAGGTTTCCTTGGCTTCTACAATTTTGGCTAAATGCCATTTTTGAAAAACACATGAAACAGGGAGGAATTACAACTTAAAAAAAACAAAGCATTGAGGGTTTTTGATTAGTTACCTTTCAACCAAATTTTAAAGATGCACACTCAACTGAAGAGTTCTTTTGGGAAGCATTCTCGAAGTTTCATACATGCAAGAATTTTTGAACTGAGGAATTAATGCTTACCTGCTTTTCAAATCAAAGATGTGACTTGTCTTGGTTTCAACGCTTCCTTTTCTCCAATGATGATGATAACATTTCAAACAATACTATTTGGGCCAATTTTTTTACTGTTCAGGTGTTCCGACAGAAATCCCTCAATACAAAAAACAATAGCTCAAAGTGACCCTCCATGTCCTCCATTATGTTGCTAGACAAATGAATTTTTTACAAGTTATCCCAGCTCCTTTCCCTCAGAAAGATAAATATTTTTGCCATATAGAATTCAAATTGAAAGAGAATGTCAAAAAGTGTCTTGTTATCAGTGACAAAAATCAAAGTCGTTACTCTCCTCTATCTTTTGTTTATAGTGACTTTGTCACTAAATCTTTTGATGAATGGTGAAATAATTATTATTTTTGATACAACTGTTCACTGGATAAAATAAAGAAAGGCTCGATCATGATTCCTCCGAGCGTTTCTGAGGCATCCCCAAAGAAGGCTCGAAAAAGAAAGACCGAAGCTACTGAAACCTCGAGACAACAAAAACAAAAAGCACAAAAAGCTTCCACCAAGATTACCAACCCAAGAAAGGTAAAAGCTCAGTTAAATTTCTCTTTTGTTTATTCTTCTAGAGTTCTCATATTAAACTCTATTATCTTTATTTCAGAAAGAATCATCCAGCAAAAGTTCATCCGATGAAAGCCCTCAACCTTCAAACAAACAAATTTCTTCCCATTTAAAAGATTCCTCATCTTCTTCCAATGATTTTGAGTTGAATGATTCATCGGAAACTTCTTCTCACTTTTCACACCTCCTATTAAGATATATTTATTAACAAATTCAACATTAACTTTATCGATTTCAACTTTGTTTCACCCATTACAACTTTTATCATAATAAAGGATGGAGAAACCATTCGATCAACTCCTTCTGCATCAATGGTACAAGTTAACCCAAAAAAGAAGGAAGATCATCATTCAAGTTCATCTTCTTCTAGTGGCAATGTAATCTCTCATTATCTGTCAAAAACTCAAAAAACTCAATCACCTACTCAACCAACGACTACTTCCATCATCTCTCCTAGGTATTTAGTAGGTATAATCAAAATGGTACTTATCATTTCCTCATCACCTTCTTCGAAATATTCTTTATCTAGATCAACATATTTCTCTTTGTCGTTGATTAGGGCTACAGCAACAGCTTTGCCCTTTTCAAACTTAGCTGGTGACAGAATCCCTTTAGAAAATATTTTCCAATTAGACGGAAAAATTACTCGAGAATGAACAGGAGTTACCCCCTTGTCTTTACTATTGGAAGGTTCCCAATGCACCATTGGTCGTCCATTCTTTCTTCCTCGATCTTCCCTAGCACTTCCTCGAGGATATGGATAACGGCTTCCATAAAAACCTCGATGACCTCTTTGAGGGTGCCTATACTGCGCATTTCAATTACAAAACTCTTGATAATTTCGTATCCATTGCACACCAAAAGCTTGTGAACGATTCATTGAGGAAGGAAAATTTTCTCTGAGGAACACCAAAACTTTGTCCCTCCTTCCTTCGAGAAAGTTGTTTTTGTCAAATTTGTTCTTCCTTATGAACTAACTCTTTTTTCATTCTTTCTTTCTCAAATATTGCTGCAACATCGGCATTAAACACGGTATTACAACAAGGGCATAAAGACACATCTCGATCTTTTAACTTTTGTTGCATCAAAAATTCCAGCAACCCTTCACCGATGCCTGGATATACTGCTCAAACATTAGCTTCGAAATCTGCTAAAGCAGTATCAAACTCATAAGAAAAACTAACCATATTGACCCCTAAAAAAGGCTCTGTAAAGTTTGCGCTAGCATCGAAGGGATCAGAGTCAACCTTCATGTCATTTTTTCCATCATCAAACTTTAATCTCCCTTCCATAATTGCTTCTTGAATCAAGTCCCTGAAACGAACACAATTATTAGTTGAACTGCTAGTTGCTTGATAAAACTTATAATAGGGTTTCTCCTTTAAATCTTTTGTCGAAAGCAATGTTTTACCCTCAAGCAAAACTAATTGTTTATCTTTAAGCAACACATCAAATATTTGATCAGATTTTGAAATATTAAAACTATACTTCTTTCCACTCTTATATTTTGTATCATTAGATCTATCAATATTTGTGATTTTCTTAAGCAAAGAGCATACATAAAGTGGACTTTTCTTTAATTTAGCCGAATCAACAATTCACTCATATCAACTTCAGAAAACTTAAAATCAGATTCCTCACTCGAGAATTCTATTTCAACATATGGACTTTTCTTTAATTTAGCCGAATCAACAATTCACTCATATCAACTTCAGAAAACTTAAAATCAGATTCCTCACTCGAGAATTCTATTTCAACATATGAAATTTTTTTTTTCAAAAAAAAGATTTACTTTTCAATATTTTTTCATTTTAAAATTTTTCTTTATCTTTCCGAAGAATCTCTACCTGACGCACTCTTTCCGCCAAATGGGCCAAATTAGGTATATGAACATTAAGCAACTTCTGGCACATATAAAAACCTAAACCCATAATTACTATTTTCACTACTTCACTTTCGAGAAGAGACACGTAACATCAAATTCGAACATTTTTTAAACGAATCATGAAGTCGTCGATTGATTCTCTATCCTCGCATTTCAAAGCTACCAAGTCAGTGACTGTCACATTTAACTTTCCTCTAAAAAACAGAGAATGAAAAGTATTCTCTAGTTGTGCCCAGGTTACAATCAAATTAGGCCTAAGATTAGAGAAACAAGTGAATGCATTTTTTGTTAAAGAATAAGGAATGAACTTCATCTTTAAATTTTCACCATTTGCTAAGATTTCCAACTTCACCATGTATTGAGAAATATGCTCAGTGGTCGATTCACCAATTTCACCAGCAAACTTTGTTACTATTTTTGGATTTTTCATTCCCCTAGACACTTCTGTTGCTTGCATAACAGCAGAAAAAGTAGAAACAAAATATGGTTGATTCATGAAACCTACGTTGAAACCCACTCTATTAAGCACATCTTCAATAATTCTAGTAACCTAGTATCTCTCACCATGTTGATTGGCTCTCATTAAAACCAACACCTCATCCGTATTTTGATCTCGTCGAACAACTTGAGGAGTATCTCTTTCAAAATGCATATCACCTCCCATATTTTTAGGCATATTCATCCTATCCTCCTTATTTATTTACAAATTTTGGTCTCCTTCATCATAGTCAACAATTCGAACAATTCTTTCTACTTGTCTAGCAAGACACTCAAATTTTGATTCATGATCAATCATCACAGGGTTCAAAATTGTGGTCATTTACTGGGTCAATAGATTAACCAAATCATGATGACTTTCATCAACATGTTGTCGAAAAGCAGCCATAGAACTGGAACCACTCGATCTAGAACCCATTTGATAATCTTGAGAAAACTAAGGTGTAATGGAGGTATTGGATCATTAACAAAGCTTGAGGTATTTTCAAATATAATTGGAGGAATGTAATCGCTTATTAGTGGAGTATAACTCGGAGGAAGGCTATAAGGTGGCTAACCAGCAGTTACTGGTGGTTTTGCTTGCATCACAGCAATTCGTGGACGTTGAATTTGTCCATTATTCCCACCTAGAGGATTAATAATTGTTACATTCTCCACTAATGTACTACTTTCAACACGAGACGCTATGTCCGTCGCTGTTTGTGCGACTATAGCAACATTATCGTTTAATTTTGCCACTTCTAAGTTGCATACACTAGATCATTACAAACACCTTTTCACACACTTAATTCTTAAAACTGTCCCACCAGGCGTGTCAATTTGTTTTACTGATTTTTTAGCAAATTGAAATGGTTCAATATCTAAGTTCTGGGAGCAAAACCTACTCCTCTTTGTGAGTATCAGTTTTCAAAAGTGCATAAAAAATTCTTTCAATTAGTTAAACTAACAAAAGAAAATCTGGAAACAAAACAAATAAATTTAAAAGTAAAATGACCGAGAATGAGTAAAATGATATTAAATTCAAAGAAAGCAAGAAATTATCTTCGACAAGATCGAAGGACTTTGAAATTAAATGCAAAATGTAGAATTTTAAAAGAAAATAAACTTGCTTGAAAAATAGATTTGCAAGAAAAATAAAGATTATAAGAAATTTAAATGGAAAATAAAGATATGGAAGGAACCCATACAGAAAAGAAAACTCTTAGCAGACGTAAGAATTTGTTGGGGATATGAGTGTGCGAGAGTGTTTTTTGATATGAAATTCCAACCATTTTTCCTTCCATTCTTCAACTATTTATAAAGCTTTTTAGCCAATGAAAACCAAGCAAATATATCCTACGTGAATATAATTTTAAGTAATCGTTTCTGCGCTTTGAATGTTGTCATAATTGACATCAATTATCTTCATTTATCAACTTTATTTTTTTGATTATTTCATTCTTCTTCAATGAGTACTTATCAATCGAAATTTATTGTCTTATTGATATGCTATCCTCGATAAATCCCATGAAATAAGTTTTTACTTCAAAACTCAGAACTTATTTATTTTGACAATATATATATATATATATATATATATATATATATATATATATATATATATATATATATATATATATATATATATATATATATATATATATGAGATAGCTAAATTTTTAAATATAGAATAATGAATTTTGGCTTGCCCCAAGAAGAATCAGAAGGTGTTCCTCGTTATATATTTAAATGTTGAATATTGTTCACGATCAAAATAAGTAGCAATTTGTTAGCCAATTCGGTTCACTTGTAAAAATAGCTAGTCGAGTCAATAAAAATATAAGTTATTTTTAGATACAGCTTGACTCGAATAATTCGTACATAAATGAGTTGAGTTTGAGTGTATATGAATTGATTCATTTGACTTGTTTGTTTTATGAATAAAACTCTACATTCAAACAAAATATTTAACTAAATTATTATAACAACTTTTTAAATTACACACCTCCTTCTCTTTCTTTTTCTCCGTTTCCTTCTCCTTCTCCTCCTCCTCGTCATTTTTTTTCTAAATTCGCATATGCAAATTCTTCTTCTTCTCCCTCCTCCTCCTCCTCCTCCTCCTCTCAATATTACGTCTTCTTCTTTTTTTTTTTTCTTTTTTGTTATTGTCATCACCAATAACACCAATATTTTGCTAACATCTTTATTAGTTCTGATTTTCTCTGATACCATCATTAATTAATTTAGGTTCATTTCTTAGTTCATTTCGGTTTATTTCTGTGTTAATTGAGGTTCACTTGATGCTGTTGATAAGTATTGACAAAATTTTTTATTCTTTAAGTAATTTTTAACTGTTTGTTCAAATTTGAATCGAATTCGGTTCATTTGTGAATTGCGTTAGGTTCACTTAATACTACTTTTAAGCATTCACCAAATCTGTTATTCCTTAAGAAATTCAGTTCATCTTTTAGTTTAATTGAGTTCATTTGCATGTAGAAATGAATTAAAATGTGTTTTTCTTGCTAATTAAATGTTTATCATTTTTTGTTCAAATATGAACCGAATTCGGTTCATTTGTGAATTGAGTTTGGTTCACTTGATACTACTTTTAAGTATTCACTAAATCTGTTATTCCTTAAAAAATTTGGTTCATCTATTAGTTTAATTGAGTTCATTTCATGCAGAAATGAATTGAAATATGCTTTTCTTACTGATTGAATGTTTATCACTTTTTGTTCAAATCTAAACCTTATTCGGTTCATTTGTGAATTGAGTTAGGTTCACTTGATACTACTGTTAAGACCAACTTTTATTCATTTCTGGATCCAAATAAATCTCAATTAAAAGGAGGAAAAAAAAATACAGCAACAACAACAATAATAAAAGAATGACGATTGAGAGAAAACATGCGAAGAAGAAGAAGAAGGAATGCGAAGATAAAGAAGGAGGAAAGTGAAGAAGAAAAAGAAAGAAAGTGAAGAAGAAGAAGGAAGAACGCGAAGACGAAGACGAAGAAGCGTTATTGAAACGCGTGTGTGTACACGCTGGTATAACGAAAGTGATTATTGTTAAATTTAGACCTTTTTAATTGGACTTGGATACAAAAATATTTGGATGTATAACTAGGCTCTTGTTTTATTTGCAAAAAATATTATTAAAATATTTAAATATTATTAAAATATTTAAATATTAATTAGGATGGTATATTTAAGTATTTAAATTTTAATTTTAATTTAACTTAAATAGTTATTATTATTTCGAAGTGATATCTAAAATCAAGGTGAATTTGAGCCAGAATGTGAAATCTAAATTTTTTCGAGTGAAAGTTTCGACTTATTTATTGGGACAGTGGTAAGGGTGGAGTTTAGTTCCGGAAATGATGCCATGGCCCCAAATTTTTTATAAAAGAACTAGTAATATTACTACAAAAGAATAAATATAACTCAATTGATTTATGTCTCATCCAATTATATAAGATTTGTGGGATTAACTTTCACTTTCTACATTTATTCAATTATTTTTAATTTTAAACATTAGCGCCTTGGACTTAACTTCAATGAATTTTTACAAATTAAAGACCTTATTGACTTATAAACTTATTCATACAAATTAAAATCTCATTCTCATTATCATTTGTTATTCTCATGCATTATCAACAAGATTTTACGATTTTAATGTTGAAATTAGTTGTAGTCAAATTAATTTATTTTATCTATATAGTTATTTTTTAGGAATCACTTAGATAAAGATGTCTAAAACGTATTTTTTTAAAAATATTTTTTAGTAATTAAAATTTAATACATATAATCGATAAATCGTATTTTTTTGTCAAAATTAGGCCAAACAAATTAATTTGACAAAAAATAGTGAATCAAATCTTAAATCGGTCTAAATTAATATTAATTTTTATAAAAAATATTATAATATTCTTATTATATTAAAAATTCTAAATTCTAACTCTACGACGACAGAGAAGTAAAGGACTAGAAGTTAATTAAGATTCTCAAAATTAATATATATAATAAAAATATTTTAATTATTTTTGTATAAAAATGAGGACAAGATTTGACTGGCATGAAGTTAATTTTTCATGAAATATTAAATATATATTTTTATACATAACAATTCTTTCATAATTGATTTTTTTTATATAAATATAGAATAATTGTAAAGTATAACCGATATTGTAATGTGTTTCATGTTTATCTTTCTAGCTATACGTAACATAATTATATTACTAAACAATAAATTTGTAATGAATCAGTGACGCCTCTAACTCAATAATTGACATATTATATTTTTTAAATTAAAATTAATATATAATTGCACAGATTAAATATTGAAAATGATGAGAATAATTGACAGTTTTTAATTTTCATACAAGTCAATAACGTCGGTGAAGAAAAGACTTATTGATCATATAATACTTAGCTTGAACAATTTTTTAATAATGTATTTTCAATCATATCATCGCTAATAAGTGAAGAAATAAAAAAAATACATTGTTAGTGGAGAGTTTAACTAAAAAAAAAGTTTTCATAAATTTTTATTGATAAGTCAATAATTATAAAAATCCTAACAACTCTTTATGATAGTCGTTAATAATCATAAAAAAATGCTCACACATATATTTTCAATTATTTTAAAAATTTTATTATGATAGTCGTTAATTATTTTATATTTAATTTGCCCTAAATTATTGTTGAGAATTTGAAAATTAAGGGACGAACACTTCAGAAGGAAATTGACTTGCACTAAATCCACAATCATTCATCAAACAAGGCATCTTTGAATGTCAATGCCCTGGTATTTATACATGGCCCTTAAAATCCAAGATAATTAGATTATCCTAATGTAAACTATTTAGAAGTCTCACAAACAAATCTTCATTATTAGTATGCTATAGGTTGTCTTTGTCATTTATTGATTGAAATCTGCCTAATTATATTTCTGTGGCTCCTTTTTCCCTCTTCGGTTATTCCCTGATCTCTCTCTCTCTCTCTCACACACACACACACATATATGTATATAACTATATAGAGTTGATGTTAAAAGTTAAAAATATATACCAATAAATTAAATATACATTATGAGAAAAGTGTTACACTAGCTAGGTGTGCAAAGCAAAATCATCGTTATTAGACAATTTAACAAAAACAGTAATTTCAGCTTAATTAAATAAGTTTTTCTCTCTGCAAATAAAATACTTGCTTTTTATTTTTGTAATATTTTTTTATTTTAATCTGATAAAATTTAAAAAGTTTTGAATTTAGTCTTTATCGCTAGTTTATTTCATTAGCCAAGTTGGCAATAGATAAAATGATTCCTAAATGTTTGAACTATTAAATAGTCTTAATAATAAAATATATTTTTTAAGTTGTCAAATAATTGCTAAATATCTATTTTAAATTTTATTTATTAATTAATTTTTTATATATTATTTAATTTTAAAATTTATTTTTTATTTTATAAATTATAATTTTATTATTCATCATCTATTTTATCTTTACAACTCTATCACTAATAATTTAAAATCATAGAAAAAATAGAACATCTATCAATGGTGACCTTAATTCTAGTTTAATATGTTTTATGAAGTTTGATGTAGGAATAATTTCTACTAATTTGATTTCTCAAATTCAAATATTATATTATAAAATTAAGATTCAATCTTTATTATTCTTTTGAATTAAACTATTACTAAAAAAAGAAACAATATAAATCATTTGAGAAAATTTTATATAATATATTGTATGTTTGATCTGTTTAATAGCATAAACAATCGAAAAAACGTGTTTGTTATAAATATAATCGATTAGAAAAATCTTAAATTCTGAAGATATCCAATCAATTGGATAGTTCAACTAATCAATTGAATCCCTCAATTCATTAATTAGATAAGTAATAAAATCGATTGACTAGAAACAAAAAAAATGAACTTTTGCTTGTAAAATAATTGATTATTGTAAACGGAATAGAATTTTTGTTCACTAATCAATCAACTGCTTGAATGAAAAAACTCATTGTTTTTCTGTAAATTATAATTTCTCCTTTTACAAAAAATACATATCTAATAATTGATAAATAATGATAAAGGTTGTTGCAATAAATCAATAATCACAGTAAATCATAAACAATTACAATTATAGAATGGAGTAATAAATGAAAAAGATTGATAAAAGTTTATGGAATTATTAATCTTAAAATTAAAAAAAATAAAATTAAAATTTCAAACTCAAAATAAAATTGAGAAAAGGATTGAGTATTAGAATTTCAAACTCAAAACATATCTTGTTGTAAAAAGAATTGAACTTATCTCTTCATTTATAGAAGATGTTTATTTCCACAAAAAGAAAAACGCACGAAGGGTGGATAACTATGAAAAACACTCTGTTCAAGTAAGTATAAAAAATATATCAAAATAGTAAAATAATTCGGATCTTAGAATTTATCATATGAGTTTTTTTTGAAAATAGATATAAATTTTTTTTATATACATAGAATTAATAAATAATATTTATATTATGATTGTTTGATTATTAAGATAAAAATGATAATTATTAAATTAATAATAAATGTCAATTACAAAAAAATAAATGATAATTAAAACCGGCTTGCAATTTTGGAATTAATTCCAAATGCTTTGCTGGTGGTGCACCGTGACCTCCTAGGAGTTTATTTATAGAGAAAATTTCATTTCTCTCTTCTGCGAGATGCTAAAATGACATTCTTTTTTTCTTTTATTTTATAAATGTACATTTTCATCTCTTCTAACTTTTAAAAAATCTCTTCTTTAATTTATTTTAAACTTTTTGTGATAAAAAATATTAATTTTATCTATTTTTTAAGAAAAATAAATTATTTTTTTTAAAATACTCATTAACAAAAATTTTATCTTTTATCATTAAATTTTACTTACTAAAATACCCTTTAATAAATTATTCTTTTATTGATTAAATTATATTTTAAAAAAATTAATAATTATATTATTTTTTCTAAAATACTCTTCAATAATTTTTTAATTATTAAATTATAATTTTGTCAAAATCTTTGTTAATAATTTTTTATATTTTATTATTAATTTTTCGATATCTATATATTATTTTAACATTAAATACAAAATTTTAGTAAGATTATTTTTCAATATCAATATATATTAATTATTATACATATTAACAGTAGTAAAAATTTTTTATTTAATGTTAAAATAATATATATTGATATCAAAAAATTAATAATAAAATATAAAAATAATTGTTAGCAAAAATTTTGGTAAAATCACAATTTAATAATTAAAAAATTATTGAAGGATAGATATCTTAGAAAAAATAATTTAATTATTAATTTTTTTAAAAATATTTTGATAAAAATACAATTTAATTAATAAAAAATTTATTAAAAAATATTTTGATAAGAAAAATTTAATGATAAAAAATAAAATTTTTGTTAATCAATTTTTTTTTAAAAAATAATTTATTTTTTTTAAAAAAATAGATAAAATTAATATTAGTTAACACAAAATATTTAAAATGGATTAAAGAAAAGATTTTTTAAAAGTTAAAAAAAAGAAGAATATACATTTATAAAATAGAGAAGAGAGGAATGTCATTTTAACATATTGCAAAAGAGGATAGTAAAATTTTCCCCTATTTATATTACGGTTTTCTGCAACCCATTTTGTTGCGAACAAGATGATTTTCAACAAATTTAATCGTTGTTGATCAGGTCGATTACAATTCTATCCAAAAGTTTCAATCTGGTCAAATCATTGATTTTTATTTAAATTGGTCGGTTCAATCTGGTTGTAAACAACTATAAATTTATCAATTTCGGTCATATTTTGAAAGCATGGTAACATAGTAAATTTGTTGTAACTTATAAATGAAACAAGAATAGGGTTATAGAACTAATAAAGAATCAGCTCATTTAAGTCAACACATAAAAAAATTATTTATTTAAATTTTTTTTTAATTATTCTTTTATCTTATTTTTTTAATATTTTCTTCTAACACTTTAATTTTACCTACTATCATTAGACATCACAATTGTTATAAGCTATAACACCCTTATTTTTAACACCTCATGATCGTACTAAAAGTTTGAGTGTTACTTACTTTTAATCCTTTATTTTGATACTATATTTATTTAATATTGAGCCTTCATAAATATAAACCCAATTTTTAATTATGAAAGTGGAAAACCTTTATTTTAAAAATCACATAGTCACATATTATATTCATGTAATAATAATTACATAAACTTATCCAAAACTTCTTAATATACAAGTTCTGCCCTTCTAAATTCTCAAAATGACAAATGACGAGGGATAAATTAAAATCTAAAACTAAATCATAAACAGAAAAGGAAAACATATATATATATATATATATATATATATATATATATATATATATATATATGCAAAGCTCCGTAGTTCGAATCGCGGCTTCGTGCCAAAGCTTTTTGAACCTATCATTGAAAAGAAAAATTCTGTAGGAGATGAGAACATCATCCTCGAAAGAGTTCTCAGTAGAGGGTTTAAGAATTGTTATAAGAAGATACGTATAAAGAGAAGAATTGGTTTTAAGGCAGTGATTATTGTTTGTCATATGAATCTTTTAAAAATCAACGGTTAATCATCCAAAACTTTTCAAAGAAACTATTTATTTTTCAGAAAATCCAAAACCTTTCTTTTCTTGTAAGAGAATCTTAATTGGTTTCCTAAACTGTATGAATGACCAACCTGTTCCAAGCATAGGTTCATTAAGTCTATGCTGAACCAGCTTGATTTTTCATACTTTACTAATAACTCAATCAGAAACCAATCACAGCTTTCAACCTATCACATAATCAATCAACACAATCATCATTTCATCACCAATAATCTCGAAAGTACCACATCAGAACAAACACAAGCAAAACAGACAAGAAAAGTACATGTATAGATAGCAGTTACAGCAAATAGCTCAGATAGCAGTTAATAACAGTTTAGCAATTAGGCAAACCCAAAACAAATTCAAACTCAAGCAAAACATACAAATGCATATGATGTATGCCTGTCCTATGGCTAATGAGCTCATCTGTCGGTTATACAGCCAACCCGACATGTCCTGGTAACTAACCATTGGACAGTCCCCCGATGCGCATCCCCATGAGTCTATGCATAGCTTTTTCTCATATATATATATATATATATATATATATATATATATATCAAATAGCTCAATGGGGGTACCATTCCCGAGAATTTATAAGTGCTCGGTCACCCTTACGTCGTAGGGCCAACAGCGTATCGAGTCTTAACCTGGAACACGTGGTGGCAAGCCACGTTACTTTATCCAAAAAAACTCGTATCTCAGATAATTCAAATAAATAAGCCATATGAATATTTCAATTATAATTCATCAATATCCACATCATTCTCAATCATGTCTCATTCATCAGCATACCTCAATCATACGCAATCATTATCCTTCATTATCACACCTCTCATTTCGTTCATCAATAATTCCAAACTAGACATAATTCATTTCTTAACAAATCACGCTCAAAATATAATCCTTTTCTTACTACATTGAAACTCAAGAATAATCTTTTCTTAATAAATCATATACAGAACATAAAATTTTTCTTAATAAATCAAAATCACATACGTAATTACTTTTTTAACAATCGAACTCAAACGTAATTCTTTTTGAAATAATTCAAAATCAAATAATTTGATTCTTAAATCCAATTTTCTTTTTAAAGAATGCTTTAAACAAATACTCAGAGTTTTATAAAAATTTCAGTAGCATATCCTCTAAAATTTGGACTCTACCACCCTTCTCGAGTCCCATCTAAACCATTTCTCAAACTCTTTTCAACCGTTTTCAATAAATTAAACTAAATTCAATACCAAAAATCATTTCCAAATCTCAGAATCTTATCCAATAATTCAATAGAACCCATCTCCAATATCAGTTCATTTTCAATATCAAATTAACTCTAAACCCAGAAATCACTTTTCATAGTATTTTATCAAACCAACTTTTCAACGCAATATTCAGAAGCAGTCAGAATTCAATCATCTTCATAATAACCTTAAACCAAATACAAACCCGATTAAATATCTTTAATCAATCAATAAACTGTTCAAACAAGCATTTACATTCATTCAAAGCAATTCAGTTTAATCCATAAGACTTACGAGACTACAAAATATACATTTCGCATTAATATCAATTTATAACAATTCTCGAAAATAAAATGAGTTAAAGGAAAGCGCCCCTACCTCGAATAGTCGAAACTCGAAAACTCAAGAACGCGTCACAAACTCGTTTTCTCTCGGCCCGCAACGACGGCAACCACAACCTCAACTTTAAACCACTTTCATAGCAACCATAGCAACTCTAATCGCAATATATAATAACCGAAACTCAATCATGTAACAAATAACGCTGCAAAATCTCAGCTAAGATAACAGAACTGTGACTAAAGGGGTTTCAGGAACAAAAACTCTTACCGTAACTAAGAAGAAACACTGAACCGAAAAACAACGGCTCAAGCGGTGGTCCCAACAGCCATGATGTTGTTCCCGACATCCAGAGATGCGGCGACGCGATTCAAACAAAACTAGAAAGAGTGGCAGCAACCCCAATTTTGACTTGCAATCACCGGAACCAAATCCCTAAGGTACCAACAGCTCAGAATCTCTAACAACCTATATTAAAATAATGATTTTCAAAGGTTCCAGAAATAAAAACGCTTACCAAGAAGGCAGGGACTCCAGCGGCAGTTTTCGGCGATCACAGCCACGGCGGCGTAATCCAGAAAGGCCCAATTTTCATCTTTTTTTGGGTAGTTTAGGTAATTTTAATAAAATTATAGGTAATAGAGTAATTAAAAATCAATCTTAATTCAATAATAATATCTATAAAGTACTATTTAATTATCAATCTGTTCCAAGTATTTTAATTTAAAATTAGAAATAATATAATTAATTTTTTTGCTCATAAAAATTAAAGTATTAAATTCTGAAATTTTAATTATTTAAACCAATTTATGTAAAATTCTTATTATTTTACAATTACTAAACTTTATAATTTAAATATAAAAAAATTGATAATTATAAAATCAAATAAAACCTTAAATTATTTTAAACTCAATTAATCAAAATTTGCTTTAATTATCTTTAATAAAATAATTTCCAAGATTAAAGTACTTAATGAATAAATAAATCGAATTAATTCATAATAATATTTTTCGAAAATTCCAAGTCTTACATCGGCCCTGCCACATGTGGTATTAAGCTAGATAATAAGATTGTAGATAAGAAATAATATGAACTGTATAATTATTAAATTGATGTATGAAGAATATGAAAATGGATTACAAAAAAGATACGCTCCTATTCGAGTGAAAACTCACTCCTACATAAATGATCCTAAAAATTCCTCTAACTAACTATTCCATTGTGACATTTCACTATATAATATCTATTCTGTAACTAACTGGCCAAAATGGCAAAAGATAGAATTATAGTAGTCCCTATTCATTGATTCACAATGTAATCTTGTATTCAATTGGGTTTCTTCATGGTTCTCTTGGGTCAATTGTTGATGGCCCAACCTCCTCTAATTCACTTTCAACATTAGCTTCCTCAAATTCTACCATTTTTTTTCGCTACTGGTCTTGTTTCTGACCCAATATCCTCTAATAGCCTATCAATCATCCCTCCCTCCACTGTAACCTTGTCCACAAGGTCAAATTCAGAAAACAACATGTGTAACTCCTCGATGTCCTCCCAAGTTGTCTCCTCACGTGAAACTCCTTCCCAATCCACAAGATCTTGGGTGTGAGGTCCGTCCGATGTGGTGACACAACGCCATCCCAAAATTGCAAGGGATTTGGTTGAAGTGAAGATGAAAAGTCAGCCATCGAGGGAGGTTCCGCCGGCAGTGGTCCATGAAATTGCTTTAGCACAGACACATGAAAAATCGAGTAGAACGCATAAGTGGGTGGCAACTCGAGACAGTAAACTACCTTCCTTATCCTCTGTTTAATTTGATAAGGTCCATAAAATCGTTTTCACAACTTATTATATTGAGTCCTTATGAGTGATAATTGCCGATATGGTTTATTCTTCAATAGTACCCAATCCCCCACCTGAAATTTGTTGTTCCACTAGTGTGCATCTGCTTGTCGCCACATTTTTTTCCTGAACACACTGCAGGGTAAAACATGATTTCCTATCCCGAGCGTCCTTAACGCGTAAAAAGTCATCCACCTCTAACACTTGAACTAAACCTGGAATGTATCCTGGTAATGAGCAAAGAACATAGCCATAGAATGGTTCATGAGGTGACATGTCAATAGCCATCTGCCCAAGCTAGGTAGGAATCCCATTAAGAGGGATAGAAGTGAGCGAATACACGTAGGTACTGTTCCAGCGTATTGTTTATAACCTCAGTTTGTTTGTCGCTCTAAGGGTGATATGTTGTACTAAAATGTAGTTTAGTTCCATTAAATTCAAATAAATTTCTCCAGTATCTGCTCATGAAAATTAGGTCCCTGTCTGAGACCATAGCTGCAGGATAACCATGTAGCTTGACCATTAAAGTGGTGAAAGCTTTCGTTATGTCTTTGGCAGTGAAACCCAGTTTCAACAGGGTAAAGTGCCCTAACTTACTAAATTTGTCCATCACCACTAAGATAACATTAAAACCAATTGACTTGGCAATTGCACAATGAAATCCAACGAAATTTCCTCCCATGACTTCAATGAAATTGGTAACGGTAGGACCAACCCTTGTGTTTTAGCCGGCATGTATTTAGTGACTTGACAATCTATGCACTGCTCAATGTACCGCTACAATCTACCCTCATCCGGGGCAAAAAAAACAAGTCACTTAGAGCCTTATAGGTCTTAAGAACCCCATGTCCATCTCGCAGCAAAGAGTGGAGCTCGTGTAGTCGTATTTGCCTCACCCCTTGATAGTCCGGCACCAACTCATAGCCTTAGTACAACAAAATTCCATTCTTAGCCATATATGCGGGGTCTAGTTTGCCTGCCTTTAATTGCTGGTGCAAATTCTGGAACTCCTCGCAATGCGCATTAGCATCATTCAAGGATTGAATTAGATAATGCTACATTGTGGAGATGACTTGAAACTCTGCCTGTGGTAGTACATTAGGGTGACGAGATAAAGTGTTAGCAACTTGATTCAAACGTCCTAGTCGATATTGAATCTCAAAATCATATCCAAGTAGCTTAGTCAAATAGTATTGCCGATTCAGAGTGAGAACCACTTGAGACATAAGCTCCTTGAGTCCCTGATGATCTATTTTGATAATGAATCGCTTGCCTAAGAGGTAATGACGCCATTTAGCAATAGCTTGCATGATGGCATAGAGCTCTCTCAGATAGGCAGACGATAGCATCATTTTATTGCAAAGTTTCTTATTAAAGTGTGCAGTAGGGTGGCCCTCCTAGGATAATACAACCCCTAACTACTCCCACATGAGACGAATCGGTCTCAATAGTGAACTGTTTTGAAAAGTTCGGAAGAGCTAGCACCGGGGTTTAAATCATCGGAGCCTTCAGTTCAAAAAATGCTCGATTTGCCTCTTGCCTCCAAAATAAATTTTTCTTCAACAACTCGGTAAGCGGGTGCGCAATGTGGGCATATCGTTTAACAAATTTTTGATAGTATCCCGTTAGGCCTAGGAAACCCCGTAGTTGCTTCAATGTCGTTGGCTTCGGTTATGCTTGAATAGAGTCAATCTTGGAGAGATCCACCTTCACTCCCTCGGCACCCACAACATGACCAAAGTATTCAACTTGCCATGTTCAAAGAGGCATTTGGATCTCTTGGCAAAAAGATGATGCTGAGCCAAAGTAGTGAGAGTCAAAGCTAAGTGTTGGAGATGCTCCTCCCATGTCTTACTATACACCAAAATATTATAAAGAAAATACAGCAATAAACTTTCGCAAATAAGCCGAAAGATCATATTCGTAGTTGCTTGAAAAGTTGAAGGAGCATTGGTGAGCCCGAAGGGCATCACTACGAACTCATAGTGGCCTTGGTGGGTCCAGAAAGTGATCATCGGTATAGCCTTATCATTCATGTGGATTTGGTGATAATCAGATCTTATATCAATCTTAGAGAAAAATTCAGTACCGAATAGTTCATCCAAAATCTCCGCTATCGTCGGAATAAGAAACTTATCCTTAACCATAATGGCATTGAGCACTCTATGGTCCACACAAATCACTAACTACCATCCTTTTTCTTCACCAATAGGAAAGGGCTCGAGAAAACACTTTGACTTTCACGAATAATGTCTGCCTCTAACATTTCAGCTATCAATCAATTTATTTTTTCCTTTTGGAAGTGGGGGTACTTGTAGGGTCTTACACTCACCAGTTGAGATCCTAGAACTAGGTGAATTTGGTGATCAATCTCTCGATGCGGTGAAAATGCAGTGGACTCATCCAAGACTGCACTGTGCTCCTCAAGAATGGGTTGTAACTCGGTTGAAATTGAGGACACACTAGCTTCCTACCTCTGCTATCTAAAGCATTTTAAGATGATATAAGGTGGTCACAACATCAGCAGTCACCAATTTCTGCAACATCTTGTTGTTAATAGCCTCAGCTTGTAATAAACGTTTTCCTTAAAGCTTCATGGCAATGCCATTCACCACAAACTCAATGGTTAGCAGTCATACTGAGTCTAGACGTACCCTAGACACATAAGCCATTGAACCCCAAGGACAGTATTAGCACCTTGTAATTCCATCACAAAGATACTAACAAAAAATTGGTAGCCTTGCATGATAAGAGGGGCCTCCTCACATGCAGTCCTGCATCCTATTATATCTCCATTGCCCATCAAAACTTGTAGTGGTGTAGTTTGTGTAATAGAAAAATATAATTTTTTTGCAACACTAACTTTCAAAAAATTGTAGAAACTTCCTCCATCAATCAATACCATCACTGGTTGCCCTTTATACATTCCTTTCAATCGAAAGGTAGTGGGTTGATACTGTCCCACTATAGCACTGAAGCTAATTTCTAATTGAATTGGTTCTACTACCACCGAGCTGGCCACCAGGAGGGGGTTTGCACCACTTCCGGATCTGACTTCTTAAGTAACTCTTGTATTTTTTCCTTCCTAATGAGTAGGTAACAAGTGATTTTGCATCTATACCTTAGAAATAACTTTTTCTCACAATGATAACATAGGCCCTTCTTCTTTTTAAGTTTAATTTCTAATGTTGACAGTTTCTTGAAGGGTGGAGTATGGTTTGTGTGGATGTTTTAATTAGGCGTATAAATTGAAACCGGGTTGAAATTGGATTTTAGGTTGGAGTTTTTAGGGTGGTTGCATTGGGGCGATTAAAAATAGTAGTGTTGGTTGTATTTGTTGTAGTGTGTTTCTTATGTGATGGATTTGTGTATTGTGAATTTTTGTTCACATGCAACTTGGCTAACAAAATAGTAGTAACATAAGTGGTAGATTTGACAAATAATAGTTCACATACACTTGAGATAGTCATACAGTCCAACTACAAAAAGGGATATTAACCATTATTCACTGAGACCTATCACATGGTTGGAGATTTTCTCAAATAAACTTTGATATTCAACAACACTATTAGTTTATTTCAGCTCCTTAAGAGCCGCCTTCGGATCATAAAATTGGCTTTGATCGAATCAAACCAACAAAGCATTCAGAAATGACTCCCAGATATGTCTTATATTATTATCGATGATCCATCTGTACCAAGAGTATGCAGGTCCAAAGAAGTGAAAAGAGAGCATACATACTCGTATTTTGGTTGGAACCGAATACGATTTGAAATATTCTCTGGCCTAGAATACCCACTCTTCTACCTTCTCTCCATTAAACAACAGAAGATCGGTCTTGAGAGTGCGATTCACGATCTGAAAGGAGCCAATGCTCCATTGAGCTCTGGAGCTATGTGCCAGTCCTCTCTCGTCAGAGTTTGGTTCAATTCTCTTTATCTTCAAGGCATCTTTTATCATTACTTAAATTTCTCGCAAAGAATGCTCCATCTCATCCATCCGAGCATTGGTGGCTCCGATTTGACTTGAGACTTCAATGTGATCGCGTTGAAGTGCAACAATATCTGCATGCTAAGTGAGTTCATCGGGAATGGTCATCTCTCTCAATGAAAGCACCAAATGTTAAGCTAGAAAATAAGATTATAGATAAGAAATTGTATGAACAGAATTATTAAATTAATGAAAAAGAAGATGAAAAGGAATTACAAAAAAGATATACTTCTATTCAAGTGGGAGTTCACTCCTATGGAAATGATCCTAGAAATTTCTCTAACTAATTATTCTATTGTGATATTTCACTATATAATATCTATCCTGTAACTAACTAGTCAAAGTGACAAAAGATAGAATTATAGTAGTTCTTATTCATTAATTCACAATGTAGTCTTGCATCCAATTAGGTTTCTTCCTAATTCTCTTGAGTTCAATTGCTGATGGTCTAACCTCCTATAATTTACTTTCAGCACTAGCTTCCTCTAGTTCCATTTTTTTTTCTATTATTAGTCCTATCTCTGATTTAATATTCTCCAATAGTCTATTATGTGACCTACTATCATCGATTACCTACCATCTTTAGTTACCATAAATTTTTAACTTTAAATCTTAAATTATAAATTATAAATTCTATATTTTAAACTAATTTTATTTTATTTAATTTTTAAATACATTTTACTTGAGTTTTTGGATGTTTTATTGCTTTTAATTTTAGATATTTATTTTTAATAATCATCAATTTTAAGTGAGAAATATTGAGTATAATGTTGGCTAGCAGTTTGACTCTCAAAGCCTTTTCATAAAACAAATAAGAAAGCAAATAAAGTAAAATTAAATTTGGCCAGTACATCTTAAATTGTTTTTTAAAAGATGACAATACTAAATATATTTTATACATAAGTTATCATATGATTTATCTATTATGGGAATAAATCGACACAATATATAATTTTTAAATAATCGTATTAAATATACATTAAAATTAATCTTTAGAATCAGTCATTAAGATATAATACATATTGAAATATAAAATATACATTAAAAATAAATTAAGATACATATATATTTATATATAAATATATAATAATTACTTTTAATAGACTAATTGTGTAATGTACATCTAAACTTTTTATTCTAAATAAATAAATGATTAAAAAAAGTTTTGATTCTTTTAAGATAAAATTAAAAATATAATAAAAAAATTATCATACGCAATATATATATTTTTTGCTTTTTAAATTTAGTAATAATTTTTATTTTTTGTCTAATTCTACTCTTCACCCAAAAATTTTTGAATAATATTACACATTTAAATTTTTTATAAATTAAATTCAATTAAATTAAACAATAAAATTTAAATTAATATTATTTATAATTAATTTTTATTAATATTAAACCAATTTAATTAAATTTAATTAACAAAAATATTTAAATGTGTAACCTTATTTAAAAATACTCTTGATGTATAGATACCGAGAGGGCTCAAAGTATTGCTTCAAAGTTGTATCCCTGAACGCTGGTTGGAATAATAATAGTAAGTGGGTGGGCTTGAAAAGTTGTATTTACACAAGAGTGTAGTAGTTATCATGGTGTATGTCTTATCATCACTCACACAAGAATGAATTGAAGAATATTAATACAGCGATGGCGAGTATATTAGAGGGGGACCATATATATATATAGCAGCAGATGCCACAAACCCTTAATTCCCTCGTAACGTGATGAACTCCTCGGCCACGCATTTTTCTATCCACTAATATTAAGAAGATAATAATTTAAAATTATTTTATTTAATTTAATATTTATAATTATGTGTATATAATATTTAATATTATACATTTATTTTAAAAATGATTAATAAATATAAAAATTTTTAATTAATTTTTATTATCTTTTAAATATTTTTTACTTCTATCATGATACACACTCTGATCGCTAATATATCCTCATTCCTCGAATTTAATAGAGAACAAATATATATGCGCATGACACGGCACATTTTCGCGTGCTTTCAATGAACTTATTTTTCTCGCTAGTCCACGCACTAGTTCGCATAAAGTGGTCCATGCCTATCTTTTGTTACTTAGTTGTCCAGATTACTTCTTTTGTGTTTATTACTAATCGAAGACGGCTCATGTAAACACCCGTAGTATATATAATTGAGCTAGATCATAGTACAATCTACAAATATAATGTTAGAATTTTAAAAGAGTCATGTTAAATAAATAAAAGTTTAATTATTTTATTGGTTTTTGGTAGTTTTATTAAATTTTTAATTAGATTTTTATATTTTTTTAATTAAATTTTTACATTTTTTATTTTGTAATTAAATTATTTTTATATAAAAACGTTAAAATTAACCAAATATTTTTTTCCAAAATATATGCGATCAAAAATCTAGTTAAGTTTTTAATTATGAATATTTTCAATTTGCAAAAAAATATTCAATTAACTCTAACATTTTTTAATCTACTAGAAAGGATCTAATTATAAAATTAAAAACAGTATAAAAATTTAATTAAAAAATATAAAAATCTAATTAAAAATTTGATAAAATTATAAGAACCAACAAAATAATTAAACCATAAATAAATTACAATGAAAAGTTTCTCTCTTATATATACTTGCAAATTTTCATATTAATAACAAAAATACTATATGCGAATTAATAAAAATCAACTATTATATGTCGTATATATTTATATATGTTATTTTACTATTGATTGGCAATTAATTTTTGATATACATATAATAAGTAAAAAGTAATTTAAAAAAAATAGAACTAGTATATACTTAGTACGAATATGATCAAAATTACAGAAATTTTGGCAAAAAAGATAGTTTAAGAAATAGTAATTATCACTTAATAAAATATATTTTTATGCCAAATTTAACATTAAGGTAGTTTAAATCATTAATATTAATTAAAAATAAATATTTAAATAGTTTAAATAATCAATACGATATTTTAAGACAAATATCCAATTAGTTTTGTCGTAAAAAAAATTATAAAATCCAAAATAACATAACTTTGAGTTAATTTAAGCATTCCCCAGAGGTACTTTTTCTTAGAATAATAATTTTTTCTAATAAAATATATATCTTATAACGATTCCGTTCGAAACTAACTAAAAGTAAAGTCAACTCCAACTAATTAGTTAAAAAATAGGTCTATTATAAAACAAAATAAAAAATAACTCCTCACTACTCCAATTTTTTAAATTTTAAAATAAAAAAAAAATTGACTTAGTTAAATACATAGTAACAGTGGGTACTATATCCTAATTCATAAACCCAAAATAAACTACCGAACCCGTGCAGCAAAGTTAGGAAGTTAGTCCTTGTTTTCTCCGTAAGAATTGAATCCACACGAATATGCATAGCTTTATAGGCAATGCAATTAATGGTACCCAATAATAATCACTTATATATATTACCATACTTGTAAATGTTGAATTAATTAAATAATGATTCACCCAATGTAGATTACATAAATAATTGATAGCATATAAAAGGGGATCTAATCTAATAATGATATATATACTATATTCTTCAATCATTTCTCAACTTTCTGATACCATTACCATCCTTCTCCGAATTCTCAATTTTCTTCCAATATAGCCACCTAAGCTCTGTAGTCTGTGTAGTATCAACCATTTCAAGCAAATTGACACATACATCATTTTCAACTAAGCTTGTCTTTGTTCTATGATGCTGGGGCTGGCTCTTGTGTTATTCAATCCACATAGCAAACAATAATAATGTACATATAAGTACACATAGTTTTTGTAGCAGAGTTCGTCCAAACACTTCAAACAAAAACAAAAACATGGGTTCAGAGGCCACAGAGCAATCTTCTGAGAGGTCTCAATGGGTGCTCAATTCTCCCAACCCACCACCTCTAACCAAGAAGCTTTTTGGTCCTCTGAAGAACAGTAACAACTTCTTTTTCTCTTCATCCTCATCCAAGAAGGAAACTCGGAGCCGACGCGCCGTTTCCTTCTTGGCGAGTTTGTTCCCAATCCTTAGCTGGTTCAGAACTTACTCAGCTACCAAGTTCAAGGATGATTTGCTATCTGGTTTAACTCTTGCCAGCCTCAGCATACCCCAGGTAAGTAGTGTGTAACATTTTATACTACGAGCAATGTGAAAAAAATGTGTTACATTTTTATTAGCCCTATTCATTTTAAATCTGATGATGCAGAGCATAGGATATGCAAATTTGGCCAAACTTGATCCTCAATATGGCCTGTGTGAGTATCTAATGTTTTCTAATCATGGTTTTAAATTGCGACAGCAAAACATTTTGCAGCCGCATTTTAAAACCATATATATTTTGATGTAAGACCACTTCTTTGGGCACATGCTGAATTTGTTACATATATTAATACAGACACTAGTGTCATTCCTCCTGTTATCTACGCACTAATGGGGAGTTCAAGAGAAATTGCTATTGGACCTGTGGCGGTTGTGTCAATGCTGCTATCTTCTCTGGTTCCAAAAGTGGTAGATCCTGATGCTCACCCAATTGACTACAGAAACCTTGTCTTTACAGTCACTTTGTTTGCCGGAATCTTTCAAACTGCGTTCGGAGTTCTAAGGTGCTAAGTTATATTCCTTATAGATTCTTTAACTATTGAGCTATAAATTTTGCGTGTTTATTATGTTATATAATATGTAGATTTGAGTCCACTCATAATACTACTGTTGTAAAATTGTGAATCTTGTATAGTACTAATAAGAGATGCTTATTGTTTAAAATCTTGGATTGCAGGTTGGGATTTCTAGTGGATTTTCTGTCACATGCTGCACTTGTGGGATTCATGGCAGGTGCAGCCATTGTTATTGGTCTTCAGCAGCTCAAGGGGTTGTTGGGGCTAACTCACTTTACTACCAAAACCGATGCAGTAGCAGTCTTGAAATCTGTTTATGCTTCACTCCATCAACAAATTACATCCTCAGAAAAAGTGAGTATAGGTAGTTACATGTATGAATTTCAAATAAAGTAACATACACAATTTGACAAACTATTATAACTTGTTTTATTTTGGTTGACAGTGGTCCCCTCTTAACTTTGTCATCGGGTGTTCATTCCTGATTTTCCTTTTGACTGCACGGTTTATTGTAAGTAATAATGAAATTATTATTTATTAGTACCTCTTTTTTTTTATCAATTAATTTGAAATTTTGATGATGTCAAACTCATCTGATATTTTCAGGGCAGAAGGAACAAGAAACTTTTCTGGCTGCCAGCTATTGCTCCTCTTCTATCAGTTATTCTCTCAACTTTGATTGTTTTCTTGTCCAAAGCTGATAAGCATGGGGTTAATATAATAAAGCATGTTCAAGGAGGGCTTAATCCAAGTTCAGTTCACAAGTTACAATTAAAAGGCCCACATGTTGGACAAGCTGCTAAAATTGGATTGATTTCTGCCATCATCGCTCTCACCGTGAGTTAATTCACTCCCTTTAATTTTATTTCTTTTTACTCCCATCGTTTTATGCTGATTTATGAATATACCGAAATAACTAAGATGATTTGTTTAAGGTGGAAACTTAGGCACAGTCAGTTTCACCTGAACTTGATAGCTGAGAGCCTTAGATGATTTAAATGATTTGACTAAATTTTCATCTAACAGTTCTTCGTATTAACTTTATGTAAGTTGACTGCACCTGAATTTTCACCTTTATTTAATCAATTATTCATTCTTATCTATGATTCAGGAAGCAATAGCTGTTGGTAGATCTTTTGCTAACATCAAAGGATACCATCTTGATGGGAACAAAGAAATGTTGGCAATGGGCTGCATGAACATTGCAGGATCATTAACTTCATGCTACGTGTCAACTGGTGAGTGGATACATCTCAAATCATGTTAGGAAATAAGGTCACAATTCTTGTGTGCAGTTGTTTTCATATGAAGTCAACAATGTCAAATTATCTAACATAACTGCATCACATGGAAATAAATATCTCTAAGATTCATAGTTATACCAAGTTAATGATAATGTTGCAAGTGTGAGGAGTGCATGAAGTTAGTCTCACATCAAAGAAAGTAAAAAAGAATGAAGAGTTTATAAGATGAGAAAGACCCATTAATTTGATATCTTAAGTTTTTGAGTTGGATGATACAGGTTCGTTTTCAAGGACAGCGGTGAATTTCAGTGCAGGGTGCCAAACAGCAGTATCAAACATAGTGATGGCGGTAACGGTGCTTCTATGCTTAGAATTTTTTACAAGACTATTGTACTACACTCCAATGGCAATACTTGCTTCTATAATCCTCTCAGCATTGCCTGGGTTGATAGACATTGGTGAAGCTTATCACATATGGAAGGTTGATAAATTCGACTTTCTTGCATGTCTTGGTGCTTTCTTCGGAGTCTTGTTTGTATCCGTTGAGATTGGTCTTCTTATTGCTGTGAGTTACATATCTACCTCCACCCTATTTTGTTTCTTTAATTTTCAACCGTTTTTTACCTTTTGATTTAACACCCTGCATAATTAAATAGTGAAAATTCAAGTGCAGTTGATAAGTAAAAGTTATTAAATGATTTGACTGATTTGACTACATTTTTATCTAACGTTCTGAACTTGTATCTAAGTTTTTACCTAATTAAATAGATAATTACTTTTGGTTTATAAATAACAATATTTATTTACTCATACTATTACTAAGATTATGTTTGGTTGACTTTTTGGTTCGTTTCAATAAAGTCATTTTTTTCTCTCAATCCTGTAGAAAATAAGTTTCTTTGATTAGTATGCTATATAAAAAGCTAAGGACAGTGATCACTTTTTTGTTTTGTTTCTTAAAAAGTAGTCATGTATTTTATTAATTCAAACGATTAATTTTAGAATCATGTTAAACTCTTGATTAAATTACCACATACAGTTAAA
Organism: Arachis stenosperma; assembly: GCF_014773155.1. Classification (NCBI taxonomy): domain Eukaryota; kingdom Viridiplantae; phylum Streptophyta; class Magnoliopsida; order Fabales; family Fabaceae; genus Arachis; species Arachis stenosperma. The sequence goes on along the minus strand of NC_080384.1, from coordinate 14,954,586 downwards.
TACAGTAAAAGCATTCCCTAATACAAAATAAAAAATAACCAAATAATAGAAGAAAAAACATTTTTTTAAAAGTTATAATAAACACAGTTAAATAACAATATTTTTAATGTATATTTTATATTTTAATATATATTTTATAATAATAATATTAATAATTTATTTTTTATATACACATAATATAATTATAAAAAAACATATTAAAAGGGATCAATGAATCATTACATTATTAAAAAACGGATTAAAATTAAGCGGATTACTAACATTTGTGAACAAGAATCACATGTCTTATGACTTATGAGCTACGAATAATTCACATGACAAATGGGCCCTTTCGGCTTGCATATAGCGACTTAGGTTTTTAATTAGGCCAATTCTATAGTATCTTTTATTTGATATCTAACCTTTACCTAATTTTTTTTATAATAATTTTAAAATATTTAAAATTTGTAATTTTTATATTTTTAAATTTAAAATTAATTATTTAATTTATTTTAACAATTAGGCAATATTTTTAGGCAACATAACAAACACCTTTCAATTATATTATTTGTGCTTGGTAGAACAGAAATTATGTCTTACACGAAACTGGAATTGGCCTAGTGAAAAGCTTGGTGGGTTCCATCTCTATCATGATCTGACCTAAATAATTGTGTTGTCTCATGAATGGCTGAAAATTATTTGTCGGAATTTGCAAGTAGACTCTGATCAACAAATCTGAGCCAATCATAGCTTTTTCATGGTTGACTTTATGATCCATCGCTGACCACCCCCAAACTATCAATATCTTATAATTAATCAATTTTATATGATTGCATTATGCACAATACATTAACTCATACTCTAGGAAAATTTTCAAATATTTCAAGTGTTTCAATAAAATACTAACATTTCTAGAACACTTGCTATTCTAGCTAGCCACTATTGATATGTATGGTAGTGTGGGGTTGATGGTGTCCTGACCCATAAAATAGATAGATAGATAAATAAATAAATGAAAAAAAAATGTGGATTGAAGATGAAGATTCTCGTCTTGACAATTTTCAAATCCCAAACCTTTTTTCTTTAATTTATATCCAATCGATAGTCTTCAATGATGGTTACTTTCAGTGAATAGTATGGCCACTAAAATTCTTCTTAGAATAGAATCAAATTTTCCTTTTAAGACAAAACACAAAAATCCAATTAGAATTAGAACAAAAATGTGTGGACCAATTAAGAGTTATGCTATTCTTATCATTTTAATATTCCCTGAACAACTTACTATAGACGGTAGCCTCTGCATCTGTGACTAGCTAATAGGTTTTTAATCACTTTGATTAGTTAACCAATAATGTCTAATTAACTTGATTTGTGCAGGTTTCAATCTCATTTGCAAAGATACTATTACAATCAATTAGACCAGGTGTTGAAATTCTAGGGAGAATTCCAACCACAGAAGCTTATTGCGATGTTATCCAGTATCCCATGGCGATAACCACTCCTGGGATACTGGTCATTCGCATAAGCTCGGGCTCACTCTGCTTTGCGAATGCCGGTTTTGTCAGAGAAAGGCATGAAATTTAATAAAGTTCACAAAATAATGACTTGTTACATAGACTATATACAAGCTTAATAATTAATAAATGATGTTTATTTATTTGGGATTAAAATTGTTCACTACTGGTTGGCAGAATCCTGAAGTGGGTAGAGGATGAAGAACAAGATAACATTGAAGAAGCTGCTAAAGGAAGGTTGCAAGCTATAATCATTGACATGACCGGTGAGTCTTAAAACTAATAAACTCTAAATCCTAAACGCTAAACTGTTATGATGATTGACCCTACGCAATTCTCTTTGATAGACCTCACAAATGTTGATACTTCCGGAATCTTAGCACTGGAGGAACTGCATAAGAGATTGCTTTCACGTGGTGTAGAAGTAACAATGACATGAACTTTTCTATTTCTTGAGGCCTCATGAATGTTTCTATTTGGTTTTAAAGTTTGTGCTGTTGTTCTGTGTTTTTTGCAGTTGGCTATGGTAAATCCAAGGTGGGTAGTGATTCACAAGCTTAAAGTGGCAAACTTTGTTGATAAAATTGGAAAAGAAAGGGTTTTTCTCACTGTTGCTGAAGCCGTAGATGCTTGTCTCTCTTCTAGATTTGTCAACACTGCTTGATGATGATTTGGTGTCTCTTGTAACATAATAATGCATGCATAATTATATTGAAGTATCTTAGTACATAGCGAATTATATCAAAGTATCTTCTAGTCTAGCATAAAATGTAAGTGACACTTAAGATTGTGTACGGTTTGGAGTGATGAGATTGAGTCTATCTCATATGTCAAGTTAAATTCGAGCATCATAATGTTATATAATTAGAGATAGGAAAAGAGTCAATTTTGATCATTCAATCTCACATTGAATGTCAAGATTGTAATTTATTCGAGGGACATATAGGAACCTAATTTTACCAAAATTGTTTTCTTATTTGTTGATCAAATGAATTGCGTAAAAAATTAATTAAAGTCATGTCATCGGTTGACTCAGATGGATAATCAAATAATAAGGATTTTTTTTTATTTTGGTGACTGAAAAAGAAAAACAACCAAATAAAAAAGAAAAGAAAAAATAAAGTCCTAAAGGACTAAAAAGACGTAGGACGGTTTCGTTGAATACTCAACTCAAACTCCTACCAAGGCACTAAAAGCTTGACATGCGGCGAGTGCGATTTTATTGCCGTCTTTGCTATGGTGTCCGTTACAGTATTTGCATCTCTCAAGATCAAGCGAAAACCAACATGCCATTTTCAAGCCATGGTATCGATGACTTTAAGTACCAAAAGATCTACACAACCAGTAGTGTCATGAGAATTGGTAATAAGATTGTAAGCCTTCAGACAATCTGTTTCACAAATCACATCTCTTTACCCCAAGTCCTATGCTAACAGAAATCCTCTCCAATTAGCAAACAACTCTCCTTGAAGAATGTTGCAGCTCTCAATCGTTCCCAAGTAGCCACCTTGCCAGTTTTCCTTTCAGTTCCTGCTAACACAGGTAAAACCAATCCGACCACCAGAACCAGGATAACTAGCATCACAATGGATCTTAAAAGTACCCAATGAAGGGAGAACACAAGAGCAACTAATCATGTAAGGAATAGAAACTCGTTGCAATTCAAAAATATTCCGAAACATTTTCTCCAAGGCTAAAAATGATTAAAAATCTCATTATTCCTACCTCTCCAGTCTTTGGTGTCCAAGGCTCTTGATGATTAAAAATCTCATTATTCCTACCTTTCCAAATCCACCAAAGATCAGAAAAAAATCTAAAAAGATACTGATGCAGGAGCATCTATTAGGTTATTAGAAATATTAATTAAAGTAGTCTAGTTTAGCATATATTATTATATTGTGTTATGAGTTAGTCCCACATCGCCCGAGTCATGAAGGTTCCCCCTCCCCTACTAGTATAAATATGCATATGTACCCTTTTTGTTTATGAGTGAATTGATTGAGTTATATATTGAAATAAGCTGTGTGCTTATTTTCTTCTAGGCTCTTTTAAGAGTAAGAGGTGCATCCTTGACTTAGCCAACCAAGGTGGGTTCTTGGCTACTTTCACCATAGTGGGGTTGTTAACCTCGCCAAGATTGGTGGCCCAAGCAACGTCCCGATGTCAGTTTGGTATCAGAGTAAGCTCGGTCCTCGTGGCCTTTACCTTGCCTTAGTAAAATTTTATTTGATTCGTGGATACGGTCTTTAGTGCGGTTCGCTCGCTGTTGGTACGAGTCGTCATCAATACGGATTGTCTGCTGCGAAGTTCCGGGTAATATCATTCTTTTCTCTTCTTTGGGTGCCATTTTTGTTGGAGATTATCTTCGTTCATTATCATCATTGTGCATCCTCATCATCATCATCATCACAACATCAAAGCATCAGTCTCATTACATAGTAAAAGATGGCTCCAAAGCGCAGAACTACTCAAGAGATTGAAATGGAGGAGTTACGCCGTCAAGTTAAGGAGTTGCAAGAGCAACTTGCAAAACATGAAGCTGCTCAAAATAATCATGGCAGGCAGAGTGATGACAGTTTTTCTAGTGAAGAAGATAATGCAAATCCATTTCATTATTCTTCTTCGTCTGAAAATTTGTCTACACGAAGAGCACGACACAACACGACTCACAAAGCTAAAGACTTAGGAATCAAAATTGATATTCCTGAGTTTGAAGGGAGACTCCAACCAGATGATTTCATCGACTGGCTTTACACGGTGAAAATAGTATTCGAGTTAAAAGACATTCCAGACGACAAGCGTGTGAAGCTTGTAGCAATCAAGTTGAAGAAGCATGCGTCAGTTTGGTGGGAGAATCTCAAGCATCAGCAAGAAAGAAAAGAAAGAAGAAAGATCAAGACATGGGATAAAATGCGTCGTGAGCTCAAGCGCAAGTTCCTTCCTGAACATTACAGGCAAGACACCTTCATCAAATTTCATAATTTGAGGCAAAAGTCGTTATCTGTGGAAGAATATACAATGGACTTTGAAGAGCTGCTTATGAAGTGTGGCATTCAAGAGCCTGAAGAGCAAACAATCGCTCGTTATCTTGGAGGACTGAACACAGAAATTTCTGATGTCGTTCAGCTGCAACCATATTGGACCTTGGATGATGTCATTAGGTTGTCATTAAAGATTGAAAAGCAAAAGACACAAAGGAATAACACTCAGTCGCCAAAGGACAAAAAAGTCATCCTTGATGTTCAACAAGAAGTGAAGACAGAATTTTTTAAAGGCAACAAGGAGCGTGCATCATCTGGTAGGAAATGCTTCAAATGTCAAGGTTTTGGGCATATTGCTGCTGATTGTCCAAACCAAAGGGTTATCACTCTTGTCGAGGAAGAGGTTAATGCAGAACCAATTCAGGAGCAAGAGGAGGAAGGTGAGGTTGACTATGCTATTGAAGAAGTTCCACCCGATTGTGGAGAAGTTTTAGTAGTTTGTCAAAACTTGAATACTGCAAGGGTAATAGAAGACAAGAGTTGGCGACGCCACAACATCTTTCACACAAGATGCACTGTTGAAGAGAAGGTTTGCAAGGTTATCATAGACAGCGGAAGTTGTGAAAATGTTGTTTCAAATTATATGGTAGACAAACTGAAGCTTCCATCCGAGTTACATCCTCATCCTTACAAGTTGCATTGGTTAAAAAAGGAGAATGAAGTTAAAGTAACAAGACGATGTTGTGTCCAATTTTCTATGGGAAGCAAATACAAGGATAAAGTATGGTGTGACGTCATCCCGATGGACGCGTGTCATTTACTGTTAGGACGTCCTTGGCAATATGATCGTCGAGCTATTCATGATGGTTTCAAAAATACATACTCCTTTATCAAAGATGGCAAGAAGATCATATTAACTCCGTTACAACATGTAGATGGTCAAAAGAATCAAGCTGAGCTATGCCTTTTCACATCTTTCAAATGCACTCGCCAATGGAATCTTTCGCCAATACAAGATGAGCCTTTTTCAACCCAGGGAGGATAATGCAGAAGCTATTTCCAACCCAGGGAGAATGATGCAGGAGCATCTATTAGGTTATTAGAAATATTAATTAAAGTAGTCTAGTTTAGCATATATTATTATATTGTGTTATGAGTTAGTCCCACATCGCCCGAGTCATGAAGGTTTTCCCTCCCCTACTAGTATAAATATGCATATGTATCCCTTTTGTTTATGAGTTGAATTGATTGAGTTATATATTGAAATAAGCTGTGTGCTTATTTTCCTCTAGGCTCTTTTAAGAGTAAGAGGTGCATCCTTGGCTTAGCCAACCAAGGTGAGTTCTTGGCTACTTTCACCATAGTGGGGTTGTTAACCTCGCCAAGATTAGTGGCCCAAGCGACGTCCCGGTGTTAGTTTGGTTGTTAACCTCGCCAAGATTGGTGGCCCAAGCGACGTCCCGGTGTCAGATATTCTTTTCTGTGGAACAAGAACCAACTCTTCAAATCCAAAGGGTGACAGAAAATCTCCATAGACTGCCAAACAAGCTTGGCTTTTGGACAATTTTGAATACAATGAAAAACTATTTCCTGGCAAATCAAGCAACTAGGGGCAACTATCTGAAGGAGGCAGACCTATCCTGAAACGAAAAACAGCAGTGGGCAGTGCTTTTCGAAGACAAAGCCAGGCTAAGAATTTAATTTTTTTCGGAACAAACTAACGCCAAAGTCAAAACCAATTCCTTCTCTCCTCCCATCCAAACACCTTCTTGCAGAGCCAAAGGTAGTCATTGCGAGCATCATAAATCTTAGACACCGCCCCAAACCAAGTCCAACCCACCATTGAATCCGCTTGCTCATCCGAATTATAAGAGAGAATATTGTCATGCAAAACCTGGTGAAAAGGAGAATAAACCTTCTCAAGCTACCACTTTCCAGCCAACCAAAGATCTAAAATCCGAAAATCCGAATCAGAAATGTGAACATAATCCATCTCATTACAAAGTTGTCCCTCTTTTCTCCATTTAGAATACCAATTCTGATCCAAATTACCAATGTACCATTTAAAACCATCCTTTAGAATATCCCAAGTTTTACACAAACTTCTCCAAACATAAGATTCTTTAGACGCTGAGTGGTTGAACTCGTCACCCAAAGAACAACGGTATTTATCTGCCAGCAGTTGAACCCAAAGCTTGTGAGGGTGATGAAATAATTGCCAAACTAGCTTATCAAAAAGAGCAACATTAGCACAAAACGGATCTCTAATTTCCAGACCACCAAACTTCTTTGGGGTGACCAACACCTTCCAGCTAACAAGATTTAGCCCGCGACCATTGGCATGGCCTTTCCAGAGAAAAGTCCTCATCATGCATGCTCTAAAGTTTGTTATTCCTTTGAGAAATAGAGAGACTTGCATGCAATAGGTAGGAATAGCAGCCGCAACCGAATTGATCAAAGAGAGCCTACCCGCCCTTTTGAGTAAACGCCCTTTTCAACTGGCTAACCTTCTCCGGATGTTATCCAAAACCTCATTAAAAGATGCTCTAGTCACCTTAGCATGACTAAGAGTAATCCCAAGATATTTTCCTAAGTTTTGGACAAATCTGATGGATGACACCCCAGTAAAGAGTTCTTTTCTTGTTGTGGAAACATTACGGGAACATAACGCTTTAGATTTTTTCAAATTAATCTTCATCCCAAAAGTTCTACAAAAACTCTCCAATTCTGTCATCACATTTTAAATTTGATGCGTCTCTACTTTACAGAAGAGAAGTAAATCATCGACAAACATGAGATGTGATATTCTAAGATCTCCTCTAAAAATAATAACCAGCTTCCACCGGACCATATCAAATTAAATAATAAAGATTTGATCAACCGTAAAATTTGAAGAGAATTTTTAAAGGACTAATATACATAATAAAAAATAAAAAATATTATATTATTTTTAGAAGATGAACATTCTAACTATAAAGAAAAAATATTAAAGCAATTATATTAAAATTATTTTGAATGATTTATACTTAATAAAGAATAATTATTTAAATATTTTTATATAAATCTCATTTAACATAAGATTGTTTAATTTCATGTGTCTAATTTAGATAATATTGTCAAATTTAAAATTATCTACAAAATCTAATTCTAAAAAATTAGCGTCAAACTCATTAAAGATGACTTTTTAAATTTTTGAAATTTATATTTTATTTTTTTATTATTTATTAGAGTAGTAAAACTATTACTAAATGTTGACACAGTAAAAAACATAGTTTTTTTTCTTGAACATTAGTCTTTTTCTTTAAAAAAACCACAATTCTTTAATTTTTTATTATTGTAGTTATGAAAAAATAAGAATATATAAAATATAAAATATGTACAGAATTTATAGTTAGAATAATAAATATTAACAATTTTAATATATACATATTGAATATTTAAATGTCTTTTTTTTGGTAAAAAAATCAATTAAAGAACTAAAAATATATAAAATAATATTAAATTAAATAAATAAAAAATTTCAAAATTTCTCAAAGATGATATAAGAAATTATAATTGCGTGAAACCTAGTTTGAAATTTAAAAAGTTGAAACTTTGAATATAATAACAGTATAACACCAATACTTAGCTTATTGGCTTACGTATCTTGATATAAAAAAAATCAAGAAAATACTTCTTCAACTTGAAACTTGCAAAGGAATCAATATGCTGAATTCAAAATAAAAAGTGTTCAAAATGAATGAAGAAGGGAGGTGTTAATCTCACAATACTAACTTAACAGTGAGGAATTTTCGCCAAATAAATATACATATAATCTATCAAAATGTTTCACATATATATTTTTATAAAATATTTGGTGGGTTATAACCTCCCATTCCTAAGGAAAAGATCTGTCCTTGAGTTTGATAATCTAGATCTTACAATAAATATCTCATGAGTGTTCTCCCACCACCTCTGACGATTTTTTTGAAAAAAATGATGAATTGATGTGGTCATGACCCATAACCTTCAATGAAGAATCATATCACAGGCAATCAATGTTAGAATTCGCCTTTTTTTGTTGTCTAATTCAAAAAATAAAAATCAAGAAGATACATTTAAATAACTTTTTAAAAAATTTTACATTTTACATTTTTGTCTTTAACTAAATTTTATTACATTTAGACCTCAAATTTTATTTTCGTAAGATAAATAAATTCCTCTATTAGTCTGACAGAAATTTTACGTGATTATTAAATGAATAACGTTAGTTGTGACGATGTCACGTGTTAGTAGCAGATAAACAAATTCCACGAAAACACGCAAAATGACATCATTTTGTAATTACTCAAAATGTTACGTTTTAGTGGGACAAATAAATCCCAATAAATAAATCTCAAAATGGACTTACTTGTCTAACAATGCAAATAATTAGGGACCTATTTAATTGATAATTGTTATTTTTGAAACTAATTTGTATTAAATTATATATAATAAGAAATTGATTTGTCTAGATATAATCTTTAGTAAAATAATATAGATACCTATTGCTGATGCACCTTATGCATACGAGCACATATTTTAGATATGGTGGAGCTAACCGTATGAATAATTGTAAGAACCTTGCTTGAAGTAGTACCATTACTTGCAGTTGCTAATGTTTCTGCAAAAGACCCCATGGTGGACTAGGATCGTGCGTGGAACAACAGTGTCATGTTAACTATGGGCCTCACAATTGATTACTTTGATATGGGAGTCCTAGTACAGATAGTATATCTATATGCCTCTTGGAAGTTGTATTTGATTTCAACTCTCAATCAAAGTTAGATGTTGTTTAAGAATTCACAGTGTATCCATACAGTGTGTAGGTGAATAATGCATGGATGTGGGTGTGTAATGCAAAGCTATAATACTTAGGATTAGGAGCTGTTCAATTCGCTTGACAAAAAAAATGTCAATATTTATCCTTTAAACGTAAAGATATTTTAGAAAATAAATAATAATAATATTTAGTTTTACTATGTTTGAGATGATAATATTAACTTTATCTTCAAGTATCTAATTTAATCCCATTTTTTTGGATAGGGTTGACAATCCCATTTACAGTGGATTGGATTGAGAATGAAACGAGTTGAACTGTAAGTAAAATTTGATGTGAGTTTAGACCTAAGCTTATTTGACCTACCCACACTATTAATATATTATAGTATGTAGTTAAAAATTATTATACATGTATATAAAGTTTATGGAGATCAAACTCATATCATCTCTTTTTGTAATTTTAACATGTATTCCATTATAATTTTGTTGCTTTTAATTTTAATATGGACTTAATTTTAGTATATTCTATTTTATTAGTATGTTTATGAAATATGCAATGATTAAATAACTATTTGATTAAAAAAATTAATCTATTGCGGATAAACTTGAGTAGGGTTAGGTATGAAATTTTAGGGTGCGGGTAGAATTAGAATTGAGAGAGATTTTCAGCTCCTGCAAATAAGATAAAGTTGAGTTTTAGACAGAATTTAAAAACGCGAATAAAATTAAAGTAAAATCTAAATCCTACTCTACTCATTACCAATCCTACATAATATCTGTGTCCCTTTATGCATTAGGTGCATCATCAATATATATTTATGTCAATTAGCCAAATATTACATTTAGATAAATTAATCCCTCATTATATATACTATAATACAAATTGGTCCCCAATAATCATAATTATCAGTTAAATAGATTCTTAATTATTTGTATCATTAGATAAATAGGTTCTATTTGGGAGGTATTTATTGAAAATTTATTTATCCCACTAAAATATAGTGTTTTGAGTAACTGAAAAACGATACGTTTTGTATTTTTTGATGGAGACCTATTTATCTGCTATTGACACGTGATATTGCCATAACTAAGTCACTCACTTAACAATCACATTAGGTCTTTCTTAATGGCTTTGATTAACAAAGAGACCTATTTGTCTTATGAAATAAAATTTAAGGACCTCAAAGATAATAAAATTTAGTTGAAAACAAAAGTATGAAAGTATCTAATGTAAAATTTCTTAAGAGCATATAAGATTTTTTTTTTTGGGTAATGAAACGAGACTAAACCGCCCAAAAGAAAAAGATGTGTTTTTTATGTTTTTATTTAAAAAAAGGGTCTTATTTTAGATGTTGTTAGAGCTTCAAGAAAAAGCAATAAGTCCCAACAATAAGGAGCAAGGGGAGAAAAAAAGGACAACGGTTTACCCAAGAGAACCGCAATTTTTGGCTTTTGGGGGGCCTGATGAGATCCATGAGAACCTCAAAAGCAGAGAGATTTACCAAAAAAAAAATGAAGTAAAATAATTGAATGCAAATTTCTACTTTGAAAATATGCACTTTTTAATTTGCACATGGAAACAAAAGTGGTATTGGACTCGAATATGGGGAATACAGGTGCTTCACAGTCATGTGGTGTCAGTGGAACGGAAATCGGACCATGCGAGTTCTTCATCAGTAAAAAAATTGAAAACAACAAGCAACTTGGAGGGTCCGTTTTCTAGCTTCCCAAATTCATATTTACCCAACCACAAGTCGGACCATGCGATTTCTTAAGCAAAATTTTAAAATCAAACAACTCGCATGGTCCGATTTATGTACTTTGAATTTTTTCAACTTTTTTAACACAAATCGGAGGGTCCGATTTGTGTACTCTGAATTCTTTCAACTTTTTAAACACAAATCGGAGGGTTCGATTTGTGTACTCCCACAATTTTAAAAAACACCAAAAATTACCATATTAAAACATATCACTCATTTTGTTTCCATACCAACATTTTTTAGCCATATGTATATATTAGCAATCTCTATAAGACAAAGAATGCAAGCAAGTCCAACAATTTACAAGTCATATGGCTGTCAAAAAAGATTTAATATAAATTCCAAATATATGAATTTTAAAAATATTGTTATTTTTGTGATTTTTCAAAAATATGGGAATCATTTAAAAAAATTAAAGAGAGTGATTTTATTTTTCAAAAATATGAAAATTACAAAGGGTGTTTGATTTTTCAAAATTTTTAATTTTTGAAAAAAGAAATGGCTGTGCGCGATTTCAATTCTTAGGTTTTAAAAAAAATGCAAAGTGCAACTTGTTAAAGTGCACTGTTTTTTTACCATAAAAAAAAATCGCATTGAGTGATTTTTACCCATCTATCACTATATCATTGTATTTCACCAAATTTGCAGCCATACACAAATTAATTCGTGTTATATGGCAAACTATGTTAAAATATCAATGATTCTTTAAAGCTAACTAAGATTTAGCTGAACATTTAAATAGTTTCCCAAAAATATAAACCAAATTTGTGTCCTTTTCAAGCATAACTACTGTAAGGTGCAAGCAGTGTATATATTGTTCACCTTTAAGGCTTTAACTAAAGAAAGAATGTTCAGCAGTAATATTATTTGCTCATAAAGGATTTTTCTAGGTTCCAATTCCATTGGTACCATCAATGTTCTTGGAATTGTTTCCAATCTTTGAGATCATCATTCAAATGCTCATGATTGCATGCGCTCAAAGACTTTGCTGTAGAAAGCAAGTCTCATTAACTACTATTTAATGATTCGCTGCATGAAGGATAATAGCACATTGTTAGTCTCTTGCTAAAATAAATCTCCCAAGTTTCTTCTCATAAGCTTATATTGAGCCAGCTTGTAATTTAACTTCAAAAATATTAGAGAATTATTAAAATTTATTATTTTTAATTATTAATATTTAAAAGTAAAAAATAAAATATATTATTAAATTATTAAATTAAAAAAATTAAAATAAAAAATTAAGTTGATAATTAAATAATAATAAATTTTAATAATTTTCTAACAATATTTTTAATTTTTTTAAATTGACATATCATTATTAATCAATTAGTAGTGTAACTAATTAATAGAATATCATGTAATAACATGACACTGTTACTACGATATTATATAACTGACTTTGTGAAGCTTTGTTATAGTATTGTGATTATACTTCCAAAACTTTTAAAAAGTCACTTAAATAAAGATATTTAAAATATTTTTTAAGATATTTTTTAGTAATTAACATTTAATACATATAATTAATTAAATTGTGTTTTTTTTGTCAAAATTAGATCAAATAAATTAATTTAGCCAAAAAATTAGTAAACTATATCTTTGAGTCGGTCTAAATCAATATTTTTTTTATAAAAAATGATTATAATATTTCTATTATAAAAAATAATTAAATTATTATTATTATTATTATTATTATTAAAAATTTTGAAAATCCTAAATTCTAATCCTTATCTTTTGTTTGTATTAGAATTTAGAATTTTTAAAATTAATATATATATATATATATATATATATATATATATATATATATATATATAGATAGATAATAATATTTTAGTTATTTTTTATAATAAAATTATTGTAATCATTTTTAAAAAAAAAGAATATTAATTTAGACCGGTTTAAAGTTTAATTTACCAAATTTTTAATTAAATTAATTTGGTTGATTTAATTTTAACAAAAATAATATAATTTAATTAATATATATATATATATATATATATATATATATATATATATATATATGTTACGGTGGGTAACCGGAGATTGATGGACTGGATGGAATTAGATGGCCCAATCGTCCGCGGATGGTAGCTTCTGAGCTAGTTTGCACGTTGGAGCCTCCTTCCGACTTGTGCTCGTGAATGAATGGGGGGTGGTACCTGCAAAGACACTCCGATGCCTAAGTTAGCAAGGGTGTGAGCAGGTCTAGAGAGTATTGGGCTTAGAGATACCTGAGGGGTGTCAGTGTATTTATAGTGGTGAGCCAATAACCACCGTTGGAGTAGTGCCATATTTTTAGGGTGTTAACCGTCCCATTATCTTAGGGAGGTTAAGATATGGCTCGATTAAAGTAGTTAGAGAGATTTTAGGGGCAGTTACTCATTTGAATGAATGCTTATCTGCCAACTATTCTCCGTCCCGACTTCTTGGGAGTAAGTCGGGTTTGACACCGACCTCTAAGTGTGAAGGTTGGTGTTTAGTAAGGCTCAATCCTCTGGACTAGGCCTTTTATTTGGACCTGGGCCTTTATTATTGGGCCAGGGTAGGAACAGTGCCCCTACTTGAGCCCAAGATCTTTATAGGACTTGGGTTCGAGTATTTTACTCGGGATCGTAGTCGACTTGTTGGAGGACCGACGTGATTTTCTGAAACCGACGTGACTTTCCGTGTCTCTTCGGTTCTGACGGTTACGTCTAATCAAGCGTCGTGTCCGTTAGGGATGTGCGTAGACTTTGGTAACGGTGCATTCTTATTAATGACTGCTCCGCTTTTACCATTATGCCCCTTAGCATGTTTATAAATACTTTCCCTCTCTTTCATTTTTTCGTTTCTGCAATTTTTCAAATTTCTTCTTGCTTTGTTCGTGCTTCATTCTTGCATTCGGAGACCTCTACTTCTTTCAACCTTCGGTTTCGGATAAAGGTTAGCGTTTTACTTTTGTGACATGCTTTGTGATTGCATGCTTTTATTTTCTTTGGAGAGGGAGAAGTGACGTTGTAGGCTTTCGTATCCCCTTAGGGACTCTCGTTTTTTATTCTTTTTCCTTTTTCCTTTGTAGGTTTTCGTCGTGTTTTTAGAAAATGTCTTCTGTAGAGGCTCTTTCTCAATGGGTTGATGTCACAGTCCTAGGAGAGGAACCTTTGGTTGATGCGGAGTTTATTACTCATCTTCGTACTCACCACAGGATTTGTGTTTCTGAGGATGACGAGCCGAAGTATGAGTTGGTAGTCCCGGGTCCAGAAGACCGGGTTTGCTTTGGGAGGGCCAATGAGGCGTCTTCTCATTTCTTCTTTATGTATGAATGTATGATCACCCGTCTGGGTGTCTTTCTTCCTTTTTCGGATTTTGAAATGTCTGTTTTGCACCACTGTCGAGTTGTCCCTACCCAACTTCACCCCAACTCTTGGGGTTTTCTGAAAATTTATCAATTTATTAGTCAAGCTTTGGACTTCCCGACTTCTTTGAGGATTTTCTTTTTTCTTTTCCACATGACTAAGCCCTTTAGTGGGCTAAACAACAAAGAGCAATGGGTGTCCTTCCGAGCCATACAAGGTCGGAGGATTTTCACCCTTTTTAACGAATCCTTCCATGACTTCAAAAATTATTTTTTCAAAGTGCAAGCTGTAGAGGGTCACCACCCCTTTTTTCTGGATGATAACTCTTCTCCTCGCTTTCCCTTATATTGGCTGGAGGCCTCCCCTTGTGAGAAATATGGTCTGGATGACCTGGATGAAGTAGAGGCTGCCATTGTGGGGTTCCTCCGAGAAGTGTGGGGGAGGGCCCCATATTTGGATACTAAGAAGTTTCTCCAAGGGTCTCCGACCTTTGTCCAGGCGCAGCTAGGTAGCTTTTTCTTGTTTTAAATTTTTGACTTATCAACTGATCATTCCGACTTGTTTGATTCTTTAGCTATTGTTTTTCTCTTTCAGAAATGGCTAAGACAAATGCTCAAGAATCTTTCCAGAGAGTCTAGGAGGCCAAGGCCAAGTCTCGCGCTCGGGCCGGTGGTGCCAGGGTTATCTCTCCTCCTCCTCCTCCTCGGAACGTTGGGACTCTTTCCAAGCCTATCGTAATTTCTTCTTCAGCTCCCCCTCAGTCGCTCCCCATCGTCCGACCTTCCCCTGATCCAAAGAAGCGCAAGACTTTAGAGTCTAGTGCTTCTGGTGAGGTTAAGGCGGATGCTATTGAGTTTGTCCGAAAGAATATCTATCCCCATGTTCGTATAGGCATGGATGATATGTCTGTTCGGGGCCACCTTATCACTATGGTCGAGGAGAGTCTCAAGGCGGCGGGGGTTTGTGGTAAGCTCTTGGATATCTTTGAGAAGGCTCTCCTCAGCTCTTTAGGGACGACCTCGAAGGTCGAGGAGCTAGAGGGAAGGCTTCGCTCATATCAGGAGCATGAGGGAGAGTTGAAGAAGGAGATTGCCAAGCTGAGGGAGGAGAGAGATACCTTTCGGGAGAAAGGGAAGGCTTTGCAGGCCCAGTACAACATGGAGATGGAGTTGAGGAAAACGGCGCAGGCCAGCTATCAAAGCTTATTCAAGGATCTTGTGTTTGTGAAGAATGATCTGCTGAATTCTCGGAAGGCATATGATGAGTTGGAGGACTCAATTGCTGATGGCGCCGAGGAGTCTTGGAGGATTTTCTTGGAGCAAGTCAGGGTGATTGCTCCCGACTTGGATCTTTCTCCTTTACATCCTGACAAAGTTGTTATTGATGGTGCCATCGTGGATCCTCCTACCCCCGTAATTGTTTCCGAGTCAGAATTGAAGACTCGGGGGCAGAGGATTATTGAGTCCCCTCCTCATTCCAAAGACGCTCCGAGTTCTTCAGCTGTTCCTCCTATCTCTTCATCTCCCATGGATACCTCTGGTGGCGCTCCTCCTGATTCCGATGGTGGTGATCTTTCTAAAAAATGACTTGTGGCTATTTGGGGTCCGGCCTGTGGGCCCCCGTTTTTTAAACTCTTTATTTATTTCTAGTTTGAACAATTTTCTTTGGCCTTTTGAGGCCGTAAACAAAATATTTTATGCGTGCCCTTTTAAATAAGGGTTTTAACTTAACAAAATAAATACTATTTTTTTGGATAAGGGTTTAAGTTGCCTTTTGATTTTCTGAATTCCCCTTGACCTTTTCTTGAAAACTTTTCTTTTTGGCTTGTTTGTTTTTCTGAGCTTTTTTGTTTAAGGGCTTTTGGGACAGCCTTTAAACTTCTTCCTGGGTTTTCCTATCTCTTTTCGTTATCCCTCATACTCAACGTAGTTTTAGTGAGTTCTTATGACTTAGGTTATTTTTGCGATGCGTTTTTCTTCTACTCGGTCCTTCACTCCGATTTATGGATCGAAGTATTCCCGAGCTTTTCTACTCGGGATCTCGTTTCGACTTATGAGTCGGATTTGTTCCCGAGTTTTTACGATCGGCTTCTTATAACCTCTTTACACCGACTTGTACCTCGTCGTTTTATCCTGACGACCATTTAGGTCGGTTCATGGGATTTTCACGTTTTGTCGAGCTTAAGTCAGCGCGTTTCGTAGAAAGACAAAAAATAAAACATGAAAAGGATTTTATAAGAGATATCATAGATGAAAAAGATCTTTATTAATCGGGGAGGCACCTTTTTGCTACTAAGGGTTTTGATAGTCTATTTCCCTTAGCCTCTACTATGATGCCTCGTTAAAAACCCTTCTCCAGAAAAAACCCTTTTGGGAAAAAATCATGAAGTTGGGAAAAGAGTACATCAGGGAGTAGAGTTCGCTTTTAGCTATAGTACCTTTTCATGTTACAAGCATGCCACGACCTCGGGAGCTTAGTGCCGTTCAGGTCGATTATTTTATAATAACCTTTTTCTAAAACTTCATTGACTTTGTATGGTCCCTTCCAATTTGCGGCGAGCTTTCCTTCTCCTGATTTGTTGACTCCAATGTCGTTTCTGATTAAGACCAAATCATCTGGAGCAAATGTTCTTCGAATGACTTTTTTGTTGTACCTTGTAGTCATCCTTTGCTTTAACGCTGCTTCTCTTATTTGGGCATCTTCTCGGACTTCGGGGAGCAGGTCGAGCTCCTCTTTGTGCCCCTGTATGTTTCCGATCTCGTCGTGGAGAATAACCCTTGGGCTTTGCTCATTAATTTCTATTGGTATCATTACCTCCACACCATAGACTAGTCGGAAGGGTGTTTCTCCAGTGGCGGATTGGGGTGTTGTCCTGTAAGCCCATAGCACTTGAGGGAGCTCTTCAGCCCAAGCTCCTTTTGCTTCTTGTAGTCTCTTTTTTAGTCCTGCCAGTATGACTTTGTTGGCTGCCTCGGCTTGCCCATTGGCTTGTGGGTGCTCCACCGAGGTGAACTGATGTTTGATTTTCATACTGACTACTAAGCTTCTGAAGGTAGCATCGGTGAATTGGGTTCCATTATCCGTAGTGATGGAATAAGGTATCCCATATCTTGTGATGATATTTTTGTAGAGGAACCTCCGACTTCTTTGAGCGGTGATGGTGGCCAATGGTTCTGCTTCTATCCACTTTGTGAAATAATCTATTCCCACGATCAGGTATTTGACTTGTCCAGGCGCTTGGGGAAAAGGACCTAACAAATCCATTCCCCATTTTGCAAAAGGCCATGGAGAAGTGATACTGATAAGCTCTTCTGGTGGAGCCACGTGGAAATTTGCATGCATTTGACATGGTTGATATTTTTTCACAAATTATGTGGCATCTTTCTGCAAGGTCGGCCAATAGAATCCAGCTCGGATTACTTTCCTAGCTAGTGACCTTGCTCCGAGATGGTTTCCGCAGATTCCACTATGTACTTCCTCCAATACCTCGGTGGTTCTTGAGGTCGGTACACACTTTAACAATGGTGTTGATATCCCCCTTCTGTAGAGGATATTTCTCACCAAGGTGTAGTGTTGTGCTTCCCTTCGGATCTTTTTAGCTTCTTTCTCCTTGTTAGGGAGGATGTCAAATTTCATGTATTCAACTAAGGGGTTCATCCATCCGAGGTTTAAACCGACTACCTCAAGTACTTCTTGTTTATCTTTTATTACTGAGGGTTCCTGGAGGGTTTCTTGGATCAGGCTTCTGTTGTTCCCTCCTGGTTTGGTACTTGCTAATTTGGATAGGGCGTCTGCTCTGCTGTTTAGATCCCGAGTTATGTGTTTGACCTCGGTTTTCTCAAAACGCCCGAGGTGCTCCAAAGTTTTTTCCAAGTACCTCTTCATATTTGGGTCTTTTGCCTGGTATTTTCCACTTATCTGGGAGGTCATCACTTGTGAGTCGCTGTATATCATCACCTTTGTAGCACCGACTTCTTCTGCTAGTTTTAGTCCAGCAATCAAGGCTTCATATTCTGCCTGATTATTTGAAGCCGGAAATTCAAATTTTAAGGAAACCTCTATCTGGGTTCCTCTTTCATCCGCTAATATTATGCCTGCGCCGCTTCTCGTTTTGTTGGAGGATCCATCTACATAGAGTTCCCATGTAGTTGGTTTTTCCTCTTGATCCCCTGCGTATTCTGCAACGAAGTCGGCGAGGCATTGAGCTTTGATCGCTGTCCGAGTTTCATATCTTAAGTCGAACTCGGAGAGCTCTATTGCCCATTGAACCATTCTCCCTGTAACATCCGTTTTTTGGAGGATTTGCTTCATGGGTTGGTTCGTACGGACTCTTATAGTGTGAGCTTGAAAGTAAGGCCGTAACCTTCGCGAGGCTACTACCAAGGAGTAAGCAAACTTTTCTAGTTTGTGGTACCTTAGTTCGGGGCCTTGTAGAACTTTACTGATGAAGTAGACTGGATGTTGTCCGACCTCGTCTTCTTTTATCAGGGCTGACGAGACAGCCTTGTTTGCTACGGATAAGTACAGGACGAGGTCTTTCCCAGGTACGGGTCGGGTTAGAATATGAGGTTGGCTTAAAAACTTTTTGAACTCCTGGAATGCCTCCTCGCATTCAGGAGTCCATTCGAACTGGCATCCCTTTCTTAATAAGGAAAATAGTGGAAGGGATTTCAGTGCCGATCCTGATAAAAATCTGGAGAGGGCTGCAAGTCGGCCATTTAGCTGCTGGACTTCTCTCAAACAAGTCGGACTTTTCATTTCGAGGATGGCTCTACACTTGTCGGGATTGGCTTCGATCCCTCTTTGTGTTAGCATAAATCCTAGAAATTTCCCTGCTTCCACTGCGAAGGCGCACTTTGCGGGATTTAGTCTCATCCCGTGCAGCCTTATGGTGTCGAAGACTTGAGAGAGGTCTGACAAGAGGTCGGCTTCCTTCTTGGTCTTTACCAGCATATCGTCGACGTATACTTCCATTAGACTCCCCAGATGAGGGGAAAACACTTTATTCATCAACCTTTGATATGTGGCTCCTGCATTCTTTAATCCGAATGGCATGACCACGTAGCAGAAATTAGCTCTGGGTGTGATGAATGATGTTTTCTCTTGGTCTGGCTCATGCATTGGGATTTGATTATATCCCGAGTAGGCGTCCATAAATGATAAGTATTGGTACCCCGAGCTAGAGTCTACTAGGGTATCAATACTTGGCAAGAGATAAGGGTCCTTAGGACATGCCTTATTTAAGTTGGTGTAGTCGACACACATTCTCCATTTGCCATTCTGTTTTTTGACTAGCACTACATTGGCTAGCCATGTTGGGTACTTGACTTCTCTGATGAAGCCAGCTTCCAGGAGTGCCTGTACTTGTTCTTCTACTATTAGGGCTCGTTCTGGGCCGAGCTTGCGTCTTCTTTGTTGTACAGGTCGGGATCCTGGATAAACCGAGAGCTTGTGGGACATGAGCTCGGGGTCAATCCCAGGCATGTCAGAGGCCTTCTAGGCGAAGAGGTCGGAATTATCTCTTAGGAGCCTAGTTAACCCTTGTTTTAGAGTTTCCCCTAGGTTGGCTCCTATATGAGTGTTCTTCCCTTCCTCTTTACCAACCTGTATCTCCTCGATTTTTCCTCCTGGTTGTGGTCGCAGCTCTTCTCTGGCCCTTCCGACTTCTTTACCCTTTCCTCTCAGGTTTAGGCTTTCATTGTAGCATTTCCTCGCCAATTTTTGGTCTCCCCTTACCGTTGCTATTCCCGCTGAAGTCGGGAATTTCATGCAGAGGTGAGGAGTGGATACCACTGTTCCGAGTCGATTGAGGGTAGCTCTGCCGATTAAAGCATTATATGCTGACCCCACATCAATAACTATGAAGTCTATACTCAGAGTCTTTGATTTTTCCCCTTTTCCAAAAGTAGTGTGAAGGGGCAAAAATCCTAGTGGTTTTATTGGCGTGTCCCCTAATCCATATAGGGTGTCGGGGTAGGCTCTTAATTCTTTCTCATCTAACCCTAGCTTGTCGAAAGCGGGCTTTAAAAAGGATGTCCGCCGAGCTTCCTTGGTCCACCAGGGTTCTGTGGAGATGGGCATTTGCTAGGATCATGGTTATCACTACTGGATCATCATGTCCAGGGATTATTCCTCGCCCATCTTCTTTTGTGAATGAAATGGTAGGGAGGTCGGATGACTCTTCCCCGACCTGATAGACTCTTTTGAGATGTCTTTTGCGAGAGGATTTGGTGAGTCCTCCTCCCGCGAATCCTCCTGAGATCATGTGGATATGCCTCTCAGGTGTCTGCGGTGGTGGGTCTCTTCTATCCATGTCGTCTCGATTTCTCTTTCCGTGACCGTCCGACCTTTCTATGAGATATCTATCAAGCCGACCTTCTCTAGCCAGCTTTTCTATCACATTTTTAAGGTCGTAACAGTCGTTTGTGGAGTGACCATATATCTTATGGTACTCGTAGTAATCGTTGCGGCTTCCCCCTTTTTTATTTTTAATGGGTCTAGGGGGTGGCAATCTCTCAGTGTTACAAATCTCTCTGTATACGTCCACTATAGAGACTTTCAGAGGAGTATAAGAGTGATATTTTCTTGGCCTTTCGAGACCGAGTTCTTCCTTTTTCTTGGTTTCCCTTTCCCTCTCTTTTGTTGAGGGAGGGGGCCCAGGTCGCCAACTCAGGTCTCTTAGTTTGGCGTTTTCCTCCATATTGATGTACTTTTCAGCTCTTTCCTGTACATCACTTAGAGAAACGGGATGTCTTTTAGATATGGACTGCGAGAAGGGACATTCTCTGAGGCCATTGACTAATCCCATTATGACTGCCTCTGTGGGCAGGTCTTGAATCTCCAAACATGCTTTGTTAAATCTTTCCATATAGGCTCGCAAAGATTCTCCGATCTCCTGTTTTATTCCTAGGAGGCTCGGTGCATGTTTTACTTTGTCTTTCTGGATTGAGAACCTCATCAAAAACTTCCTTGAGAGGTCTTCAAAACTAGTAACCGACCTCGGGGGGAGGCTATCGAACCACTTCATCGCTGCTTTCGATAGAGTAGTCGGGAAGGCTTTGCATCGTGTAGCGTCGGAAGCGTCAGCTAGGTACATCCGACTTTTGAAGTTGCTCAGGTGATGCTTTGGATCCGTGGTCCTGTCATAGAGGTCCATGTCAGGGCTTTTGAAGTTTCTCGGAACTTTAACCCTCATGATGTCCTCGCTGAAGGGATCCTCCCCACCTAAGGGTGGTTCTTCTTGTTCGTCGCGGGAGTTGCGACTTTTGAGGGAGGATTCCAACTATAAGAGCTTTCTTTCTAACTCTTTTCGTCGTTCCATCTCCTCTTTTAGGCTCTTTTCAGTTTCCTTTTGTCGTTCTCGCTCCTGCTCTAATTGTTCCAGGCGGCTGTGGACTAATCCCATGAGTTCAGTTACATGGGGTGGTCCTTCTTTTTCTGACTCGCGCCCTTCTGAGGAGTTTACCTTCGGATTCTTTATTCCGGAAGTGCCTTCCCTGTGTCGATTATCGATTTCTTGGTGGAGGGTGAGGTCCACATCGTTGTTGCCTGTGTCCAGATTCTCTTGTTCAGAGTCTGTCTCCACATAGCCTTCTTCGTGGGATCTATCTGCCATCGTTGGATGATCTCTCAGGTCCCCAGCAACGGCGCCAATGTTACGGTGGGTAACCGGAGATTGATGGACTGGATGGAATTAGATGGCCCAATCGTCCGCGGATGGTAGCTTCTGAGCTAGTCTGCACGTTGGAGCCTCCTTCCGACTTGTGCTCGTGAATGAATGGGGGGTGGTACCTGCAAAGACACTCCGATGCCTAAGTTAGCAAGGGTGTGAGCAGGTCTAGAGAGTATTGGGCTTATAGATACCTGAGGGGTGTCAGTGTATTTATAGTGGTGAGCCAATAACCACCGTTGGAGTAGTGCCATATTTTTAGGGTGTTAACCGTCCCATTATCTTAGGGAGGTTAAGATATGGCTCGATTAAAGTAGTTAGAGAGATTTTAGGGGCAGTTACTCATTTGAATGAGTGCTTATCTGCTAACTATTCTCCGTCCTGACTTCTTGGGAGTAAGTCGGGTTTGACACCGACCTCTAAGTGTGAAGGTTGGTGTTTAGTAAGGCTCAATCCTCTGGATTAGGCCTTTTATTTGGACCTGGGCCTTTATTATTGGGTCAGGATAGGAACTATATATATATATATATATATATATATATATATATATATATATATATATATATATTGAATTTTAATTATTTACAAAAAATATCTTTAAAAAAATATTTTAACGTCTTTATTCAAGTGGTTCCAAATTTTTATATAGACATTAATAGTTTTCTTGCCTAGGATATTATTTGTTCAATTGATTGATTCTTTTAGTCATTTAATCCAATAATTTGAATACTTGTATTCGAATTGATATTCATTTAAATTTTGACTAACTAAAAAAATCAATTAAATAAACGATAAATTCGCAAAAACTTTTGTTTTCATGAGTACATTTTTATTGTCCTCTTTTCTAATTTTCAGTTACTAATTTACTATCACTAAAGCTTTATTTTTTTTTCACTTAATTTAATATTATTTTATTCTTTATTCTTTATGAATTTTTTAATTGGATTTTTTTAGATAAAGACATTTAAATATTTATTTATTTTAGTTATTTATATCAATAAAAAATATTAAAAAGTTATGTTTATATCTCAATTGTTAAAAATATATACCAAGTCACCTAAGATTTAAAAAGTATAATTTTTATATATAAAATTATTTATTTATTAATATAATATTGTCATACTTTAAAAAATATATATTTATAAATTTTATTTAATATAAATACTATTATATAACTTTTGTTAAAATCCCCAACGCCCCCCCCCCCCCCCCCTTCCCCCCAAAATTCTGTCTAAGCTCCACCATTATTTGTGAATGTTAGCAGGTAGCAATTTTAATTTTAAAGCTAAAAAATGAGTAAGAAAAGAAGGAAGGATGATGGTGTGAAAATTGAGATTACCAGGTGTAATGCATTGAATAATCGAAGAAAGGGGTCGACGGGAGAATCTTCATTCTCAATTGCTTGGTCATAGACGGCGTTTAGAAGTTCCCTGAAAAATTCAAAACCATCAAGGTTTAATTTCAGTTCTTTTTCTGATCTGTGCACCCAATCAAGTCACTATTGTAAGAGTTAGATGTATGTAAAAAAACAAAAATTAAAGCAGCTAAGAAGTGAGGCATTGTTCTGAGATGAGCTATGAACAATTACTGTTATATCCATTAGTATACACATAATATTTTTGTTAATTATTATATAAAAAATTAATTAAATGTTGGTAAAGACTTACCAGGTGGAATGAGAGGAAGATTGTTTGTAAGGAGGCTGATCTACTTCCGGAGATCTACTTGGTCGTCCTCTCTGCAAAATCATATACGTGAGAAAAAAATTTGAATCTATAAAAGAGGACAGAGCATATAGTTGTACGATTACTAAGTGTAATCAACACGCAGCGAAGGTAATAAAAAGAAATAATAATAATAATAATAATAATAATAATAATAATAATAATAAGGTAAAAATTTAGGTGAAGTTGACTTTAGGTGAAGTTCATATTTGAACCGTTAGATGAAAATTTAGTTAAATCAATCAAATCATTTAACGGGCTCTTAAGTATCAATTTCACGTGAAGTTGAGTGCACCTAGTTTCCACCAATAATAGAGGAGTGCTAGAGGGCCAGCAACTTTTGTGTTTTGTAACCATCAATTGGCCATCAATAATGTTTTTAATGATATGAGATTAAATCCAATGATACGAGATCATTCATTTTTCATTTGATAGTTAAATGTTGGCAAACTTTTTAAAAAATTACTGGCCCTGAGACTTTTCTCCAATAATAACCCTGATGGGGAAAGTATAGGGAGCCAATGGCTTAAGCATACAATGCGTACAATGGAGGTTTAGGAAGTATTAGAGATATAATCATTAGTGTTACATTATCTTGTCAGGTTACGCTTTTGGAATGAGTGAGTTCATGACATGGTATTAGAGTTCTAGAACCAAAAGGTCAAGGTTCAATCCTTGGTGAACTCCAAAATCAACTTAAGTTTTTGGAATGAGTGATTTTATGACATGAGATGTTTATTATTCCTGATATCCGGATGGTTATTCTGGATAATATGGGTGATGTTCATTTTATTCATGGACCAAAGATTTAGTCCATTGTACACATTATACGATTAGACCATTCGCTCCTTAGCACTATCCTAATTGATGATAGTATTTTATAATATAAACACTTATTTTTAATTGGCTGATGATTTATAACTCAAATGACATAATCTTTTCATATTCACCTAAGATGTTGCAATTTGGATCTCCCTGTCTTTAATAAAAAAACACTTATCTCTAACTGTAGTGAGGAACCGTACCTTTCCGAGGTTGGAAGAGGATGCTGAGTGTGGTTGCAGTTGCGGTTGGATTTTGCGGGGACGACCACGACGCCGCTTTTCTTTCTCCTAACACATCCGACCCGTCCATTATTTAAAGTATCAAGAAATTAAATTATCGCAACGAACGTAACAAATTCAATCATCAGGCTTGCTTGCATGCTTACCACTCTGATCAGTACTGAATTAGTACCGCTATTGCTCATCACTTGCTTTTTAAGATCTGGAATCCATCCACCCTGTGCATATTTGAGTATTAGAAATATAATCATTTATCTATCATTTCTTATCAATTTAAGTTTTCATTTTTTATCAATTTAAGTTTTCAAGAGTCTATGCAAAATTTGTGCAAGTATTATTCATGGCATCACTTTCCTTACCCTTGATCCATATGCTGGGTAGTTCGAAGTTTGAATGGCCAGAGGAGTTTGATTGGGCAGAGGATTTCGAATAACTGTTCGTGTAGAAGACATGTCCAGTATTCTGCGAATTGCCGCCGAAGGTTCCCTATAAATTAGAATAAAACACACAATCATGCATGCATGCATAATTTGCCATTAATATATATTGTATTTGCTGTAATAAGAATTATAAAAATATAATATGCACACTAAAATCAGTTATTTACGAATTTATATATAAAAACATTTGTTTAACTTATTTTCAATACTTATTTTATATTTTAACTTATATTTTATATTAGTAACTGGTTTTAATCTACATGTAACGAAAATAAAAGCATTCGTCTTAGGTACCTACCTAGTTGTGGAAGATTGAGGAAGCTTTCCTTTGCCACGCTGCCTTGTGAGGACTTGATTATTTAAATTATTTATTATTGAAACCGGGGTCGTCACTTGTTGCTCCTGATGATTCCCCAATGCACTTTCAGGCCTAATCAATCTGTACGTAGAATTAACCCAGTTTAGTGAATAATATCCATTAATAAAGAGTATTAGTGAATATGTGAGATTACCTTAGGAGACGTGCAAAGTCATCAGAATCTCCCCTGGAGTTAGAATCTTGTGAACTAGATCCCTGAGTGTTGCCTGAGAAAAGCTCAGCACTCGTTGACCTCATCAATGCTTGTGACTCCGTCTGCGAACCGTTTATTATATTGTGCTGCTGGCTCCATGACATAGCTGCTATACTGCTAGGAAGTGCTTCCTGCGGCAACATCATTGTATTGTAACTCTGCCGTTCATGAGGAGGAGGAGTAGTATTCAGCAACAATCCATTGTATTTGTTGTATCCATTCATCTGATGATTTGATGATGCCACACCTTGGGACCTTCATTCACCCCAAAAAGTTATTAGTTAATGGTTATTTATAATCTTGAAGAAATTAATTTAATTAAGAGACAAGATCTCTGTATGTCTGCATATGCATAATTACCTTGAGAATTGCTGCGGGATCATTGTTTGGGGATTATAAATATTACCATAGGATGGAGGACACCTACTATACAGTGGTGACATAAAACCATAGACTATATATATCAATAAAATAGGGACATATATATATGTCAAAATAAAAATTTTAAAGTAATAATAATATTTTATACATAGAAGGCTGCACTGAAGATCCCAAGTCAAAGGAATTATTGTAGTATGTGGAGGTTGCATATGGATGCGGATATGGTGCAGGTTGTGGATGATGTGAATGATAACTTGAGTGCATTGGAGGAGACCTATATATAGAGAGATATACACAACATAAATTCAGTGTGAATGGTAAGCAATTAAGCATGATACTAGAGGAACAATGAAGAGAGTGATGGAGTACCTATAATAAGGAAGTGCGGTAGGGTCGGACAGCATAGGTCTATTATAAGCATGATTTGGTGGTGGCACTTGAATAAAAGAAGGGTGTGGTTTAGTTTGCCCCCTAAATAAAATGTTGCTAACTAAGAGTTAATAATATTTAAAAAAAATTAGAATAATATCATAAGTAGGTACTAATCATTTTGAGATGGATTAATAAGAACATTTCTAATATTAATTTTAAAATTAATTTTATTATGAGTCTTACAAAATAATATATTAATATTTGTGAAATTATATATTTAAATAATAATTTAAAATTAACTAAAAGTAAAATTTGTTAATGCATTAGAATTTAAGTTTTGCAAGTTTTTCTATAAAAACTTTCTTAATTTATAACTTTATAATGTATTCTTAAAGTATATATTAAATTAAATCCTATTTTTAATAATTTCATTAAAATAGTTATATAAGTGGCTAAATTTTATTAATTTTTTATCAAGATGATACTGCATTTGTATTTTTAAAGTAAGACCGATTTCATTTCATCATTCAATTATAATATAATTTTTTATTCTAAATCAGTTTACTTTTTAAAAATATAAAAAATAATACTCTAAAAATATCCTATTAAAATTGTTTTTAAGTCTTAAAAAACATTAAATAAGTAGATTATCACATCTTCTGAAAGATTTGTTTCGCATTTTCTTTTCAATTTACCTATAAGTTTATTATAAAAAATTTGTGCGAACATATTTTGCATTTTTCAAAAACAAGCAAATCTATTACAAAATTTTTTAGAGATTTACTTGTT
Source organism: Arachis stenosperma (assembly GCF_014773155.1). Lineage (NCBI taxonomy): Eukaryota > Viridiplantae > Streptophyta > Magnoliopsida > Fabales > Fabaceae > Arachis > Arachis stenosperma. The sequence continues at coordinate 14,927,206 of NC_080384.1, read as the reverse complement.
TTATTATTTTTAAAATTTATTAAAAAAATTATCAATAAAATAAAATAATGTTATTTGTGTTATTTTTGTATGCACTTTATATATATATATATATATATATATATATATATATATATTCTATTTTTAAATATTAGTATTAAAAGTGATTGATAAATATATAAAAAAAAGTGTATATAAAAAATGAAAAAATATAATTCCTGAGAAAATGAAGTAGATACCTAGGATAGCATGGGTGGTCAGGAGTAAGGCACAGTGAATTTTGAAAATTTAAATCATAAATCTTATTATAATACATTTCAGCGGAGGCAGGAGTAGGAAGAGGGGCAAAACCCTCTTGAGGCAGTGGAACACTGAAAAGAAGAAGAGTAGGAATCATGATGCATGTAATTGTAACTGCGGCCTTATTGTGAATCATGCATGTTTGTAATAGAGAAATTATTGTGTTCATCAGCCCTACGTACATACATTGTATACCATTTTAAACTTCACATTTAAAGGAGTCTCCAATTAGCCATCCTTGTGAGAATAGCATTTATAAATAAGTGAAAATGATGTATCTTATTTTAAGTAAATTATTAATTTAATCTTAATATTTTGATTAGGTCTTAATTTTGTTTTTAATTTTAAAATATTTTTTTTTAAAAAATTTATTTTGTTATATATTTATTTGTTAAAAATAAAATATTTTATTTTAAAATTATTATTTTTTATTATTATTATCTTTTTATCTTTTATTCTTTTGTTATTTTCAATCTCAGATAACTAAAATTAATATTATAATCACAATTTTTAATTGTTATCTAAAAAATTATAATAAAAAAATCTTTTTTAAAAATATTTATTTTAATTATAAGATTAAAATACGATAAAATAAAATTTTTTAGAATAAAATTAAAACATCATCAAAATATATGAACAAGCTAACAAGAGTAACATATATACCTTCCAGAATTGAAGGCTGTATGAGTGTCCATGATATTGTTTTGGAACACAGATCTTTGGTTTCTAATAAATTGTCCACTTGAATGATATTTTGTTCCATTTCCTGCCCCAGCCTCCACCTGCTGTAACAAATACTTTAAATTAGGAGTGAGTACGCGTCGTATTGGTTTGGATTTGTATTTTTTGTAGTATATTCAAACCAAATCAAATTAATTAAAAACAATTTGGTTTGGTTCGGATAATTAGATACTCAACAAAACAGAATTTTATAAAAAAAATAAAAAATAAAATATTTATCTTAAAAATTCTGTAAGTACAGTAAACATGTAACATTAATAGAAATAATCAAATTAAACACATTAAAATTCAAACATATTAAACATTAAAGATATTAAAATTTAAATATATTAAAAGACATATATTTTTTAAATTTTTATTTTTTTGTTTAATTAATATATGATCGAGTTTACAGGTTGGTTCCGGTTCTACACTCCAAAACCGTTACTCAAACTAAAAACAGTTAGTTCTAAAACCAATTTAATTAATTCGGTTTGGATTCGGACGAATAACTAATTACTTCGCGACTCGTGTTCACCCCTACTTTAAATATTGAATGCATCTATTATTTTATTTATTCATTTTTTAATAATTAAGAGGATGAAAGGTGTTTTGATTCCACTAACTAAATTGTAGTTTGATATTGTATTTGGCACCAATGGCGAATTGTTGTGCTGGTAATCCATGTCTCCACCTTCATTCCTACACAACAGAGAAATATTAATCCATGTATAATCTAAAATCTGCAATTAAACCATCAATAATAATCAATAACTTACCTATGTGAATTCTCATGTTGCATGTGATGAGGAAATTGATTAAACCAACTCATTCTCCTAATGTATTCTTGGTCTTGATGAGTTGATGATCCTTCTCTTTCTAAAATAATTCCCACCTGATGATCAATTATCAAAGAAGAAAGAAAAATATTCAAATGTACTTTGACCTTTTTAAGTCAAATATAATGTATATTAAACAAATTCTCTGATCATTTTTATTTTAGTATCGAACTTACTTTTTAAAATAAATATTAAGTACTCAAAATCTATTAGCTTTTGCGTCTTCTAAATCAAACATTAACTATTTTATATCTTTTGGCAAATTAAATACTGAATTTTATCCATAAAAGCAAATACATTTGTATTATTATGACATATAGTTATATATACTATGAAACAACCAAGGAATTAATTTGAAACTGCATTTAAAAGATTCTGATAGATAAAATTAAAAATAAAATAGAAAGCATTATTTTTAAAATTAGAAATTAAAGAGTAACATTATTAACTCGTATGTATTAATCTGTTGTGTTATATCCTGTTTAATTGAAAAAAAAAAAAACTTACCTTGGACAACGAAGGATGAAGCGGTGGAGATGAAGAATTTGATGAAGACTGGAGAAGAGGACTGGGATCATAATCAAGAGTGGCAGCCACACTTTGTTGTTCAGTAGAAGCAGGTTCAGTAGTATTTTGGTTCTTATTTCGTGTTGCAACTATAATTGATGATGATCCCTTCAAATTGTGACCCTGAAGATTAAATGCAATAATAATTATTACTCCTACATTTACGGTCTAGTCTTTGTATTTTTGCAGGTAGTGTGCGCTATGCATTGTGCATTATCTATATTAATGCTTACGTTATCATAGTGAATTATGAAAACTTTATTAATTACTTTGTGGAAAAAGAAGGAGCATACGTATGCATAAGATAGAGGTTAAGCAAATTGAGTAACACTTTTCCATTTTTCAACTTAAATGCATGCCTCTTCTGAAAATTTTTGAGATAAACATGTTTAAGTTTTTTAAACGCTTTTAATTTTTTGTTTGGCTATTTTTGTTTTTTATAAACTGACTTTGTACTCAAATTTATATTTACAGAAAGAAATAGTTGTAGCCTTTGTATTTAATAATTGAAATCATTAATATAGAGTTCTTATGGTTTTATTTATGGAATTATTGTTTTTTTTTATGAGGCATGAGCATTTTTTAATTATTATTTATTGATTTTTATTTTTTTGTATTTTTTTATTTAACATTATATATTTTTATAATTATAATTTTTGTATATTATATTTATTATAATTTTTTATAATATATTTTATTAATTTTATTAGATAGAGTAAATTAAAAAAATTAATAATAATAATAATAATAATAATAATAATAATAATAATAATAATAATAATAATAATAATAATAATAATAATAAACGTACTAAAAAAAGTGCGTAGTACTAATATAGTATTAAAAAATATTATATAAAAATACACTTAAGAAAATAAAAAAATTAAATATACTTAAAAAAATAATAATATAATTTAATGTCATATTTTTTTAATAATTATCTATTTAAAAGTAATTTTATCTAATATTATTTAAATAATATTTATTTTATCAAAATTAATTTTAGTATAAAATTATCAAATATAAATTATATTAGTATACATTCACTTCCATCTAAAATTAATTTTACAAAATTATATTTATTCAAACTTTAGTTTGATAAAAGCACATTTAAACGCATACTTACTATTGCTGCATCCTCATTTTCATGGGTTTCAGGATTCCCGGAGATTGAGGACGTCAAATCCTGCAGCTGTTGTTTTTCCTGAATCAAAACGTATGCATGTTTGAAGAAAATTTGTGAAGATAATAATATCATGATAAAATATTAAGAAGCTACCATTTATTTTTTCTACATTATCTGTGTAAAATATCATAATATAAAAATGAATTAAGAAAAAATATGTATAATTTATTAAAAACAAAAATAAATTAGAAATACATTTGTCACACGCTACTTCATTGAAGTATTAAATAATAAGTTATAGTCTCCAATGAATAAGTTTGTGATAGAATATTTTTTTAATTTGTTTGGGTCTCTTCCTAAGTCCCACATATTCAATAAATTCATAAAAAGACATAAATATAACCTATTTATGATTAGAACATTTAGGTAATATTAAGATCAATATTTTTTTAAGTAATTGTCCTTATTATCATACATTCAACAACAACAAAAATACACCACCAAATAATGAAATGAGAGAAAATGAAATTACTATGGTTAAATCCGATTGATGGAGAGTAGGGTGCACGAGGCTGTTGAATAACGGTGTTCCTATGTTGTCTAAGATGTTTGCAGGATCCCATTCATTCTCATCATTCAAACTCAAGCTCCCTAACTCAATATCCAAATCCAGGTCCTGCGTTTTCATTACATCACCCGGGTAACAAATAAACATAAAAAATATAGACCGTAAGTCACATATGATAATAAAGAAGTAAATTGAAAAAATGGCTATATTTTTTAAATATTAACTATAAACAACTACTTTAAAAAAGATGCCAATTATATTTATTTTCATTAATGCCTAGGAGAATCCTTAAGATGGTATATTATATATCATCTTTTCAAGGAAAAACATGAATGAAAAGGACAGGATGACTTAATAACTTAATGAGAGTAAAATGAAAAGTATACGTTGACTTTGACATATCCCTCCCTAAAAAACATACACAATTTATGATATCTTGCTAATTTCCAATCAGACCTTCCTCATATTGTGTATAAAATATTTAAAGAAAATTTGTTTGTATATGAAGATAAAACCGCTTCTTCTTCAGTTTTTCTTCGTTTTGTTTTTTTCACTCTCTCAGTCTCTCTAGTTAAGTGTGAATTACGTATAGAAATTTAGAAAAATTTTGTTGAAGAAGATTACCATAGCTATTTCGTTATATTTAAAATATGTTAAATATTAAACAAATTTAAAAAATAGATATCTTAACAAAATAAGCCTTATTTTATTTAATAAATAGAACGTCATTACCAACAAATAGTTATTAGGATATTTTAAGAAGATAATTAGAGTATTTTTTCTTATAATAAAACTTAATTACTGAAAATTTTGATATTTCATTTTTAACAAATACACAAACGAAATTTTTTTTCATGGACATTAATATATGAATTTATTTTAATATTAAACATATAGGAAACGTTTTTGAAAATATTACAATCCATTGCGCTTTAAATTTCTAAAAGACAAACTTTTTCAAAAATAAGAAAATATCCTAAATATGGCACCAAAACAAGCTCATGAATAAGTAGTATATAATTAAGAGGATTGGATTCCTGAATTTAAAATTTTGACTTTACTTTTTATTAGTTCTCGTAATTGCATTATAGATATTGGATTTTGCTACTAGAAAGAGTACAGTCCTTTCTAGGAGTACTCGTTACTGTTATTAAAGTTTTTACTAATAAGTGTTTTTATGGACTTTTCTAAGATTATTATTAGTAAAAAATTTTAAATATTTTTTATAGATATATTTAATATATAAAAAAATTTAACTATTTATTTTTTTAGCATTTTAACTAACACTATTAAAATATTTATTAATAAGATTCTTATATCTTACTAAGTGTTTTTAAAATATATGTTAGTTTCGTGAAAAATATATCCAAACAATAAAATTTTTTTATATTAGTGCTAACTAAATTATTTTTTATGTATATTTAAAATATGATAAAAATTTATATGTAAATTGTCTTGATGTGAAGTTAATATTTAAAAATTATTAGATGATTTAATAAATTTGACTAAATTTTTATCTTTTAATTATTAACTATTAACTTTGCACAAAGATAATTAGATATTTTGTCCATTTTAGGCACTGGTCAAGTGGCTAGATATTTCGCCCATTCTATAAATTACATTTGTCCTTTAAGGTGAATAATACAATATTTCTAAATACTCTGCTCTAGAATTGTAAGTGTAATATCTTCCATAATTTTAAATTATATTAAATATATGTTATAATAAACACATATAAAAATAAATTAAATAATATATATTAATTTGATAATTAATTTTTATTGTGTATATATAATTTTTTATTTAAAAGAGGGGTATATATGAGTAGTAGTAGTGTAAGTGGACAAGAGATCTCAACAAAATGTCAAAATCTGAATGGCTTGACAAGGGATCTCAATGCTATAAACTGTGTATGGAAAGAAAATTTCATTCGTGTCAAGAACAACACCAAAACAACACACAAATCACAATCGCACCCACCAACAAATGAGTTATATAAATTAAATTGAACAAAGTGTTTTTTCTTTTGTTTTTTTAATTTGGGTTTATATAATTCAAGTATATGCTCATAATTGGCAGCTCAGAAAACAATGCTCAATTTTATGATTTATTTAACAATCTCAGTTGAGTATAATTACCTCTAAATTAACCATTTCTTCGTCAAAAATCGAATTTGCTGAATCTAAACCTGTAAACCAACGATAATTAAATGGGTTGCTCCAACGATGATTAAATTTATAGATATATATTGTCAATCAAAATTGAGAAAAAATAACGGACCTAGATTTGTGCTATTTTCTTCGTCCATTGTATCCGATCCGCTGACACAGAAATTAAAAAAAGAAGGTTAATTATGACAACAAAAAATTGATACATGGGCAGCTTTATTTCTTCAGAATAATAGTAAAAAAAAAATTGTTTATCTCAAATAAAATTGAAACCTCAAAGGAAGGTTAACTATTGCTTATCTCATATATGAATTTCCTTCCTCAATGAAACCAAAAGGATTTCAAGGTGTCAAATAGTGAGATTTTATCATAGTAACAAATTAGTCTCCTAAACTACAATTAGGAAGATGAGAGCTTAACTAAACAAATAGGAGTGGGAAAAATAACCTTATGTTGGTGGGAGCTCAAGCTCAAATTTTACAATGTGCGTTGATGCCTGCATTCTTTCCTCATGCCCCTTGTTTTTATAGGAATATATATACAGAGAGTAATAAACTTATTTAACTTATTTCTCATTATTTTAATAATTTTTTTTATTAACAGAGTAATGAAAAAAATATTTTATTTTTAAAATATTAAATTCCAAAAATAAATAAGTCAAATTGTGATATTTTTTTCCAAATCTAATATTTTTTCACTAATCTAGGAATTAATAAGGATATTATTTTAAGAGAACTTATTATAATTGTTTGCCGATTGGAAACAAGAAGCTGCTAATCTTTGTTTGATAAAAATATATTAATAAGATGAATTGTTAGAGTCAATGTATCTCAAATCAAAGTTACTAGGGAAAGATTTGGACAGAACTGTATGCTAAATATATAGTAAAAAAAAAACACTTGTTCGTAAAAAGAGATTCAAAGTTAATTTATGTAATTCATAAGAAAATTGATATGTGGTATGAAATAGATCGAATACTTAACGGTCCGTTTCGAAAGTTTAAAAAGCAAATTTTTTTTTTTTTTAGTTTTGACTTATAAAAAGTAGTAATAATGTTTGGTGCAATTTTTAAAACCAAATTGCGACATTCAAAAAAACTATTTCGGAACTTATAGAGAAGTTAAAAAATGACTTCTCTCATGATATTACTATTTTTTACCACATTTTTATAAAATAAGCACTTTTAAAACTAAAAATCTAAATATAAAATAATTTATTTATAAACTACTTTTAATATAGTCATTTATTGTTTAAACTACTTTTATTATAGTTTTAACAATTTTTTTATAATATTCTTATATATGACAGTTTAAAAATTTGTAATGGAGTCTTTGTATTAAATAAAACAATTTTTCATTAGGTCATTGCTAACTGTTTTTATTAAAAATAAAATATTTTTAAATTTGAAATATTTTAAAAATATAATACTCTAAATTTACGTCTTTTTTTTGAAATAAAATTATTAGAAATAATTTAACTAAATTTTTTTATTTATATAGAATTTATTATAAATTTTTGAAATGGGAGAAGCTAATTAAAAATTTTGTAAAACTATAAAAATCAATAAATAAAATAATTAAAAGATTCATGAATCGAATAAATGAACCATGTATATTAGAGTTTTAGATCACATTCTCTAAATGCATCGTTAACTTTTATAAATAGGAGATAATATTAGTTGGCATCATAAATTAATTTTTAGGATTGAAGTATATATTTACCATTATTTTAACATATTATTAAACTCTATGTTGTTATATATAATTGTTTTTGGGTTCTCCCACAGATAGATGCTGTTGTCCAATGCAATCCTGACTCCCGAGTATGAGATGAATTTTATATCTTAAAACAAATTTTTGCTTTTAAATTAGATCCGTTGATTTCTAATAGTTTAGAGATGGCGTGGTTAATACAAAAATGTTATGCGGCCAAATAATTTTTAAATCAAATTCAATCAAGTTGTATTTATTGTATGTACGCATTAATTTTCGCTGGGTTTATGCTATTATAATTAAATTTGGTTACTAAAAACTGGTATTGATGCGGTCAATATATCTATTTGGACCACTAGCTTTATAATTCTATGTTTTTCCTTTTTTACTTATTCTTAATTTGGCAGTTTCTTAACTAGGAAGGGTTCTAGTTGCCTCAATATGGAAACAAAATCTCAGTCATTGATTGTCTACATAACAATATCTAATAGTTACAAAAATCTAATAATAATTTATACATGATAATTTAAATCAGATATATCTAAAATAAGTACAATAATTTTATACATATTAGATGTGTTATATTTTTATAAATTATTATATTTTATTAAATATAAATTAAAAATTATTATAAAAAAAGAGTATTGATAGACTATAATAATTATAAATTATACTAAAAGTTACTAATACATAAATAAATAAGTTTTTTTTAATATATATACAATACTTTAAATAATAAACATAATTTTTCTTTTTAAATAATAAATATAAAATATATAAATACAAAAAATATAAATTATCATGCAATAAAATTTTATAATATTAAAAAGTTATATTAAAATAATATTCTAAATTACAACATAAAAATATAAATTAATTAAATTTTATTTTATACATTATTTAACAAATAATTAAATTGTTATATTAAAATTTTATTAACTAACTACTTTGTTAAAAATATTATTATAATACAAATTTTATTAAAATATTTATAAAAATATAATTTATTTAAATATTATATAAAAAATATAAATTATCATGCAATAAAATTTTTATAATATTAAAAAATTATATTAAAATAATATTCTAAATTACAATATAAAAATATAAAATAATTACATTTTATTTTATACATTACTTAATAAATAATTAAATTGTTATATTAAAATTTTATTAACTAACTACTTTGTTAAAAATATTATTATAATACAATTTTTATTAAAATATTTATAAAAATATAATTTATTTAAAATATTATATATAATACATGAACATATTATTGCATGATAACTAAACATATAAATAAAAAAATTTATATGTTTTGTATTTATATATTTTATATTTATTATTTAAAAATAAAAGATTATGTTTATCATTTAAAGTATTATATATTAAAAAATATATTTATTTATGTATTAGTGATATTTAGTGTATTCTATATTTATTACAGTTATCATTACTTTTATTTTATAGTAGCTTTTAATTTATATTTAATAAAATCTAATAATTTATAAAAATATGGCACATCCAATATACACAAAATTGTTGTGTTTATTTTAGATATACCTAATTTGAGCTTACTCAATTTGATTCAACCTGTGTGTTAGGGAGTCAGCAATTTTTTTTTTGAAAGTAAGAGTTCAACATTCAGGTGGAGCAAGTAAGACAAATATAAAACCATAAAAGTCGAGCAACTCTTATGTCATCTCCGATCCGATATAGCCATAAACGTTATTTACAACACCACTCTGTAGCACATGAAAAGGATTTTTATATGCAGTCTCTAATTCCTGTTGTCTTGCTGTGAAAAATGACATCGTTTCTGCATAACCAAATAATCCATATCACTGAAAAGAACCCAACTAACCAATACTTATGCATCTCTTTTCTCATCGGCAATGATCTCCAATTCTCAAAGTGCTCTTTCAAAGTACCGGGGACAATCCACTCCTGTCCAAAAACGCCGAGATCCAAGCACACCACACTTGCCAAGAGTACTCAAAAGTAATAAATAGATGTTGTATATTTTCAACATCTTTCTTACACAACACGCACAAAGTATCATTCTGTTGTAGGATTTTCAGTCTACTAAGCCGGTCCTTTATATTGACTCGGCCTACCAATACAAACTAGGAGAACAACTCCACTCGTGGCGGAACTAAATCTTTCCAGATTTCTTTTGTGAACTTGTAGCTCAGAAGCTCCTTATCCAAAGTCTCTTCCTGCAAAATCTGTACAAATGAATTAGTAGAATAAACGTCTTCCTTGTCAAATTTTCACACCATTCTATCTTGCACATCTGCTATCAATCTAACAGATTACAAGACATGAAGCAGCTGGTTTAATGTATCTGTCTCCCATTGTCGTAGTTTTCTTCTCCATTGAAAGTTCCACACCCACTCTATCCCATCCCAGAACTCACAATCCCTAATTACTGATCCTTTTTTGTTTGAAATCAAGAAAATTCTCGGGAAGGAGTTTTTCAATTTTCCCATTTGGAGCCATGTATCCTCCCAAAATTTGGTGGATCGACCATCTCCTACTTCCATAGTAAGCCCATCAATTATCTTTTGCCTGACGTGTTGCTCCTTTATTTGCACCTGACATATGTCTTTCCATGGGCCCCTCTTCAGTAATGTCTGAGTTGACAACAAATAATTTAGGTTCAAGATGATGAGTTTGGAAAACTCTAAATTTTTGATGACTAAACATTATTAATTTTATTAATTGCAAAATTATTAAGTTGATTCTAACTCTTATTTGTTAAATTAATAATTTTGTGATGCAGGTTTTTAATTGGGCCGAAAATAAAAGAATTCTGGTGCAAGCCCAAATTAAAGTTAACATTCAGCAATGATACAAAAATCCTTTGATCCACATGGTTGAGTTAATGGTTACATTACTTTGGCCAAAATTGAACTATTATTGCAACAAGTCCATATTAATAATTGTTGCTACACAATCCAATGCTTGGTCCAAAAATTAAAAGAAAAGAAAGTAAAGGTTGTAATGCTTGCAACGGATACCTATTTTTATCACATGCTAGATTTCAGAATTCATTTAACTTGTATTAATTGTCTTGGAAACATGAAAGAGAAAAAGCAAAGTGAATTGATGGCTTTGATGGAAGTCTACACGTTGCTACACAAAGCATGGAGAATCGCACCTAATTAATTTATCTTTGATAATACTCATAGCTTTGCTTTTCCTTTCTCTTTCTCTACTCTTTCTTCTCTCTCTCTCGGTCATTTTCCATCAGGAAACATGGAAGCATTAGCAAGCTACCAACAACAAGAAGAAGGAGCTAGTAAAAAGACCATCACCATGATGGTAAGAAAACATAAAAAATGTAGTGGCTAAGATTCTTATCACTTATGGTAAGATATGGTGATGAGATCTTAACTTCTCTATACCAAAAATGGTTGAAGGAGATTCGGCCATCAAGGAGAAGATCTTTGGGATGGCTTGTCTCTACTTTTGGGTTCACTTATCACAGAAGGTAGCTAGGGTGGCTACGTAAGGGAGGAAGCAAAAGTGGAGCAGATGAAGCTATCATCATCATGAAGTATCAAGGGCCAGAAATCCATCTTGGAGAGCAAGTCAAGGATGGAGCGCTCGGATTGATGAAGATTGATGACCAAGGAAGGACTAGAGGTAATTGTATGTTGGGTTTTACATGAGTTATCTCATCTCTCTCTCTGGCCGAACCGGTTTTGTTCTTGGAGAAGAAGAAGTTGGCTTAGTTTTTTGGCTTCAAATGTGGAGGCTTCCTTCTTCTATAAAAAGAGAGAACAGCCACTGTTTGGAGCAAGGAGAAAGTGTGAGAGTGTGATGAGCGGATAATTTGTATACTTTTTGGCATTATTTTTAGTATGTTTTTGATATGATATAGTTAGTTTTTAGTATATTTTTATTAGTTTTTAATTAAAATTCACTTTTCTGGACTTTACTATGAGTTTGTGTGTTTTTCTGTGATTTCAGGTATTTTCTGGCTGAAATTGAGGGACCTGAGCAAAAATCTGATCCAGAGACTCAAAAGGACTGCAGATGCTGTTGGATTCTGACCTCCCTGCACTCGAAGTGGATTTTCTAGAGCTACAGAAGCCCAATTGGCGCGCTCTCAACGGCGTTGGAAAGTAGACATCCTAGGCTTTCCAGCAATATATAATAGTCCATACTTTGCCCAAGATTTGATGGCCCAAACCGGCGTTCAAAGTCACCTCAAGAAATCCCAGCGTTAAACGCTGGAACTGGCACCCAAATGGGAGTTAAACGCCCAAACTGGCACCAAAGCTGGCGTTTAACTCCAAGAAGAGTCTCTACACGAAATTGCTTCATTGCTCAGCCCAAGCACACACCAAGTGGGCCCGGAAAAGGATTTTTATGTCATTTACTCATTTCTGTACACCCTAGGCTACTAGTTTCTTATAAGTAGGACCTTTTACTATTGTAAAAAAAAGAGCTTTTTGATCATGTTTTTATGATTGAACCCTCTTTGGGAGGCTGGCCATTCGGCCATGCCTAGACCTTGTTCTTATGTATTTTCAACGGTGGAGTTTCTACACACCATAGATTAAGGTGTGGAGCTCTGCTGTACCTCGAGTATTAATGCATTACTATTGTTCTTTCATTCAAATTCCCTTGTTCTTTTACCAAGATATCACTTGTTCTTCAACATGATGAAGGTGATGATTGACGCCCATCACCATTCTCACCCATGAACAAGGTGACTGACAACCATTCTTGTTCTACAAGCATCTGAGGCTTAGTGAATATCTCTTGGATTTCTGATTGCATGATGCATGGTTGATCGCCTGACAACCGAGTGCTCGCCTGACAAACGAGCCAGCCATTCCGTGAGATCAGAGTCTTCGTGGTATAGGCAAGAACTGATGGCAGCATTCAAGAGAATCCGGAAGGTCTAACCTTGTCTGTGGTATTCTGAGTAGGATTCAATGACTGAATGACTGTGACGTGCTTCAAACCTGTAACCTACTGGGCGTTAGTGACAGACGCAAAGAGTTATTCTATTCCGGTAGGGGAGGGAACCGAACCGGTGATTGGCCGTACTGTGACAGAGTATTGAGCATTAGCTTTCACTGCGAGGATGGGAGGTAGCTGCTGACAACAGTGAGACCCTATACGAGCTTGCCATGGAAAGGAGTAAGAAGGGTTGGATGAAGACAGTAGGAAAGCAGAGACGGAAGGGAAGGCATCTTCATACACTTGTCTGAAGCTCTTACACCAATGATATACATAAGTATCACTATCCTTATCTTTATGTTATTTCGTTCATCATCATATACATTTGAGTTTGCCTGACTAAGATTTACAAGATGACCATAGCTTGCTTCAATCTAACAATCCCGTGGGATCGACCCTTACTCACGTAAGGTTTTTACTTGGACGACCAGTGCACTTGCTGGTTAGTCGTGCGAAGTTGTGTAATGCCATGGTATTAGGCGCACCAAGTTTTTGGAGCCATTACCAGGGATTATGAGAGTTGTGAAAAAGTATAGTTCACAATTTCGCATGTCAGTTTTGGCGCCGTTGCCGGGGATTGTTCTAGTTTTGAGCAAGCCTTTGGTAACATCAGAGCCAAGATCGGCAACAACTCAAATTTTTGGTGTTATTGCCCGGATGTTCAGCTGGACAACTGACGGTTTCATCTTGTTGCTTAGATTAGGTATTTTTTTTTTCGAAATTCTTGAAGATGAATTCTAGAGTTTCATGATTTTGAAATCTGGCTGGCTGAGAAGCCATGTCTAATCTGATTGGACCGAGGTTTCAACTTATCACCACAAGAGCTTGTTGATTTCGTATCAATCTTGCTTTTGGAGCAGTGATTTGCTAAGGCTTGGCTGACCTTTGTTCATGTCTAGTGTTTTGGACCGAAGCTTTCTTTGGAAGCTTGGCTGGCTGTGAAGCCATGTCTAATTCCTGGACCGGAGTCTTAGACTAGCATTGCACTGATTCCTGGAATTCTCATTAAGAATTTTGATACCTTCTTTTTCTACTTAATTTTCGAAAAACACAAAAAAATTTAAAAAAAAAAAATCATAAAATTCAAAAATATTCTTGTTTAAGTCTAGTGTCTCATCCTAAGTTTTGGTGTCAATTGCATGTTTTTGTTATAATTTTCGAATCCATGCATATATTTCTTTGTTTTGATCTTTGAATTCTATTGACTTGAGTATTTTATGTGTCTCATATGCATTTTCAGTTTCATTAGTGTCAGTAGTATACAAACTGCTAAGTTTGGTGTCTTGCATGCATTATTATTTGATTCTTGTTGCATTTGATTATTAAAAATCCAAAATATTTCTAATTTGTGTCTTTTCAAGTCAATGATACAACGATTGAAGATTCAGAACACACTGCAGAGGAATTATACAGAAAAAGCTGAGCATTCAAAATGCCCAGTGAAGAAGGCAGACTGGCGTTTAAACGCCAGCCAGGCACCTGGTTGGGCGTTTAACGCCCAAAAAGGGTGCATTTTGGGCGTTAACGCCAGAATGTATACCATTCTGGGCGTTTAACGCCAGGATGGTGCCAGGAGGAAGATTTTGTTTTCAAATCAATTTTTTTCAAGTTTTTCAAAATCAAATCTTTTTCAAATCATATCTTTTCAATCAAATGTTTTCAAAATCAATTTCTTTCCTTTTTCAAAGATACTTACTAACAATTAATGATTTGATTGAACATTTTTTGCCTTTTCTATTAAGGAAGGTTTTATGTTTGAATCATATCTTTTCTTGTTAGGCAAGTCATTAATTTTTAAAATCATATCTTTTCAAAATTGTTTTCAAATCATATCTTTTCAAATTGTTTTCAAATCATATCTTTTAAAACTGTTTTCAAATCATATCTTCCCAATCACATCTTTTTAAAACCATAACTTTTCAATCAAATCTTTTTGATTTCTAATTTCAAATTCTTTTTCAAAAATCACTTGATTTCTTTCTCACTTTGAATTTTCGAAATTTTTCAATCAAATTTTCAAAATGTTTTCAAAATCTTTTGATTGAATTTTCGAAAATTCTCTTCCCTCCTTCCCACATCCTTCTATTTATGGAGTACTACTCCTTCTAAATGCACAATTCGAACCTTATCCAATTAAAGTTCGAATTCTTCTTCTCCTTCTTCTTACTATTTCTCTTTTCCGCTGACACTTCAAGGAATCTCTATACTGTGACATAGAGGATTCCACATTTTCTTTTTCTCTTCTCTTTCATATGAGCAGAAGCAGAGACAAAGGCATTCTTGTTGAAGCTGATCCTGAACCTGAAAAGACCTTGAAGAGAAAGCTAAGAGAAGCCAAAGCACAACTCTTTTTAGAGGACCTGACCGAATTCTTCAAAGAAGAAGAACCCATGGCAGCCGAAAACAACAACAATGCCAACAATGCAAGGAAGGTGCTGGGTGACTTTACTGCACCTACTCCCGACTTCTATGGGAGAAGCATCTCTATCCCTGCCATTGGAGCAAACAACTTTGAGCTTAAGCCTCAATTAGTTTCTCTAATGCAACAGAATTGCAAGTTCCATGGACTTCCAATGGAAGATCCTCATCAGTTTTTAGCTGAATTCTTGCAAATCTGTGACACAGTCAAGACTAATGGGGTTAACCCTGAGGTCTATAGACTGATGCTATTCCCTTTTGCTGTAAGAGACAGAGCTAGAATATGGTTGGATTCTCAACCTAAAGAAAGCCTGGACTCTTGGGAAAAGCTAGTCAATGCCTTCTTGGCAAAGTTCTTTCCACCACAAAGATGGAGTAAGCTTAGAGTGGAAGTCCAAACCTTCAGACAGAAGGATGGAGAATCCCTCTATGGAGCTTGGGAAAGATACAAACAATTAATCAGAAGATGTCCTTCAGACATGCTTTCTGAATGGAGCATCATAGGTATTTTCTATGATGGTCTCTCTGAACTATCTAAGATGTCCTTGGATAGCTCTGGAGGATCTCTTCATCTGAAGAAGACGCCTGCAGAAGCTCAAGAGCTAATTGAAATGGTTGCAAATAACCAATCATGTACATTCTGAAAGGAATCCTGTGAACAATGGGACTAGTCAGAAGAAAGGAGTTCTTGAGATTGACACTCTGAATGCCATATTGGCTCAGAACAAGATATTGACTCAACAAGTCAATTTGATCTCTCAAAGTTGTCTGGAATGCAAAATGCACCAAACAGTACTAAGGAAGCTTCATCTGAGGAAGAAGCCTATGATCCTGAGAACCTCAATGGAAAAGGTGAATTACCTAGGGAACCCTATGGAAACCCTATAATTCTTCATGGAGAAATCACCCAAATTTCTCATGGAAGAATCAAGAGAGACCTCAACAAGGTTTCAATAACATAATGGTGGAGAAAACAGGCCTGGTAACAAAAGCCTTTTCCATATCTTTCAGCAACAGACAGAGAGTTCTAAGCAGAATACTTTGACTTAGCAACAATGGTCTCTGATCTAATAAAGACCACTCAAAGTTTCATGAATGAAACAAGGTCCTCCAGCAGAAATTTGGAAGGACAAGTGGGTCAGCTGAGCAAGAAAGTTACTGAACTCCCTCCTAGCACTCTCCCAAGTAATACAGAAGAAAATCCAAAAGGAGAGTGCAAAGCCATTAACATGGCCGAATTCTGGGAGGAAAGAGAGGAGGAGGACGCCACTGAGGAAGACCTCAGTGGGCGTGCACTAACCTCCAATGAGTTCCCCAATGAGGAACAATGGGAATTGAGGCTCAAATTGAGACCATAGAGATTCCATGGACTTACTTGCCATTCATGAGCTCTGATGAGTATTCTTCCTCTGAAGAGGATGAGTATGTCACTGAAGAGCAAGTTGCTAAATACCTTGGAGCAATCATGAAGCTAAATGACAAGTTATTTGGAAATGAGACTTGGGAGGATGAACCACCCTTGCTCACCAAAGAACTGGATGATTGTCTAGGCAGAAATTGCCTCAAAAGAGGCAGGATCCTGGGAAGTTTTCTATACCTTGTACCATAGGCACCATGACTTCAAGAAGGCCTTGTGTGACTTAGGGTAAGTGTAAACCTCTGCCCCTCTCTGTAATGGAGAAAATTAGGGATTTTTGAGAGCAAGCTGCAAGAATCTCATTAGAGATGGCAGACAACTCAAGAAAACAAGCCCATGGACTTGTAGAGAATGTTCTGGTTAAAGTTGAAGACCAGTACATTCCTACTGATTTCATAGTCCTAGAGACTGGGAAGTGCATGGATGAAACCATCATCCTTGGCAGACCCTTCCTAGCCACAGCAAAGGCTGTGATTGATGTTGACAGAGGAGAGTTAATCATTCAAGTGAATGAAAATCCTTGGTTTAAGGCCAAGGATATCCCTCTGTCATCATGGGAGAGGAAGCATGAAGAGCTCCTCTCAAAACAGAGCCAACAGAGCCCCCACAGTCAAATTCTAAGTTTGGTGTTGGGAGGCTACAACCAAACTCTAAGTTTGGTGTTGAAACCCCACATTCAAACTCTAAGTTTGGTGTTGGGAGGTTTCAACACGGTTCTGAGCATTCTGAGGCTCCATGAGAGCCCTCTGTCAAGCTAATGACATTAAAGAAAGCGCTTGTTGGGAGGCAACCCAATGTTTTATAATTAATTATTTTCTTTTGTTATTTTATCTTTTTGTAGGTTGATGATCATAAGAAGTCACAAAACAATGAAAAAAAGCAAAACAGAATGAAAAACAGGAAGAAAAAACAGCACACCCTGGAGGAGAAGAAACTGGCGTTCAAACGCCAGTAATGCTAGCTGTTGGGCGTTTAACGCCCAGTCTGGCACCATTCTGGGCGTTTAACGCCAGAAAAGGGCACCAGACTGGCGTTAAACGCCAGTAAAGGGTAAGAACTGGCGTTAAACGCCAGGAATGGGCACCAGCCCGGCGTTTAACGCCAGAAATGGCTCAAAACGTGATTTTGAGCAACATTTGGTGCAGGGATGACTTTCCTTGACATACAGGATCTGTGGACCCCACAGGACCCTACCATCACTCTCTCTCTTCTTCCCCATTCACCAATCACCTCAACCTCTTCCCCAAAAACCCTCACCTATCAAATCCCATCTTTCTTCACCACTCACATCCATCCTTCATAAAACCCCACCAACCTCACCCTTCAAATTCAAACCACTTCCCTCCCAAACCCACCCATAATGGCCGAACCTTTACCCCCTTCTCTCCATAAATACCCTTCTTCCACTCTTCATTTTCACAAAAAACCCTTTCTTCCCCCTTCTTGGCCGAATACACCACCATCTCCCTCTTCCTCATTCTTCCTTTTCTACTCCCTTCTTTCTTCTTTTGCTCGAGGACGAGCAAACATTTTAAGTTTGGTGTGGTAAAAGCATTGCTTTTTCATAACCATTATGGCATCCAAGGCCGGAAACCTCTAGAAAGAGGAAAGGGAAGGCAAAAGCTTCCACCTCCGAGTCATGGGAGATGGATAGATTCTCTCAAGGGTGCATCAAGACCACTTCTATGAAGTTGTGGCCTTGAAGAAGGTGATCTCCGAGGTCCCCTTTTCACTCAAAAAGGGTGAATATCCGGAGATCCGCCATGAGATCCGAAAAAGAGGTTGGGAAGTTCTTACCAACCCCATTCAACAAGTCGGAATCTTGATGGTTCAAGAGTTCTATGCCAATGCATGGATCACAAAGAACCATGACCAAAGTGTGAACCCGAATCCAAAGAATTATCTCACTATGGTTCGGGGAAATACTTGGATTTTAGTCCGGAGAGTGTGAGGGTGGCGTTCAACTTGCCTATGATGCAAGGAGATGAGCATCCTTACACTAGAAGGGTCAACTTTGATCAAAGGTTGGACCAAGTCCTCATAACCATATGTGAAGAGGGCGCACAATGGAAGCAAGATTCAAGAGGAAAGCCGGTTCAATTGAGAAGGCATGACCTCAAGCCCGGGCTAGAGGATGGTTAGAGTTCATACAACGCTCAATCATTCCCACTAGCAACCGGTCCGAAGTTACCATAGACCGGGCCATCATGATCCATAGCATCATGATTGGAGAAGAAATAGAAGTTCATGAGGTTATAGCCCAAGAACTCTACAAGGTGGCGGACAAGACCTCCACTTTGGCAAGGTTAGCCTTTCCTCATCTCATCTGTCACCTCTGTTATTCAGTTGGAGTTGACATAGAGGGAGATATCCCATTGATGAGGACAAGCCCATCACCAAGAAAAGGATGGAGTACACAAGAGACCCCTCTCACCATGAGATCCCTGAGATTCCTCAAGGGATGCACTTTCCTCCACAAAATTATTGGGAGCAATTAAACACCTCCCTAGGAGAATTGAGTTCCAACATGGGACAACTGAGGGTGGAGCATCAAGAACACTCCATCATCCTTCATGAAATTAGAGAAGACCAAAGAATCATGAGGGAGGAGCAACAAAGACAAGGAAGAGACATTGAGGAGCTCAAGCACTCCATAGGATCTTCAAGAGCAAGAAAGAGCCGCCATCACTAAGGTGGACCCGTTCCTTGATTTCCTTGCTCTTTATTCTTCTGTTTTTCGATTTTTATGCTTATGGTTATCCATGTTTGTGTCTTGTGATCATTAGTGTCTTAGTGTCTATGCCTTAAAGTTATGAATGTCCTATGAATCCATCACCTTTCTTCAATAAAAATGTGCTTAATTGAAAAGGAAAGAATTGCATGAATTCTGAATTTTATAATAGTTTAATTATTTTGATGTGGTGGCAACACTTTTGTTCTCTGAATGTATGCTTGAACAGTGCATATGTCTTTTGAGTTTGTGGTTCATGAATGTTGGCTCTTGAAAGAATGATGAAAAAGGAGACATGTTACTGAGGATCTGAAAAATCAATAAAATGATTCTTGAAGCAAGAAAAAGCATTTCAAAAAAAAAAAAAAACGAAAAAAAAAGAAAAAAAAAAAAAAAAAAAGAAAAGAAAGAATCAAAAGAAAGAATAAAGTTGTGATCCAAGGCAAATAAGAGTGTGCTTAAGAACCCTGGACACCTCTAATTGGGGACTTTAGCAAAGCTGAGTCACAATCTGAAAAGGTTCACCCAATTATGTGTCTGTGGCATGTATGTATCCGGTGGTAATACTGGAAGACAAAGTGCTTTGGGCCACAGCCAAGACTCAATAAATAGCTATGTTCAAGAATCATCATACCTCACTAGGAGAATCATTAACACTATCTGGATTCTGAGTTCCTAAAGAAGCCAATCATTCTGAATTACAAGGGATAGAGTGAGATGCCAAAACTATTCAGAGACAAAAAGATAAAAGCCCCGCTCATCTAATTAATACTGATCTTCATAGATGTTTTTGGAGTTCATTGCATATTCTCTTCTTTTTATCTTATTTGATTTTCAGTTGCTTGGGGACAAGCAACAATTTAAGTTTGGTGTTGTGATGAGCGGATAATTTGTATACTTTTGGCATTTTTAGTATGTTTTTGATATGATATAGTTAGTTTTTAGTATATTTTATTAGTTTTAATTAAAATCCACTTTTCTGGACTTTACTATGAGTTTGTGTTTTTCTGTGATTTCAGGTATTTTCTGGCTGAAATTGAGGGACCTGAGCAAAAATCTGATCCAGAGACTCAAAAGGACTGCAGATGCTGTTGGATTCTGACCCCCTGCACTCGAAGTGGATTTTCTGGAGCTACAGAAGCCCAATTGGCGCGCTCTCAACGGCGTTGGAAAGTAGACATCCTAGGCTTTCCAGCAATAT
Source organism: Arachis stenosperma (assembly GCF_014773155.1). Lineage (NCBI taxonomy): Eukaryota > Viridiplantae > Streptophyta > Magnoliopsida > Fabales > Fabaceae > Arachis > Arachis stenosperma. The sequence goes on along the minus strand of NC_080384.1, from coordinate 14,906,477 downwards.
ATAATAGTCCATACTTTGCCCAAGATTTGATGGCCCAAACCGGCGTTCAAAGTCACCTTAAGAAATCCCAGCGTTAAACGCTGGAACTGGCACCCAAATGGGAGTTAAACGCCCAAACTGGCACCAAAGCTGGCGTTTAACTCCAAGAAGAGTCTCTACACGAAATTGCTTCATTGCTCAGCCCAAGCACACACCAAGTGGGCCCGGAAAAAGATTTTTATGTCATTTACTCATTTCTGTACACCCTAGGCTACTAGTTTCTTATAAGTAGGACCTTTTACTATTGTAAAAAAAAGAGCTTTTTGATCATGTTTTTATGATTGAACCCTCTTTGGGAGGCTGGCCATTCGGCCATGCCTAGACCTTGTTCTTATGTATTTTCAACGGTGGAGTTTCTACACACCATAGATTAAGGTGTGGAGCTCTGCTGTACCTCGAGTATTAATGCAATTACTATTGTTCTTTCATTCAAATTCCGCTTGTTCTTTTACCAAGATATCACTTGTTCTTCAACATGATGAAGGTGATGATTGACGCCCATCACCATTCTCACCCATGAACAAGGTGACTGACAACCATTCTTGTTCTACAAGCATCTGAGGCTTAGTGAATATCTCTTGGATTTCTGATTGCATGATGCATGGTTGATCGCCTGACAACCGAGTGCTCGCCTGACAAACGAGCCAGCCATTCCGTGAGATCAGAGTCTTCGTGGTATAGGCAAGAACTGATGGCAGCATTCAAGAGAATCCGGAAGGTCTAACCTTGTCTGTGGTATTCTGAGTAGGATTCAATGACTGAATGACTGTGACGTGCTTCAAACCTGTAACCTACTGGGCGTTAGTGACAGACGCAAAAGAGTTATTCTATTCCGGTAGGGGAGGGAACCGAACCGGTGATTGGCCATACTGTGACAGAGTATTGAGCATTAGCTTTCACTGCGAGGATGGGAGGTAGCTGCTGACAACAGTGAGACCCTATACGAGCTTGCCATGGAAAGGAGTAAGAAGGGTTGGATGAAGACAGTAGGAAAGCAGAGAGACGGAAGGGAAGGCATCTTCATACACTTGTCTGAAGCTCTTACACCAATGATATACATAAGTATCACTATCCTTATCTTTATGTTATTTTCGTTCATCATCATATACATTTGAGTTTGCCTGACTAAGATTTACAAGATGACCATAGCTTGCTTCAATACTAACAATCTCCGTGGGATCGACCCTTACTCACGTAAGGTTTATTACTTGGACGACCCAGTGCACTTGCTGGTTAGTCGTGCGAAGTTGTGTAATGCCATGGTATTAGGCGCACCAAGTTTTTGGAGCCATTACCAGGGATTATGAGAGTTGTGAAAAAGTATAGTTCACAATTTCGCATGTCAGAGTGCAAGGCACAGAGTTCTCAGAGCTACCTGAGCTAACAGAAGTTCTTCTCCTTCAATGTATTCTATTTTGTATTTTTCTGTTTAATTTTGTCATGTCTTGAGTCTCATGGAAAAAGACAAACAGTGAAGTTTGTATGAAAAAGCCATAGAGCGGAAAAAGGCAGAGAGTGTAAAATTAAAAGAAAAAGCCATAGATATCCTTCGAGTTCCTTTGTTCATCTATGTTATGTTTCATGATTCTGTGGGAATCCCCTTGTAAGTTGGGTTAACATTTTACAATTGAAATCTTGGCAGTGACCAAGTCAAGTTCAGTTTGGGATTAGATTCTGGACTTGTCCCAGATATGAAGAGTAGTTCCTAGGGAGAATTGGTGCTTGTAATCAAAGAGTGATTATAGTGAAATTCCATCATCTTTGTGATGGAGACTGGATGTAGGCTGCACTGCACTTAGCAGCTGAATCAGGATATATCTGGGTGTAATTTTCTCTCTCTTCTACTCCATTTCTATTTCTGCTGCACAGGAGATAAAACTGAAAAATATCTCATGCCAAATGACGAGACAAAAAGAAAAGTCTCGTGGCTAGGGACGAGACAAAAATAAAAAAGTCTCCAGAAAGTATTACAAAGACCAGTAAGTGTTCAGAAGTTAAAAAGGGGCTAAGATTCAACCCCCCTTCTCTTAGCCACTGAAACCATCAATTGGTATTAGAGCTTGGTCTCAAAGAGATCAAGCTTTGCAGCTTGGAGAAAAGATCCAAATGGCAGAAAGCAGTGGCTCAAATCTGGTGTTCTACAACCTTACAAAAGGACAGTCAAGCAACAGACCTCCGCTTTTCAATGGAAAAAACTATACCTATTAGAAGGAGAGAATGAAGATCTTTGTACAAGCAGTGGATTACAGACTGTGGAAGATTATCCTAGAAGGTCCTCAATTCCTAACCACCACAAGTGCTGAAGGAGTAGTCTCTCTCAAACCGGAAGCAAGCTGGACCGAAGAAGATAGAAAAAAGGTGGAACTCAATGCCAAGGCTGTCAACTTACTCAACTGTGCTATCAGCTTCGAGGAATACCGACGGGTATCATGATGCACAACGGCAAAAAAAATCTGGGACAAACTTCAAATCACCCATGAAAAAACCACAATAGTGAAGAAGACCCGGATAGACATGTTGAACAGAGAGTATAAAATGTTTGCAATGAAGGAAGGAGAATCTATTGATGAACTGTTCAAACGGTTCAACACCATCATTGTTGGCTTGGATGCTATGGGAATAACACATTCTGATTCTGTGCTTGTGAGAAGAGTGTTGAGATGTCTCACTAAAGAGTAGCAAACAAAAGCTTTAATCATTTCTGAGAGCAGTAATTTAGATTCCATGACATATGATGATTTGAGAGAAAACTTACTTACTTTTGAAAATACTTATTTGAAAAAAGATTCAAAAAAGAAAGAAATTGCTTTTACATATGTGACTAACCCCCTGGATGATGAATCCAGTGATAATTCTTCTAAAAATGAGTTTGTGTTGTTTGCCAAAAAATTCAGGAAAACGATGAAGTCCAAAAAGAAAGACAAAGGAAGCAGCTTTAGAAAACAAAGAAAGGATCTCAGCAAGGTTACATGCTACAATTGTAAAGAAACTGGGCATTTCAAGTCAGATTGCCCTAAGTTGAAGAAAGAAGAGAAGCTAAAAGGAAGAAAGAAAAAGGGGCTGATGGCATCATGGGAGGACTTGGAAAATGACTCAGACAGTGATGAAGAATCTGAGACCAAGTCACAACCATGTTGATGAACGGATAATTTATACGCTTTTTGGCATTATTTTTAGTATATTTTAGTTAGTTTTTATTATATTTTTATTAGTTTTTAGTTAAAATTCACTTTTCTGGACTTTACTATTAGTTTGTGTGTTTTTCTGTGATTTCAAGTATTTTCTGGCTGAAATTGAGGGACCTGAGCAAAAATCTGATTCAGAGGCTGAAAAGGACTGCAGATGCTGTTGGATTCTGACCTCCCTGCACTCGAAGTGAAATTTCTGGAGCTACAGAAGCCCAATTGCACGCTCTCAACTGCGCTAGAAAGTAGACATCCTGGGCTTTCCAGCAATATATAATAGTCTATACTTTGTTCGAGATTTGATGGCCCAAACCGGCGTTCCAAATCAGCTCAAAACTACCCGGCGTTAAACGCCGGAACTGGCACAAGAATGGGAGTTAAACGCCCAAACTGGCACAAAAGCTGGCGTTTAACTCCAAGAGAAGTCTCTACACGAAAAAGCTTCAATGCTCAGCCTAAGCACACACCAAGTGGGCCCGGAAGTGGATTTTTATGTCATTTACTCATCTTTGTAAACCCTAAGCTACTAGTTATCTACAAATAGGACCTTTTGCTATTGTATTTTCAT